>NW_024429187.1:9574684-10174684 GCF_017639785.1 Mesocricetus auratus
AAGACTTGAGTGGGTGACAATGAGTGCTGGAAGGAAGGGCGACTCTTGCTGAGGTTTTCATTATTCTCACGTCTGCTTTTGCCCCCCCCACACCATCTTGATAATTACCCACCGAAAATCGCTGGGTTGTCTGTTAGCCACAAATAATTAAAACGTTTCGAACCTCTCGTTTTAACTGTAGCGTTCTACATTGTCTCCGGTGAAGGTTTTGGTGACTGGCGCTGCCGGTGATCCTTGTGAGTCTCTTTCCTGTCCAGCCCTGGTGGCTTTGTCAGGTTTGAGTTCCCTGTGTCAAAGGAGTGTGCTGGAAACATTTGCCAGGGAGATTTAAGGAGACGATGTCTGTGAAAATATTGCTCTGTGAACTTAGCAGGTTGAGCAAATGCTAGCCAGCGTAAGCAGAGGTCTGACTCCCTGGCAAGGATTTGCTGTGGGGTAGTTGTTTGTTATATTGGCTAATTTATCATTAACCAGTAATAAGTTATTTGAAATGCTGATAATCATGGCTACAGGATGAATCAGCACTTAATTGGAATAATCATTTTTTTTCTAATATACACATTTGAGAAGTGTGATTTCTCAGCTCATTTCTGACAAGGATTACTGGTTTCAGGCTGCCTTGTTGCTTTGGGGGACTTTAAAGTCTAAAGAGATAAGATGCCCTTTTCTTTAATAATTTCAAATGGTATTCTGCAGTGGTTCCTACACTTACAGATCCAATTTTATTCCACTAGTGGTACTTAGTTAAAATTTTATTCATTTCTTTTATTTCTTTGGAGAAAGTGTTTTACCAAAGAGTTTGTCTTGAACTGAGAATCCTCCTGCCTTAACCACCTGAGCACCAGGGTTACAGATGCTTGCCACCACGCCTGGCTAGATTTTTATTAATTGCTTGATAAATGAGTATTAGATATGACTCATGCACATGCTGCGTAGTCTATCTATCTACCCTTTTATCGGTCATACTTGAAGTAATTTGAAAATAATGAAAGAAATTAGTTTGGAATTCTGCAGACAGTGATGGCCATTGTTTTAAGGTGGCAATCATCTTTTAACTAGCAGGTGTGCATGGCTCCAAACAGCTGTAAGTTACACATTGGAAATTAATTAGTGCATATCAGGCACATCATAAAAATGATCTGTTTGTAGGAGTTAGTCTGGCGCTTTGAAAATGGGTGCACTGCACATTTAAAAAAATGAGTTTCTGTTCTAGTAGTTTTCAACTCATCAGTGTCCTTTCTTTCCCACATTGGTCTCACAGACACGTCACTCATTTTTTTCTTTACCAGTCTCAGGACCTGATAGACCACTTCCACCCATGAACATAGACTCAATTGGGTCAAATGCTAAGCCATTTAAAACTAAAAATCTCATCCATCTGGGCACAGAACGTCTTCTTTCCTTTGTTAGTGGAGGTTGGGGGGATAAGATTCAGAGGGAGAGTTGAGTGGAGAAGGTGGAGATAGGTGGATTGCTGACTGATGGCTGCCTGCCCAGCACACCCAGTGAGTTCCATGCCAGGAATACAACTGTCTCAAGGAAAGGTGGACCCATGCCGAGGAATGACACCCAAGAGTATGCTGGTCTCCATGTGCTTGTGAACAACCTGCCACATACACATGTACATACACATGCACATACATTTGTACACACATACAGTAGTAAGTTGCATTAATTTTGACGATACTCAGACTTATGGTCTCTGTTTCCCATTTTAGAATCTCAGCTATGAGAGATATTAGATGCCTTCATTCTTTTATCCTTCCTGTTTTTTGGGGGATAAGATATACATTTTACTTTTAACCACATCTATCTTGCTATTGAGATCATTTTTGTCTCTGTATTTCCCATATGATTTATGCATTGACTACTCTAAGTGGCAACCATCGTCTATACTCTAATTCAGTTGGATGCCAGGGGTGTCCCCTTGGAGGACAGCTTTTGTTCTAGTGCTTGGGTAAGGCCTGCAGAATCATCCAGAGGTTTTAGCTGTAGTCACTGTTTCTGAACTCAGCTGACGAATGCTTCTCTGTGCCAAACAGACACTTCCCTTTTAGGTTATGACTCTACTTGAAGAGCAGTTTTCCTTCCTCGGAGGAAATATCGACATGGCTATAAAGTAGAAGTGTCTCTGAACAGCCGAGAACCATCCAGGAGCAGCGCAAATGGGGTTGGGGAGTGAGTGTGGAGAAACAGTTCCATACCACGTACCCAGGTCTCTCTGTCCCGTTCTCTCTTTTTCTTTCTGTCATCTGAAAGGTCACTTCACACAGCCCGCGGAAGCACCTATTTGATTTCATTTTTGAAAATTCAGAGTTTCGTGCATGGACATAATAAAGTTGTTATTTTCACTCCCTGTGTCCCGGGCTCATCCCTTCCTTCTGCCCCTGAGAATTCTTCCTAACAATGCATCCTCCTACTTGTGCATTTCTGTGTGTGATCCACTGAGTTTAATTAGAGTTGTCTGCATGAGCATGGGGGGTACTATTTGCTGTAACATGTGACACTCAATCCCCCCAGCGACTGTTAATTGTCAGTAGTCCCTGGGGGAGATACAGGGCCTCATGAGACATTTGCCTTTATAGGAGAAATGTGGGCCCACTCAGTGTTGTGCAGCTAACCACAGCTACAGCGAATTCATGCGCACAGTGGTCCTGCTGTGTCTGTTCCTTCTTTCTCAGTGTACGCCAAGTCTTGTTGGAGGGGGTTGAGATAGAAGTACCATTTCTGGCTGAGAGAGGGTGTGCCTGCTTTTATCGTTGTTGCTGTTTTTCTTCTCTCTCTCTCTCTCTCTCTCTCTCTCTCTCTCTCTCTCTCTCTCTCTTTCTCTCTCTCTCTCTCTCTCTCTCTCTCTCTCTCTCTCTCTCTCTCTCTCTCTCTCTCTCTCTCTCTCTCTCTCTCTCTTTCTATGAGACAGGATTTCACTGTGTAACAGCCCTGGCTGTCCTGGAACTCACAGAGATCTGCCTGCCTCTGCCTCCCAAATGCTGGGATTAAATGCATGTGTCACTGCCATCTGTCCCCTCCTTTTATCTTTAAAAACACTTAGTGGATGGTTTATGAGGTATGTGTCCTAGTGCAAGGAGCTTGAGGTGTGAGCCAGGAGACTTTGGAGACTGCTGTTTGTTGCCGGGTATACTCCAGAGGTTTTTTTTTTCCCAAACTGAGCTGGAGGAGAGATGCTCAGATTCTCCATCTAAAGATTCAGGAGAGTGCTGCGGTGTGGGTCTGCGAATCTAGCTTCTTAGAGGTTGATGCAGGAGGATCAGAAATTCAAGGACTACCTGAACTATGCGGGGAGTTGAAGGACATCTGGGTAACATAGGGAAACCCTGGTTCAAAACAAAACATGAGTGGGGTTGGAGATATATCTCAGTGGTAGGGTGCTTGCCTAGCATGTGGGAGGGATTTGGATTCGATCATCAGCAAATAAACAAATAAATAAACAAGCAAATATCTGCATCTGTAACTAGAGACTTCTTGTGGTGAGCAAAGATGTTCACAGAAACATGAGCTCTCTGCAAGCAAGAGTGAAAAACCTGCTGTTTAATCAGTGTTAAAATGCCCAAATAGACAATTGTTTCCTTCTGATAATTTCGTCTTCTGTGAAAGATTGAGCTGCCTTTTTTTTTCTTTTTCACCCCTCGTTTTCTCCCCTGTGCCCACACTCCGACCGAGGGCCTTGCAAACGCTATGTGGGTGCTGCTGTTAAAATGTTTATGTTTATCCAGTAAGGAGACACAAACCATGACTCAACGATCCCACGTGGAGTTTATTGGTGGACGGGGAGGGAAAAGGGGGGGAGAGCAGAGAGGAGAGAGGAGAGAGGAGAGAGGAGAGAGAGAGAGAGAGAGAGAGAGAGAGAGAGAGAGAGAGAGAGAGAGAGAGAGAGAGAGAGAGAGAGAGAGAGAGAGAGAGGAGAAAAGATATGAGAGAGACAGAGTAAGATAAGAGCAAGAGTGTAAGAGGGAAAGAGAGCGTAAGCAGGCAGGGGCCAGTCCTTTAAAGGGGTCCTCTGCACCTGCGCGGTTCTCACAGAACTCTGGGCTGGCCAGAGTGTTGTCTGAGTGCATCTTGCCAGGGAACAGGGCAGGCCAGCTTAATGCCTGAACCTTTCAGGTGCCTCCTCCTTTCTCTGTCCATCATTGGAGAGGAACGCATTCTCTGCTCAAATGTCTTCATTCTGGGAGGCAGCTATGGACAACTTGAGCTCCAGTTTGTGGATATTGACATCGTCTAATTGTGAGTGCGATGGCCGTGCAGGCACAGGGCAGTAACACTTCTCAGGCGAGTCCTCACGCATTGCAGGCTGACTTCAAACTCACCATGCAGCTGAATTGCCCTTGACCTCCTGAGCCTTCCGCTCCTCCCTGTTGACTGTGGGGGTTGCCTATGCATCCTTGCCCCTGGTTTATGTGGCGTCAGGAACTGAATGCAGGGCTTTGTGAGTGCTGTGTATATGCTGCACCAATTGACCTACACCCCTAGATGCAACATGGGACTCTAAACCTAATGGGTTTGAACCAAATTTCCCCAAACTCACCTTGAAGTCCCACCCTCAGCTTATCCCTCACATCTCTGTTACCACAACAGAAAAGTAACTAAGACACCATCCAGCTGTAGCCATTTGACAGCTGGGTATGGGGTCTATACTGTACTTTTTTTTTTAACCTCACTAGTCTTTCAACTTATGGTGGCTTTTATCATTACATAGCCCATCATAAATGATGAAGTATCTATAATGTTTAAAACCTGTTCATTTTCTTCTTGATCTTATTATATCATACCCATTTTCTTTTGTTTTGCTAATACTGTGGATTGGGTTGTAGCTAGCTTTTGCAATATCCTGATCTTCCTGTCTCCAGTTTTTCCTCTTCTGAACCTATCTGTAAGGAAGTTGTCGAACGAGGCTTGTGAAATATCACTTCCGTCATGTAAAGGCTAAGTAGAGCTATTCACACAAATCCTGCTTCCTGTGCCACATTTGATTTTTCTTTCAGTTCTTTGGGTGTCTTTCTTTTTAGTGGTCTGGTTGAGTCATGTTTGTCTTTTGAAGCTTACTGATGTCCAATGTCACTTGCTTGAAGAAGCAGCCTGATGTCACCAACTCTTTCATCTCCCATGCCCCATGCATTGTATTCAACTTTCCTAATGGTGCATGGAAAACTCTCACGCTGGTATTGTATCATCGCCAGGAAGCATCATAAAAGGAAGTGAATTAGAGACAAGAGAAAAGAGGCAAGTGCCTTTGTTTAGCAAAACTTCTGGATTAGTGATTTGGGTTGTGGGAGGATCTCAGAACACATGCAGGGGATAGGATGGAGACCATTAAATTAGAGTACAAAATGCCAGAGAGACATGAGGGAGGTTAGAACAGTTTTACTCATGGAGATAAAGAGAAGGGAACTTACAGGAAGGAAAGGGCTAATGGATATCTACAGCCCTTGTAAACAAGATGAGAATGGAAGGCAATGAATTAAAAGACTTTTAAAGAATAGAGCTATGTATCAATCAAGTTAAACCCCATGTACTAGAGGGTGCCCTCAGTATTATGACAAATATTTAGGAACCATCTATTCTAAGGTCCTAGGAGAAAAAATATGTCTATACATTTGGTATTCAAGGATAGATGGTAGAATTTGTATGAATAGGGTTTAGGAAAACAAAGGTGGGCAGTAAATTCATGTATTTTGAAGGAGAGAGAAGAGAGAGAGAGAGAGAGAGAGAGAGAGAGAGAGAGAGAGAGAGAGAGAGAGAGAGAGAGAAGTTGCCAGACGGAAGCAGAGGGAGAAGTTCAGTGGAATGGAAAGGTCAGACACTTGGAAGGAGCTGAGAGACAGTAAATACAGTCAACATGCCACAGCTCCTCGGGGAGGGACCGGAAAATATGATCCTCTTTGGCTCACTCAACTCCAATGTGTGATGTTTCCAGCATCTTCCATTGTCCACCCCCACCTGGAAGTCAGTGGATTCCAGCAATCATTGTGTAGAGTGTTATCTCCAGCCTCCTGAACTGTAGATCAGACCACATTATGTGGTTTTGAGCAATTAGGTGGATTAGAACAATTTGAAGGGGCCGAGAGAAAATATTCATCACATACAATTGTGTGATGATTGTGAGATCAACGACAAATGAACAGAATCCCACAGTGAAGTTAACACGGGGCAGTCCGCAGAATGAAGTGGCAGCAGGCGACACTCAAGATACTGAGAACTTGCTGGAAACTGGAATCAGGAGTAGCGCACACTGAAGATTCACTGTTTCCTTTTCAAGTTGTATGTGGGGCTTTGGTTTAGTTTCATTTGCATCTCTAAGGCAGAGCAACCCATTGAAATACAGGGCTCTTGCTTATTTGTACACATAGCTTGCTTTCTCTACTCAACGGCATATCTCCCCAAAGAAATAAGTACTCTCCATGTTTTATGCTAAGGAGATTCACAAATGATGAAATTACTCTATCCAGAAAACAGCCTCCAACCTGCCATTCTGGTAGAGCCCTATTTCATTGTATGTCTTATCAGAAATACGTGTGTGTGAGCATGCATGCATGTGTGCATGTATGCGTGTGAATGTAGATGTGCTTGTGTTATGCTGTGTGTATAGAGGTTACACGACTCCCTTGGATTCTGGCCCTAATCTTCCATCTTATTTGAGACATGATTTCTTTGTTGTTTTCCTGTCATCACCTCCCATTTCCTTGTATGAGCCCTGGGATTACAGATGCTCATGCTGTACATTCAGCTTTAAGATGGGGCTGGGGATTTGAACTCAGGTCCTCATGATTGTGTGGTAAGTGTTTTCACTTATTGAGCCATCTCTCCAGTCCTTTGATTAGTTATTCTCTTATTGGATCATACCTTGTTTTGTGATAACTCTGCCTTTGCTCAGTTGGTTTCCACATTTCACAGAGTCACCAAGTCAAGTCTAACTCATAGCAGGGAACTCTCTGGTTCCCTAGTATTTTATAACTTTCTTGGTTTCATTAAATTAGAAATGTTCAAAAATGCTTATCTTTCATTTGTCATTGGAAGTAAGTAAAACTTAGGTTGGCTAAAGTATCTATTAAAAAAAAAAAACACCAGCCAAAGGCCTACATATCATTAAGCACCCAGGCCCCATTCCTGCTGGCTGAGGTTTGTTTTAAAGATTGCTCATTGACAGGATGTATTATCATCCACTTATCTAGAGCTGTTATCAAATGAAAAGAGAACACTAAAGATGGATGATGAGCAAATATTGAGATATGCATTTAGGAGGGCTGGGTGGAGGACCTTTCTTCGGGCTGCTAGTTGCTGAATCAAGGATGTGAACAGAAAGGGACAAAACCCTCCTGGCAATCTGGAGAGCATATTTCTTCTGAGTTGGCGCTTTCCTGCCTAGCATACCTAGTTCTTGGGAGCCGTTGTCTTTTACATCCTCTACAAAGCTAACCAATGGTGTGGGCTGACTTAAATAGCATATTTCTTCAAAATCATTGAGGCAAAATGATTAAATCCAGTCTGTATCAGTGGCTAAGGGCATGGGCGTGCACATGCGGGGTGGGGGCGGTGTTTATAAAGGTCTGGGTTAGGCTGCTCCATACAGTGAATGGAGTGTCTAAACCGAGGACCTTAGCGGAGTTTGGTCTGATTCATTATTTTACTCCAGACACACAGCAGCAGGGAGGTGGATACCTCACCTGATTTATCTAGAGGGAATGTTGAAATCAGTGTCTGGGACTTAATTTTAGGCATACCCTTTGGATTACTTGATTTAAATTTATTGTAACATAAACATGGCCATATGAAGTTAAGGCTTGGGAAGGCCTGTGCCACAGGCCAGCTGGTAAGACTCGGGTCTGTTTTGACTTCATGTGAAGTCATAGTAAGGCTTCATAGTTGGTGAGACCAATATATCTAGATGTTTTCTGCTTAGCTCTCAGTGTAGGTAAACTCTTGCTGTGTTAGGGAGTCAGAATCAGGCATATCTGAGCTGGCCAGCTTCCTGCTGACAGTTTAATTGTGCTTATCTGTTTAGAGGGACAATGCCCACCTTCCAGCAGTTGTTTCTGGCTTTTAAAATTCCCACATCTTGTTCCCTAGTGGTTTTCTGTCTAATATCATAATCATTCTCAATGAAGTTTATATTCTTTTCTTACTTGAGTTCCTGCTGAATATTAATAATATAAAAGGATTGTATCTTAACATAATGCATTCTTCCAAAGTTTTGTTCTGTCTCTGGACATTTAAACATCTCAGCTTAATATTAAACCTTTTATGATCTTGCATAATTTTGTGCATGGAAACAGAAGGGAAATGGATAGTGGCTAGTATGCTAAAGAATGTGATTGGGAAATTGCTAGAAAAGATTAGGAAAAAAAGAGCCCTTAATTCTTTTAAGTAATTCAGAGTAAAAAAAAATTAAGCAAACGAGTATCTCCTGAGATGGAAGCCCACACTCTCACTATATATACATGACCTTGGATAAAGCATAATACAGGCGAGTAAGACCAGATTTTATTTTTCTTCTTATTTTAGATTTATGTTCATTTTTCTACAGTTCTTATTAGAAGCAGGGGAGAAAAACACCAGGAAATAGAAGTAGTTAGAGCCCTAAACAATGTAAAAGGAAATGGCAAAGCTACGCAATTCCATATTTCATCGTTTAGACAAAGGAAAATATTTGGTTTTTAAATATCTTCTTAAGACTATTTACACAGTTGATTTAACAGTCTATCAGTTGATGCCCATTGTATGTTTTAGATAACATTGTTGGATTTCCTTTGACTTCACATAAGGTGAACTTGTCAGTGTAGAGAGCTATGCAGGCAGGCATTCCTCAGTCCCGATGAAAGTCATGTATTAAACAGCTGCTGGAGTGCCCAGTCCCAGAAGGCTTCAGCCTGAGTGCCAAGGAGACCACATTCCTTACATCATCCTCTTACTGTGGCTCTACTGACTGGACATCTGTAAACCATGTTCTAAAACAATCAGTCCAAACTGTAAGAAAACTGTGCAGTATTCACATCTTTACACTAAGCATATTTGCATATTAATTCTAAGAAATCTATGAAATCTGAATGTAAAGGTCTTTTTTCCCAATTCATGGAAAGTAGAGTACCTCAAAATATTAGTGATCCAAGTGTTAGTCTGTTGGGGTTCCCATTCGAAGTGGGCAAATAGCCACCTCTTATGCAATAGCAGTCTCTTAGGCCAGTAGTCTAGTGCTGAGAAGCCACAGGTCACCTCTCCCGCTGGTGGTGTCTGAAGGTCCCTGTTCTCCTGGCCCTTGGCAATCATGATGCAAGTCTTCTTATAGCCTGCATTCTGAGCATGTGGCACTCTTAACAATGAATCAAAATATTTTTCATATAAGTCAACACATATTGTGGAAAACAAATCAGTATACACACAACAGACTCCTGTTTTTTAGCCACAGATCATGTGGGCCTTAGTTTTTAATTACAGTAATTTAAAAGTTATCCATACCTGTATAGGAAAATACTCTCAAGATAAAATGGCCATTCTAGAATGCCTGTGGTCTGTGTAATGATTATCGGTCAAGAATGCATATACAGGAAGCAGTTCTTTCCAATGAGCACTGAATTTTTCTAGAGAAAATTACATTGTAAATGCAACACGAAGGCTATATAAAAGAGCTTTCATGTAGCTCAGACTGCTCCTGTGCAGGTTTTGAGGATATAAAGAAACCTCAAGTGACTTGCAGGATCACAGGTCTGGGTGACAAGATATTGAGATACGAGGCTGCACCTGCTCCCAAAGCAACCGGTTGGGAGCAACAGTCTGCATGACTGTGTGCTCCTCTCCACAGGCACACTGGGGTAGCTGAACTTGTTCACGCTATCACCGTAATGGGGACAAAGCATACTATGTATAACCAGCTATGTCAGTCACAGCCGGTTGAAGGGGCTCGTGGTTCTTAAGGGGCAATGATATCTAGGCTGAAGAAAGCATCGAACTTACTTAAATGATATTTACCCATGAAAATGCTTACCAGCCAATTTGTACAATACATCCAATGTTCATAATAATGCCTTGTGTCTTTGCATGGCTTTCCTTGGGTAATCAGGAACAAATGTCTCAGCCCAGATCTGGCACGAATGACCACAGAAGCGATTCCACTCAAGTCCTGCTTGGGGAAAGAGTGTTTGCTGAGATCACTAACAGAAGGTTCACCCCAGCGTGCTAACAGTCCACAAAAACTGCATCCCAGGAGCTCTCTGCCCGACTTTCAGACAGCTCACCAAAGTTTCCTCCTCTCTGCAGCTGTTATCTGTGTTTCTAAGTTTAGGTGGGGGCCTTGTGAATCCTGAGGGCTCCGAGCTACCTACAGCTTTGTAAGTCTTTCTGGCTGAGTCTTATGAACCTCCCTCTAGGGTGGGGAAAGCTTCAGTTTGGAAAAAGGAGCTAAGGCAACACATAGGAAATGATGCAAAGAAAAAAGTTGATTTTTTTTTAAATCACCAAATGTAACTTTCTATTGATGCCTTTGTTTCCATCGCTGTGCGGTGCACAGAGCAGAGGGCTGGCAGTAGCTAGGGGGGATCAGAAAGCCAGGAAACACCGAGTTACCAATGGCAAGGAAAGCAGTTGATGTGTGATGGGCAATAGAAAAAAATATTAGGTGGACGCTGTGCTGGTCCTTGAAGGTCTGCTTTCATCCAGAGCACACTGGTATCCAGGAAGCTCTCCTTCTCACCGGAGGGAAGAGAATGTTATCATCGTTCCTAGCACCGGGATGGACCGCAAAGAGAATGCGGGCAAAATCCTCAGGAAGCGGAGCATTGTGGGGAACAAGGGCGACTGTGAGATGCAGGGCCACCCTGAGCAGAGAGAAAAGCCGCTTGAAGAAGATAAGTGATATTCTGAGAGGGCAGGGGCATGCGCAGAGTGCACGGGGCAAGCCAGGCCTTCAGAGGAACGCTCCTCATTGATTTTGTGAGTAAAGTCCACTTTGCGCACAGAGCAGAGCAAGCCAAGTCGTTCCTCAGAACAGGAAGGGCGTTCACAGAGGGGGCAGAGGGGACAAGAACCGCACAGGGCTGCAGAAGAATGGCCTCCACAATTTACTTGCATGGAAACATGAATCACTCAGATACAGGGAGCCCCTGGTGTGGGGAAATACTCCATGTCGCGGCCGTTTTGTGGATTGCCATATGTATTTGTGCTGAAGGAAACGCAGGCTTCATTAAAGGAAGTAAAAGCAGAAACTGAAGGCAGCGGGCTGTGGTGGAAGCCGCTGAGGATGACTGCTTGCTGGCTTGCTTCCTGTGGCCCTCTTGGCTAGCTGGTTTCGGACCTATCTTCCTAGGGATGGTGTAATCTTCAGTAGGCTGGATCGTCTTACATCAACTGGCAATCAAGAATATGCTTCCAAGACATGCCCCCAGGTCAATCTGATTAAGTCAATCTCCAACTGATGTCCTGTCAAGTGACTCTAGGGTATGTCAAGTTGACTGTAGCATGAATAATAAAAACCCAGAGGCAGATATTGGGGTTCAAGCTGAAGCTCAGAAAAGCAAAGCAGTCAACCACTAACTCTTATATCCACCTCAGGCTGAAAGGGCTGCCTTGTCCTTAGAGTGGCTGGAGAATAAATCACTGAGACTTGACTACTGAATGTCCTGCTCCCAAGTGCTGAGATCTCCTTTGTGTTAGCTGTTTCTCTTTTAGATGGATTCACTTTAATGTAACCCTGGGTGGCCTTGAACTCACATAATCATCTGCCTTTGGGATTAAAGGCGTGTGCCAACACTGACTGCCCAGCTTCTATAGCTAACTATTGTGGCTGGGGAATTAATGGTGTATATCACCATTGCCTGTCTCTATGGCTGTGGCCTAGCTTAGCATTTTGATCTTCAGGGATTTTATTAAATCATAAACAATATATCACCAAGGTTGACAATAGAAATTCAGCATAAGACCCCCACACTTTTATTTGTGTGGGTTCTATCAAGTTAATATCTATTTAAATTGTAATTAAAATCTTCAATATTTTAGTATTAAAAGTAACATAAATATCCAAGAGTGGTGATAAGTACCTGTAATGCTAGAACTTGGAGGCAAGAATACCAGAAGTTCAGTGTCCCACTCAGCTAACTAATTTAAGGTCAACCTAGGCCTCATAGCAAAACAAAGCATCTTAAACAAATTTAAGTAGGCTATTGGTAATAACTGATGTTATTTATTCCCTCTGCAAATCTTGCTACTCTGTGTCTGTACAGAAGATAGCCTGCTGATTTCCCAGTATCTGCTATGCAGACAGCCTTGTGCTGTGTGATATTAAAGGAAGTAGGTGAGCGATCTACCTTATCCATGCCCCTTGTTGGAAAATGCAAGAGTATTTTAAAGACAGTTCGGGTTACTGTGGGTATCCTTCATCGATGTTACATCAAAACCCACCCGGAGGTTGCTTCTTGTTGCCGTGTGAGATTGTCCACATTGGTGGACACACGTGTCCATTGATGTCTCTTACACATCCTTCCATGATAGAACCTGTGTCCTGATTAGTGAGGTGGAAACCCTGATTTCTCTCTGAATTAATACAAACCCGCAGACCCTAACATATTTCATATATAGTATAAAACCATTTTCATTAAAATCACCACAAAATCCATTTGAAAAGTCCCTGAGAAGTAAAGAAATGATCAAACCCATGGTGACAAACACAAGCCTTCTAAAATTCTAATTTTGTTCTCCTTTTGTGGTTTGGAAACTTAAATTTTATAACGGGCTGCAAGCCTGTGAATTTCCTTCAAAATGACTTGTGAGCTTCTTTCATTTTTGAAGGAACCGTCAGCCCAATGGGCAAACTTGTGCAACAACAGTCTGCTTGCCATCATTTTTTTAAAAGATGCATTACAGAAAAGCAGCAGATCATTTAGTTTTCAGTTTATAAATATCATATCCATTATTCTTGCAAAACCATTATGCTTTATTGTACTGCAGAGTGTTGCATGTCTACTGCTCATTACATTGCAGGGGGTTAAAAAACATTGATATTTAATACCATTAGCAATGTCTATTGCTACCTTAAGGAAATTCTTAATTAAAATCATTTTTGCTGAAGCTTATGAACAAGTACATCTGGGCATCCTTCCTTGGGGCTGAGCCATAGTTTTACATGACAAGCTTCTGTTTTGCTGTCAGGACACATGTGGGAACAGAGGAAAAGGCACAAGTGCCCCCCCCTCCCGTGGGAGCGTAAACACAATCCTGGTTTCTCAAACCACTGAAGAGTCTTCAGGGACCCTGCACAGTTCTGTAGAACATGTCCTAAGGCAGTGGTTCCCAACCTTCGAAATGCTGAGACACTTTAATATAGTTTCATGTTGTGCTGACTCCACATCATAGGATTACTTTCATTGCTACTTTAACAGTAATGTTTCTGCTGTTGTGAATCGTAATGTAAATACCTGACACGCAGCATATCTGATATTAATCCCTGTGAAAAGGTAGTTCAGCCAGCCCGATCCACAGGCAGAGAACCACTGTTCTAAGGTGTCTACTCCAGAACCATGTGTTAACTCCACGTACGTCTCAGGAACCCTTGCTTACAAGTGAAACACTGGCAAGCTGGTTCAGTGAGCAAAGCCACTTTTATCGTTAGTTTTTAATGTATATTTCTTCTTGTTGGTGTTAACTTTTCTCCTGGATAAATGCAGACAGGTGGACAGGTTTTTACCTTCAGATTTTCTGATCTCAAAGCAGCAGCTTCCCTGCTTCTTTGGAGTGAGATGTATTTGGTCATTGGCCAGAAGACGCCAGCCACCTAACTTAACGTCTCCCCAGGATTCGTTTGTTTTGATGTCATTCATCACTCTGGTTGGTTTCTGCAGGCTGTGGGCTCAAAGAGGTCTCACGAGGAAGGGCCAGATAGCTAATCTCTTGACACGGCTTTGTCAAGACAGCAGCTGTCCCGTGTTAGGAGAGTCTGCACTTTAATAAATTGTTGGCCTGGCTTTGTGAGCCTAGTGTGTTGGAAGCAGCCATCGACTTTCTCCTTTGTGGTTAGCCATTGTCCACTTTCTGGAGGAAAGAAAGGGAGATAAATGAAAGGGAGTGAGGAGAGAATGCGTGTGATTGCCCGTACGTGTGTATGAGTGTGAGGAGGTCAGAGGTCATCGTCAGGGGTCACCCAATCTTGTATCATGCCCCACCCTGTTTTTCTGACAGTCTCTCACAGGTCCCGGAGCTTACAGCTAGCTTGGGGCTGAGAATCTGCAATCAGGTCCTCGTATCTGTGCAGTGAGTGAGCGCTTCACCCACTCAGCCATCTCCCGGCTAGAGAGGAGACTTAAAATCCCAAGCTGAACACATGAAAAATTAAAACGAGCTATTATCTAACAGGGTAGTTTACAAGGTAAGCTGTATTTCTGCTTCGTTCAGATAGTATTGGTGGAGGGGAAAGCTACCTGGAGCTCTGGCTGTAGTCAGAAAGAAAAACAAAAGATCAAAACAAGGACCTGGGTTTCTAACTTCGCCCATGTTTTAATTCTTTTAGGTTTTAATTTTCCGCCAAAGACAAATTGAGTGTCTAAAGGGCAGTGTAGCAGAGGCTAAGCTGGCTGCAGGATCACACAATCACTTTGCTTCTTTTGTGCTCAATCCCGGGGACTTATATGGGACCACCTGTAAATCTTGCTATGGTCAGAAGAACATGGGAGAAGGTCTTAGCTTGGGTGTCAGTCATGATTCTAATCATGATGTCTACTAGCTACCTGACTCAGAGAGATGATTATTCTTCAAATACCCGTTTTCTTAAGTTGTGAAAAAGAAATACAAATATCTGCTTCACAAAGTTGTGAGGACCCATCTATGACTCATGGCAACAGCATCATCGGCACCCATCCACAAAGGCATCATCCGCAGCAGAGCATCTCATCAGCGGGGCTGTCTGCTGAAATGCCCGTCAGAACATTAGCTCAACAAATATGAACGAGTCTCCCTGCTGACCTCCTAACCTGCCAGCTGAAGAAAGCCTAAGCATTTAATCATGTTAGGTTTGCTCAATAATGAGTAATTACAGAGCAACCAAGTCGAGAAAGTTTAAAAACATTCATCCGATGGGCAGTTTTTTAAGCTCAGCTAATTTCCTTGATTTTACATTATTTTATTTGTGTGTGTGTGTGTGTGTGTGTGTGTGTATGTGTATGTGTGTGCATATATACATGCCATGGTATGTGTGTGGAGGTCAGAGTGTGGCTTATAGGAGTCAGTTCTCTCTTTCTAGCATGTGGATCCCAGGAATTGAACTCAGACCTTCAGTGGGAAACGCCACTGATCCACCTCACAGAACCTAAGCTCTACTAATTTCTAGTGGGCATCACAGGACCAAATCTGAGTTTAGTTATGAAAATCCAGGGTTCTGTACTCCTTACGTGTGTTTTCCTTTGACGTTGGCTGGGCGTTGGATGCAGTCAGTGTTTATAAAGAACTAGGATGGCCTGGAGCCTGCACTGTTGGGCTTTCGAGCTTTTCTAGCAAGCATCCACACCCACATCAGTAGCTGAACAATCTGTATTTTATCAGGGCGGATATGCAACTTATCTGCGGACAGCCAGAAAGTGAGTAGAGAATTGCCAGGGAAAAAAATTTATACTTTCAGATTAATTCTCTCCTGGAAAACAAAAACAAAACAACAGAAGTTAGGTATTTACAGCCAGGCGACCCGAATTCCAGAGATTCGAGCACACTGGGGAAAAATGAAAAAGGGGGCAGTTTATAGCATCCCCCGACTTATTCTGGAATCTGTAGAGTTATGTCTGCGAGAGACGGATTTTCGCTAGGCATATGTTACATTTAACATGGTGAAAACAGAGTGTAAATCTCTGTATCCTGATCCTTCCCACTGGCCGTGCTTTTTTTGTTTTGTTTTGAAGCAGTAAATGCTAGCAGTTACCACACATCTGCTTGTGCAAACTATAGACGATGGATTTTGGAGTGTGGTAGATCAGCCAAAAAGCAACGGATGCCTTCTGATGACCTACATCTGCTCTCTGCCTGGAGCCAATAATGTGAGTGAGTCAGAGATAAACATGCCTCTTCGGTCAACAGCAGCCCTTTTCCGTTCGTTTTAGGGATGGCTGGGGTCTAGAGCCAAGACAGTATAATAAATATGAATTCATCCTTTCCTTGCCTAAAGGCAAGGACGTGGTGGACAGTATTTTCACCATCTAGAGGAAAAGGCTTCACAATTTCCTAGAGCCCACTCAATAGCTTCCATCCTGTCTTCTGTCACCATCGTTAGTTAAATCCCTTTTATTCATCTGACTTCAGCCTGCACTCCACAGGGGGTGGGGTGTGGGGAGCAGTTATCATTCTCCTTCCATGTCCTTTTGTGTTGTAACTGACTGTGAAGTCACAACTGGCATGGTATTTCAAAATTCATGGGCCCAAGGAATGATTCAATGAGTAGATCCTTGCTGCAGAGCTGAATGACATGAGTCTGTTCCCTGGGACCCATGTGATGAGAATAGGGAATTTACTCTTAAGGGTTTATCTGTGACCTCCACACGCATACTGTGGTACACGCATGTTTGCACACATACACAGAATAAATATGTAAGAGTAACTGAAAATTAAAAAAATAATAATGGTGTTGGTCACGGGTACTTGCACATGCTTGGGATCCTAGCACCCAGGAAGCTGAGACAGGAGGATTGTTAAGGTCAGACCTAGCCTGGGCTGCATATAAATTGAGTTTAAGGCAAATCTAGGCAACTTTTTCAGGCACCGAAATAAGCACCTATGAAAAATCATGAAGATATATTTAGAATGAGATAAATATGGCTTATGCTGGTAATGTAGCTCTTTGTAAAATACTGTCCACATGTGTGTTCTCTTTAGATGTACACAAATGTGCTCTGACATCTATAAGCACCTAGGAAAAAATAAAACAAACAAACAAACAAAAAACTACTGCATAAATTTTACTTCGCTTTTTAAAATTTTAGATAGTTTTTTAAAAACTGAAACAGAATTTAAAATTGAGGCTAGGGTGTGAATTGTGTACTGACTAAGTAAGTAAGCACATCTGTGTCCTTCAGTGTTTATCGTTTCTTTATGGAAAATACCCAAAATCTTCCTTCTAGGTTTTGAGAATATAGTATGCTGTGTTTCTCTGCGGTTACTCTGATGTGCAATGCCAGAGTTTCTCCCTCTGATCTAACTCATTCCCCACTGATCAACCTTCCCCTTTCCCTCCTTCCTCATGCCCTTGGCCGCTTGTAACTACATCCCTCCCCCCATTTCCATCACATCAATGGACCTCCTGCTATTCTCCACGAGTGAGCACACAGTCCTGACTCCCTGGGCCCTAGGATTTCGTTTCATTCCATTGCCTCCAGTTTCATCCACACTGCAAACCATGGATTCTGTTCTTCTTTTTATGGCCAAATAGAAGTCCATTGTGTATGCATACCACATTTTCTCTATCCATTCTTCCACTGATAGACATGAAGTTTGTTTCTGTTTCTTGACTATTGTGAGCTTTGCATGTTTCATGCTCCCTGGAGCTGACAGAACACTCTGCTCCTGGATGTGACATGACCATAAATGTGAACACTCTGGTCTAGAGAATGGGTTCTTCCGGTGTTGGTTTTGGCATGCCCCACCCCCAATAACTCCAGAGGAGCATCCAGCATGTTTGGACGAATATCTGGTACCATGGTCTACCCACATTAGTTTGAAAAACTAATCACCACACAGTATAAAGTACTATAGTGTGGCAAGTGAGATTTTATAAATTTGTAGTTATTTTTATGTTGCAGTGATTTTCATGCCTCTTGGCATTTTACATTATATGTTGTGATTATGAGACTGTCTACCTGCTCACCCCATCCCTGCTTCCTGAGGAATCCATGGGGATGAGTCAACAGTGTTATTCAAATCTGCAGAAAATATGAGGTCACCTCTGGGGATTTTAAACAGATGACCTGGGATACTGTAAAGCAAAGTTCGAAAGTTGTTCAGTTTTATCACATTTTACCCAAAACACAGAATGCTAGACATTAAAAATGGGCAAAGGTTGCCATGTTTTCTAAGCATATGCAAATTTTAAGAGAGAAAGTAAATCTGGCAGTTCTCATGGTAGTGAGAGATTGTAGAGCCTGTTGGGTGTGTGCATTCTCAAGCTGTAGACGTTGCACCCCCTTTTACACATCACTCACCTTACGCTCCCCACTTCCTCTGTGTATTTAATTAGCTGTCTGAATCAATAGTTGCTACATTCAATATGTTTCCTTCCAGTCTTCCAGAACAATTTGAGCATTTCCAACTTGGAGTCTATCCCAGGTCTTATCTGGACTTATTTATTTATCATCTTATTTGAAAGCGTGTATTGAATTTATAAACAATAATTCAAGATAAACAGAAAAAAAAACAAAGCATTCATATACAAAGAGGCCAGGTGAGGACAAAATGCTGAGAGCATCCACGCACACTTGCTTCCTGAGGGCACCAGGACTTTGCCTGCAGTCATAACGCTGCTTGGATGTGGATTTGTGACAATACTTGAAGGAGTCTTATCACTGCTTGGCTTAGGGAGACCATGGATGTGTTCAGTTAAAACGACTGAACACACATAATCAATGGAAATGACATTGACCTTGGTGCTAAATTCTGCATAAATGGTTAACAACAGGAGAAGCTTCTATGCTAGCTTCCCGTCCCATTGCCCTTTCAAGAACAAGTGTGACCTTTGCTTTAACTTGTGCAGCATGCAAAAGAATTTCAATTTCACATAGACACCCTGTGCCTTCCCTGAGGTCTACTGCTTTCTTTACGATTTCTAAGTACAACCTCATGTCGTCCTGCACTGAGAAGACCCAGTCAGGCTCTGTCATGTGCAATATGCCTGAAGAGTAGTTGTCTATTTTCTTACCAGGGCTCCTTTTCCCGTCACCCTGGGAAGCTTCTGCTATTAAGAAGGAGCTCATCCTTCTGTGGCTGTCATTTCCTGGTCATATCTCACATACCCTTCAGCACTGCCTCCTTAGCCGCTGTTTTCAGTGTCACTAGCTGCATTTTGACTTCAGTGCTCTGACACTCCCTGGGCAGACTACAAGCTCAGTACAGTCTGACACTCACTCCCTGGAGTTAGTGCTGACCCCGCTCTTAGCTGGTTCCATGCTAAAGTTCCTCAAACTAAGTGATTTGTAAGCAAGGCAAGCTTGTCCATCAAGTTCTGGAGGTTGGGAAGTCAGAGACCAAGGTGTGGGTAAGGACCTGCTGTGTGGCTTGGGCACATGTACTGTGTCCTCACACAATGGAAGTAATCAAGGAGGGGAAGAGAATCCTGGCCTCACTGTTAGGTAGCCAGGAGGATATTAGCAGGATTGCAGGGCATTAGACTGGACTTCACCCTCATAATTGACAGCTTCCAAAATTGAGGACTGAAGCTGTGGAACTTTAATTACCGCTCAGAGGAGCCGACTTCAGTCATCTCTGGAAGAGACATGACATCCCGAACTGCCTGTCATTAATGGATAACCATCTGGCCCCAGCTCCTGCAGCCCCAGTCACTTAACAGGAGACCTGTCTGTAGAGAACAAGGACACACTGGGGCTCCTTCCCTGGCCTCATCCAAGAGGCAAGAGAGATGGTTCAGCAGCTAAGCATCTGGAATGCTTTTGTAAGGACTTAAGTTTGGTTTCCAGCACCCATGTGTGGCAGTTCAACAGCTGTACCAGCTCCAGAAGAATCTGTTGCCTCTGCCTCTGTAGGAACTACATTTATTCACACACCTATACACCTACCCAGACCCAGACTCCCCCCCCACACACCCACAAAATCAAAAAGAGTTAACTCCAGCTGGATTAACTCTACCCAACACCTGGACACAAGAATGCCCTGCAGGAAAGATATGTGTTATAGAGGCTTTAAGAAATAATATAAAGTTTATCTAAAAACACAGACTTACACGACAGTCTCTCTGGCCATTGGATGTTGTCACCCATTTCAGAGTATTTTCCTCCACAAGGGTCCCTCTGGACACAGACCACTGCCATTCTCCAGGGTCCTACTCTTCCCCTTGGGAGTACTTTCCCCTGCAATGGTCCCTCTGGTCACTGACCACTGCCATCTTTCAGACCAGCTTTACCTCAGGATAAACACAACTGTCTTCTGCCTGAGTACTCTGTATGTGTCATCTGGATTCTTCTGATGGAGTTCACAAGAACAATCCCAGGAGCCATGGGAAGACTACAGTGAGATTTCAGTAGCATATCAGCTTAATCCCCTTTTCTAAGGACCTGCATCCTAATACGTCCCTGGGTTTGGCTATCAAGAGATGAATGTTGGGGGAAAATCAAGTTCATCACAAGACTGCCCTAACTTCAGTTGTCAGACACAAGTTTTACGCTTCCTGAAGCCATGTTTAATGAGCCAATTCCTTCCTAAAACTCCAAGGCAACCTCAAACTACCTTGGGTGGATAATTCACTAAAATAGCTCACAGGGATCATGGTAAATTCTTTACATATGGCTGTAGGGTACCAACTGGGTAGGGCCAAATAGGGAGAGGCATGGGCAAGGTTGGAGATCTAGGGCAGCACAGAACTTCTGTCCCTGCTTCTAGAATCTAGGACCATTACCTCAGCAATAGTAATCTATATGTTCACAGCTAGCCATCCTCAATGGGCCTCAGTGTCCAGAGTTTTTGTTGGAATTTTTTCCTGTAGACATGATTGATGGATTGATTGAACAGTTAGTTTGTGATTAGACTCACCATCCTTCTAAGAGGGTCCTGAATTCCCACTCCCTCCTCTCATAGCTGGTCTTTCTTGTAGCTAATTCACATGATGAAGTCTAAGAAGAACATAGCTTACAAGCCAGTAAATGTCAAGCAGGTCTGAGCCTTGTACCAGGAACCAGAGGCAAAAAACAGAAATGTAAATGTGTGTGTGTGTGCACGCATGTATGCGGGTGACTGTGCATGGTTGCATGAGTGTGCATGTGTGTGCGTGAGTGTGTGGTGTGTTTATTTATTATACCACAAAATATCCTTCTAATTTCTAGCTTTTGTTTGTGAGATGGTTAAATGAGGTTGAACTGGGTGATTTTGGTTCTTCTATTAGGCAGACTCAAGGAAGGCATGGCATTTCTGCTGATGTAGCTAAATAAAGCTATTTAACCCATTCAGGATCTCATAGGAGAAATGAAAATCTACTTTTAAAAGATGTGTTGCTTTCTTTCAGGGTTTCCATGCTCCAAGATACACAGTAGAGACAAAGCCTTACTGGTTCATAGATGTTATTTGAGCCCCTTTTGTACATAAAGCACTCTGTAGGTCTGTTAACACAGAAAAGGTGAGTTCCTTTCTCTCCAGATGCTAGGCTAGGTTTAAGAGCTGAGTAATAACGTGCACCCCTGATCTCCAAATTTCATTTTCTTCTGAACTGAGTACTGAACTAAAAATCACCACAGGCAAAACACAGATACTTAGAATGGCCAGGATAAACCAAAATGAGAAGCAAGAATAGGAAAAGACAGTAATTGTCCTTCGGAGACTGACTTAATTCCTGGGATCAACTTATGTCATCCATTTTTTTCTGAAAACCAATTAAGTTTGTTCTTTATGTTGGAAACAGAGTCAACTGTGAACATATATCCTGTTTTCTTTATTTGTCACTCTGTTGTTGGACACCATGATTGATTCCACAGATTAACTACTGTGAGTCATGCATCAATAAATATTGACATGTAGGCATCTCTGTGATGCACTGACTAGATTAATAGCATACATGCATATATGATACAGAAGTAGAAGCAGAAAACTGCCCAGAGGTACAGAGGGCACTCCTAGGAGGAGAGAGATAGCAGGAGGAGAGGGTAGGGAGACTAGAAGGGAATATGCTCAAAGCACTATACACTATTTGCAGGAAAGTGGCCTCATATAATGCAAAATTGAATTTATATAATGACAATATTTAAAATTGAACAGGTGATTGGAAAGTCTTCTGTAGGGGAAATGATGGGTAGAGAGAAATAGGGGAGTAATGTATAGTTTTTGAGACACTATAGTTTATTCTCAAAATCTTCCAGGTCATTCATTTATTGTTGTTTTTTTAATTTTTTTTATTTCATTTTACATTCCAACCACAATTCTCCCTCCTACCCCTCATTTACCCTATTAGGCTCCAGCCACCCCCTTCACTTCCTGCCACACTCCCTCACCTCTCCCCACCCCATTCAAAATCCATTCCTCCTCTCAAGTAAGGACTCCCATGAGGAGTCAACATAGTCTGGTACAATAGGTTGGGGCAGGGCCTGGCCCGTCTCCCATGCATTAAGACTGAACTTGTCATCCCACCATAGGGAATAGGCTCCAACAAGCTAGCTCATGTACCAGGCTTGTGCTGTAGTCTTACTGCCAGGTGCTTTTCTGATAGTTCAAGCTTCACAACTGTCTCCTACATATGAAGGGCCTGGAGTCTCCAAAGTTGTAGGTCTAGAGTTCATGAGTTTGGTTCAGCTGTCACTGTAGATTTCTCCAGCAAAAATACTCAATAAAATACTGGCAAAAACCAATCCAAGAACACATCAAAAAATCATCCACCATGACCAAGTAGGCCTCATCCCAGAGATGCAGGATTGGTTCAACATATGGAAATCTGTCAATGTAATCCACCATATAAACAAACTAAAAGAAAAAAAAACCACAATCATCTCATTAGATGCCAAAAAAAGCTTTTGACAAAATTCAACAACCCTTTATAATAAAGGTTCTGGAGAGATCAGGAATACCTAAACATAATAAAGGCAATATATAGCAAGCCAACAGCCAACATCAAACTAAATGGAAAGAAACTCAAAGTGATCCCATTAAAATCAGCAACACTGAGTGCTCTTCCAGAGGTCCTGAATTCAATTCCCAGTACTCATATGGTGGCTCACAACCATATGTAATGAGATCTTTGTGCTCTCTTCTGGATGGAGGCAGAACAGTGTATACATAATAAATCTTTTAAAATATCAGTAACAAGACTGTCCACTTTCTCCTTACATATTCAATATAGTACTAGAAATTCTAGCTAGAGCAATAAGCCAACAAAAGGAGATAGAGGGGATATAAATTGGAAAGGGAGAAGTCAAACTATCATTATTCACAGATGATGTGATAGTGTTCATAAGTGACCCCCAAAACTCTATCTACGACCTCCTACAGCTGATAAACACCTTCAGTAATATGGCAGGATACAAGCTTAGGTTAAAAAAAATCAGTAGCCTTCCTATATACAGACGAAATGATAAAGGGGCCGAGAAAGAGATCAGAGAAACATCACCTTTTACAAAAGCCACAAATATAAAATATCTTGGGGGTAGCACTAACCAAACAAGTGAAAGACCTGTACTGCAAGAACGTTGAGTCCCTAAAGAAAGAAATTGAAGAGGATATCAGAAAATGGAAAGATCTCCGATGCTCTTGGATAGGTGGGACCGGATCATTAACTTTAAAGATTTATTTTAGTTTTATGTGTACGTGTGTATATGTCGGTGAATATGTGTGCATACATGTGTGCAGATGCCTGTTGAAGAGCATGGAGGGCACTGGACCCCTTGGTGCTGGAGTTACAAGCACTTGAGAGTGCCCAGACGCTGGTGATCGACAGCAAACTCTAAGAACAAGTGCTCTTAGCTTCTCAGCGTTTCTCCAGCCCCAAGAATAATGTATTTACGATTTAGCAATGACTTCTGGAGGTATATTTTATCTACATAAACCAAGGGGAGACTTGTAGGTTAACTTTGAGCAGACAGCAATGTCACAAGCAATTGAGAAAATGTATCTGAAGCTGGTAAAAGGTTTCAACCGAGAGCAAATGGCAGGTGTAGAAAGAGAGGGCAAGGGCGTACTTTAACTCTGTAAAGGATGTAGACAGAGGACTTGCAAGCATAAGTGCACCGTATAATTCAGGTGAGGACACCAGAAACTGCAGGGAAACATAAAATTATACTGTGGTGTTAGGTTATCCCTCAGGCAAAAGCAAAGTTTTAAGATGGAGGTGGCATGTTTTGTCATGACCCAGGGAAACGGCAGGGATTGGCTCTATTTACTGGTGCATTTAGGTTTTAATGACATAAGGTGACTCAAGGATGTGTGGCCAAAATCATTACTAAATACATATAAATATTAAAATACTGTGCTTAAAATTATTGTCAGAGGGGACTGGAGAGATGACTCAGTGGTTAAAAGTACTGGCTGCTCTTGCAGAAGACTTGAGCTCAGTTCCCAGCACCCATGTCAGTGGTTTACAGTGGCCTGTAGCTCCAGATGCAGGGAATATAATGCCACATTCTGGCCTCTGCAGGTGCCTGTATGGATGCTCACACCTGTGCGCATGCGCACGTGACCTAGACAATGCTTGCTTTTTGAAAGCAATTAAGTAAGCAAACTCTGAGTAGAGCCGCCTTCCAACAGCTGAAAAGCATATTTCAAAATAAAATGGGGAGGCAATTCTCATTTTAAGGTAATCGTTTTCAAGACCAGTGCTTATTTCAAACACTGCCGGAAACCACCCAACACGCTCGATCCAGCTGTACGCCTCTGCAAACAGCTGGGCATTTGGCTACTGTGTCACACCCCACTAGGGCTGCCTACAGGAAGCCATAGACTCAAACACTTTGGTCAAACACAATTTTCGAGGCACTAGCCAAACATTTTTTTTTCCTAACAGGAAAAATGCTCTGTAGGCAGTCCCATCGATCACGAGGCATATTGTAGCCTGTGGTCTCTAGTCCCTGAAATCGGGGCAGACTGAATAATCCGCTCTATTTATGGTTAATTACCGGAGGCTTAAGGTTAATTGCTATGTTTTCGTGTCATTAATTCCCTTCACAAAGAGCTATGCTGGTGGGTTTACAACATCCACTAATCAGTTCCCGCCAGCGCCCAGCCCTCCAGAGAACGCGGGATCCGGGAGGAGTCCTGCAAACCACTGACAGCTCATGAGTATTTTCACTCGGACATTTTTCAAGCATGAGAGAAACTGATTTTCTTGCTGTTTATCTCTAGGGGTGCCTGGGTTTGTCTCCATTAAAGTCTTTCAGTTCCAGGGGACCGAGAAACACCTTTGGCAGTTTTGGACATGTGTGGTTTAGACTTCTTGTGCCCAGTTCAAAGTTCCTCTGTACAAACTGACTTGGTAAGTTCTGACACTGGCCCCTGAGATGCAGCACAAAGGCAGTTTCTATTTGGACATATCGCCATTGGGGGTCTCCACGTGAACACCTCAGCAAGAAGCTTCCAGAGTCCCTTCATCAACAGATCTAAAAGTTGCAGTGAGCACTTTTGGCTGGCCTCAGCAAGCATGTGGAGTAAGTAACTGAAATTGTACTTGTTTATGGCTCAGTGGGTAAGAGGGCTTTTGGCATAAGCACGAGGATCTGAGTTCAAGGCCTGAACCACATTAAAAGTTGGACATAGCAGCACATGGTGAGTGGAGACAGGAGGATTATTTCAACTTGCTGGCGGCCTAGATGCAGCTTAGTGAGAGATCCTATCTCAAAGGAATAAGGAGGAGAATGATGAAGGAGGGCATCTGAAGTCCCTTTTTAGTGACTGTGTGCCCTGTACATGTATTCCCCAATACAAAGCTTTACATTAGTGGTCCTCAACCTATGGGTCACGACCTCTTTGGGAGTCGCATATCAGATATCATGTATTTACATTGCATTGCACTTCATATCAGCAGCAAAATTACAGTTATGAAGTAACAGCAAAATATTTTTATGATGTGGGGTCAGCACAACACGAGGAACTGTATTAAAAGGGTCGCAGCATCAAGAAGGTTGAGAACCACTGCTCTATATGATACAGTGCACTTTTATAAACTTACTTCCACATCTCGTACGAGCCCTAGACCTGCTTGTTTTCTGTCTCTTGTAGTGTTTTGTGTGCTTTACGGCTTTGAAAAACACCAGTAAAATTGTTCTGCCAGTTTCTGCTTGGTAGGTGATGCTGTGTAATTTGCTAGTATTACAAAAAAGCTGACTATTAAAAACCTTCATTTTTATATACGAAACACATTTGAACTTTGAGAAGGCATTCAAGTGATAGCATTTGTGCTAAATAACTACACAGCATCAAACCAGGTAATAACAGTACGCAGGTTTTAGGAGGATGGTGGGTCCTTGGATGACACATTTCACCAGGCAGAGTGGGAGGGGATGGAGCGTTAGTGGAGGGGATGAGTCAAGACGGAGGGTCTGGAATGTGAGTGTGAAGTTAAGGCGGCTCCTTTAGTTGCTGAAGGGGACACTGTCAACCTGTGGGCTCCCTGTCATCTCTCAGATGATTTCCATTGCCAGAAGTGGATGCAGTTTGTTTTTCGAAAATATAGTTCCTCACCAAAAGGTTTCAAGTGATGATAAATGTCATGCTATGAAACTGTGTCTTAATGACCTTATCCAACTACTGTGCTTACTTTTCAAATATTTTTCATGTATTGACTGATTATGAAGAAAAAAAACCACATGGCAAGAAATACAGTAGTCTTCCCTGTGGTTTCACTTTCTATAATTTAGTGACCCACAGAGATAGCTATTTTAAAATACTAAATGGAAAATTCCAGAATAATTCACAATTTAAAAAATTTTCACCATTCTGAGCAGCAGGATGAAGTCCCCTCTGTCCCACCCAAGATGTCAGCCACCTTTATGCAATATATATCAGTTTGTACTTCATGTTACCTGCCCATTAGTCACTCATCAGCAGCTTTGGTTATGGGATGGGTTGCCATAGTATCACAGTGGGCGTGTGTAGGAGGAAGCCTGTATGCCGCCATTAACCATGTGACTTACTAGAGGTGCATACAGATGAAGTAATAAGAGGGCGGTTTACCACACCACTAACCACACACACTTTAGGCATGACTAAAGACGTATACGGATGGACGTAAAGACGTATACGTACGTAGGCGGTGAACTACGTCACTAGCCAGGCTCACTTTTGGGCATGGCTAGGAGGCGTTACGGGGCAAGGCATAAAAGACAGCACACAGGAAGTCTTGGTCTCTTTTCCCTGAGTTCAGCTTCCGGTTCGGCAGCGGAAAACTACTTGGCTTATCTGGGTTACTTGTTTGGTATCTTGTGAGTAATTTCTACAATAAATACTTAGTTTTACTTTCAGTAAGTGTGTCGCTTATCGGAGAATAGTTCCGGGCTCCTACCCCATGGAGTTACATCTTGAATCTCCTTGTGTTTCTCCTACCCAGAGTCCTTCTGGACTCCTAGTCCCTCCTATCTAGATTCCCTATTGGCCAGACAGTGCTTTATTGACAAATGCGCAGGACTTCCCCAACAGGCATGTTCCAGTAACCCTCACTCTTCTTGACCATGACCCCAGTGTGCTTTAGAAGAGTGATACATGGAAGCACCAGGACATAAACTTAGGAGAGCAGATTGGCCACGTGTCACGAGACAATACTGTAGGGCATATTGGAAGCTACAGATAGGGTTCAATATCATCTCTCATTTCAGGCATCTTGGGTTGGGTGGTAATCTTTGAAGACATACCCTGTGGAGAAGAAGTGCCTACTCTACTTAGCACTATGTGATTCTTCAGCCCGCTTACTTCCACTAAATGCAATAACAGGAAAGCTGGTTTAATTCATTTCCGCAGCCGAGAGAGGCATGCACACTTTAAATGTTGCCAGGCCCTCGGTTTGACTTACATTTTATCATTTGTTAGTCTACACAGCTCCATTAGTGTATGAGAGGCTGTGGTCCTCCAGACCTTGGGCCCAATTTGGAAAAGTTTTAAGATGCAATTGTCTTGATGATGTTGGATAAAACCTTTCTGAACTAGAAGACTGAATGGGTTAATGGAATTCGTGTTCTACAGTATTTTAATTCATTGAATTTACAGACCTTTCAAGAGAGAGGAAAACTGAAGGTATGCTTACAAATTATGACTCTGGTTTGGCAGGGTAATTATTGTTCTGCTCTCTGTCCTTGGGTATATGCGATAACTGATAACATCCTACTACACTGTTCAACAAGACTTTCTGAAATGTTGCTAAATGACCACTTGCTTATTGTAGAACAAGCTAAATTAAAAACAAAACAAAAAACGTTAACTCTCTAGGGTCCATTCTCTCCCAGGATGTTGTCATTCTTGGTCAGCTCAACTTTGAGAAAATTGTTGTGACCCACTCTACTATTTGCTAATAGAGTGTGGGAAGTGTGTGGGGGATGGCTTTATAGATATGATCCATGTTTGCAGAAAAATGCAAAAAGTCAGACATTTTAATCTCCTCATCTAAGTGTAGTAGAAAATAAATCATGAAAGCAATGTGAGAAGTAATTCAAACCAATCTAAAATAAAGAATGGCAACAAGAAAACAGGAAGCTGCCTGGAACAGGACTTAGTCGTAAGTCAAGTCAGGATTTATAGTTCTCGGGTCCCAGCCCTGAAATGACGACTGTTTTTCCTCTGATTTGAATCTCAGGCCACTTGGTGACAATTTTTTTTTGTATTTCATTGTCCTTATCTACAAAATGCAAAATATAGTTTTGTTTCTCGCATGCCTGTGCAACCAGCTCAGAGACCTCTTCAGAACTGATAATAAGGTATATCCATCAGTGAAGACAAGCTAGTCTTCTTTGTAGTGAAGTTGCCTGCTGGGCCACTAAAGTCTTCTACATACAAAGAATCTGTGTGAGCTATAAACTTCTACTCCAGGGGTCAACTATAAAACTTCTGGATTAGTAAAGACCCCCCCCATACGCTTATGTTCTAGGGGATGATTTTCTTTGTATCTATAAAAATAGAATTTATTCGTTAAGAAATCTCCTTCTGGAGTATTTTCATGGACTCATTATTTAAAGAACTAGTAAATTTACATAGTTTTGGAGAGAAGTAGCTGTTCTAGCATGATTAAGAGAGTTTAGACCATCAAGAATCAACCACCCAGACCTGGAATTATTACGTTAAGTGAAGTAAGCCGGACCCCATAAGACACATACTTCAGGTCTCCTCTAATAAGCAATCCTACCTAGACTTTAATTTTTATATATGCCTGTCTGTGTGTTTGTATGTAGATACAAGTCAACAGAAAGCAGACCACGTGGAGGGAAAGACAGTAGCGGTGGTAGAGAAGAAAGCAGGATCACTGAACACATGTCACATAAAACCAGACAAAGGGCTACTGGGGAGAAGAAGGAGGCTAGCAGGAATAGGGCTGGGGAAAGAGAACCCGCAAGATCAAACCCATATATAAAAATGCCTGAGCAAAATCGTTACATTGTGGGCAAATTAAAAAAAAAACTATTAGCATCTTTAAATAAAAAAAAAGTCACCCAGCCACAAATATGGGAAATAGCCATCCACCATCAAAATAGCACAATTTGTATGGTAATCTATCATTCATTTCTTTACACGGCCTTTGAAAATCACTTCGAGCTTGACTTTGTTATATAAAAAAATGAGGAAAGTTTTAAAGGTGTACAGAATTCCCTAATTGCCTGCTTGTCGTGGATTTGATTGTTGTAGTCGATCAGTTGTTCATCCTAAGATTATATAGGTCAGAGGATTAAGCCACTAGCTGTACTTAAAATGAGGTCAGATAGAAAGGGGAAATTACGGGCACATGGGAGAGGAGCAAGAATTCCAGGATAATTAATAACACTGGCTTAATGCCTTTCCACCTTCCAGGCTGTCAACCTATAGCTTTCAAGGAATCTCATGTACAGTGACAGACGTAGTCTAAACCCCTTTTGTAACCCCAGCAACTCCTGATTTTAGGTCATCAGATTATCATGCCATCAAATCGCTTCCAGAGCCTCCCCATCTCTCACTTATCACAAAGAGAAAATTTCTCAGCAATCCTTTGAGATAGAAATTGAGAGGCACCAAAAAGCTAGAAATAGGGCATTACAGGGTCCAGCCATTCTATTGCTAGAAATAGAATGTCTCGGGGGAACTTCAGAAAAAAAAGCATGTTACAAAAACGAGAAAGACAAATTCCAGATAGACTCACGCTCGATTCTTTTTCTCATGAGCAAATTTCATAGCTTAGTGGATATGATTTATCCAGTCTCTGGAGAGCAGCAGCTGTGTTCCTGATTCAAATCCTGCCACACACAGTCCTCATAGATACATATGCCCCTGCAAATGGAGAGACTCGCTGGCATCCCCTTGCCCCAGATCCTACAAAGTGAGTTCCAGTTTAGTCTCAGCTACATGAAACTTTTCTTAAAAAATAAATAAGGAAGAATAAAGGAAAGAAGGATAAAGCTCACAATTTTAGTTTGCACTTTTCATTGTTATAAAGCATCTTGTAAATTATGTTATTTGAGGTTGATACAAACATTGGTATTTTTCAGAAACACAGTCAATTTCCTACTTATTCACACTTAGTGCTGTCTCTTACAAAGATATTGTTGTAATTGTCACTATTAGTTCATTTTAAATCAAGGTTGGAATTTCTAAATTATCTTTTGAGAACTTGAATTGTTTGACATTTTCTATTGTCATGTTTAACAGCCTTAAATGGCAAGAAGACATATTTTCTGAACTGCAATAACTCAAGAAATTAAATTTAATAATTACTCTTCATGTGTTCATTATGAACTTGTAATGTCAGTCTAGATAGGATTAGATTAAACTCTGCTGAAAAAATCCAAATTAGCTGAGGCTATAAGCACCAAAAAAGGAAAGAAAACGAGTAAAAACCCAGGATAATTAGTAGTTGTTGCCCACCCACTCCCCCTCAGTCCTGTGCATATTTTCTATTGTGATAAAAGGCAGATTAGCATGATGATCATCTTAGCCAATTTTAAGTGTATAGTTAAGTGGTATTGACTACACAGGTTTGCATGTGCATCATAGGAGTGGTTTATTTGCAAATTTAGGTATGTATAGCGATAGGTTTCACTGTGACTGTTTTTACATTTACACAATGCATTTCGATAATGTGTATATCCATCTCATTGCCTTCTTTTGTCCCTGCTACCCTCCTACTAATCCCGTTCCATTTTCCGACTAGCTTTTCCCTTCCCCTGCTTCACACTCTCAAGCCTTTTTGTTTTGTTCATACCCAAATGAGTTTCATTAAGGTAGTTCACAGAAGTAGGGGTGGACATTTGTAAGTTTTTATTTAAAATTTTTATATAGTATCATTTGGTCGTATTCTTCCCTCCTTCCAGATGCTTCCTAGTTCCCCACCCATCCAACTTCATGTTCCTTCACTCTCTCTCAAAACCAGGCTCAAGGGGAAAGAAATTAAAAGAAGAAGAAAATGGAAATCAGAACATAAAAACTAAAAAGAAATCAATAAGACAAAAAAAAAACAAACAAAAAGCACTCTTGCGCAATGTGTGCACACGTGTGTACACACACACACACACACACACACACACACACACACACACACCAAACAACATGAGGTACAATTCCCACTTCATGATGGCCAACTACTCCTGGGCATGGGAACTATCCTGGGGTATGGTTGATACATCAAGTGAAACTCCATTGAAGAAAACTGATTTTTCACTTTCCCAGTAGTTGTCAGTTGCAAATCACTTTCTAGTTGGGGATGGGATTCTGTGTCCATCCTCCATCTCAGTGCTGGGATTGTGCTGATTTCAGGGTGCAGTGTCACAGTTTAGTGTGTATTGGTCCTGTTGTGTCTGGAAGGCTCCGCTGACTCTCACCCTTTCTCACACAAGAGTCCTGAGCCTCGAGGGGTAAGCGCCCCAAAGTCTTTTACTCTACATATTGTCCATTTATAGATTTCCTTGTTAATTCTCATCTATTGCAAGAAGCAGCTTCTCTGATGAAGGTGGAGTGGTGCTCTCATCTATGGGTATGACAATATTCTAATTAGGAGTCATTTTATTGCTATGTTCATTTAGCAGAAGAATAAGTAGGTTTTCTCCTAAGCCCATGACCTATCTAGTCTCAGGTTCTTGACAACTTTAGCAGATTCATTTATGGGTTGCATTTTATCCTGTAGGCCTTTAATCCAAGTGAAAATTGGTTGGTTATATCCATAACATTTGTGCCACTACCATACCAGTATATTTTACAAGCAGGTTGCAGTATTTGTAGCTGGATGATACTGATGATTATTTTTCTCCTCCTGTAAGTGCAAAGTGCCTATCAGCACCATGAACACTTGTCAGTAGGGGTGAATCTTCTAGTTACATCAGGTATATTTGAGAGGTTTTTATACAGGATCATTATGAGCACCTTACCAAGGGCTACACCACTAAAAAATACCTCTTTCTTCCCCAGCAATAACTGCATACAAATCCTCAGTGAGGATTGGGACTCCACGGTCCCATTTACTTTCGGTGAAATTGCCAAACCCAATCCCCGTGCTGGTAATTGTGGCTCTTCTGAATTCAACAATGCAATAGGTACATCACACATCATGCCCTGTAGTCACATTCCACATCCTCGCAGTCCCCTACCTCTGGCTCCTCTGTTCTTCTGCCCCTTGTTCTTGTGATACTTCCTGAGCCATAGAGGAGGGAATACAGATGTCCAATCTATGACTTGGAACTCAGTAACCATTTATTCTCCATCCTTTGACCAGATAGGAATCTCTGCAGTCACTGCTGACCACAGAGAAAAGACCAAAGCTGACAGCAGCTCTAATCTACAGACAAAATTATTGAGAAGGCAATTTGACAGACTGATCATTTCTGTTTCGCAAAACAACAGTAGTTTCCCAGCCCACTCTTATGACCTCCTTCCCTAGCAGTGGGCTCTTGAGCATTCCTCTTTACAGAACTTGTTTAACTACCTCTGTTTTAGTTTTTCTCGGAATAATTAGAATTTATTGTGATAATTCAGCAGTATAAACTCACATGTGAAAATTCAATGTAGTTATACTACAGTGATTTATCTGGGCAAATTTATTTTTTATAATTGTTTGGTAGTACCAGAAAGCCATGAAATGCATCCCTTTTTTTGACTGCATGCAGATTATTTTTAATAATTGGTTTGCTACGACCTGGGAAGATAATTACTTAGATCAGGCTGGCCTGTGGGTATGTCTGTAGAGGATCATGTTGGTTGATAGTTAAAACAGAAAAGGCAGTTCTTTATGTGCTGGGCTCTGAACTGTGTAAGAGTGCAGGAAGTTGGCTGAGCAGAAACAGCCACTGGGCAGTGTGGTGCATTCATTGCTCTCGGCTCTTGACAATGAGGGTGATGTGACCATCTGTTTGAGTGCCAGCTTGACTTCCCTCGGATGATGGCCTGTCACTCAGAACTGTAAGCCAAACAAGCCTTTTCCCCTCATAACATGGTTTTTGTTAGGATTATTATTATTTTTTATCACAACAACAGAATGAAAACAGAACACACCAGTGAGTATATCCAAAGCACATTGCCTTGGGGTCTTGACACATTTTCTTTCCATGTCTTTTTGGTGAGCAGGCAGCGTTTTGTGCTTTGGAGAGACACATGTTTAGTTATAGTTCTGACACATTCTAGCCTTTTGACCTCATTCTCTTCATCTTTGAAATGGGCGTGAGGCTAAAGTCATTGCCAAAAGGGTCTCAACTTTGGCGTGTACTGCTGAGGTCTGGAGCGGTTCCAGACACTATTATACTAGCGTATCACAGATGTCAGGGGGGCTTGCAGTCATTTCTCACGGCTGGCTATCGGGGTTCCTGTTTTATCTGGCTCTTCCGCTAATTTGTAAAGTCTAATCTAGTTGGTTCCCGCGTTAGTAACACAGCAAAATGGAACTTGTGCAAGACGTTGGCACAGAGAGAAAGGTACAAAGTCAAGCCAGGAACAAAACAAGGGTGGAAATGCTGAGGAAACACAACAGCATTCCAGAGCACCGTCTGGGTGGATGGAACACTCGGGACGTGACTGGGGCCAGATCGCACTGCCCCAAAGACAGAGTGAGAGCCAAAGTCTGCGGCCCAGTCTGGGATTGTAGGTTAACCGGGGTGTCAGAAGACAGAACAGTGGTCCTGCCTGGACTGGGCTGGGAAGACTTCTTGAGACCAATAATTTCTTTTGTCAAGCCTCTCAAAGGCTTGATTGAGGGTTTTCCACAAGTGTACATTGAGCTTTTGAAACAAGTGCAACCCTCCAAGACTAGACTCTTGCAAGTCAGAAAATAATTTTTTGGGATCGTAAGGTGTTTAGACATTGATTAAACACTTAGAGAGTTGGTCAGAGCGCTGAGCAGTAAGAGGCTTTTGTCATGCAACATTGACCTCTCGAGTTCTGTCTCCCAGGGACATATACTGGAAGGAGAAAACTGACTCGAAAGTTATTCTCTGACCTCCACAAGCATGACCACACTCACACACACACACACACACACACACACACACACACACACACACACACTTTTAAAAAGACAGAGTATTTATTTAACCAATACTCAGGAATTGCATTAATCATCTTGTTTAGCTAGCTTGCATATCTTTTATTTATCAGCATGTTTTTGGTGAGGCGATACGTTAATTTTCTTGACTGCATTTATGTGTGAATATACAAGCCAGATGAAACAGGAGATTCCCTCTTAAGTTTAAGTTTAATCTTGAGCTTCAAATAAACAACGATAAAAGGTTTAGAGTAAGTGTGCTCCAAATGCTATCTTATACAACTGTCTCCTAAGCCAAAATACCACCACCTCCGTCAGCTTCCAGCTAGCCAAAGAGGATCACAGCTGGGCTTGGTGAAAGTTAACACCTCCTCAGAGAAGGAAGGGCAGGGAGATCTCTGATTCTCCTCACCAAGCTCCCCAGCCATTTCTGTGTAATTCTCCCTTAGTGTCATGTGGCTTTGGGAGAGGCTGGTGTGTGCTCAGGAGGTGTCTCCATCAGGGTAGTCATGAGGGAATCACCATCCATCCAAGATACAGATTTGCAGTGTGCCTGCTTCAAGGCTACCTGTGTTCCTACCCATAACTTCTCACACTCTTCTCTATAAGAAACCAAATAAACTCCTTGTTTTCCCTCAGTGGACGTTGATGGAAGTTTACTTTGGGTTGTTGTGAGAATTTAGGAGGAGAGGTGGATGTTGCTTATATCTCCTCCAGGGAAAGCATTTTAGCAACAGATGTATATGTTCCTTTAAAAAGCATTCATTTTTTACTTGGGAATTCTGTGGGGTTTCCTGAAATTCAGTACTCCCTACATAAGAACGGCTACAGTAACACAGATAATAGCTGGTGTTTATTGGGCATTTCAGGGGACAGGTACTGCTGTAACACACATTGTGTTATTCTAGTTCTTAAAGCAATGGATAGATATAATTCTTGTTTGGTATAGTATCAGGAAGAAAGATTAATGTCTTTTTCTAAATTCTGTTTTTAGTTACTGTATATGTGGGTGAAGTGTATGTGTGTGGGGGGAGGGGATACACTGTGTCCAACACACATGTGGAGGTCCTATGACAGCTTTGTTGACTTGGTTACAAGTGTTCCAGGTGTGGAGCTCAGGTCACCAGGCCTATGTTGCAAGCGCCTTCATCTGCTGCGACACCTTGCAAGCTTAGAAAAACTGATAGTTTTCAGACAGCAAGCATTTGCACTCCAGCACATTGGTAATATGCTGAACACAGTCTTGTTAATCTCAGCTCACACTCATGAATATGCATCCGAGAAGGCAAACCCACCTGCGGTGGCTTTCTGTGACGTGTAGATATTTACATTCTGGCCATAGTCATTTGTTTTAATCTCTTTATTTTCTTTGAACCAAAAAGCAAGAGCATAGCTGTGATTCAGGTTGCCCGGCCTCACATAGGTGGCTGCTGGCTGTCTCAGCAACTGCTTGTTTGCCTACTTAGCTGGAAGCCACTTTTAATGTGACTCGGAGACAGGCATTGGACCGCTCTGATTCTGCTTGTGCCTTGGAAAGATCTCACGGCAGCAATTTCACTTTCTTGTTCACTCTTTTTACTTCCCAAGACTGTGGAGTGTGCTGAGGTAAACATTAGCCTAATGTGGTTCAGTTGACCACTTTCCGGGACTTAATTATTGGCAATTAGCCTTTGTCATTAAATATTAAGTATTACAAACAGGTGAGGCTAATAAAACCACTTAAGAAAATGGATGTCATCATGACACCAATGATGCACTTGCAAAGCGTTAGATGTTCAGCCTTTGTGTGGGAGGATGTCGGATTTTTTTTCCTATTTAACACATCTGATGCATTTCAAATAGTTACTTAACTCACTAGAAACCAGACTCCTTCCTCTAAATTAGAATAGGCTATCGATTTTGGGGAGAAGGCATTTTCAAGGATCAGTCTTGAAAGGCTCCAACTCTCATCCCCCTTCAGCTCTCCTGTTGTAATTGACTTTCATTGACAAACATGTTCTGGAAGCATTTGCTAGTAACACAGGCTAAGCGATTCTTTACAAGACTCTGAAAATTTTCAGCATCCGTGCCATGAAGATTCAGGGCAAGTTAGGATTTCACCACCATTATCTAAGAGATCCTCCCTGCTGACGACAGTATCTTGGATACAACTTCAGTTTGGTTGTATTCTTTAAAAGTCTGTTCTCAGTGGATTATCCTGAAAACAAAAGCAGTAGAAAAACTTAAGTCTGTTAAAAAGGAGTCTATGTTCTTTTTTGTTTCATCTATTAGCATATCCCACAAAAGTTTCGGTGATTCCAATGGTAGGTAATTCTGTTGTTGGTGGTGTTGAAATTTTGTCTCTGTTTTATAGATCAAGACAAAACATCAGGATTTTATGTATTGAGTCCTAGTTTCATATTTGAAAACATATGCAGTGGAAACATTATTTTCAACTCATTAAACCTATTTATATTTTCTCTTAATGTTTAGGTTGTATGTGAAGATGCTCTCATCTTCAATGTGTTGTAATAAGCTTGGGCAAGTATTGTCATCATATTATATAAAAGTTTTGGGGGTGAGTAAGAGTGAGGGATTCTTTGGTGTGAGAATCCAATTGGGTCTGAGATGTCAATCATACAGTCTTCAAAATGAACTGTCAAAATAGGAGTTCTCCTGACACACAGAACCTAGTTTCCCCTGAGGAAGTAAGCTGCTTGCTGGAGTGATGATTAGGTTAGGAGCACATACAGTTCTGGTGGACAATTCCAACAAAGTGTGTGGTAGAACCTTCTCAAATGCTGTGGATTCTCAGGGACATTTTAATGCTTTCAAGACAATGGTGTCTGCATACTGAAATACATGATATTTAGTTTTACTAGGTTAATTCCACACAATCCAATAAAAATTATCACTTGTTTTGTACACTTTGCATGCATGTCTTTGGAGTAGGGTCCAGAGCTCAGAGGTCAGAGGTCAGAGGACAACCTCAGGAGTTATTCATCAGGAGCTGTCCACTGCGATTTTTCAAACAGGGACACTCACTGAACTTACAAGTAGCTGATTTGGCTAGACTGGATGACTAGAGAGTTGTAGGGATCCACTTACCTCAAACTTCCCAGTGCTGGGATTACAATTGCAACCATGCCTGGCTTTTTATGTGGCTTCTGAGGATTGAACTCAGGACCCTATATCTGTGAGCCACACACTGTACCAGTTGAACTATATTTCCACCTGCTCGAAGCAATACTTTATAATAATCTGTATTAGAGATTTATAATAGAAGATGGTCAACTAGTGCCTACATTGGACAACTGAGCAGAACACAAGAACCATTGTGGTCACGAGTCGGTCCTGGGATAAGAACAGTGTCTGTGAGAACCTGTCTTCCTTTACCTTTTCCTCTCCTGTCTTAATGGAGAACTTGAAGGATTGCTGATCGAAGGTCTGTAGATGTTATTGCAATGTTTGAAGAGGCAAACGATGATGTATGAATCTAACTTTTGGCTATAATAATTTTGTTATAAAATTATTTGAGAATTTCATACACTGTCATTGTGCTGGCATCATTTACACCCCCTCTCCCCATTCAACTCAGCCCATGCCCCCATAAAATTCTCTCAAATTTATGATCTCTTCTTTGGTAATTGATGGTCACACACACACACACACACACATACACACACACACACACACACACACACTGGATACATGTAATGCAACCTACTGAGTCCAATTTGTGTTGTCTCATGCATATGTATTTGTGGTTAACCACTTAGGATTGGGGGTATGTCCTTGAATAAAATGTGTCCTCCTTTCCCACTAAGGGTACAGCCTTGGATTTAAGAGGTGTCAGATTACACATTGTGTCTTATTTCAGAAGAGTGAACTAGCTATTAAAGTACATTACATGAAAGGGCAAATATGTACTCAAACTTCACCTCAAATTCTCTATTCCCTGTTTTCATAAAATTAGGGTGAATTGTTGCTGATGACAATTAGAGCATCTTAACAAAGCTGTTGTCATGGAAATCTAATTCACACACAAAGGGAGAGCGGTACAATAAAACCGGTATAGTCATTTCTCAGCTTTAGGAGTTGTCAGTACATCAGAACTAGGAATTCACTGTTCAGCCCATTTCTGAGCACTATCCTGGCCTGTTTATGTTCAGTCTCAAGTTTATATTGCCTTTCTTTATTTAAACATTTCATTTTGAACCTCTCAAAGATACAATCAATTTTGTTACACCCAAAAAACAACAGCAATTTGCTAATAGCATCAAATATCCAGGTAATTTCTAAATTTATTCATTTTTTTCTAGTTTATCACACAAAAGAACAAATACAGTCTGTACACTGTTGTCAAGTAATGACCTTTAAATAACAGAGGTGGCCACCGGCATCTTTCCTATACAGTGTCCTTGGCCTTACTCAGAAGGTTAAAAGAGAGAGTGTTGTCAGACTAATGTTTGATTTATGCAACACCAAATAAAATAGCCAGATTTATGATAATGGGTCTGAATTGCTTACTAGGAAGAATCTAGTTTTTCATTGCTTCCCATTTCTATTCCGATGTTTTCTTATGTGTATGCAGAATTTACATTTTGACATTTGAAAATATTGCTATTGCCAGGTATCTTATTACAAATCTTAAGTTTAAGTACTCAATTAAAACCATATCCTCTTGCTGGTAGTACTTTTATGCTGTGCTCAATCTTCTTATGCAGAGCACTGATTACAAAAACCACAGCTAGGCTGCCTTATCTTTGCATTTCCTTACCTGCTATGAATATGAAGAGTGAGATTTGGATGGAGATACTGCTGTCATTTCTGCGGGGAATAGCAAGAGACTGTTTGTGTGTTCCAGGATATATTAACTGTGCAAATTGTTTTTCTTTTTCTGAATCAACATGTGCATTCAATCAGCACCGTTTTCCAATAGATACATGTATTTTTTCCACTTTTGTGAAAGAACTGGGGTTGCAACATCTTATCTTCAGTTGATTCCTCTTGCGACATCCTTTGTGATTGAAGTTGCTTCCTTAAATATAATTTCAATTGAAGTTCTGAACAGCAGGGGTCAGGCAGAGAAGGCACCCCATGCCTTCTTCATCTAAAACCAGGAGCCCTGGCAATGCCTCATCATTCTTTATGTGTGTCAGATAATGCTACAAAAACCTGGTAGGCATATCATTCATTTGATCCTCATGCCCTCCTTAAAGTTGCACATATTAAATTCTCAATTTCTAAGTGATTAAACCGAGGCATTACAGGTCAAATGACTGATTGGTCTTTACAGAACTAGTTGTGGTACAGCTGGGGGTTAAACTGAAGCATTCTGGCCCCATAATTTTACTTTAATGCACTACTCTATACTGTCAATATACAATATACAATATACATAGATTGAGGATCTATCTATCTATAGATAGATAGATAAGTATATATACACACACACATATATAATTGTGAATAGAACTGATTGCAGGAGAAATGGAGGTGTTGGTTGTAGAGTTGATTTAATTAAATGTGTGCGTTTTGATGTATGCACATCTGTTGTATGTCATATGTGGTTGAAGCTGTAGGAGGACATCAGATTCAATACTGTCACTGTCTATCTTATTCTCTTGGAACAGACACACACACAGAGAAATGTCACACTGTGACTGGAAATCCGTGCGACCATGGTGTGTCAATTAGAAATGAAAATATGTTATAAAAGGAAAGTTGTCTTACAAAAATGTTGTCTTTTTTTCCAGGGTACTTGACTGCTTATTCAGAATCCTACATTTTCTGTTTCTTATCAAGCAGAACATCCATTAAATCAGATAATTTTTACCAATCTCTAATCTCCAGTTGACAGCAACATTGCTAAGTATAGTGCGCCTGCTTTGCACCCAGATGCTTAGATTCTTTGCAGCTGGAGTTATAGGCAGTGTGTACTGCCCAGTATGAATGCTTATGCTTTTACCCATTCCCACCCCTCCAAACACACAATTAAAATGTCTGATCACAGAAATATAATTCCTAAACATGGTTGTGTACTGTTGTTAAAAGTGCCAGGACTCTCCCTTAGGGGAAGCATAGCCATGGTAATAAAGCTGGACAGAGAGATTATATAGCTCTGTAATCGTGAGTCAGTGTTCTCATTCTTATGACCAGATACCTGACCAAAGCAACATAAGGAAGGGAGAGTTCAGTTGGACCCATGGCCTAATAAGGGCATACTCCATTGTGGTGGGGACAGTGTGACAGCTAGAGTGTACAGTGACTGGTCACAGGGTATTGCAGTGAGGGAGCGAACCGTGCTGGTACCCCATTCTCTCCTTTTTACTCAGCTCATCTCTTCCACCGATAGGATGATGTTGCCAGAATTCATGGCACACCTCAGCTAAATCGCTCTAGAAATAGCCTCATAAACAATTCAGAGCTGTGTCTCCTACATTTATTCTAGACATCATCAAGTTGGCCATCAGTTATAGCCCTCACACACAGGGTTGATGGGTAGGGAGATAAACATCATGAGATGAAGATGGACAGATGAAGATGGGCTTTAAACTGTCTGATGCATCCTGAAATACTTATACTCTATTGCTACTTGTAACAATACTTATACTCCACTGTTGCATGCAGCAATAGAGCATAAATAAAAATAGCACTCTCCCTTGAGTCCTAGCGTCACACTTTCCCTGGATACCATTGATGCTCCTCTCCTGTCTCCTTGCTAGATCCAGTAATGGGATGGAGGCCTTAGGATGTGTTGGGAGCACTGTATGCAAATTCCACTATAACAGCTGGTTACGGAAGTCTAGCGCCAGTACTTTTGACTGGCATGGCTGCAAACAAACCTTTTTTTGTTTTTATTAAGCCAGTGAGACCTGTGTGGTTATGGCAACTCACGCACCCTGGCATAGAAATGTCGAGGGATGTCAGGTGGGAGGGAATGTTACAAGGGGATGAAGGCAACTGTTATGCACAATGAACTTCAAGATGTTCTGTGCCCCGAGTGTGAAGGGGATGAGGTTGGGATGGGAGGTTTTCAACTTAATTGTGAATGTCTCTACAATTCATGTTTATGGGACGAGGGACTTCATACTAAGTGGCATAGGAAGCATTTCATAAGGTTTAAATGAGATAAGGAAGTGATTAAAACATGTTACCCTAAAACAAAAATATTATCCCGTAGTAAACATGTTAAGGTACGGTGCGTTAGAAGAGGAGGCAAGACAAGTGGAGGCGTAGCAGGTTACGTAGTTTGCAAAACTCAGTGCAAAATGGAAATGTGGGGCATGTGGATCAGAAATTAATAAAAGCTATAAGCGACAGCAGCAAAACATTGAGTAGAGTTCAGAGTTCTTGTAAACACAACACCTGTGTGACTACAGAGAGTTCTTAAGAGACTCTGGAAACCTGGAGAAGAGATATTGGTGGGACCGGGGCAGGGGGGGGAGAGCACAGAAGAAAATTTGCCTGCTAAGCAAGTGCAAGGACTGGAGTTTGCATTCCCAAAACCTGTTAGGGCCAGGTGGGTGTGGCGCCCCTCTCCCTGTGTTGCTCCAGCCCTGAAAAGCAGAGGGGACTCCCAGAGCCATCTGTCAACCTAGATTAGGACAAGCTCTGGGCTCAACTGAGAGACCCCACCTTAGTGAATAAGGTGGGAAGTGATGAAGGAAGACTTCCAATTAATGGCAGCCCAAGTAGCCACACATGTGCAAATATGTATGCATACCACACACACACACACACACACACACACACACACACACACACACACACACGTGCATTCAAGGAATAAAGAATTAGAGGTGAATTAGCACAGGACCATGGCTGTTAAAGTGGAGCAAAATGTATGCATTTCAGGTACATCTTAGTGGACTAACTGGCAGATATTTTATAGCACAGGAAATGGTGGCAATGTGATGGATAAAAGTAGACTCCACAATGACTTCCCTATTTCTGTGAAAGCCTTGCCTTAGTTCCCGTTCACCGGAAGGGACACTCTTATCAATACAACTAGCTGATCTATAGAGTGACTCACTGGCTGGGTCCACAAATGAGCTTGCTGTTGTAGTCATTGACTGGGCTGGCTTAGAGCCTGAATCAGTTGGGAGCCTGATCTACTGCTGTTGGCTGGGCGCTGGGCTCATCAGGATGGGCTTCGTGCCAGGATCCACTGTGAAGCCAGGTGCCCACTTCTGTCAGCGGCAGGGTATCCCTTCCTGAGCCTCTTCCCCAAGGCCCAGGAGTGAGGAGTGTGGGGATGGGTTGGATGCTCTGAAGCTGCCCACTCTTCTGTGCGCGTCTTGCTTGTTTCTCGGCTCTGCACAATAGCTATAGAGTCTGGACTGACTTCCTCTTTTCTTTTTTCTTGTCTCCTGTGAAGGTGTTTTCATGCATGGATGCTTGTTCAAACACAGGTGTCCTTGAAGGGATGGGTGCCGACGCCTTCTATCTCACTGTACTCACTTCAGAACCTTGTTTGTGCACAGAGACGGCGGTGAAACCAGACAAGTGGCTAACCGGCTGTGGCCACTTTCTCACTTGTCACAGGGGGCCATGTCGCCCATCGAGAATGGGAGCAGAAGTAAGCTCGAGGAGAGTGAATAGGCGTGAAATCAGCCTTTTGGTCGTGGAAAAGCGAGCCTATTAAAGAAACACAAAATGAGTTGCTCACAGTACAGAATACCAATTAAAAAATACACTTAAAGAAAACTAATTCTGCCCTCTCATCAACTGTCAGTTACCAATTGCTCCTCAGCTAGGGGTAGAACTTCATGTTCTATTGTCCCTTCCTGTCTACATCCCAGGAAATGCCCATCAACATCTGGACAGCACAAATTGGATTTGGTATGTTTTAAAAAAAAATTGAAGACATGTTGAAGTTGGGTGGGTAGGGAAGGAGGAGGATTTGAGAGGAGTTGGAGAAGAGGTGAGTATGATCAAATTACAGTGCAGGAAATTCTCAAAGAATTAATAAGAATGTTTTGAAAACACATTTAAAATAAAAAGAATTCAATGGGCCATGTAATATTTCTTATGTGTACTTTTTAGGAAAAGGAGACAAATGGTTGGTTCCATGCCACATTTGAGTTTTAGTAAGCTTGTGTATAGGAGAAAGGTATTTGAATTTATAATGAAGGACCCCAACACTCAGAGTGGAGAAGGAGGACAGAGAAGGCTGAGATTATCCGTGGGTGACTGGAGACAAGGCACACTGGTGGTCCTTTCATCCTGGCATCTGAGGCATATGGGTGTAGAGTGACATTGTGTTGGGAAAGAAGTAAATATATATAACTCAAACCTTAAAGGCAGCAAAGATTTGGCTTGAATAGGTCCAGAGTGAACCAGTTCAAGTCGATGGAAGGGCTGTACCAAAATGAAAAGGCCAATGAATTAGGAAAGATGGATGTGTGTGGAACAAAATGGAAAAGCCACTCTGCCACCTGGTTGTGGGCTGGAGAGGTGGCTCAATCATTAAAGACTAGTCTTACGATCAGAATGTCAGGGTGAGGGGAAATAAATGGGAAATGAGTGACTAAGAGGAGGAATAAAGGAGGTGGAGGTTTGGTTTTGAAACTAAAATATACAGGGACTTGGAGGCAGAACAACACAGAGATGGTGGGCGGTGGGGATAGACACACTACCTGTGTGTCAGAGAGCTAAAGAACAGAAATCCTCCACTTGGTAGCAGTGGGAAACCTGAACCTGTATTTGAGATCCGGGAGGGCTCGTGAGGCAGTGGGGCTTCAGGCTTGCCTTCTGATCAGAAGAAACACAAAGAGAGCCGTTCGTGATGGTGGCTGACACAGTCAGGTCTCAGGCCAGGTGACGTCCACTTGAGTCCCCTCCTAGGCTGTGTTTCATGGATGAGTATGGTGATTTGAGTAATGAATGCTGTGTCTGCTGTGACTGCTTTTGACTCTTCCACTAAAATGTGTACTATAATAAGGGTAGCGGTGTTTGGAAAGGTCGCGTGCACAAATCTCTCTGTGTGCTGCAGTGTGTGTGTGGAGGGAGGAGGTCAACGCTGTCCAGTTGTCTCTCCTCCCTTTATGTGGAACCTGGGGGTGAGTGCAGCTCATCAAGCATGGCCACTTTACCAGCCCCAATTTTAGTTCCTGTATTAGATATTTATATAGTTGTGACCCAATACCTCACTAGAAGTAACTAAGGGAGGAAAGTTTTTGTTTTGCAGGGGGGGAGGCTTGCGTTTTGAGGGTGATATAGTCCATGACAGTATAAAGGTCATGGCATTAAGAGCCTTTCCTGGTAGCAGGAGTATACAGCCAAGATTCCATACCTGCTTATATCTTTGTATAGCAGAAAGCGAAGAGGAGACAGAAATACGAAAATCTCAAGATCTGTCCCCAGTGACTGGCTTTCCGCAGAAAGACTCTATCCCCCAAAATTTCCATAACCTCTCTAAGCAGCACCACCAGCTGGGGACTGATACAGAAATGAATGCTTTGCACTGGTGTGAATTTTGGTTTGTTGACACAAATTTAAGGTCAATTTGTTATATGTCTATTTCTACTCTTGTTTAGGTGTTGCATATATGCAGCTCTTTTAAAAATGTAATGTATAATTAAATACAGTTTATCGATAGTCACCTATAATAGTCAAAACATACAGGCATGTTAATTAGTTTTCTAGATGTGCAAAAATATCTTTGAGATGGATAGATACTATTCAAACCTTTTAAAGACCTACAGACTATGGCGTTTAAAATGGTTTATTAGTGTTTTTCATGACAACGAGACAAAGCTGCTCCTGGCGACACTAATTACATCAAAGGGGAAAATGGACTTTGAAGAAACTCGTTATGGAGTTTGCCTTCAACATGGAAGGAAGACCGATTGCACAGGAACTTCTCCTTCCTGGACTGTTTGACTGTGTGCTGTATAAACTGGACATGAAGGACCCACAGGAGAGTGACTGCTGAACTTGTCAACACAGGATGGGACACTCAGTCCTTCAGGGTTCCTGCTTCATGGAAGTCTGCCAGACACTCTGCAGGACACAGAGAAAAATGACTGACAAACTTTCCCATGAATCAGGAATCCTGTCACTGGAGCCTACAAAGGAAGTTCTACATTCAGACTACAACCATTCTGCACATAGCCTGATTATTCACAGGACCCTAGAGTAGAAAGTAGCTGAGCAATACTGGATTCCCAAGTAACAAAGATCTTCATTTCCAGTCTAAGGGCTTTGATGGATGTTACCCTCTAGGTATCTGAGGAGTGTTTGTTTTGCCTAATGTTGATCTTCAAATCTATTGTTGAAATAATTTCAAATAGGGCCTGGAGAGATGGTTCAGTGGTCAAGAGCACTTGCTCTTCCACAGGACCTGGGTTCCATTCCCAGTACCTACATGACAGATCACAACAGTCTTTAGTTCCAGTTCCAGGGAATCCAACACCCTCTTCTAGGCTTCATGGACAGCAGGCAATACACTGTGTATATACGTGCACGCAGGCAAACACTCCTTCACACGAAATAAAATTAAATAAGTCTAAACATTTTTTAAGCAATCCAAATTACTAACCTATAAACAGACAGAGATAAAGCAAATTCAGCCAGATCCAGATTGTTTTTGAGCTAGAGTATTCTTCTGAACCAATAAGTTACTTCAGCAAAAGGTAAGCCCATACCAACCCCAAACAGAATTAAATATGCAGACAAAATGCTGTGAAATGCTATTTTACATAGATCTAAATAAAGGCAATTTTCTGGTTTTGTAAGAGAGACAGATGCAGCCCATTGTGAGGCAGCCTTTGAGTCCTTTCACATGATTTGGTTATTTTTAGATTTCTGAGTCATCCTGCCCTCCATACTAGTCATTTTTCAATTCCATACTCTCTATTCATGAGGGACATTGGGCTACATTAACCAGCCCAAATTTGGTCATGGGGGTTTAATCCTGCAAGCAAACAAGCTATATATCCATTCCTATTCTTAGTAATACCTTCAGACAAGTCGAGCGTAAATAAAACATTTGGGCAATACTCTCTAACACTGCAGAATTCTGGTAAGTGATGCCAGGAAACCCTGGCGTGCACGTTATTGCATACTTGTTTTGATTCACTTTGATTGTCTTTTTAATGACCCAAATCCCAAAGCAATAGGAATACTTATGAAAGGCACAGAAGTGTGGATAACACAGCATGAGCCAAAAGACCCTGCCAATGTTTTGTCCAACAGACTAGCATAGCTAAGAGATAGAGGGAAGACGTTCTTGGAGACCTCCTGTAATACATGTGATAGCTCAACATACCAAGGAGAAGAGTAGTAAAATCTCCATTCATTGTGTCACCGAAGGAACCCACAAGTGTAGGTATGAAGAGGGCTATAAGGCAGCGCTGGGTGAAATTTGGGATTCCTCTCTATGGGAGTTGGTGAATTCAGTAGAAGAGGGTAGAGGGGGTCCAACAGAAAAGGAGAGGAGCCTTTCTGACCCCCACTGTTGAAGAGGTCTGTTCATTTGACGGACTCCCTTCCAGGAGCATGAATGTGCTTTCTTCTCCTTGAGCCTCTATTGCTCAACACACTGCCTGATATATAACAGACATTCAGTGAGTATTCATTGAGCAGGATGAAACCTCAGCTGGGGGTTCAAGCAGGCCAGCACACGCTGTTTCACCATATTGTCCCAGGAAAGCCAGCATGCTGTTGGAGAAAGGTGTCTTAAGCCTCCAGCCATACAACTGCTCTGAAAACTCCAGGGACCCAGAACCTAGCCCTGCCTCACTCCTAACCTTTCTGTGGTTTGAATATGACTTGTTCCCACTGGCACACACATGTAGAGGAGAGTGAATTCCTTCGTGCCATGGTATTGAGAGGTAGCGAAACCTTTTTGGAGGTCACTGAGTCGTGGGGTCTCCACACTTGGAAAGGGATTAACATATCTCCTGTGAGAGTGTTTGGTTGTCACCAAGACGGGATATTAGAAGGTGCCCAGCCCTGTTCGTCTGTTTTCTCTCTCTGCCTTTTCCATGTCTGCTCTTCTCCTGTGCACATAGCATGGCTTTCACCAGAGGCCGCGCAGATATCAGCACTGTGCTCTTGTGCTTCCAAAACATGAGCCCACACGGACTCCCCTCCCCTTTATAAATTCTCCAGACTCCAGTATTCTGCTACGGTGATGTGCCTCTTTGAGCATTTTGCTTTTCTTTTTTCCCACGGGCAGCTTATAGAGTCATCAGAGCTTTAGCTGAAGCAGAAGCCTGGCTCACACAGGAGGGCATCTGAGGTGAGCATTGGCTTCTCAGGCAGCTTGCGAGGTAAGGGCTCTGAATCTGTTTCAGTCCTCAGGCTGTTTGTCCTTGAGTACCGTAGCAATGATGGGCTAATGCCTAGCTGCCTCTGATAGCTTCTATCAGGAAAATCGAGTCAGTAGAGACCAAAGACCAAAACGTGTGGGCAGTTTGTATGCTCTTCATTCCCAGTGTGTGTTGCTGCTGAATTAAGGAGACTTTTAATAAACTCCTTATTTCGTGCTTTATTGAGTGTTTAGATAATTTTATGTACTTGATGCCATATCTATCACATGGGAGAATGCCAAGACAGAGGAAACAGTCTACAGTTACTTAGTCAGAAGGAAATCAACTTGGAAAAATAGCAAAACTATAATTTTCTAGTCTTCAACCCCCATCAGAGACCTGAGGAGGATAAAATATCACCTGAGTAAACAGGAAGTGCAGAGCAAGCAACTTCCAAATCTATAGAAATGAAAAAGACAGGTGGCTGCCTGGACAGTCACTAAGATTCTTCTGCAATGTTGGAGCATCCATCTTCAGCCTGTGAAGCAAGAAGTTTGAAAGACTCTGCTACCTTGTCTTGGCAAAGTTCATCAGTCGACTTCCTTTGTGCCCTGCTTGTCTAATCTGGACAGCATTCTGTCAGCAGTTGATGCAAGGGCTATTTCCTGGCCAGTGGCTAACTTTGCCACAATAAAAGCAAGCTCCACATAGATGTTCCTCAATGCCCACCAATTTCTCTGAAACAGATTGGTGCTGCCAAGAGCAGATGTGTATCTCACTGTCACAAAAAGCCTTATGTTACTAGAACATTTTAAATGCCATATTCTGTAAATCTCTGAAGTGCTTGATGAACACCTATCTAACTAAAGTATATCTTTATTTGACATTGAAAACATACCTAGTATGTGTACGAGTTTGATTTGTTATAGATGACTACCTAATAACCTGCATTTCATAATTGTCCTAAAAAGTTTGTAATAACAGCTTTCAAGAACTGGAAAGTTTACATCACATTTTTAAATGAAGTGCAGAGGTCCAATACCTTAAACAAGAGTAGAAACATATATACAGTTTGTTCTAACAAAAATAACATTAAATTTGTATCAATATACAAAAACTCATACCAATGTAAAATATCTAAGACTAGTAGTTGCTTTTTAGTTTAAAAGTAGATTCAATAATCTACTCTTTTATCCTATCATTCCTATATCTTCCCCCTTTTTTCACTATATAGGAGAGAAAGAAGGTTAGAGGAAAGAAAAACAGAGAAAAAAATCCCTTAATCTGCCCTCCTTTGTTTACTTTCTTCCATGACCATGACCAATAACAACTTAAAACTAACCCCCCTAAACAATAGAATATATGTATAACCCACTGAATAACCAAAAATCACTCACCCTAACTCTTGGCAATATGGGTGTCATGTTCTTAAAATTATTGACTGTTGCCTGGAGACAATAGCATCTTTGGGTGACCTTGAGAAAATTGGGATAATGGTCAAATCTTTGGAGAGCTAGATGTGTCCCTTGTTGTCCAGTTTCTTTGTGATGGGGAAGTGTGGAGCTTATCTGAAGTCAAGACTGGAGTAGTCTGTGAGGTTGGGCCATGTTAGCTGGCTGCATTGAGTTGTTCTGCATGTAGATTTTTAAGGAAGCAGCAATAGAGGCATTCTGAGAGGGTGGATCACCTGGACTACTTGTCTTTATTGGTGCCTATTCTTTTTTTTCTGAAAACACACAAACTTTTAAAGGTAACATACATATCTGCATCAACACAGTTATGGAATGTGTAGTATGTATAACTCAGCTGAGGATGATTCTCTTCTCTGTGTTTGAACAGGTAAAAGACATCTGTCAATTTTACAAGTCCATTCGGATGGCATAAACAAACTAAAATAAATCTTAATCCATGCCATATGAAAGAATGACATGTAATAATAAGTCACGATGACTCTGTAGCCGACAAGATTTATCAAGTCTCATCCAGTTTCAAAGCTGTTCCCATGTAGAAACAAAGGCATAACCTCTCTTTCAATGCAACATATTTCCTGACTTCCATTCTGAAGTTAAGATATCCTTAAACTATGTAGGCTGGTTTAATTTAGCAGTGTTTTTTACCCACATAATCCTATATATCTCAGCAGCTGTTGATTTTTGCTCATGAGTCTTTAAAATTTTTTAAGTTAATAAAGTACTACATAGGATCAAAGTGCCTTATTTTATGGTGTTTCCCATACTTACATGACTTGTACTTATTATATTACTTTACTCTTTAAGGTCTTCACTTTCTTATTTTTAAACTATTTTTTCTATGACTTTCTATATCCATTTTCTTTTCTTTCTTCTGCAGCTAAGCACATTTTCAAGCACACTGTCCTCATTTAGAGGTTTTATCTCAGTTTGAGCCTGGCTTTTTGTGTGGCTCTCTGACCACATGAGTCAAGCCTTAAAAGGGCAGGTTGCCTGACATGACCTACCTGACAGGAAGAGGTGGTCCCATGCAGTAAGCATATACAAGCTGACCAGAGAAACTGTGTGCATCTGTTCACTCTGGCTCCTGGGAGAATGTTCCTGTTGCCCTTCTGTGAGAGCTGAGCCTTTCACTGGCCACGCCTACTGGCCTCAGCTCTGGGGAATTGATGAGCCTGCAGTGTGGCAAGCATTTCTCTTGCTGAGCATCCCACCAGATGTTCAAGTGTTCAGCTGCACATTAGGGCCTCTTAAAGTATCCACTTCAACTGCCTGAGAGACTGTGGTTGCTAAGAAACACCAGTGTCCGGAACATTTCTGGGGTTTCTAGGGTCCTATACTTGGATATACATGCCTCAAGTTGGATGCCAAATATAGTCAGACTTTCTTTGAGCCACCAGCTCCCAGTTAATGACATAGAGACTTTTTATTAATCATGAAATTTTGGCCTTTTCTTAGGCTTGTTCCTAACTAGCTCTTAAAACTAAAGTTAACCTGCTTATATTAATTATATTAATTAATTTTATCATTATGCCACATGATTTTTAACCTCTCTTCCATACAGTGCATCCAATTTCCCCTGTGTCTCATTGGCAAATCTCCATCTCTCTGATTTCTTCTCAGAGTTCCTAACTATCCTTTCCTGCTTAGCTTTTGGACATTTAGCTCTTTATTAAACCAATTAGAAGATGCATTGGAACAGACACGTCTTCACAGTGTGTAAAAAGATTATCTCACAACACTGCCCCTTGCAGGGGAACTGGCCCCATACTCAGGAGAGTTGGCCCTATCACTCACTAGGTGTAGAAGAGATGGCTCCCAGCAGCCCAGACTGACTAAATCAGCTACCACTCAGACCCATATCCAAGGCTTTGAGTTCATTCACACCATCTATGATCTGCAAAGTCTGTGAAGAGACCGGCCCTGGAAAACCATAGACTCAGGATCTCCATGACTCAGGATAACAGCAGGATATCCTGTAGGAGTTTTGGTGAGGGTGCAGTACTGATGGTGAACCAGAAGCCAGAGGCCAAGAACTAGATCAACAACTCATTGCAATGAACATTTGCAAGTAAAGTTGAGTAGACAAAAGGGTGTACTGTGTAACAACACCGCAGTTCTCAATGCCACCAAGGTGAATGAAGAGGTATTGGAGAATCAGGAAAGACAGAAACAAAGTACGTTTTTAATTAATATTTTTAAAATAGTCTTTTGAGGGGCTGTTATGTGGGTGGAGACAGATATGGGGGACTGGAGAATGAGTGGGGTGGGATACATGATGTGAAACTCCCAGGGCATCAATAAAAATTATGCTAAAAAACTGATCCCTCAAGAACAGGGTTAACTGTCTTAAGTTTCTAGAACCTGGCTTTTGGAATTCAGTTTATCCCTTCAGAGCAACTTTGGCACCAGGGAGACCTTGGCTCAATACTTACTTTCAACAAAGTTGTTCATATAATACATGTTATGTTTACAGCTTATATTTTTCACTCGGTTATGTTTCTAAGAAGCATCTGAGCTGTATTTTAATTGTTTATAGCACGGATTCCATGAAACCCATCATTATGTGAACTAGAGCTATAGTCCAATGATCCAGCTCTCTGATTTGATGAAACTAAATACCTGTGTGCAAAAGGAAATTAGCAGAGTGGAAATGACAAACTCAATAAACAAGCCAAACTCACTCTAAGGATTGCTTTCTTCCCCCTTTAAAAAATAGCTTATAGACAAGTATAATCTCTGTTTTCTTTCATTGCCTAACTATTTTGTTCAGTATCCTTTATTAAATTCACCTTTGGGTCATGTAAAAATTACATTTGTAGATCTAAGATTTGTGTATTTTAATTTAAATTTCCATAGTGTAACTAGTGTCCAATCTGCAATATTGCAAGAACATACTGATAGACATGAGTTTCATTTTCAAGCAGGTCTTGCCCCTTTGTTCTGTCATCTATCCCTAAAAGCTCTGTAAACATCCTTTATTGTGTGTTTCTTGGTACCCAAGATCAAGAAAGCCCAGCGCAGTGGAAGCAGAGAGTAAGACTTGGGTGAGGAGGGGTGTTATGAATATCACTAGAAAATTAGCTTAGCAAAAATCAGGTTGGGGGGCTAGAGAGCTGGCTCAGCAGCTAAGATCACTTGTTTTTTCAGAGGACCCAGGTTCAGTTCCCAGAATCCATGTGGTGGCTCACAACTGTCTGTAACCCCAGTCCCACGAAATCCAAATGTCCAGAAGCCTCCTCTGGCTTGTATGGGCACTAGATATGCCTGTGTTGCAAAGTCATACATGCAGACAAAATACTTATACATATAAAATAATAGAATTAAAAATTTCAAACAAACATTAATCTCAGGACGACTCAACTCCCCAGTCTTGAGGTCTAAGACTTGCTGGAGGCACTGGTACTCTGGCAGAGGCACCAGAGTAAGTAACTTCTAGCTCATTGAAGCACTGAAGCATGCACCCCTAGGTGGGGACAAGATGCTTGTTCTCTCTGTTTGCTGTCTCTGTTTATGTCCAGTTCCTTCTTTGACCCAAGACACAGGAACCCTGGAACCCTTTGGAGATACCTTTTGAACCCTGCTACTAAGCAGATGTCACAGAAGCATTCACAAGCCCTGAGCACAGGACTCACCTGGGTCAGTTAAACACAGACCCTCCTCATGACCCTTCCAGCTTCTAATGCAGCAGTTTGGGGGCCAAGTAACAGTAAACACCTTGGTGGTTCACATGGGTAACATGGATTTCAGCCTCCATAAGAATGCCGTGAGTGCTTTGGGAAGAGGTCTCTACATCCATTAAAGGGTTGTTCCACAGAATTTAGCACATGGTGGCTTGGCTCTGCACTATAAAACACCTCATGGCAGAGGCTGGTGGTGTGAAGAGGCTTCTTCAGTACAGATAGCATGCAAAAGCAAAGGCTACCATTCCCTTTAAATGCCTCCTTTGGAAGTCAATTAGGGAACGAACAGGAAGTTTTCCTCAGAAAGTGTCTTTGCAGGGGCTGGGGAGACACTTCAGCATTATGAGGACATGCTGTTTCAGAGGACCAGGGTTCAGTTTCCAGTACTTACATGGTAGGGCTTAAAACTGTCAGTTAGCCCAGTTCCGGGGGATTCAGCACACGTGACTGGCCTCCATGGACATTAGGCATCCAGGTGGTGCACTTGCATACACGAAGGTACAACATTCATAACACACATGTACATTTAATGTGTGTTTGCAAGAGTAGTTTGTTAGTAGAGGCCCATTTACTGAGATTATGACATTTTAAAGGGACAGTCATGGTGATGGTTGATTTTATTGTCAACTTGTCACAAATTAAAACCACCTGAGTAGGGAGCCTCATTGGTGGACTTGTCCTCATTGCCTTAATGGTTGTGGGAAGATGCTCCTCAAATGTGGGCGGCATCTTCTGGTAGCAGCCTATACTAAAAGCAGCGTGACAGAGGGAATGTCGCTGCCTTTTTCTGTGCTTGACCTTGAGTTGGTTTACTCGGATGCTGCTGCTGAGGATGATGATGGTGATGATGGGGATGATACATGATGAAGGTGATGGGGATGATACATGATGAAGATGATGGGGATGATACATGATGAAGATGATGATGAAGAAGAAAATGATGGTGAATACTTTGCTGCTGCTGCTGCTGCTACTTCCTTCACTGGTATCAGAACCAGTGTTTCCAGGCTTCCATAACTGACTGAGGACTAGCGGTTCTCCAGGAACCTTTTGGGGTTCAGCACCAGGTTGGGACTGACTGCTGTAGCACCTGAGTAAATGCCAGCTTTTCAGCGTCTGAGACATGAGCAACACCTGCTATTACTATTTCACCATAATCTGAATTACAAATATATACATATATGTAGTATTTTTTCTGTTCATCTTGAGAATTCTGCTGAACATAGTAACATACCAAATAAAGCTAATGATCTAAAATATTTGATTAGACTTTGAGATTTGTTGTCCAAGATTATAAAGTTTTTCTTCATAAATGTTACTGGATTCTTCTAAGAGTCCCCCATTCCACTGATAACATTTCTTCTCTATGGCTCTTTTATAGTAGTTCTTTATATAATATGCAGTTTGGCTTGGACATGTTCAGAGGGTATGCTATGTTTGCATTATGTTTGATTTCCAACAATATTTTAGTTACTTTTTTCGAATGTTTCAGTGCAATTTGAAAAGCGGTGTATAGTTCATGATTTGGATTTTTGAAACACAAAACGTTGTTCTTTAGCTAAGACGGAGCCCTTGCCATCTGCTAATCAAACTGATAATGCATAGCATTCGCAGATGGTTTGTGTTTTTGTTCCTTCATACACTTGTTGTCATTTTATGTTGATCAACCCTCCAGGGTCTTATATTGCTTCCCACATACACTATTATCTGACATAATTTCAGTCTTACTGATAACAACAAAACACTGTATTCATAAGGACAATTTAGAAATCAGCAAGCTATAAAATGTACTTATTTGAAGCACATTGCATATCAGAGTTATTTGTACCATTGGATTAATCGAAACATCAAAAAGTATAGATTAAAGTCTGCTGGGACTACCTTTCTTATCAGTCAAAGGGAACTAAGAAGATCCCCTCCAATGGACATGAGTAGAATTATTCAGTCTACACTGAAGTTCACTGAGCTGATTAAAGAGCAATTTGTGCCAACTGTCTTTAAAATAAAGTGGAAGGGGCACCATCATCGAGAGGATAGGCACATCGAGCATCGCAGGGCTTACATTCTATCTGGATATTTATTGGCTGGATCAATAAATGACTATTCCTGTTTAGTATTTACCATGCACTCAACTCTGTGCAAAGCATTGGAGTATTCACACAGTTATGAGCTAACAAAATACCACATGCTTAGCATTTACTTTCACAGAAGCATGCAGTCAGACAGTGTACACACTATTTCTTATCATCTTTCTATGCTCATGTATTGTAGACTTCAGATCCAACTCACTTTGGCCTTTAAGACATTCCTCAAAGGGAGGTTTTCACCAAATAACTTGGAGACAAAAACAAAACAAAACACTGAGAATAATGATGAGAAAAAGCAATTGCCCACTGGACATGGTGATGCATTCCTTTCATTTCAAAACGAAGAAGATAGAGGTGGGTAGGTCCCTGTGAGTTCAAGGCTAGTCCAGTCAGTATGCTGAGTTCTGTGCCATCCATGGCTATATAGTTAGACCCTGTCTAAAAGAACAAACAAATAAACAAGCAAGCAAACAAACAAATAAAACAGTTGCCCACATATCTACCACCCAACCTGATAACTGCTAAGTTGCATATTGCAGAGGGAATTGGGAATATTACAGAATTTATTAAATAGTTCAAAGACAGAGTGAGGTCTAATAACAGACTAATCATCTCTTTGCATTTTGGTATTTAAACTTTTATACTTAACTGTGTGCCAAATACATTATCTTAAGATCTCCTGATAGATATTGCCCTGTGGAGCCTTAAACCTTTGGTTATCTTTTAAATTTATATTTTTGTTATTTTAATTTTGTTTCTGTCTCTCTGTCTCTCTCTGTCTGTGTGTGTGTGTGTGTGTGCGTGTGTGTGTGTGTGTGTCTATGTCTGTGTGTGTGTGTGTATGTGTGTGGATATGTGCAAGTGTGTGCAGTATCCACAGAGACCAGAAGAGGGCATGAAATCTCCTGAAGCTGGAGTTGTAAGTTTCTGGGAACTGAATTACAGGTTCTGGAAGGGCAGCAAGTACCCTGAATTTCTGAAGCATCCATAATGCACTTTGTCATTTCTTCTAAATTGTATTCTGCTCTGTTTCTTCAGCTGGATAGTTTTTGGTTTTTGTGGGGGGGGTTGTTTATTTTTTTGTTTTTGGTTTTGTGAGACAGGGTTTCTCTGTATTGTTTTGGAGGCTGTCGGTCCAGCCCGGCCTGGAACTCACAGAGATCCATCTGCCTCTACCTCCCCAGTGCTGGGATAAAGGCGTGTGCCACCACCAGAAGAGGGCATGAAATCTCCTGAAGCTGGAGTTGTAAGTTTCTGGGAATTGAATTACAGGTTCTGGAAGGGCAGCAAGTACCCTGAATTTCTGAAGCATCCATAATGCACTTTGTCATTTCTTCTAAATTGTATTCTGCTCTGTTTCTTCAGCTGGATAGTTTTTTGTTTTTTTTGTGGGTTTTTTTGTTTGTTTGGTTGGCTTTTTGTTTTTTTGTTTTTTGTTTTGGTTTTGGTTTTGCGAGACAGGGTTTCTCTGTATTGTTTTGGAGGCTGTCGGTCCAGCCCGGCCTGGAACTCACAGAGATCCATCTGTCTCTACCTCCCGAGTGCTGGGATAAAGGCGTGCGCCACCACCGCCCGGCCAGCTGGATAGTTTTTATCTATACATGCAGTCACCTTTTTCTATAGCAACTTCATCCTGTTGTTGAGACCATCCTTACACGTTTTAGTTTTAGACATTATATATATATATATATATATATATATATATTTTAGCCTCTAAAGTATCACTCAATTCTTTTTTTAGAGTGTGTATTTCTACACTGATTGCCTACTGTTTTATTCAGTTCATGCTTTCTTTTATTGTACAGGAACTAGATTTATGGCCAGCTGCCTTTGTCTTGAAAATTGATATTCATCACATAATCTGGTTTTAGTCAGAACACTGTGAATACTGTGTGTGTAAACTCCGGAGAATGCTGGATTTTATTCTAATTTATCAACTCACTGTCTATCATGGAGTCAACATCAACTTTTAGATTATTACTTGACCTTTCACATCCTTTTTAACCTTCATGGATTTCCATACTATAGCTCTTTGTTTAGAAACAGACACATATTTATTTACTTCTACTTGGAAAAACTGTGTCTCTTGAGTATACTACTTTGATTGCCTTCACTTGGTGTAATTATTTGAATTTTAATCTAGGGTCAGGTCGTGTTCTCTACTTACCTCTTTGTATTGATCAACTTCATTATTATTCTACTTTTCTTTGATTACAGGAGCCTTTTGCTTATGCCCTTTTAGCATTATATTTTAAATCATAAGAGATATATTTAGGTATTAATTTAATGTTAACTGTCATGTTTAGCATCCTTTCAAATGGTGAAAGTAAATCATAATGCTTATTTTTACTGCCTTATATTATTCAGTAAAGTTACTCGTGTATTAGTAAAGTTATTTACTCTCTGTTTGTTAAACTTTTAAAAATTGTTTATGTGTGTGTGTTCCATGTTTGTGCAGTTGTCCATGGAGACCAGGAGAGGGTGTTAAACCCTTGTAGATGGAATTACCCACAGTTCTGAAGTGAGTGTTGGGAATGGGACTCAGGTTCTCTTAAAGAATACTAAGTTCTCTTAGCTGCTAAGCCATCTCTCTAGCCTGCTCTGTCTTTTAAAGCACTTCTGATCTCTAATCACGGCTGCTTTTTATTGTGATATAAGAATATTCATTAAAACTTCCTACTCCACACAGCTGCATGTTTCTTCTAAAACTGCATTTATTTCCTTAATATTTTGAATTATAATTTTTATCAAGCATGTGATTTAAAGTTAGTGATTGTTAAGGAAAGATCACCGTACACTAGGCATAAATATTGATGGTCAATTTGTTAAAGACAACCATTCACAAGAGAAACCGATAACCAGGTTGGTGCTAGGAGAAACCCGGTCTCAGCCACACTCTGAGGCTCTCCTGGAACCCCGTAAAGAGGCTGAGTGCCTGTCTCCTCGGCCCTTTATTCCACATGCCTGTACACAACTGTAGGCATGCCCAAAACAGGCATGATCAGTGGCACATGTGGCTAGTTCTCTCCCTGCAGTTCCCCTTTTAGTCTAAAGAAAAGATTCAGAGTTGAAACAAAACTAAATTGTGTCAGTATACAAAATGCCTTAAACATATATAAAGCATATATACATAGAAGGTGATAAGGATATTTATACATCGAACATTGTGAATAGAAAGAAGACCTTACACAGTATGACAAATTGCGATATACAAATTATAAATCACCAGAAGATATAATACTCTACCTATATCCCATCCTAAGCATATCTATCCCATCTAAACCTTAAACTCATCTGAAAGAGAATCCCTGGACATTGGCAGACAGCATTGTAACAAAAAAAGAAGAAGACAAAACAAAACAAAAATCAACTGCTGGGCTCTTTTAAGAGGCTCTGAGCAGCTGGCAGTGGCAGTGACCACATCTCCATGCTGTCAGCATGCTGCTTTATGGTGGCATAGACTAAGGCAGTGAGCACAGCTCCCAGTGATGGCAGTAAACTTGCTTCTGCCATGTTGGAAAGCCAGTGGCTAAAACAGCCACCGCTTTAATTGTAGCAATGTTGTTTAGCAGATAAAAGACACGTGATCAAAAAAAAAGGAAGATTTACAGCAAAGTCAGATTCAGATGAAGTAAAACCTCTAAAAAGTTTAAAGTGTGTTTAAAATTATCTGTAGGCTTGGGAGAGAAAAAGAAATAGGGTAGTGGTTAAAAAAAAGAGACAGATTATCTGGGTGTGGTGGCACACAGCTTGAATCCCAGCATTCGGGAGGTAGAGGCAAGCAGATCTCTGTGATTTTAAGGTCAGCCTGGTGTACAGAGTACATTCAAGAGCAGCCAAAGTATCACAGAGAAACCTTGTCTCATAAAAGGAAAAAATAAAAGTAAAACAAATAGAGTAGTAATGATAAATAAGTAAATAAAAAAGCCACGTAAAGATGGAGTCTGGATAGTGTATGCTATCTTGCTGTCTTTCAGTTGTTCAATTGCTAAGGAAGGAGTAACAGCCACTAAAATACACTTGATTATAAATGCTGCTGGATTAATCCAACTCATATATTTTTAAAATGCTGCTGGGTTAATCCAACTTTTCTATTTTAAAAATGCTTTGACTTCTAATTTAAATATAAGGATAGATTACTTTGGAAAAGACCTTTTGCTTGTGTTTTCACAGAAAATTAAAAGCTGTGGTTTCCTTCCAGACTTATATGGTTTGATGAAGCATGACCCCCTGAAGCAGTGGCCCAGGTGATCCAACATCCAAAAACAGCTGAGACTATGCAGTTACATATCACTACAGCCAGAATTTCTGGGTCTTCTTAGGACCCCCAAGACAGCGCCCCCTAACAGCAGAAAGTAGCTTAGAGAGAACAATGCCCACATTCCCAAATATTGTTTATAAATGTTTGTTTTAATTTATACAGGGTTGGTTATAAATGATAATGATCACAGATCCTTTTCCCTTTTCTAAAGGGAAAAAGGAAATATGATATAGAAATGAATATTTTTATTGGTATGGATTTCATTTATTGATACAGATTTAAGGTCAATTTTGTGACATGTATATTTCTCCTCTTGTTTAGGTATTATGTTTATACTGATCTTTCAAAATGTAATACATAATTAAATATAGATTATATATAGTCACCTATAATAGTCAAAACTTATAGTTAGGTTTTCTAGATATACAGAGATGTATTTGAGATGGATAGATATTTTTCAAACCTTTCAAAGACCTACAGAATATATGGCATTTAAATGGTTTAGGATTTTTCATCAAAATGAGACACAACTACTCCTGGCACACCAATTATGTCTGAGAGGAAGATGGGCATCGAAGAAACTCATTATGAGTTTGCTTTAATGTGGCAAGATTAGCCATTTGGGCAAGAAACTGCTCTTGCCTTTACTGTTTGATAGACTGGACATGCAGGACCCACAGAACAGTGACTGCTGAACTTGATGGGACAGTCCTTAAGTGTTCCTGCTTCATGGAAGAGTCTGCCAGAGATTCTACAGAATACGAAACAGTGGCTGATAGACTGCCAATGCAGGAGAACAGTTTAAATTTTCCTGTTTTGCTGAGAAGTCTGCCAGACACACTGTGGTCTATGGGCTGAAGATGGATGCCCCAACGTTACAGAGAAACTTTGGGTGACTGTCCAGATAGCAAGATGTCTCTGTCAATACTAGTGTTTATATATTATACTTCTGTGGTCTTTGATGGAATTAAAGACAAATAGTTATAGTTAATAGTTTTCCTTAGTTTTGATAAAGGATAAGCTACATATAGGACTTTAGACTCACACAGACAGGATAGATGATAGAATACTTTCTTTAAATCTTGCTAAATGTTAATGGACTAAATGTTGTAACTATGTTCTTACTTAATAACTGTTTTGTAATATATTTTACTATGTTAAAGTTAAAACCCTTCTTTTTATTTAGATAGAAAAGAGGAGATGATGGAGAATAGTCTTCTATATATATATATATGTTTGTCTTATTGGTTGATAAGTAAAGCACTGCTGGCCAATAGGGAAGCAAGATAGGTGGGACTAGGAGTTGAGGAGGAGTCTGGGAAATGTAGTGAAGACTAGAGAGTCACCATGTGATCCCCAGAAGAGAGGACACGTGGCTGGTGTCCTCAGTAAGATAAGTCCTTGTAAAAATATATAGATTAGTAGTTATGGGTTAATAATTAAGTCAGAGCTAGCCAATAAGAAACCATTGAAAATGGCCAACAGTTTCATAATCAATATAGTGTCCTGCGTGCTCATTTGGGACTGCCGTGGCTCTGGAACAAAGATGGTGGGAAGAATGCTGGTTACAAGTGATTATTATTTTTTAGGCTCACTTTCTCACTTATTTGCTCTCTTTTTGGTGCCGGTATGCCATAATGTCTCAGGTCTGCTGGGCAAGTGCTCTACCACTCAGGCCCAGCCCTCCTTGGCTTTATAACAATATCACCTTAGCTATCCAGAATCCACTCTGAGTCTGTTCCTTGTTCTAATTCACTTTGCATTGTTTCTTATTATTATTTTAAATAGTTCCTCCTTTTGTTTTTATTCCTTTGACACAGAAAAGTTAGGTAAAGAATTTTTCTTCACAATAATTAATAATAATAATAGTTTGCTCATTGGATGTCTTGAATGTGTGGGTTGCTATACCTATGCCTTTTCAGTCCTGACTATTGATTTTTGGATGGTTTTTAATAGTTTCTTCTGCTCTAGTCTCACCATCCCCTCCATAGCTTTACTGGGATGCTGGAAAGCTGGGATGCTGTGATCCTGCCTTATTGAGAAGCTAGGATGCTGGACTGTTAGGATTCTGGGATACTAGGGTGCAAGTACAAGAGACAGCACTCTTTGTGATGGGTGAATTTCCAACATTCTTCCTCTGAGAGGGTTCTGGGTTGTTATTTATCTCCCCTTAATTCACAAAGCCTATCACAGCACCACTCAGCCTTTTACTTCTAACTGCTGAGTTGGATTTAAACACCTGAACTTATACCTCTGAATTCCTGTCCTTTTGCTCTAGAAAATATCAGGGCAAATTGTAAACCCTTATTTTTTTCTTAACTTCAAAACTTATATTTATTTGTCTGTGTGTGCCCAAGTATGTACCAAGGTGGTATGCCAAGGTCAGAAATCAGCTTGTAGGAATCAGTTCTGTTTTTCCTCCATGTGGCCAAGGTATAAAACTCAGGACGTCAGACTTGGCAGCAAGCACCCTTTCCCACTGAGTCATCATGCTAGTTTGCCCTTTGATCAAGTTGAGAAGTCTTCTGTTACTAACTTTGCCATTGATCTTCAGGTTTACATATGTCCTGAACTGGCTACTTTTGTTCATCATCTTTGGAGTTACATTTGTAATTCTAAAACAAATGACAGGTCTGAATATCAGGGAATTGCCCCTCTTATGTCATGGATATTCAGGTTTATGGAATGAATTTAGATAGAAAGTTTCACTTCCTCATCCTGCACATCTGTTTTCTATATAAGCTGTAGGAGTTATTACTAAGCACTACTTAGAATGTCATGCATGAGCTAGAATTTATGTAAAGAACAGAGACCCTGAGATACAGCTTCTGTAGGAAAATACCATATATTAAAATAAGCATCCTGGGAATCTTAGGAATTATTCATGTGAGTGTGAGATCAGTGATTGACACAGTTTTGAGTATACAAATGAATTCTCTTTCCCTTTTAAAATGAATTTTGTTTCTTCCATTCAGAGAAAGATTAAATATAAGACACCATCCAATCTTTTTTTTTGTAAAAAGAATTCATTTCACTTTGATCATAGCAGCAAGAGATTAAGTAAATAGAATTTTGAGAGTTGGCTTCTGTGCCCATTTCTAATCGGGCAAATGCTTTGGTTCTGCCTGCACACGCAGACAACCATGGCACTCCTTACCTTAATGAGAAGTGAGGATTTAGAGTGGGGCTTAGCCTGGCCTCCTCTTTTGACTGTCACATAAGGTGACAACATAGACACCTTCTCTCTTAGCATAGCTGCTTGAGCAAAACTGTCTTGCATGAAAGTAGACTGTGTTACATGACTCCCAATATAGCATCTAGCCACAGTTGGAAAAAGCCTTCTATTTATAGCTCTTAGAAGCAGCCTTTATCAAGGAATGTTTACCCCTCTTGACCAGTATTCCCATGACCTTCCTAGGACTATCTTGTCTGCAGTGGCCTAGGGCTTGCTTGTTAAATAGAGTGAGTAAGTGCATCTAACAAGGAAATTCAAAGGGAAAGATAAAATCACTACCAGCTTCTGCAGAACCCCAAACTGAGAGAGCTTGATTAATTCCCAGCATTCCTTCAGGACAAATTCTACCACACTGCGGGCTCCTGCGAGCAGGGTGTCATGTTCCCCTGCCTTGGTCTTGATGAACGCTTCCCACTGTGGCCTGACCATTGATTCTTTTAGGGAAAGCAAGCTCAGCTACTGAGTTTGAGGATCTGTTTGCACCAAATAAATCATGTCTTGATTTAACCACAGCAAGCAATGCCAGGACACTTGCTTACCCCCACCAGCTTCAAACATAGTAAGAGCTGTGAGTTAAAACCCACTGGTGGTGGTAGCTACAACTTTGTACAAAATATAGTCAGAACTTATTTAAGATGAGTAGCATTGTTCCCGACTCTCTATCCCTCTGATGATCTCTGGGGACTTCTTGTAGAATGAGTGGTTTAAAATCCTCAAGTCTTCAGCACTTGGAAATGATATGAATGTTTTTGTTTCATGAAAAGTGTTAGATGGTGGGCTGGAGAGAAGGCACACCAATTAAAGAGTATTTGCTGTTCTTGTAGAAAATGGGAGCTCAGTTTCCAGCACCCATATGGGGAAGCTAAAGACAGCAACCATCACTCCAGCTCGACATGTATCCAAAGAAATGAATCTTTAAAAAAATACTAGGTGTAAAGTACTTAAAATATACAAAAAGGTAAAAGTAAAACCACATAAAATATTTAAAATGAATTGCTTGGACTCCTTGGGACATTTAAGATTAAAAGAATCCTTTGGTTCTTATGAAAAAAACCCTGTTTCTTTTGTAACTTAAAAATACACCTTAGTCCATTTTAAGGAAGTCTGTCTTGTACTGTATGCACATTGTCTCCTCTAATGCGATACTCCAGAATTTTTTCAACACATACTGTCACTCAATTATTAAAAGCATTTTGTAAGAGACAATAGAAACCTGAATTTTGATCACTTACTTTTCTATTTCAAAGGAGGTAACCTTTTGTAAACCAGAGTCAAGATTCAATTTCAGAACTGTGTTGCCAGGTGATATTGTCATCCTGTGAGCATGGAGTGTACTCACATGAATACTACTAGCTCTGTGAAGCATAGCCATGAGTGTTTGCACATGTCTGTAGTCCTGTTATGCAAGAGGCAGAGGCAGGAGGGATCATGAGTTCAAGACCAGCTTGGGCTACATAGTGAGTTAGCAGCATAGTAAAACCTTGCCACAACAAAACACCACACACACACACACACACACACACACACACACACACACACACACAAACTACAAAATAAGTTGCTATTGGACTGGCTTTTAGAGTAAACTTAAAAAGGGATTTATTTATTTTAATTTTATGTGTATGAATGTAAAGATCATCAGTAGATGACTTTATTAGGGTCACTTAAAAAGCATGGGTAAGGGGTTATGGGCTAGAGTGTGGATGCCCGGTAAGACAACCACCCTGGAACATTGGCACTTAACACAGGTGGTGGCTTCCCATGGCTTTGTAGGAGGTCTCTTTCCCTGAATTATTCTCGGGTTGCTTACTCTAGTCCCTCCCTGAGGCCATATTTTATTAGTACAGAATTGCAAAGTAATCATGAAATTGTTCAACTATTGATAGGAAATGTGCTGGAGGTCTCAGGATTTCATAAAAACATCATGTCAATAGCAAAGGTTTGAAAAAAAAGATTTTCCATCACTTGACAACAACTCAAGGATATTATAAGGAAATGTCTTACTTGTTTTTTATACAATCAAACTCCACTCTAGCAGGAAGTAACCCAAAGGATACTCAAAAGAATGGAATATGGCAGATGGATGCGTTTCATTTTGTAGGATTTGGAAAATTAAAGTATGTACACCACACCATTGATACATATTCAGGTTTTCAATGGGCAACTGTTTTGAGTTTGGAAAAGTCTGATTTTGTAATCACACATTTGCTAGAAGTTATGATCATCATGGGAATACCTATACAAATTAAGGCAGACAGTGCTCCAGTATATACTTCTAATAATATAAAGCAGTTCTTTGCTTATTGCAATATAAAACATATTGCAGGTATACCATAAAATCCTATAGGACAAGAAGCCATCGAAAGATCAAATTGAACTCTAAAGAATATGCTAAATAGCAACCTAGATGCCCTTCAACTGAAGAATGGATAGAGAAAATGTAGTATATATACACAATGGAGTATTACTCAGCAGAAAAAAGCAACAATGAAATCTTGAAATTCACAGGCAAATGCATGGAACTGGAAGAAAACATACTGAATGAAGTAACTCAATCACAGATAGACAAGCAGGGTACATACTCACTCATGTATGGATGTTAAACATAGAGCAAAGGTTTACCAGCCCACAGTCCACACCACCAGAGAAACTAGAGAACAAGGAGGACTCCAAGAGAAGAACATATGCCCCCCCTCAAGAAGGGGAGAGGAACAAGACCCCTGAGCAAATTGGGAGCATGGGGGGGAGACAGGAGGGAGGTGGGAAGGGGAGAGGAGGAGAAGGGGAGGGGTTGGAGAACAGGAGGAATCAGGAGGACTGAGACAGGGGAGGAATAGAGGAGGGCAAGAAAGGAGATGCCTTGATAGAGGGAGCCAGTAGAGGTTTGAATAGAAGTCTGGCACTAAAGAAATGTTCAGCATTTCACAAGACAAGGGTGACCCCAACTAAGAATTTAGGCAGTGGTGGAGAGGCTGCCTTTGATGCTCTTCCCCTATAGTGAGATTGATGACTACCCTGGTTGCCATTCCTAGAGCCTTCATCCAGTAGGTGAGCAAAGCAGAAGCAGGTACCCACTGCTAAACACTGAGCCATACGCCTGGAATTCAGTTGTGGAGGGGGAGGAGGTATGAGCAAAGAAACCAAGATTGTGCTGGAGAAACACGCAGAAACAGTTGATCTGACCTACTGTGAGCATGGACACCCTAGTCATAAGACTGGGGAACCAGCATTGGACCAAAACAAGCCGTCTGAATGTGGGTGCCAGCTGGGAGACCTGGGCAGTCTATGAGAACTCTAACAGTGGAGCCAGTGTTTATCCTTAGTGCACAAATGGACTTTGGAAGCCCATTCCCTATTCAGGGATACTCTCTCAGCCCAGATACATGAAAGAGGGTCTAGGCTCTCCCCCGAATGATGTGACAGACTTTGATGCCACCCCAGGGCCTCACTCTCCTTGGGAAGTGAGTGGCGAGTGGGTTGGGGGGGCATTGGTGGGAAGCTTGGGAAGATGAGAGGGTGAGGGAATGGGAGGATTGATATGTAAAATAAGATTGTTTCTAAAATAAAAAATTATATAAAATAGAATATGCTAAATAAACAAACAGGGGTAATAAAGATCCCCAGGAATTGCTTTATTAACTTTGAATTTTCTAAATGCTAATGAGAAAGGAATGACAGCTGTGGAGAGACATTGGGTAATACAAAAAAATCTACAGGAATTAAGTCAGCCTGTATACTTTAAAGATGTGCTGACATCAGAATTGAAACCAGAATATGTGTTATGCTGTGGAAGGGGTTTTGCTTTTGTTTCTACAGCAGAAGAAAAGCTATGGATACCATCAAAATTAATAAAGATTAGACTTGAACAAGAGAGACCTCTTGATTATAAGAGTTGATAGTTCATCAAACAGCATGGTCGTTCAATCTAAACTAACTTTAAAACTAACAAATGCTTTTCATTTATTTGATCAGATATAACTTACCATAAGGGAATCTATTCAAAATTAGGGTTTGGAATGTTTTTGTTTTTAGGAGAATAAAGGCATCTAGCTAAGGAATCTTAAAACCATTGGACAAATGAGACATCTGAAGAAAAAGGACAAATTATCCAGAAAAAAAATGTCCCAAGAAAAATAGTATATTGGTCTATTGGTATATCACATTTCCAACAGGATAAAATTTCATAAATTTTTCTAAATATTTGTTTCTGCTTTTCTTTATAGACATATAATGCAAATGGTCTTTTTGTAGTTCCAGTCCAATTAAAAATTAAAGCTGGTTTTAGAGTTGGAGTGTGGCTCTCTCCTTCTCTAAACCCAAGCATGATTGTCTAAGGGAAATCCAAAATCTCTGTCTCATGTCAGAAGAGGCACCTGATATGGAACAGAAAAATAAAACAAAAACAAAAATTAAGGGACTATTGTATTATTACCAATCTTCCACTCCATCCCCCCTCCTCTCCCCAGGGAGGGTAAGGCCTTCCACGTGGGATTTTCAAAGTCTGTCATATCATCCTGGTGACTCTTTAAAATATTTCTTAAGGTATAAATGTTATCTCAAAATGTATAAGATTATATATATATATATATATATATATATATATACATCTAAAAATTTTGCCAAGATACTAATGGTTATATCTAGTACCAATTAATTATAGAAAAAGGCTTCACCAAGTTTTCTGTATGTGATTTGTGGTTTGAGTCTCCATGAGAAAACTAGGAATTTAAGCTTTTGTACTCTGGATGTATGTAACAAATATTGATCCTTTAACCTCTTTGAGATCTGCTGCATACGATATTTAAAATGTTTAAGTTTTCTGTAATGAACCATGACCATGTGTAACAGAGACCTTTGAATTCTCCAAAGGGATGGTGTGGCACCACAATAATGATGCCACCAGGACTATGACAATGCCTCTAAACTGAAAAACACCACCTAATGACTGGCTTTGGACTACAAAATGCTGAGGACAATTTTGAGATGGCTAGTCGAGATGCTCCAGCCTCGCAGACTACTCTAGCCAAGACTTGAGATAAGCCTTGCACTTTCGCATTACACAGAGAATAAACAACAATAACAAAATGATACTGTTACTTCTCGTATGCCCTTGACAATTAACCCAATTTTTTCTTTTCAGGATCCCCTAAAGAATGCCATCATCTCCAGAGAGTAGGGAGTAAATTTAAGAGCATGACACCCACATTCCTAAGAGGTACAGTGGGTAGTTTTTCATCATTCAACAGATTATAGATATTTGTCATCATTTTGGGTGGTTGTTTACAAGTTGTTATTTATAATGGTCAGGAAAAAAGCTGAACAAAGCAGATAAGATTCAGGATTAGAAAAAGGGGAATAGAAATGATAGAATAAAAGGGTAGATTATTGAAATCTACTCTGAAAAGAAAAAGGGTGTATATAGACATGATAGGATGTAAGGGTAGATTATTGTATTCACTCTGAAAAGAAAAAGGGGATATAGAAATAGTATGAAAAGGTAGATTATTTAATCTAATTTTAAACCAAAAAAGCAATTGCTAGTTTTAAATATTTTACATCGATAGGGATCTTTGTATATTGATACAAATTTAAGATTATTGTTTTAGAACATACTGTACATACGTTTCTAGTCTTTTTTTAAGGCATTGCACCTATGCAACTCATTTAACTATGAAATGCAAATTTTTAGCCCTTGAAAGTTATTATTACCAAATATTTAGGACAATAAGGAAATGCAAGTTAGCAATTAGTCACTTATTACAATTGAACTTATTAGGTATGTTTTAAAGGTCAAATATTTTAGATAGATCATTCTTCAAACACTGCAAATATATACAGAATATGACATTTTAGATGTTTTAATAGCATAGGTTCTTTTCTTTTTATATGACAATGAGTCAAGTCTGCTCCTGGCAGCACCAGTCTACTTCAGAGAATATAGTGGGTATCTAGGGGACTCCTCATGGAGTTAACTTTCCTTGTAACAAAAGTTAGAAACTGGGTAAGAAAGTGTTCTTGCCTTGATTTCTGACAGTATGCTATCCAAATTGGACAAGCAGGACACAAAAGTATGTGGTTGCCAAACTTTGCCAAGACGAGGTAGGTCAGTCTTTCAGAATATCCTGCTTCACAGAAAAGTCTGTTAGATATACCAGGTCTGTAGGATGAACATGGAGGCACCAACATTACAGAGGAACTTTGGATGACTGTCTGAGCTGCCAACTGTTTCTGACATTTCTCACATATTTTGGAAGTCACTTGCTTGCATTTCCTGTTTACTCAGGTAATATTATTTCCTTCTCAGGTCTCTGGTAGAGTTGAAGACTTTATAGTCATAGTTATAGTTTTTCTTGTTTACAAATTCAGAAAAGAAATTCACTAAGGAGGTGTAAAGTGTACAGGGTTGAGAGATATTAAGTGATAGTTTTGGTAACACAAGTTAGAATAAAAAGTGAATTAGGTACAAACTTTTGTACTCACCAAGATAGGAGAGATACGTAATATTTTCTCTGAATTTGTCAATTGCTAATAGACTAGACATTGTTGATAAGAAATTTATTGCCTGTATATATTGTACTTACTGTATATTTTTCATATATTAGTTATAACCTTTTTTATTTTAGACAAAAAGGGGAAATGTGGTGATATCTTGTTTTTACTCTAACAAATAATGCTTGCTGAAGATCAAAGGTGCAGCTAGTCACTAGTTAACCATAGAAGTCTGGAGGTCTGAACAGACAGGAAGTTAGATGGCTGGGTCGAGAGAGGAATATAAGGTGGGAGGAGACAGGAGCATGGCCTCTTTTCATTCTGGAGATTTTGTAGAGGTAAGAACTCTCTAGTGGCTAGCTGCTGTGCTTCTCTAAGCTTTCATCTTTTACCCTCTAATATCTGACTTTGGGTTTTTATTATTAAGACCATTTAGAACTTTGTGCTATATAGCTCCAAGGGATCTATCTCTCTATTATGGCCTCTGTGGTCACTGAACACACATGGAAAAAAATGAATCTGAAAATATTTGTGGTGCCAGCTGAAGAAAAGATCTGGAAGCTTCAAGTCAAGATTATCTGTCTTCTGAAGTTCCTTGTGTCTTCCAACTCTCACATATATGAGCACTAAAACCTTTGTAAGAATGTTGGTTGTTGAAATGATTCGGAATGATGTGATCCATTGTCATCAAATTAACATTGTTCTAGACTTAACCAGTGGAATGTAATCAAGCACAGAGATTAGTTTTTCACCTCCTTTGTGCTATCTTGTTTAGGACAGAGTTGGGCATCTGGATCAAGGTACTGTTTATGCGCATGCTAAACTGTTAGTTCAGTGGGGTTTATTTTCAACTCAAGAAGTTATGAGTGAATACTAACATGGCCTTTCTGGAAGCTGTTATGTTGGAATAAACTTTATATCCTAAGTTGTCCTTCACTTGTCAGATATATTGGTTAGGTACCATGCAGAGTAAGTGGGGGGTATTTTTCAAAATTAACAAAATACCATTTTTCAAACAGCAATTTATTTCATGTGTATGAGCGTTTTGACTGCATGGTATGTATGTGCACCAGTGCATGCCTGGTACCTCAAGAAGCCAGAAAAGGGTGTTAAATCCTTTGAAACTAGAGTCCTATATGGGCACGGGGTACTGAACAAGGGAAATTATATGCTAGTGTGACAGAGCAAAATAAGTAACATGGACATTGGTTCTACTAATGGAACCCAATGGAATATTGTTCTACTCAGACTGGGTATTGAGAAGAATTAAATGTTGGAAAATATCTGGGAGAGGGACAGATTGAGGGGAGGGGCATTCATGTCCCTTGGATGAGATGTGATAATATACAATATTTTGAGAAAGCCTGGTGAGTCCTAGACACTTTCTATACTACAAAGTACAAAAGCAGGAAAAGGTAAAAATATATTTACTGTATATAAACTGTAGGTAATGGAAGAAATTTAAGACAGTTTTTAAAATCACGAGAAACACTGATTCTTATATAGTATAGTCAACATATTTATATCTGCAATTGAGGCTGATAGGTCCCTCTGGTTCTTGAATGGGGAACTTGCTTGAAAGAATAATGGTGGAGAAGCTAGGAGCCAGACTATATTATTAGCACATAAGAATCTCAGCCAGGAGGATTGCTGTGAACTGATGACAGCCTGGGCTATATAGTGATTACAGGGCTACCCCGGGCTCAACAAAGCCAAAGCAACCAAACGCAAAAAGAGACATGAATAAATGAAGCAGGTCACCGTTTTCTCTAGGAGAGTATAAAAAGTGAACATGGCATAGAACACCAGGCAGCAACTCTTAAGAGAGGCAGCAGTGTCTCAGCATCTTCAGCATGTGAGGACCGAGCTTCAACTCTGTAAATTATCCATGAGCCTTCTGCTTTACACAAGCTCAGCTGGTCCACTGAGGCAGCCACTAGACACACCAGGCTGCTTCTCGCTCTCATCCTGGAAAGTTCAGTATCACCACTCTCACTGCTTTTTCCAGTGGAAGGGTCCTTCCTCTCTCGTCTGTCTGGAAAATTCTAGTATGCTTTCAATTTTGTACTATCTTATTCAAGAAACTTTTCACCCATCCCTCCCCCAACTTCTTTCTTCTTGGACCCTCAGGGCTGCCTGCAAACACTTCTGTTGACAGTTACTTCCTGCTGAGTCCTTACTCTATTGGTCAAGTCCAATAATTGTCTCAGTTGGCAAAGTGCAGTACCACTGTAATATACCCCAGGTTATTAATGGAGAAACTAGCAAACGTGCCCAACATCTAATGCTTGGAGACTTGAGGTCATCCTTGTATTTCTGTGCTTTTCCTAATGTCCAGTTGTTTAATTTCTTTCTCACATTTTACACCATCGACTGAATACAACTTCTATGTTTCTGTGATGGCTGTTAAGTAAATACCAGGTGTTCAAAAGCTGTTTTTATTTTTGAGGAAAGATCTCATTTTGTAGCTCAGGCTGGCCTTAAAGTTCCAAATCAGTGTTTATCAGTTTCCTAAGCAGTGTTATTTACTTAAGAGACACCATTCTACATGTGGTCACTACAAAGATAAATATGATCGATGTCTTATCACTGAAAAGTTAAATAAAGATTTCTAAAGCTTATGGAATAATGGGGATCTAAATTTGGATGTATATAACCGAGGAACAGGACAGAGGGTGGAGCCGACTATGGCAGAAAATGCCCACATTAGCATAAATTCCCTGAAGGCTTCATAGAGCTGGCATCATTTGACTTGAGAGATGGGGTTTTGGAAAAATTTGGAGTAGCTACAACAAAGTTGCAGAAGTATGAAAACTCCTGGCATGTTCAGGGGAATGGGTGGCTTAACATGACCATAGAATAAGGTGTAAGGTTTAATGTAGCAGGAAGGGCAACATGGGGCCAGGCTGGGATCGAGAGAGCAATATATGACCTGCCTAGGATATTGGGCTTTCTTGTGCAAGGTGTTGTTCCAGATTTTTATGCTGAAGCCCATGTGTCTGAGTGTGTGTATGTGTGTGCGTGTGTGTGTGTGTGCGTGTGTGTGTTTGTGTGTTTGTGTGTGTGTGTGTGTGTGTGTGTGTGTGTGTGTGTACAAGAGGGAAAAGCTAAAGCATGTTCCATGGGGTAGATATAGACTGGCAATGAAGGAGGGACCAATTCCAGAAATGTTAGACTCATAAAGCCTGGTTTCTGGGAGGGGCAGAGTCAGCAGGCATCTTCGTCTGAGCAGACACAGCAAACTTCCATATAGACTCAGTAGTTCATGATCTGTGAGTCTGGGAGCTCACAGTGCAGCATGGCGGGCTCTGGTGAGCCACCTCTCCTGGGGGATGCTCTGCTTCCTTGTATTGAGTCTTCACATGATGAAAAGGTGAGATAGCTCTCTGGGTCTCTGAGGTGTGGACACTAACCTCATCCTCACGACCTTAATACCACCAAAGTCCCTGCCCACTGCCAAGTATGATCACACCAAAGGTTAAGTTTCCATTCATGAGATTTGAGGGGACACAAATGTTCACTCTACTGGGCATAGCTTCTGGCTTCTGACTTGGTGGAATAAGTTACTTTTCACTTTTCTAGATTTAGGAGAAACGGCAGGCATGGATACGGGGGGGGGGGGCGGGAAGACCATGCACGGTGTGCTTCCTGCTGTGAAACACGAGCTTTTCTGTTAATGATGATCTGCAGTCATTTCTAGGTTGTCATTGGCTGTGTGGCCTTGGGAGCATTGTTAAAGAAGTCAAGTCTAACTGGGAGATTCCAATTGAACTTTGCAGGAATAGCTAGAGTAATCAAGTTACTTAGTGAATTGTTGAACAACTGAGGAGGCATCGGGGTTAATGCTGTGCATTTATTAGATTCTAACACTAGTTAGTGCATGTCCACAATCTAATTTCCCAAGCTATCATGGTACATTAATATTTAGAGAAATTCAATTCCGGAGTGGCACTCTCAGAAAACACTAATTAGCCATTTTCACACCATAAATTCACTATCTATATTAATATTGGTGTATCTAAAGAAGTCAGCATCATCTCCAGAGGAGTGGTCAGTGGATCATCTCTCTCTCTCTCTCTCTCTCTCTCTCTCTCTCTCTCTCTCTCTCTCTCTCTCTCTCTCTCTCTCTCTCTCGTGTGTGTGTGTGTGTGTGTGTGTGTGTGTGTTAAGGTGCACATGGAGGCTAGAGGACACCTCTGACTCCTGCTGTCACTTTTTTATTTCTGAGCAAGGGTCTCTCCCACTGATCCAGAATTCCCCCAGTAGATTGGGCTGACAGGCCAGTGAGCTCCAGGGACCTACCTGTCTCCATGTCCCCAGTGCTGGATGAGAAGTGTATTTTTTCTAAATACATGGGCTCTGGGGTTAGAACTGCAGTCCTCATAATTGTGAGGTAAATAATTTGCAAACTGAGCTATCCCCATAGCCTTGATCTATGGTTTAAAAATAGTGTTAGTTTGTTGGACAGCATGAAACTCTAAATATGACACATGTCCTCAGTTGAAGACATTCTGATGGAGAAACCACAGAGATTTGCCAAGAACAACAAGAAATTGGAAAATCTCATTCTTAAATATTTTGTTGCCTTTTTGCTGGGAAACCATAACAGACAAGGTAAAAAAGAAACAGGACTATGTTTTATACATCTCTACCCAACCAAGCCAACATTTAACATAAGCCAAAATATAGGAATTTGTCCTGAAAGTCTCTGAGTCAGGGGAGACCAGGTAGTAGATTCCTCATCAAGCATGCAGTGGCCAGATAGCGCTTGATTGGAGATAGACCCATTTTAATTGGAACAGGCCCCTGAGGAAAAAAGACAGACGTCAGCAAGCAGCTCTCTGGATAAACAGTGGCTGGGAGAACAGTGAAGCAATCGTGTTCTTATTTCATTAATTCTCCTTAAAAATAAACTTAGCCTGTATTCTCTGGAACCAAGAGTATCAACCCCATGCTTTCAAGGGAAGTGGATGTGTATGTTATGAATTCATTGTCTGGACGTCTGGAAAATGTCACTGAGCAGGGTAGACGTTTATCAATCTCTGCAGCCACAGGCAAGGAGCACAAGACCAGCCATGCTAGAAGCAAAAGTCTCCCCGGGAAGAGATCTGACATCAGCCGCTACGATCACTCACCTGCTGTGAGCAGAGCAGAAAGTTCAGGATAATGTGGGTCTTTCCCTATCTGCTGAACACAAGTAGAGCACGATGTTAATTGGACTGTATTATGGTGCTTTTATTTTTAACTGTTATTTATTCACAGGTATCTGCCCCTTGGCTGTCATCCCATGTACCCAGGCACAACGCCATCCATCACTGCTTGATCTCAAGTTTCAGGACACATAGCCCACTTCTGACAGGAAGCGTCAGACACTTTGAAGCTATATTCATGCGTTCACGTCAGAAATCTATGAATGGCTTACTAAGGAATGAGAATGGGGCCAGCGAGAAGAAGGCGAGGGCATTGGATGTGCAAGCTTGACCACCTGACCTTGAGCCCTGGCACCCAGAGGGGAGCTGACTCTCCGAGGTCATCCTCTGACCTCCACACATGCATTGCGATGTGTGTTCACTTGCGCTGTCCCCTATATGATGCGCATGCATGATTATAATACAATTCAAATAAAAAAGAAATGAAAAGAATTCATCATCTCCTTTTTGTTTCACTTGCCAAGGTTTCCCCGTCTTCTGGATCTGCATGACGCATGAGAATCTGACATGAAATCTGTAAGAATGGGTGGGGTGCATGTTTATGTTTTTAGGTTGAATTAGTTCATATAGTACTCTGTAATTAGATATTTTGAACTCTCTTAGACAGGACGCGTTAAATCATCGTTTGTTATTAAAAGTCAACAATCTGCCACTCCTAGCTGGTGAATTATACTTGTCTACTGGTTTATTTTAAAAGTTAGATTTATCTATTTTACTGTATGTGCTTTGCCTCCCTGTATGATTGTACACAGTATGAGTGCTGGTGCCTGTGGGTTGTCAGATCTCCTGGTACTAAGGTTACATGTGCTTGTGAGCCGCCCTGTGGATGCAGAGAGATGAACCTGAGTCCTCTGCAAGGGCAATGAGTACTCTTAAATGCTGATTCATCTCTCCAGCCCCTAGCTGAAGTTTTAAAACCAGGTGGTTCTGCTTGTAGAGTTAGGTTTTTAAATAGTATCTTACAATACTTTATTCAAAATAAGATCTGAGGTGATATGTGAGTTCTGATTGGGGAAGTAAAGTGACTTCATTCCCCGTGGCTAAGCATCCTTTTCAACACATACATTCTAGCTCATACTCCTCGTAAGCTGTTTTTCTTCCCAACAAAGAATCCAGCCAAAATATAAGCACCCAATAGCAGATGTCATAAGAATATCACTCTTGTATGAAAAAAGTATTCAAGAAACATTTCAATGGGGAAGAAACAAATTAAACTTGATTTTCCAACTTGACAAGTAAGAGAATGAGTTTGATAGTGTGTGGGACTGTGAAATAGTTGTGTATCTCTGATCCTAGATTCCCAAAAATCTTATTTTCTAGAACCAGGAATTAAAACTTATAAAGGCGTACAGTAAATTGTCTTGCTCTCTAGAGCAAGAAACATTATACAGTGCCAGAGGCAGAACCTAGGGCATCTACCTATCTACCTATCTATCTACCTATCTATCTATCTACCTACCTACCTACCTACCTATCTATCTATCTATCTATCTATCTATCTATCTATCTATCTATCTATCTATCTACCTACCTATCTATCTATCTGATAGCTAAACATTTTCCCACAGAGATGCTTTCTTGGAAATAATGAGTTAAATTGCAAATAGTCTTCTAAATATATGGATTGTGTAAGCATTAATATTTTACAACTGAAATCTTGTGGTTTCCTTAATGGAACACCTTGATTTTGAGCAAAGAAAAAGAAATCTCATTGCTTTGTATAAGAAACACCAAAGTAACTATTTGTCTGTTGAGGCTCTGCAGCGTATCTGGCACTGTACCTGAACGATCAAGATTATGCTGGGATCTTAGTGCACCTGTCTCAGGGTCAGGGGATGTTATTGCTTATGATCTAATAAAGCCACTGGAGATCAGTTGTCAAAACCAGCTGCACTAGTTAGCTACAGAAACTAGATAGCGGTGGTGCACACCTTTAATCCCAGGACTCAGGAGAAAGGCAGATGGATATCTTGAGTCCAAGATCACCCTGGGCTACTGAAGAGTGAATCAGAGTTCACACCATTAATCCCAGGATTTTAGAGGCATAAACGGTAGAGGCATTCAGTCTCAAGTCACCAGCCACATTGAGGAGAGCATAGCAGTCTGAGCGAATCTGAGGAGCAGTGAAGTTGGGAGCAGTTTGTGGATCGCCCCTTTGGTATGAACTGAGGTAGAGGTGAGAGCTGGTGGCTGGCTGCCTTGCTTTTCTGATCCTCAGCTTGAAGCTTCAACCCTGGTATCTATGTCCAGGTCTTTCATTTATCATGCTGCAGGATGGCAGTGTGTGAACAGACATGCTTTTGATCATCTTAGATTTAAACCATCAATTACTATCTTAAGGTCTTAATAATAATAGTGTAGCTAAATTTAATAATTTAAGGTCTTTGTGGCTGTCACAGGAAGGAGTTGAAGGGATGAGGTAGAATGGTACCCCCCCTTCTTCCAGCTGAGCTATTTGACTGCCGATGAGGCATGAGCCCTACAGAACGTCCTGGCCCTCAGAAGTGTACTTCCCATACTTTACCATCTCCACAGGCTACGTGCTGGCTCGTTCTCTTTCCGTCTCTGCCCTGGACTCTGTACAGCCAATGCAAACCTGTATTTCCTTTGCTTGTGATGTATATATTACCTAAAACATTTCCTTCCAAATGACCTCATCCCACAGCTGGTTGATTCCTTCAGGCCTGTGAGTCTCAGTTCAGGGAACTCCTCTGAGACACAGCCTCTGCTCTTTCTAGAAAGCTTTGTAGGTCCTGTAGGAACCGTCAGCATCCTCTTCTGTTCTCATCACCCAGGGTGTAACACTCTTGGTGTCTGTACTTCACTGCACCCCGCTCTTCTTAAGAAGAGGTCTACTTCAGTTTCCATACTATTCCATGGACATAACCAAGCATTGCTGCCTTACTAGTTGCTCAACAAAACCTGCCTGTAAGACCTAACATGTCCTATGAATGTCTTCTCCACAGTGTCACTAGAGTCACACGTGCTTCTTGTCTTTTCCCCAGACATGGACTTCAGAAAAAAACCTTCATTCAGTTTTTATTACTATTTGTCTCTACACCATGTCTAGCTGTTTCATCTGTCTGTTTTCATTTCTCTGCCAGTTCCTTTTCCCAAAGGCCAAACATGAGACACAGAAGGGATTAAAGAATAGAAGGTTCAGTTTGTGTTACAGATTTGGAGATGTGTTCCATCATTGCGGGGAAATCTTGGGAGTAGGAGTAGGGGTCAGCTGGTCACATTTCACCCACATAGCAAAGAGCTATAGAACGCTGGCATCGTCCTTACTGTTTCCTTTTAGCTCAGTCTGGGACCTCAGACTATAGGCTGGTACTGCCCACATTCAGGGTAGATCTTCCCACTCAGACATCCTCAGAAGTGTGTCTCTTCGGTGAATCTAACCACTCTGTCGTAATTGCCTTCTGATAACCTGCAAGGAGAACTCAGGATGAATTTTAACATCTAGTTTATAACTTCTGATATTTTGCTCTGGGTCTCCATTTAGTTTCCTTTCCTTCCTCGTGAATCCTTATATGCCCATACACATATTTGACACAAACTTACAGATCTACTTGTGGTTTCTTGTAATTTATGTGTTTCAAGCTTTTGTGCATGTGCGCAGACAGACAGACAGACAGACAGACACACACACACTCTCTCTCTCTCTCTCTCTCTCTCTCTCTCTCTCTCTCTCTCTCTCTTTCACCTAAATACCTTCCTTTCAATACAGTCTTGATTCATCTAAGTCCTTCCCTTCCCGTAGCATTGACTCTCTTGCCTGGAGTCTCCTCCATCCACATCACCTGCGTGTAGGAAAGGCCTATCCCATGTCTCTACTATCGTAACTTAGTCTCTTCCGAGCATAAGCTCCTTGAGGATACCATTTGCTGGGGCCTATGTTTGAGAGCATTGTCTAGAATGTAGCATGAACTCAGCTGCAAATGAAAGAGGGCGAAGGGAGAAAAAGCAAGTGGAAAGGGGAGAAGAAAGAATGGCGGCTGGGGAAGCAGTAGAAGTCCTGAGTGAACGGGGGTTGTTGACAAGGACTCCAGTGCCTCAGACGCACGTGAGTCGGCAAAGCCTTCCTGGAGTCAGGCTCAGGGAACTGGCCAACCCTTCCTGGAGTCCATGTGCAAGTATTGACAGAACGTACAGAAATCTTTCTCCTCCTGGATGTTTTCAGTCTGAGAATGCTCACCCACAGAGACTCCTGGTGGGGACCAACTATCCCGACTTTCAGGGCTGCATACAATGAATACCCCCAAGGTTCCCATTTGTTGCAAACAGTAGGTGCTGTTCCATCAAACACAGCTCACCCAGCTCCAGCTTTTCTGTGCTGAGTCCTTAGTCATGTTTCCAGGACCCAGCCATGTGTTATGTGGCAGCCAGGCTGGCCAAGCACTAATTTCCAGATGTTTAAAATAATTCCTAGTAAACTCTTCTGCCGAGTGTCTCAGGCACCGACCTGTCTCTGTCTGCAACACTGGAGAAAATAACAATTAGAATACAATCAAGAATTCACTTGGTCCTCACTAATGAGTAGGCTTTGTGGCTATTGCTATATTTACAGCACTGGGAGAAGGAATTCATAGAATTTCATGAGGTAAATAAAATAAGTCAGAGTATAAATAGCTGCTGATTATTATAAGTATGATTACAGAGCCAAGATGGCTTCATAGTTGATAAAACCTAGGACAAGATGAAAATCTGGATGACTTGGTTCAAAATTAGGTAAAATATCAAAAGAGCAACAGTAGTCCATGGGAACTAGCTTATGGCCATTCTATGTGTGGGACAGAATTCATCTGTAGAGGCTGGACAGCGTTAGAGCTGGTTCTGACTCTGCCTCTCCAAAATGCTAAAGTGTTCTTCATTAGAAGGCTAAGAATGTGGTTGGGTGTACATTTCAATCATCAAAAGCTTTATCTTTTGAATGGTTTACTATACATCTGTTTTTGTTGAACTAAAGGACCAGACTAACACTTTAGGTAAGGGTTGGGGTGCTATCTCATGAATGGTTGCTGTCAGTCTGCAGCTGTGCACTCTGCTGTCTGAGATGCCTTTATCCCAGCATCTTCTCCACTCAGTTGAGTTCTGTGATCTCTTGAAGCATTGTTCCTTTCCCTGTGGAGAAGACATCTTCTAGCTCTTTCCTCTGACTGGTGACAACCTTTGATGTCCCATAGAAAGCAACTCTGCTGCCAACAGCATGCATCAGCTTTTTTTCCTCATCTTACAAAAGATCAAACAGAATCTGGGAAGGTCATATGGTAAGGAAATCAATGTTTTCCAATAATATATGCTCCCAGATCCCTTTCCTGGTAATCCTGCTCTTATATGTACTGCTCTAACCTGGTCATGGTCATTTACTGTGTAGAGTGTTTAGCATTGGCCAGCCTTGCCATCTGCCTTCATGTCTATCTTCACCCGGGGTTATGGAGTGATACCTAGTGCTCTAGGTAGAAGTAACATGTATCTGACCTTGACCTTGGATGTGATAAAGATGCATGACCAACGGTGCATGTTACACACTTACCTTTGTACTTCTATTAATGAGAGCAAAACATAAGCCAAAATGACCCATTTAAGAATCTGTCAAAAGCTGTCACTTGAATATGAAAAGGACCACCAAAGATAACTCTTCCCAGGAAGCTTGAAGATGACATTAGCATTTCTTATGAGGCTTGATGTGCTGAGATGTTGATGCCCTTGGTGTCATGAGGGAACAGATTCGGGGGTAAAATGAAAACCTTAATTGCAGCATACACTGTCAAAAAACTTGGCAGTTTGTATTTCAGCAACACACTTTATTATTTTTTAATATTAATTTATTTTTTGAGAATTTTAATGTGATTGCTGTACTGACACTTCCCAAATTCTTCCTGTGTATCCTCACTCCTCAAATTCATGGCCTCTTATTCTTTAGTTGTTATTGTTATACACATATGTATTGATAAATAAAACTTACTGAGTTTATTTAATATTGCATTTAGGACTGACTGTTTGGGATTGGACAATCTATCAGGGACTCATCCCAGGAAGAGAAGACTGATTCTCTCTCTCTCAGTAGGCATTAATTGCCTCTAGCCTTTCATCTATGGGTGGGGCCTTGTGAGATTTCTCTCATTCTGGATGAGTTCAGGTCTTGTTCAGGCAGCCATACTATCAATATTTGGTGGATGGATAAGCTTCCCATCATATATAGAAGATACAGTCTTACAGTTGATGTCCTAGTCCTCTGGTTTACAATCTTTCTATCTTCTTTTCTGTGATGTTCCTTGAGTAGAGGAGTTATGTTATAGATGGCAGCCCACAGCCAATTACTGTTTGCAGTTTGACCAGTTATAGCTTTCTTTAATGGTCTCCATTTGCTGCAACAGAAGCTCCATTTAATAAAGGGTGAAGGTGTACATAAATCTAAAGGCTTTGTGATGCCATATTGATGCCTCTTTGTTTCATCGTTAATATTAACATAGAGAGCATCAAGGTGGAGGTTGGCACCCCACCCCATGACAAAAGAAAAGGTGCAGAGGAGACAAACCTGCCTGTTGGGATGTATTACCTGCTGAGATACGATTGAGAAGAACATTTTTCATGGCTTAATGCGTTTAATTAATTTAAAGTTTGACAAGTAAGTTTTAGAAGGTGTTTTTAAAATGTGCTTAGGGAATGAGACTTCAAACAGAATGGGGAAGTATCCAGTTTCACAGGCTTCATATTAATCATGAGCCTGTGTGGTTGACTCTCAGAGACTGCTGTGTGAAGCCAGATGTTAATTCTCCATCAACGTGGCATGCTTCGTGGTGATACAGGACTTAATGTGGAGTTAAAATAGAAACCTGTCCTAGTGTAGTGGTGTAACTTCAGTATCTTAGCGAGAAGCTGGGAGGAAATGAAGGGAATCTGCCTTAGGCACACACAGTACAATTTATTATCTTTACTGAATTCACTCTTGAGTGAAATACATGTAAATTGTATATATCAGTGAGACATCATGTAGTGTTGTAACTCGTGTATAGACTGTATAGTGTTTAAATCGTGTTAAACACATGTTTCCTCAAACATTTGTCATTTCTGTGTGGTGATAATCTTCACAATTCATTGTTATAGTTTTGTTGCATGTGTTCGTGTGTGTGTGTGTGTGTGTGTGTGTGTGTGTGTGTGTGTGTGCAGTGTATGGATGGATGTGTATAAGTATGAAAGCCACAGAAAAACTTGAGGTGCCATTCTCAGTTCTTTTCTACCTTGTGTTTTGATGCAGGGTCTCTCATTGGCCTTAGCTCAACCAAGTAGAACCCAGGATCTGCCTGCCTCTGCCTCCCCTGCAATGGGATTGCAAATGCATAACACTGGGCTCAGCGGATCTCAACCAGGTCCTCATGTGTATCTTGTAAGTACTTTCCTGACTGAGTCATCACCCCAGCCCCTGTGATTCAGTCCATTATTTCCTGTAGTCATCTTCTGTGCAGTGGAACACCAGAACTTCTTGCTTTATTCTAATTCGAACACAGGACACACTAACCCACTTCCTATCCCTTCCTGTACACAACTGCCTCTTAACCTTTGGTCATCACCATTATTTTCTCAGCTTCTACAAACTTAGCTTTTTTAGATTTGACATTTGAGTGGGGTCTCATGGAATTTGTCATCCCATGCCTGCTGTATTTCTGTTAGTATCATGATCTCTAGTTTAATCTATGGCACCCTAAATGACAATGTGTCACTATTTCCTATGACCAACTACTATTCTACCATGTGTCTCTAATTGCTAAATACCTTGTCATAGATCTTCCTAAGCCCTTCTCCCCAGCATGGCCAGGAGAGAAGCATATACACCCAAACTGTAAGGAAAACTGTTCAGTTGAGACCAACAATAAATGATCTACGGCTGTGTGTAGAGTGAATTCTAATTGGTCTTAATAATAAGAATCCAGAGTCAGATATTGGGATAAATGCTGAAAGGTCAAAGAAGTGAAGGAGTCAGATGCTAGAGACTTCTTACAGAATCCTCAGACTGAATGGGCTGAGCTCCTGTTTCCACCTGCCTTACAGCCTCTCTCTGCTCAGTCATATCACTTCCTGTCTCCACCTCCCTAGAGCGGTAATGAAAAGTATGAGTTTCTAGGTGCTGGGATCAAAGGTGTGGGCCACCACTTCCTGGCCTCTATGGTTAACTAGCAGCAATAGCTCTGCACTCTGATCTCCAGGCAAGCTTTATTTGTTAGAGCACAAACAAAATATTTCTACTGTAAAGAGAAGCCTTCCTGCCAGCCTGGTTCCAGAGCCGCATCAGTCCCAAATAAACACACAGGAGGCTATATTAATTATGAAGCTGTTGGCCTTGCTTGTTTCTTACTGGCTAGCTCTGACTGTGTCTATCAAGGTCTATGTGGCAAGGATTTTGGTTCCATTCCCTAACATTGCCTGGATGGGTGTTTTCTTTGTTTTTTCCAGAAACAGCAATGCACCTTCTGTTTCTACTACTCAGCTTTTGTTTCTCTGTTGTAAGATGGGTATTACATTGATGATCTTAAATAAATGTTCAGTTTTAGCTCTCCAAGATAAACACATTTATTCTACTTAGCCCCAGATTCATTGAACCTGGAGAGGATTATGACAAGAGACTGTGAAGAGGGTGAGGTAACAGCTGCTGACTTGAAGAAGGTTTTTCTCCTGTCTTGAGTTTCCTGTCAGGATGCCTAAAGAGAGCAGAAGAGAGGAGAAGTGCAAGGCTCAGAGTGTGTCTTCAGCTTCCCCTCCTCAGACTGCACTCAAAGGAAACAAATGAAAGCGAAGGAAGCCAAGCTTCGGGCTTCTGCTCTGTTCCCAGTTGAGATGGAGCTACCGACCACCCCTTGCATGACCTAATGAGATGAATGTTCTTGTTCCTGTGTTAAATGCTGTGTTAAACCAAAGGAGGAAATGACTCAAGGGTGCAAGATGGCTCAAAGTCCAGATTAGAACCCAGTGAGTTTGATTCCTCTATTTTTTTGAGAGAGAGAGAGAAAACGCACGTGTACAGGTACAAGTGTGTACATCTCTGAGTGTCTATGTGTACAGGTACAAGTGTGTAAATTTCTGAGTGTCCATGTGGAGACCAGAGGCCAAAATCGGTGTCATTCCTCTGTCTGCCTTGCTTATTTGTTTGATACAGGGTCTCTTACATTTAGATGTCACCAAGGAGGCTGAACTGGCTGCCTAGAAAGCTATAGGATGTCTTTTGTCTGCCTCTCCAGCGCTGGGTAACAAGCATACCCCACTACCCCTGGATTTTTTACATATGTAGGTTCTGGGGCGAAGCTTGGGTCTTCATGTTTGCACAGTACTTTTCCAACTCAAGTGTCTCCCCAGCTCTGCTCACCTATTCGTAACAGTGCTGCCTTGTTGTCAGGAGCCACAGTACACAGTGTTGACAGTGGTGTCTACTTTATGCCCATTCTGTGTCGGGCATGACACTACTTAAGTATGATAATTCTAATTTTCCTTTTAATCACAGAGGCGCCAAATTTGCTAGAAAGTCAATTAAAATGACACGTCTGTGATAGTCCTTGGTTTTAGTCAAAGAGGAAACTTTGGAAAAGAAACTATTGATTGCATACAACCTCCTAAATAGATTTGTAACTTGTGTTACACAGTTCCTATAAGCTAATTGATGTAAATGTTGAGATATAATCACTTTCCTTGGAGGGGTTAATTTCATATCTTTCCCCCCTCTCATTGATCCTATTTATTGAATAAAATTATAGAGATGGCATCCAAGCATCTATACACACGTGTTGTCCTAGCACTTGAAGGCTGAGGCAGGACAAATGCCTCAAGTTTGAGGTCAATCTCACCTACAGTGTAGGAATCTGTCTCAAAGAACCAGAAGAAGAAGAAGGAGATGGAGAAGGAGAGGAGGAGGAGAAGGAGGAGGAGGAGGGGGGGAGGAAGAGGGAGAGAAGGAGAGGGAGGAGGAGCCAACAAACAAACCTCATCCAGATACCCCCCCTTCATTTTTCAGTCAAAAGCCCAACCACTGAAAATCAGTTTTGCCACTCATTGCCCAGCTATCACATGACGCTAATTGTTTTTCTAAACTCCAACGGGCTTATGACGGCTGCTCATTTGCCTGGGAGCACTTCAGCAGGGCAGTTAACATTTCTTGAACAGCTACACAGTTTAAATGGTAACACTATACATTTATGAGCAAAAACAAGCCTTGTGCTAGAGACACAGAGTCTACCAAACAATAAATATGAGAGAACCAAACCATCATGTTTTAAAGTTGACATCAGCAATGTCTCTCAGTGTTTAAATAAACAACTGCAAAAATACCAGTGTTTGAATACATGTAAATAAAGAGCTAAGTACCTCAAGGTAAAATGAGCAAACAAATGACCCAAAGTTTATATTTCAGTGGATGGCAAGGTAAGATTGCTTCAAAGCTCGGAATACATCTATATAAAAAGAGGTTGGCTCCCCAAACAGTGGTGACGTGTTTATATCACCTCTAAGGGGAAAGTTGGCATATCAAAAAGACACCCTCCTGGAAGGGCTTTGAAGGTCATTTCACTGTTGCATATATCTAATTTCCTCAAATTAGGTAAAGTATAAACCCTGTGGCACTTAATAAATTAAACCTTAGATTAGATGGTCATTTAAGATCATCAGTGATTATTATGCTGTCCAAGATGTTGGCATGAGATCCTCTGGTGTCACCACTGAGCACAAAGGAGTGCAGACTTCACTGAGTCACACAAGCCCTGAACTGCACATTTGAAATCTTTGCTTTTACTTGAAGTCTTACAAAGTGAACACTCTGTGAAACTAGCTCAATTAATACTGCAGCTGAAAATACACTCAGAAACCTGCTTATCCCATTCCTCGCTGGAACTCCTCTTGGATATCTGTTTGATGTCCTGCGTCATAGAGATCCTGTGCTTTGGGTCTTCAGGCCTGGCCCGTCACATGCTCCAGAATCATGGATGGGGTGGGTGTTGGGATGGCCAACTCATAGCCCCGGCTCTGAGCCTGGATGTTACTGGGTTGGTCAGCCCTCCAGATCTCCCTCTCATTCTCAGCACCAGGGTGGTTAGCTCCACTCTGGCTATCCCACGCTATGCAGTAAGCAGCCAGGGTGAGGTGGTTCTTCTGCTCTCAATGTCTTAGTCAAGCTCACCGACACCTACACAACCAGAGCCAACTCTATTGTGTTGCCCAGGTAAGGTACAGGGGCCACTCCCCTGTGTGTTGCAGCTGGTGAGAGGCAGGGCCAACTCTCCTGCTCTTATGACCTCAAGGCCAGCTCTGCCACCTGCCACAAGTGGTGAGGGGCAGGGTTCTCTCTAGCCCATGCCACTACATAGCATGACCAGTTCTCCCACCCACACGCCTTCAGGGCCAACTTACCCACACCCGAGACCACAGAGTCATCTCTGTCCTACAGCCCAGGCCAGGCACAGGGCCTGCTCTCTCAAGTGCTATAGCCAGTGAGGGGCGGGACCAGTTCTTTCTAGAGTTGCAGTCAGTCTGTTCAGTCCTACCCTCTCTGCCTTTGGTGGTAACAGGAGCCACAGACATCGATACAGACCATGGCTGCAGCAGGGTCCCAGGCCCAGACACGGCCCTTGGCAGCAACCCAGGCCTACAATCACTAAGACCCCAGATGGCAAGCAGGCTACCCATATCTCAACCTGCTCCTCACTGTCTTCACCTCTTCAGGTCTGCTTCTCTCCACAGGACATGAAGTATTCTGTCTCTCTCTTCCATACCGCACTACATACACTTGCTCATCGTAATAGGGCCCGTGCTTTCTCCTCCCCACCCAGGGCAGACAGCCCCGGATGGTTTGTGTGGGGCTTCTTCTCCTGCTCAATCTTAATCCCATTTTACATTTACAAAATGTTTAACTTCAGGTATGTGTACATATACGGCTGTGTGGGCATGTGCAGGTGAGTGGAGGTGTCCCTGGAGGCCAGTGAGGGCATTGGTCCCCTGGAGCTGGAGTTACAGGCAGTTATGAATCATTCGATACGGGTACTGGGAATGGAATGTGGGTGGGTCATCTGCAAATGCAGTCCACACTCTTAACTTGCTGAGTCTTCTTCCTATCCAACTCAGAGTACCAATTTTCAAGGAACAATCCTAGGTACTAAAATCTTTTCATTTTTATGTTTTCTGTTGTAAAACTGGACAATTCTGTTATTTCTGACAATGTTTTGTCAAACAATTCAGAGAGAGAAGAGATGCACTTCTAGGAATTGTTCATATTTTTAAAGATCTAGGAAGTGTTCATATTTTTTAAAGAAAATTTTGGAAGAATATCGTAATGTCATTATTATCATGGTTTTGAGATGTGTTTTATTTTAGTAAACAGTAATCATCATTAATTAAAACGTTTATGTTAAAAAGGCCGAAGAAAATAGCACACAGGTAAAACTTGCAGCTAGAAAGAGGGCTGTCAGGAGGGTTCTGTGGGTAAAGGCACCTGCCATCACGCCTTAGGACCTGTGTTCTGTCACCAGCACCCAATGGTGGAAGAGCAGAATGTGTTCCAGGAAGTTGTCTTCTGACTTCATACGCCCCCACACATACACACACCTGTACACAAAATTAATAAGTAAAAATGTAATACATTTTAAGAAAAAGGAAAAGTATCTCTCTGAGTGTGTGGATTCTTTTATTTCTTTTGCTCTTTGCAGTTACATAGATTTAACCCATGACCCCATACTTGATTGAACCCATGACCTCATACATGATGCAAGCATGACCTCATGCATTCCAGACAAAAGTGCTCTACTACTGGGTAACAGTTTTAACATCACACTTTTCTTCACTGTTATGTTCTTGACACCTGCAATAGCTCCAAAGAGTGGGGGAATAAACCAATGCTTTCTTAATTAATAGATCAGTAATCCAGTTTGATTACATTGACATGAAAGATACAGAGGAAACACTTAACCATAAGTACCATACACAAATCCCAACAATAGTACATTTACCCAATGCTAAATAAATTAGATCAAGGCAAACACACTAGCAAACAAGCCTCATTTTCCTTGGATGTGTTTTTAGAATATCCTAGAGAATATGTGTAAGGAAGGATCTTTTCAGAGACAGGGTTTCTCTGTGTACCCATGGCTGTCCTGAAACTCATTCTGTAGACCAGGCTGGCCTCGAACTCACAGAAATCCACCCACCTCTGCCCCTAGGTGCTGGGATTGAAGGTGTGTGCCACCATATCTGGCAGGAAGGAAAATTTATGTGGGCATAAAATGTTTTGGAAACACCCAAATATATCCCAATTTAAGAAGAACTTTGATGGAGTCAGGAAAAAAGACTGAAGCCAACTAAACACTTCCTTATAACAGGATACATTAAAATATGTAACTGTGACCAAAGCATAAGGCCACAGGAATTTTAATGAAGTCCTTTCAGAACTTAAAGAAGAAAACACAGAGGCTTAGTCATTCAGTATGTTAAGTAAATGATAATGTTTCATAAATGAATAAGAATGTAGTGACAAGCTGTCACTGCTGAACATCTTCATGTACCACCACTCAGGAATATATAAAGGAATAAATACTCAAAATATGCTTGCAGACAAAGGCATTTGAGATAGGGCTGGTGAGGTGGGTGGAGGAATTTAGCAGTCCTGATGACTTGACTTTGGTCTCCAGAATTCCCACGGTACATCCCGGAACATCAACTCCTGCAAGCTGGCCTCTCACCTTCATGTGTGTATTATGATGTGCGCTCATGTGTGTGCATACATACATACATACACATACACACACATTAGCAAACAAGTGTAAAATTTCAAAGGCATCAGAAGTACACTATATAAGTGGTGGGAATATATGGGTGGTGTGTGATACAATAAATACTATATAATATTATGAAGTTGTGACCATATCCTCAGGAGGTTTAAAGAGGTGTTGGAAGGGTTTGTCACTTGATACTTATGAAATGTCACCCAAAAAGTTTCATATGTTTGGGTTTTGATCTGAGATGTTGATAATGTTTTTACAGATGGTCGTGAGCTGCCGTGTTAGTGCTATGAACTGAACCCAGGTCCTCTGAAAGAGCAAGTGCTCTCCCAAGTTTCTCCACCTTTTGAGACAGGGCCTCTTACTGAACTTGTACCATACAGATTTGACTTGAATGACTGGCCAGTGAGTTCCAGGGATCAGCTTGCTTCCAATTCTGGTATTATAGATGTGTACCGAGACACCTGTCTTTTGTGAGGGTGCTGGGATTCCAAATACACATTCTTGTGCTTGTGCAACAAGTATTTTACTAACAGTGCCATCTTTCTAGTCCTGGCAACCACACTTCCATGAGAGAGGATAGCCTGTCCTGAAAGTAGAGAGTAGAAGATAGGGTCAAGCCCTTAGTGTAAGCATACCCTCCCTTCTACTTTACACACTGGAGCAGCACTGTGGATGTTCAGATATTTTGGGGCTTAACTAATTGCTTGAAGCTACAGCTATCACCAAATCTACTTGCTTGTGGTGCTTTTCTTCAGGGTCAGATGATAAATGGGACTCTGGTGGGAAGCAACAGAGCTTGAGCTTATTCTTTGCATCGGTCCCCAAGGTCTTCAGAGAGATGTTGAGATATGCATCACCCATAACCTCCCAAATCCTTGGACCATCATTTCATTATACTGTAAAGGTATCAGGTAAGAATAGCTGATGGAAAGTTCCAGAATTCCCATTCTGACAAAGATATCACTATTTCAGTTCCCACTGGCAAAAATGAACCCCCCACCATTTCTTTTCCAATTTCACTTAATCTAAGTTCAGAGTCTCAGGTGGAAACATGAATTTGGAAAAGGTCAGGTTATCTACCAACATCTTCAGGGCTGGGATGTTGGAGACAAAGGGGATGGGTTTTGCTTTTGCCATGTTCTGCTATATAAAAGTGTTTGGGAAATCTAGACATAAAAAAAGGAGCCAAAGAAACCGTGTTATTTGTTGAAGATCACTGACTCAGTGAAGGAACCAACTGTGAGGTGCCTCCAAACCTTTCAACTCTACCACATTATTAACCTTATTAAGCAGTAGTGTCTTGATTGACATCCGTCCAAACAGACAAAAGATACATTTTATTAACATATTTCTTTGTACTTTAACAGAGACCCTTTCAAAGTAAGTTTATTATCTTCTTTAGCTGCTGGCTGACCCAGGATAAAGATAAGTTAAATGACTTCCTTGTGGTTGGATACATTTAGTTAGTTTTATAGATATTTCCTACCTAATTCAATTCACCTATACACATTGCCCACTTTGTGAAAAGAAAAAGAGTTTTGGCTACAGTGTAAGCAAACCGAAGGTCAATAAATTTTTTTTCTCCAAGGAGCTTTTCATATGATACTGAGGTTATTCTCAGGGAAACTGAAGTTTCAGAGATAAGGGTATGGTGATTTGGCCAGAATGTACTACATGAGACAGTCAGAGTCAAATTAAATACAAGGCTGTGCTTCATACAGGTTCCTCTGTTGAGCGGGAAGGTACCTGGCAAACTATTGGCATATTTCCACTCTAATAACCCAGCACCATCTGTGGAAACAAAGCCGTCATTACCGGTCTTCTCTGGATAGATTGTATGTTTCTTAGTAGACACCTGTTCATAGCACTTAGTGACTCTGGGTTTTAAAATGTATCCATACCCAATCTTTGAGCCTACATATTGGATTTAAACATCAGGAAACAGTGGTAATTTTAGACGGAAAACACAATAAAAATACTCTAATTTTATGCCCTTTGAATCTGAGATCATGAAAAGCAAACATTTGTACAGAACGGTGTGTTTTCACAATATAGCTTCTCGGTGAAGCAGTACAGGCTAATAGGATGGTGTTGTTGTTATGCCTTAGTTTGGGCTAATGAGTTACGATTCAGTGATGTTAAAGCTGGAGTCCCAGGTGGTTGTGAACTGCATGATGGGTACTTAGACCCAAGTTCTAGTTCTCTGTAGTATGCAGCACACAGGCAGTATGTGCCGAGCCATCTCTCTAGGCTTCCCTTTAAAAAATATCTATTTTTAATTATGTGTATGTCTGAGTGTAGATTTGTGTATGTTGTGGGTTCTAAGAGCTAGCATAATACTGGAATGCGTGGACTAGATTAATGCAGGCAGATCCAGAGTACAGTATTCCTGTATTGTTTTTGGCAAAGACTCAGCTCATGGAAAATGTGGATTGCACAGGTCAGAGTCCAACATTTAAGAGAGAAGAAGTAAGGAATCTGGAAGGACTTCAAGGGGCTGAACCTTCCTGAGTGACAGGCTGCATCTGGTAGGGTCTGTTGCTTCAGCTTTGCTCTATCCTGTGATCCACACTTCACAAGAACAATTTGAGTTCAGGGTTAGCCACTGACTTCTAAACTGGCACCATCTTTGAAAAAGGCTGAATCTGCTTGTCCTTTGAGAAATCAGGAGAAGCTGAAAAAATCGTGGAGCTCTCTGGTGCAAGGCTGGTCATGCTGACTTAATACACACCATAGAAAAGAAATTGTGCAGGCAGCCTCACCTCGGTCAAGGGAAATCGGGTGTCTGAAATGATATACACAAAACGGGATGGTGTGCCCAGGGCATCTTTGATCTATGCATCCAAGGCTCAGAAACTCTGGGCATAGTCTCAAATTGTAATGCTATATATAATCTGGAGAATACATAAACAGAATGTTTCCTTTTTATTACCGTTTTGACTTACTTTCTCTCAACATATAAATACTAAGAACATTTTCTTGGCCTCAAAGTTTATAACACTAAATGCCCTAGATGTTTCAAGTGTAAATTAACATCTAATGGAATCCTAAAAGCCCAATTTAAGTGCACAGAATTCTACTCTGGGCTGCAGTAATAGAAACTATAATGTTTCCAATTACCTTCAAAGGTTAGTAACTTGTACACCAGAGGTTTAAAAGCCATTGCCTTTTATGTGCACGTTTAGCTTTCGTTAGTTTTAGCACATCACCAATTTTTTTTTTTTGGTTTTTTTCGAGACAGGGTTTCTCTGTATTGTTTTGCAGACTGTCCTGCAACTGGCTCTGTAGACCAGGCTGGCCTCATATTCACAGAGATCTGCCTGCCTCTGCCTCTCGAGTGCTGGGATTAAAGGTGGGCGCTATCGACGCCCGGCCCATCACCAAAATTTTGCAAAAAAAAAAAAAAAAAAAAAAAAAAGGACTGACTTTACAGAAATGTCATGTGACTTGGAAGATTTCATCATTGGAAGAAAGCATTGTTAGACAAGACAGATGGAGGAAATAATACCAAGAAACAGGAAACAAGAATTCTACTTTGTAAAATTCATGTCTATATAGACTTCATGAATATGCATATGAGAAAGCCAAATACACTTAAATCTTTATTTGTATGTCCCTCTGCTCTTGTATTTTATTTTATTTTATTTTATTTCATTTTAGTTGTGTGAGACAGGGTCTCTCTATGTAGTCCTGTTTGCCCTGGAACTCAGTAGATCAGTCTGACCCTGAATTTACAGAGATCTGTCTGCCTCCCAAGTACTGGCTTCTGTTTTATTTTGACGATTTTATTGATTTATGTAAGTGCGCATGCACGCCCATGGAAGCCGGAAGAGAGCATCTGATTCGCTGATGTTGGGGCTACGTGTGGTTGTTAGCTGGCTAACATGGCTGCCCGGAACCAAACCTCAGGTCCTGTGCCAGAGCAACAAGTACACTTAACGGTTGAGCCATCTCTAGCCCTTGTTCCGTGTTTCAATCAAGATTTAAGGCATGGTTAAATCAGGAAGTTCCAGAGGCACGCCTCAAACTCATGCACACACAGCAGCACCTGGAAAGCCCAGAGCCTGCGCAGATTGCTGGCTCCGTCTTCCCTGGCTTCTAAAGCCCTGGGTTTCATGATTTGAGCTTGTTACCGGTTCCCAGGTGCTGCTGTTGCTGGTAATTCTTAGCATGACCCTCTTTCCCAACTGGGATACTCGACTACCACCACCACCACAATGGTGTTCGAGCTGGTAGCGTCCAAGCGCTTATGCACTTGGAGCTTTGCAAGCCTTGGTGACATTGGTGAGAGAAGATGATGGTGTCATCTTCAGGCTTGTTCTGTTAGCATTTGACGATGGGGGAATCACATCTGAGGATGTGTGGATGGAGGACAGAGAATGGAGGAGTTGCTGTGCTTGCAGAACCGTCACCATGGGAAGAGGACAGTCCCCTGAGGATGAGGGTGGTGAGTATCTTGGACGTTTCTGAAGGTGTTTGAACCTAAAGTGAGATTTATTAGCAAGATAGGTGTTTGGGGTCAATCCTGATGTGCAGGGATGCAATTAGAGTTGGGGTTTTGTCAGACAGTGAAATGAAGGTAAATTAAAAAAACCAAACAACCAAAAAACCAGGAGCGTACACAAGGCACCGCCGACATAAACAAGCTGTGAAGGGAGGGGAGGTGGGAGTTGGAGGGGCTGGAGGGGCAGCGGAGCGAGACTCCATCTGGGGGTTGCATGTATAGCTATAGGGAATGGTTGTTGAGAACTGAATAAGAGATACACAGGACGGAATTAGTATCTAATTCCGGTGATTTTCCGAGATGATTGTGTCAATAACTAAATCGTTTAGTTACATATCACAGCAAACCCGAGGCTAGCCCACGATGAAGGTGTAATTTGGTTGTGTTACTTATCACAATCCCCAGAGAAACCATTTAAAGCTGCTGATTTACTTATTACTGCCAGTGGGGCATTTTTCTCTCTTCTCTCTGTCTCGTCTCTGTCTCTCCGTCTCTCTGTCTCTCCATCTCCATTTCCATCTCCCTCCCTCCCTCCCTCCCTCCCTCCCTCCCTCCCTCTCTCTCTCTCTCTCTCTCTCTCTCTCTCTCTCTCTCATACACACACACACATATGCACACACACACACTGCCCCTTTCCGTTCCCCCCCACTCCCTCCCTCTCTGCCATTTTCACTGTGCCCCACCCCATCCTTTGTAAATGAGGTCTGTTAACATTTACTTCACTTATTTTAGGAAGGGGGGTGTCTATGTTTCTAAGTGTTTTTATCTTTGTCTTCTACAAGTCCTCTAAGGCATACATTTAATAATGGATTGCCCTTGTAGCAGAAGCTGTGACGGACGCTTGCTGTTTTCACTTGTGCTCTGGTGTGTGTGGGTGTGGGAGGTAGGACTGGGTTAGACTGGTAGAATATTTCCCTAAGCTGGCTGAAAGAGTTCTCAGGTGAAAGCTCTTTGGGTCTGGGATTTTTCCTTCAATAACGTTTCTGGAAGACCTAAGTTTGAAAATAAATATGAAACTCGCCCATTTGTTTTTGTGCTGCCTTTGGCAAATCGTGTTTTTTTCTAAAAAAAAAACAATAGTTATTTTATTCATTTGCCAAATTCATTGTCACGAAGCTCACCTTGGTAGGATGCTGAGTTATAGCTCCTGAGCCGGCTGTATCAGGCGCCTTGGCACATGGAGCCCCAGCAGACCTGCTCAGGGAGAATCACGGTGAATGCAGCCCCAAGAATGGCCCCAGGTGGGGATGATGTTTGCTGATGCTCACAGCCAGTGGTGGAGAGAAGGCTTAGCACCAGCCTGTAGCTTAGTTAGGAGGTAGAGGCAGGACAACCACAGCTCCGGGTTATCCTGGGCTACAGAGTACGACTGAGGTCAGCCTGAGCTACTTGAGGCCTTCATTTAAGTCTCCCTCCCTCCAAAATGTTTTGTTGGCTGTCTGCTTTGAGACTGGCACACTCCAGAGGCAGGTTTCAAACTTGTATGGAGATTTAGTCGAGTTTTAATTTCCCCACTTGTTGTTGCAAGTCTCTTAAAGGCCACACAAGACTGAGTTTGAAATCTGAAAGCAGATAGAATTAAACCTTTTACAGCTGAGGATCTGGGCCTAAAGAGAGCAATGAATTCTTCAGGTCCACATCGCCTTTACTCTGCAAACACATTTTGAATTCAGTTTTCAAATGCCCCTCTTCAATACTCTGGCTCTCGGTTGTTGTCTGGTGGGCATCACAGGTTAGGTTTCCATTCCCTAGACTACATCCACTAAGTTCTAGGACCCAGCTAAAGCTCATGAAACATATACATGCAGTGTGACTCAGTCGGTCCTGATTACTCCTAGAATCTGCTATGAATCACAAATCATTTGCATGGCAAATGGAATTTTAGCTTAAATCTCTATCAGTGAAATTGACATTCAACTTTCATGTTCAACAATTCTGGTGTGGTTTGTGGATATTATGAAGTTGTGTTCTGTGGTTACAAACTTCAGCCCAAGACTGAGAAATGAGATACAACCATCTTCATAATTCAAGGATGTAGAATTCTTCAAGCTCAGAAGCAAGTTATGGTCTCTGTTCTCATGATTTATGCAAAGACAGATGCTGAAGCAATGTGTGATGAGCAGACAACAGTGTATTGATTGTTTATGCAGGAAAGTGGCTTCCCTAAAGAGCAAAGATTAGAAGACAAAAAAAATGCACATGCATGTCTGTCCTCACTTGAGTATGGAGTCCAAACTGGAGTAGGACTTTAAAGAATGAATATGAGTGTCATTACTGGAAAAACTGTTGGCACAGGATGGACCATGAGTCCTGACAGAAGTCAAGTCACCTAAGGGAAATGCCACTACCAACTTGGACAGCAGCATCTGCATAGCCTCAGTTGGCTTGTAGTTGGGGTTCAGGTGCCCTGTAGGCTTATGATAGAAGTAAAGCAGAATTTTATGGGAGGACCAGACTGCACACACAGTGTCCACTTATGTGTCATTGTATCTGAAATCACCTTACATTTTGGTTGTTAATTATATGCATGCCTTCATTACTACATTCAACAGATGTTGATAAGTGACATCCCTAAGGATATTGTAAAAAATACCAAGGACATTAAATTTTCTAAAATGTGAGAATACAACTTTAGAATGCTTCTACTTACCAGCAGTAGGAAATAGGCTATAATTAAACCACCTTGAAATGATAAACAGAGTAGCTTGAGGAAAGCTTGCCTTAAAAATAGATCACAGCTTTCGAAGGAGCACTGTTGCTGTGTTCTTTGCTGCATAGCCTGTATTCAGAAGGGACAGAGCAAGCAGCAAGAGGACATTTCTTTCATCACAGACTCTGTTCTTTGTGTCTTCTGTGTGTCCCTGCTTTGGTTTGCGTGTGAAATGGCCCTGTCTTATTATTACGGTGGCAAAACACTGAACAACAGCTTATAGAAGGAGTTTATTTTAGCTTAGGGTTCTGGAGGGATGAGACTCCATCATGACCATGCTCCAGGGAGTAGATGGACCACACCTACTGGGTACTTTTCTTTGGGAGAGGTCCAAGGGAAGGGGTAGACCCTGGAATATGGGGAAGTAAGTGTGATCAGGGTGCATTATGAGAGCTTTAAACACAAGCTCAAGGCGGAAAGAGAACTGGAAGTCGGATGAGGTTGTGTATATAATCTCAAACCAACCCGAGTGACATACTTTCTCCTGCAAGGCCACACCTCCAAGCCTCCCCAAACAGGGCTACTGACTGGGAGCCAATCACTCCAATATCTAAGCCTATGGGGAACATTTCTCACACACAGCTTCGTGCGTCTAAACACTTGGTTTTTGGTTACTGACACCATTTTGAAAAGTTGTGGAACCTGTAGCAGGCAGAACAGAGCCCCAGTGTAGGAAGGGGGGTTTCTGTGGCAGGGACTTCAGACCATAGCCCCGCCCCGCTTCCTGCCTTCTGCTGCTGACTTCTCTCTCCTGCCACAGGGAGCTTTTGCCTTTTGTCAGGTGTTTTAATTATAGAGGCAATGAATGCCTTCTCCATCCCTGAGTCTACCACCCCTCTCTTCATCACCCCCTTTTTCTCCCACTCCTCTGATCCTTCAGTTAGTTCTCTCTTGCAGGTGAGATGACTTTTCTGATTTAACTGACAGCTATGCCAAGCAGGTACAAAAGTTCCATACCTCGGGGAAGCCTCTGGAGGCCCAGCAGAATCGTGGGAAACCAGGAACAGGCAGTTGTAAGACATCAGACATGGCCTCTAGAAACCAAGCAACAAGTACTCTTAACCAGTGGGCTGCTCCCCAGGCCCAATTCTTCTCTGAACTCATGGAAGCCAGAGAGGTTGCTCAACTGTTATCAGAGCGCCGCACCCGGAAGTGAATGAAATAAACTTTTAGATATACTCTGTCTTCTAAAGTTTACTTTCCCAAGAATGGCGTTTTCAACTGTTGATCTTTTGAACGCACTTAATTTATTATTCTGCTCGTCCTTTCAGTGTGTGTGCCTCTGAACTTAGTGATAGGCATAAAAATTATAGAGAGTTCAAAGGGCTTGTGTTTATTTGGGCTATATCTAAAATAGTTCTTAAATTAAAAAAAAAATCTCGCTGGGCGGTGGTGGCGCACGCCGTTATTCCCAGCACTCAGGAGGCAGAGGCAGGTGGATCACTGTGAGTCTGAGGCCAGCCTGGTCTACAGAGCAAGTTCCAGGACAGCCTCCAAAACAATACAGAAATCCTGTCTCGAAAAAAAAATCCAAACTAAGATTTTAAATATATATTTATTTCCAAGTTATAATAAACCCATTTATACATTAAGATTGCTTATATTTAAAAAATAATGTATTTCAAACAAATAACTCACAGTGCCAGTGGCCCTGTTATGGATGTCAGGCTCAATAGGACCAATCTCTCACCACAGATGTGTTTCTGTATGAAGTCTATCACTGTATATTGTTTTATTCGATACATTTGGGAAACATCTGGTTTCACAGACACAGATGTAATGTGGATTTTAGCGGGGCTCCTTTCTTTTTCTTTTGCCAGAAAATTAGAAATAGCCTTCTCTGACATTTCAGTAAAATGCAACCAGTAGTTGGCACTTCAGTATCAGCTTCATTGGTATCTTAGACTTTCTTGATGGAGTGTCTGCATTCAGTGATGCAGAGATGAGATGACTCAAAAACTATAAATTTTGCATGTGTCTCTTAGGTTCACATTCCTATATAAAAGGCGCATAGTGGGCACTGGGAAAGTTTTGGTTCACTGTCATTCAGATCTTCCAGCTTCTGTTAGGGAATAGGAAAGATGCTTATAAATGTCACCAGTGGCCTCACCAGAGGATGCTCATGTGCTAGAAAGTGGCCACGCCCAAAGTAGAGGATGAGACACCCACCAGTTCAGATATTGCTTTGGCTGATGGTTTCCCCTTGAACGGGGATACTTGGTTTGCTTATTTTCCAAAACATGTCTGCTAAACGCTGGGTCAGATCAGCCACTGACTGACAGTTGTTCTTTCAGATAAAGACTGTGTTTCTTGGAGAGAGAAGCTGGCTCCTCCCACCAGGGAAATGACCGCCCAAGTGTTGTGCCTTGAGGTGGCTGACTTTTGATGTGACTAGAGGTGTTCTGTGTTCCTCCCATGCGGTTATATAGAGCACTAAAAAGGACATGTTGTTCAAGGCTGAGGTGTAATAAAATTAAGAATTTTTACAGCTTCGCATACTCAAGTAGACCTGGACAGACAATGAATTGAAAGTGCATGGCTAGGAGCGGCCCAGCGAGTGCTGAGACAGCCAGTCCGACAGCTTTTCTCCTGCTAGGATGCAAACAGTTTCATCTTTCCTTAGCAACTGCCTTTGCTCCAGAGAGGAAAAATAGCAGCTTAGAACAGCACAGCGCCTCCACGAGCCTCCTCCAGTGGTCTGCCAGGAATTCTGGGCTCCAGCGTTGTTTTATTAGTTTCTCCAAGTTGGAGGTTAATAGTAACTTGCTTCCACCTCCCTCCCTCTCTGCCTCCACATCGCCTCAGTCAATAGTGCTGTCTCTCTTCTTGTTTGCCTTTGTGTTGCTAAGTGTGCTCAAGCGTCTACCAATTGATCCACCAGCATTAAAAGATATCCTTTGACTCCAGGGGTTACAGATGATGTCATAGACCTGACCACACCTACTCTACCTTTGACCTACCTCTTCCTCCCCACAGGTTTCTGCTGGTCCCTGCCTTTCTTTGTTGTCAGGGGACAAATATCCACTGTGTCACCGCAAAACACCCCCCCTCCTCTGCTTCTGTCTACTGAGCTGTCAGCTCAGATGCCACAGGTTCTGTCTTGTCTTCTTCAGCCCATGGTAGCTGCCTTGAGAATCCTCCAAGGAATAGCAGTTCCTGAGTTTTAAATGTGTCTTTTGAGAGATCACTTGGCTGAATATTAAAAACCAATGTTTACATTTCTTTCAAGTTCTCTTGATAATAATCCTCTAGATATTTTGATTCTGTACCCTTTTGCTGCTGTGAAATACAACTGTGGGGAAATAAAAGGCCAGACTATTTATCCTTATATAACAACAACAGCAACACACACACACACACATACACACACACACCACACACACACACCACACCACACACACACCACACGCCATACACACACGCACACACACACATACACACACACACACCACACACACACACCGCACCACACACACACCACACGCCATACACACACACACACTCACACACACACACCACACCACACACACACACCCCACACACCCCCCACACACACACACGAGTCTGACTTCCTAAATGCTGCTTCCTGTATCCAGTATTCAACTTTGATAATTTGCTTGTGTATCAATTTATTTATTTTCTGAGCATGTATACTTGTACCAGGTGGGTACAGTGCCTGAGGAGGCCAGAAGGAGGTGTTGGATCCCCTGGGAACTGTAAGTCACTGCGTGAGTGATAGGAATTGAACCTGGGTTCCTTGTAAAAGCAGCTGTTGATCTTTCTGTTGAGTCACATCTCTAGCTCCTTCATTCAAATTTGGGGGTTCCTTGAAGTAGCGCATGTATGTACATATGCATATATGAATATTGATATCCAAAGTTTGTATCATGTGTACACTAGTTAATTTATACCAGTTTTATATCATTTATCTCTAAAATGTTTGCATGTTTAAGGTTTTATTTTTTCCACATTTTAGGTCCTTTTGCCCCCTATATACATTTGTTTGTTTTCCACAAAAGAACTCAGAAACTCTGGGCATTATTTGGCATTTAAAATACAATCCAGAATTTTTAAAACCTGGTTTTGCCATGTATTCGTTGTTTATAGTGATGGCTTTCATAATGTTTTCTTTCATGTGTATCAGGCACTTTGATCACATTTGTCTCTTTATAACCCCCTTCCCACTTCCTATTAGCTCCTCTCCATCCCCCGCAGTCTTGTTTCTGTTTTTATGTTATTCATACATATTTATATAAATAAAATAGTATGTATCTACATAGCATATGGAACCAATAATAATAGAAATTATGTTATTTTTCATGTGCATGACATTTGTGGAGATGGGTACTTCATATTTTCAGAACTATCCACTCTGTCATGAGCACGCAAATGGATGTTTTGGTTTTTAGTGCTTTGACTTCTTTATATATTCTAGATCTGAATGCTCTGCAGTTATATAGCTGGCAAGTATTTTCTCCCATTCTGTAGGCTTTCTCACCACAGGGTTAATTCTCTCCCTCCTGTGAAGAAGTTTTTAGTTCCGTGTAATTAGATTTGTCAGTTTTGGTTTTTATTTCCTGTACTATTGGACCCTGTTAAAGGAAGTCTTTGCCCGCATTCACTGTATCTCAAAGCAGAGATCCAGGTAATCCCTTAAAGTCTTTGATCCATTTGCAATAGGCTTTGTAGAGGATGAGACCCAAGGATCTAATTTTATTTTCCTGTATGAGGATGTTTAGTTTCCCCAGCACCATCTGAGAAAGGAGACTTTCTGTTTCTCTAGAGCTTATTTCATCTTTATCAAAAATCAAGTAACTGGAGCTGTGTGGGTTTATTCCTGGGTCCTCTGTTCTATTCCACGGATCTATTTGCCAGTCTTTTTAGCCTTTCTAGGCTGTTTTTTGTTGCTGTGGCTCCGAATTAGGACTTGCAATCGGATGGTGTGAGTCTTTCCCTGTTGATCTTCCTGCTTTAGAATGGCGTTTGTGCTTCTAAACCTTAGGATTATTTGTTCTATTTCTCTGGAGAATGTCATTGGCATTTTGATGGGCCTTGCATTAAATATTCAGATCACTTTTAGTCACAGACATTTTCTTGATATAAATTCTTTGGTGTTTGCGTGGGCACCTTCCCAGCTCTGGTGGCTGCCCTGACTTCACTCTTCAGTGCTGTAAACTTTCGCTTCCTTGATAGATTCATTCCTTAGTGTCCTTTGTTGAAGTGAGTTTTAATAGTATGCAGGAAAGTTTATTTTGTAAACTGATGCTTTGTTAAAGTTTTGAGAATTTCCTGGTAAATCCTAAGGGTGTCTTATTTAGATGATCATTATCATTTGCAAACAGGGACTGTGGCTTCTTCCTTTCCTTTCTGTATCCCTCTTATCTCTTTTTCCTGTCTTGCAGCTCTAGCTAAGACGTCACGTATTGAATAAGAACAGAGAAAATGGATTTCCTTGTCTCATTATTGGTTTTAGGTGAAATGCCTTGAAGTTTTCCCTATTTAGGGTAATACTGGATCTCAGTTTGGCATATTAATATTGGATCTCTGTTTGCCATATGTGTCTTTCATTACGTTAACATTGAAAGGTTTCCTCCCGAGGAAAAGTCTGCACTCCGATAAGTCTCTCCGTGACAAAGCAAACAAAATCGGACCAAATCAAACCCAATTAGAAAACGCCCGCCTTTAATGGATACAATGTTCCTGGAATGTACTCCAGCCCTCCCCCCACCCCCAGAGAAGAGACAGGAAAGACAGTCCAAAGGATGGTTTAAATACCCTGTGGGAGTGGTCTTGAGCATCTCTGGGGGGAGGGGTCATCATTTGGCTGCCTTTCTGAGATGCAGGAGGGTTTGGAGAGAGATGGGGGAGGAGGTCTTGGGGGTGCAGCTTCCACCAGAGTAAAAATGTGTTCCTTCTGCTCTTAGTTTCTAGACTTTTTATCATGAAGAACTATTGGATTTTATTGAAAACCTTTTCCACATCATTTGAGATGATCATGTGACTTCCGTCCTTAAGTCTAATTGTGTGATGTATTACAATTACTGATTTGCGTGTGTCGAACCATCTTTATACCCTAGAATGAAGCCCACTTTGTCATGGTGAACGATCTCTTTCATGTTAAATGGCTGGCAAAATAAACGACATAGAATTGTCAGCCTCATTGAGATGGGACAACAGCCCGTTTGGAATGATGGATGGGTCATTGAAGAAAATCAACATGGACTCAGTTGGAAGTCCTTGCATTTACATTTCAAATTTATTTTATATGCTTGCTGTTTTGATACCATGTTTTCTTTTTCTATTTTCATTTTATTGAAAATAGATTTTTTTAGGCCAGGTGGTGGTGGCACACGCCTTTAATCCCAGCACTCGGGAGGCAGAGGCAGGCGGATCTCTGTAAGTTCGAGGCCAGGCTGGACCGACAGCCTCCAAAACAATACAGAGAAACCCTGTCTCGAAAAACCAAAAAAAAAAAAAAAAAAAAAAAAAGAAAATAGATTTTTTTCCAGATTAACATATCTGATTACAACTTCCTTTTCCCCAACTCCTCCCAGAACCTCCCCTGTCATCTGAATCCATACATTTTTTTTTGTCTCAAGATACAATAAAACAAAATAAACTGGGATACAATGAAGCAAACAAAATATAAACTGAAGCAAAAGAGCCAAACAAAAAGCACACTCATCCAACATGTATAGATGTTGAGACACACATGCTTGTACACATAGGAATTCCATAAAACACAAAACCAGAAGCCACAACATACATACTCAAGGGACCTAAAAACTAGTTCAAACAGAGAAGCTCCAAAGAGTCCGCTGAGCTTGTTTTGTGTTGATCATCTACTGCTGGCCTTGAGAATTACCTGAAGTGTGTTTTGTACATCCAGAGTGACTGCTGGAAAAACCAAATTTTCATTTGTGAGTGGTTATTGATTGGGGATAGCTTCTGGGTTAGGGATGGGAAACTGTGTCCCTTCCTTCTTTCAGCTCTGGGACCCCCATCTGGTGCAGATCCCTTTAGGCCCTGTGCATGCTTCCATGGTCTCTGCAAGTTCATGTATGTCAGGCCTTCTGTGTCTAGGAAGCCTTATTTCCTTGTTTGCCTCCATCCACCAGTCTCTTACGTTCTTTCTATTACTCTTCTGTAGAGTTCCATGAGCCCTGCCATCAGGGATTTTGATGGGGAATGTCCTTCTGTATATATGTTTATCTTATTGATTGATGAATAAAACACTGCTTGGCCAATAGAAGCAGGAAAATAGGTAGGGCTAGGAGATGAAGAGAATTCTGGGAAAGGTAGTCAGAGAGATACTGTGAGGAGTTGCCATGTAGAGACCGGGAGGATAGTATGTGCCAGGTATCCTCTAGTAAGATAAAGCCTTGTAGAAATACACTGATTCGTACTTGTGGGTTGATAGTTAAGACAGACCTAGCCAATAAGAAGCCCTAGCAATTGGCCAACAGTTTAATAATTAGTATGTATCTGTGTGTTCATTTGGGGCAAGGTGGCAGCAGGACCTGGTAGGAAAGAAACTCCAGCCACAGGATTTTATGAAGGCATCCCATTTAGGACAGAGTATTCAAATGTCTGTCACTTTCTGAATATTGTCTGGCTGTGTGTTGCTGTATTAGTTCCCATCTACTGTAGAAGGAAGCTTTTCCAATAATCACTGAGCAAGGCACTGACCAGTGAGTACTACAGAATGTCATTAGGAATCATTTTATTGCTATATTCCTTTAGCAGGACAGCCGTATTTGGTCTTACCCTGGGCCCATGACCTGTCTAGTCTTAGATTCTTGGCCACCATCTCATGCAGTGAGCTTTAAATCCAATTAGGCACTAGTTGGTCACTCCCACAAGATTTGTACCATTGCATCATTGTATCTTTGGGGGGGTCACCACTGTGGATCTAAGGGTTTGTAGCTGAGTTGGTGTTTACCTTTCTCCTTTGGTAGCAGAGTACCTTCCAGTACCATGAACACTACTAGTAGGTAGGAGTGTTTGTGTGTGTGTGTGTGTGTGTGTGTGTGTGTGTGTCAGAGAGAGAGAAAGAGACAGAGAGACAGAGACAGAGAGACAGGTTAGTGGTTCTTGGCCACACACAACCCCTTTACGGGTTGCATATCCTGCACATCAGATATTTATGTAATGATTCATAACAGTAGCAAAATTACAGTTATGGAGTATAGCTCCTCACCGCAGCATGAGGAACTGTATTAAAGGGTTGCAGTGTTAGGAAGGCTGAGAACCACTGCTCTCGGTAGTCACCAGCCCAATTTATTTGCGTTCAACAAGTTGTGTTTAGGTGTTTTCTCCAGCAATAAGGCCTTACTGTCAGTTCATGGACAACAGCCTATAGTCTCGGAGATAGCCTGGGTTGCTTGGGGGTTCTCGTGGGGCCCATTTTGTCCAACAACTTGATTAGATGTAACCTATTCTTGGTCCTGGAAGCTTCATTTGGTGTCAAGAGATATCCAGCTGGGGCCCCATCATCCTTGTTATTTAGTGATCGCTTTCATATGTATATATATATTTTAGGAAGCTTCTACTGCAATAGGTTTCTATGTGATCCCTCAAATGATCCTTAGTTTTAGCTGGATTCCCTCTCTCACATCCTTCTTCTCTCCCTCTCCTCATTTGATCCTCCCATTCTAGCCCCCAACCACTCATCCATCCTTAGCCATCAGTTCTTTCTCCCCTTCTTAGAGAGGCCAACCCCCCTGTCTAGTCCCTTACTCTATACCTGACCTCTGTGCTTACACAGATTGTAACTCACTTATTGACGACTTCATAGCTAGCATCCACATATAAGCGAATACACACCATATTTATACTCTGGGTGTAGGTTACTTCACCTTGGATGACTTTTCTTCTAGCTCTATCCATTTACCTATGAATTTCATGATTTTGATTTTTGATGACTGAATAATACTATATTATGTAAATGTAACACATCTTCTTTATCCAGTCATCTGTTAATGGACACCTAGTCTGTTTCCTATTTCTGGCTGTTATGAATAGAATAGCAATGGATATAGATAAGCAAGTGCCTCTGTAGTAAGATAAAGCACCCTTTGGGTAGATGCCCAAGAGTGGTATAGCAGGATCTTGAGATATATCTGCTCCCAGCTTCCTGAGAAACCATTACACTGGTTTCCATAGTGCCTGTGCAAGTTTAATATTCTCACTAACAATGGATGAGTGTTGCTCTACTCCACATCCTCACCAGAATTAGCCATCATTTTTTTATTGATCTTGTCCATTCTGACTGCTATAAGATGAAAGTTCAGAGTAGTTTTGTTTATGTTTCCCTGACGACTAAGTGTGTTGACTCTTCAGTGCTTCTCAGATATTTGTGTTTCTTCCTTTGAGAATTCTCTGTTTATATCTGTACTATAGTTTTTAATTGTTTGCTTTCTTGATGTCCAGTTTTGATATATTTTAGATACTTGATATATATTTGCTGTCTATCAGATGTATAGTTGGTAAAAAAAAATCTGTTCCATTTCTGTAGGCTGCTTCCTTGTCTGAATGATGGTGTCCTTTGTCATACTGAAGCTTTTCTGTTTCATGAGGTACTATTAGTTAATTGTTATTCTTAGTTCCTGTCTACTGGTGGGGAATAATCACCCATTTCCTATCTACTTTCAAAGGTGTATTAATGGTTTGGAGCCAGCATCCATGATTAGTTCATTCCCAATCTCTCCAGATGCTCAATTATTTTTTTCCTATTATGAAATCCATTTACTCCTTACTTTTTTTGGTCCTTTCTCCATGCATGTATTATACATGCTATTATCTTTCTTTTCTTTTCTCTTCTCTCCTCTTCTTGTCTTTTGGACTCCAGCATGGCTTCTTTGTAGCTTACACCTCCACGGTTTCCTGGATACAGATCCTGCAATATCTCTCATGGCTCAGTGTTTCCTCACATTTCCTCCTCCTCCCATATTTTCCCCAAATTAATACTCCCATTTTCTTCTCCTTCACAAAGTATGTGATTTCAATTAAAAGCAATGGTTATTTGCCATTATTATCTAATCTCATTTTTTAATCACAGCTTATTTTCTTGAGTCTTCTCAGCCTCCTGACCTCTTACTTGGCTTTAAAAGCATGCACCTTTTGGTGAGTTGCTTCTTATATTTTTCTTGAACATGCTGTCTACATTCCTTAAAGAGAAAAAGAGGGAGGGGGAGCGAGAAAGAGAGGGAGAGAAAGGGACATAGAGAGACACACACGGAGATAACTCATGGTCATCCATGAGGGTTACGCTGGTCGTTTCCGTCAATCTGGGTATTGTTGTTTGTTTGTGAGGTTGGGTGTCGTGGGTCTCAGGCTGGCCTCGAACTCATTTATAGCAAAAGCTGGCTTTGAATTCATGTTCCTCCTGCTTCTACCTTCCGCGTTCTTGGGTTATAGGTGTGTGCCATCATGCATGAGATTCAGCAGAACTCTTGAATATCATTAGTTCTAATTTTCAAAAACAATAATAAGATTGTGCCATCCCATCAATACATGCTCATTTTAGTCTCTTTTACTAGATGTGAACATAGAAGACAATTTCATGTGGGGCAAATAGAAAAAAGATATCCACTTCAGCTGGAGATTTTAAGGTTGCTGCCTCTCTCTCTTCTGTGATAGATGCTTCAACATGTCTTCTTTCTCAGAACAGAGAAACATAGTCATCTCAGGAATTAGGTAGATCTGGGCTCTAACCATGACCTCTGTCACTACTATTGACTCAAGCAAGGCAACCTGATCTCATTTCCTCATCTGAAAAATGTCCCTAACATCCTCTCTCAGACGATGGATACTGAACATGTGTCAAAGTGTGTGACTCCAAGAGTAGCTGTAGGCAGTCCTTTCTATTTTTACCCCCTGACTTGACCTCTCCTTTTAAAATGGATTTGCTTCTCATGACATGTCTTATAATGTTTTGTCCGCTCTAGTCTCTAAGCAAACAGAAAGTGACCAGTGAAAGAATTCTGACCATTTTTCCAGGATATCCCAGGAGGTGGGTTTTCACAGATGAGATCATACTGCAGGGAATATTTCCTGATGTCTGACTGAAATTAACAACCCCCTTCAAACCATAAACAGAAAATCCCAACCAGTGTGGCTCCTGCCCAGATACATTGCCATCAACCATGCACGGTGAGAAAGGAGGCTTCATAGTCACTGTTCGTATTTATATTTTTCTACTCATGCTGTGAGAACTAGATTTTTTTCCTACTCCTAGGTGTACTTTAAATTCACACATAAAATTTTAATCTAAGGAACTTTTAAAACTTCACTTTCTTCTAATCATTGTGCCAGTTTTCAATTTCATTTAATGTGTGTATGTGTATGTATATGTATTTATTGTGTGTGTATGTGTGTATATGTATATATATATATGGCGTGTGTGCGTGTGCGTGTGCGTGTGTGTGTGTGTGTGTGTGTAGGTCGGAAGATAGCTTTTGGGAGTCAGCATCCCTTTGTGAGTCCCAGAGTTGGCACTCAGGCACTTTCTAAATTTGTCCTTCGATTCTAATCAGAGTAAATCTTAACGTCATGAATAAGAAGCTGAATAAAAACAGACAAGCCATTTCATCATTTCACAGCATAAATTTTTGGAATATCATCATTTTAAATGTAGATCTACCATCATTACTGGGTCAGCATCCACTAAGTACGTATGACTTCAGCCATCCATTTTAACCCAGCCTTTAAACAGCTCTGAGTTTATGTAAGTACTTTTAACTTAAGTAAGGAGCTCCACAGTTCATTCTTTGCTATGCTTTAGATAAAAATCTGCCATGAATTTAGAATTGCTCAAGCAAAGCAAAATGAGGTTCGTTTTGTGACTTTAATCAATGGAAACAAATATCCTGGATCATTCAAGCTCCATTTCCCCTCCCCCTTCCCCCCTCTCTCACTGAAGCATTTACTAAAACATCACAGTGGGTTTTAGGTAATTGTCTCCCTATTCTCCCATGTGCCTGAATAAACACAGCTAATGATCTGCTTGACATAAGAAACGCAATGGAAAAATCAAAATGAGAGCCAGGCAGGGATAACTCCAGGGCTCATCTGCAGCATCTCACTGAGTCCGGGCAGCTGCCTTGCAAACCTCCCTTCAGCTGAGAAAGTCTTGTCTTTAAGCTTGCCTTTGGAGGTGACTCAAAGTTAAGTGTAGTAAGATTATGAAATAAAGAATATCCAAAGGCCTGTTGAGATGGCTCAGTGGGTAAAGGAGCTTGTCACCAAGCCTGAAAACCCGAGTTTCAAGCCCTGCAATCCACTTGGTGAAAGGAGAGAACTGAAATTTGTCCTCTGATTTTCACACGCACGAGTGCGCACGCATACACTAAATAAATGTGAGAAAATGGAATTCAGTAGAGAGACATCTGACAGCAGCCTTTGTTCTCCGCTCAGGTATGGCTGTGTGCGTTCACATATGCACACACACATACTCATTTTGGTTGAGATTATTGATTTTAATTGATTGCTAGCTTAGTTATAAGCCAGGAATCATTTTTAATCCTGATCCAGAAAGAGCCTTTTAAAACAGGAGAAGGTGAGAGATTATCCAGATCCAGCCTTGGCTGCTGTTTTTCTGAGTCATGTGTTCTGCTCACTCTGCTTTATTCTTGTCTGACCAGATCTCTGTTGTCTTCACTCCGAGCTCATCCTCCACTGATGGATGGACAAGCTCCTGGCTGCACCATGTCTGCACGTCTGCCTGCATGAACTATCCGGGGCAGGTCAACGTGGAGTAAGCACCCTTTTAACACTCTGTTCTCTGCTTACTCTCTGTCTAGGTGATGTGCATGGTTGTACACGATTCAGCTAGGTTAACTCTAGAAAAGGACGTTCAGCATCTGGGCTTTCAGTCTCCTTACACTGGTTTCCAGCCTCCGTCTCCTGAACTCTGGATACTTGTTCTACAAGAGCCCTTCTGCTGCTTTCCTATTCAACTCTCATCTCTGTAAAAGCTTCCACCTGCCTCTTCGCCTCTCCATGTGAGGTCTGGGCTCCAGCTGAGTCTTCATTATGCCCACCAAGGCAAGAAGCACAGTGGCTTTGGCACCCAAGTCTAACTTAGCTGAGGCCACAGAGACTCCCTCTTCACAGGACTTTCCGATCCTGGGGTGGGCGTGGGGGAGTGCATGAGCTCGGGCTTCCTGGAGAGACCAAGCTCCCAAGCGGGAATTGCAGAGGACTTCACGCCCTGTGGGATGCATTGAATTTCGACCAACATGAGGCAGGAAATTGAAAAGGATTATGCCAGTAAAACTTTCCATTTTACTCAAGTCTATGACTCTCTTTATACTTGTATTCCAGTGAATTTTGCCTCTATTTTATGGCAAAGAAAATCATTTACTTTTAGTTTTCCAAATATGACAATGGCCTGTGTTGGTCAGTAGTAACTCTTTAGTATGCAGTAAGAAAAGTTGCATCATATGGGGTTTCTTTCTGTGTTTTACCACCAAATCATCATTCCTAATTAAATTCTCTGCTTTCCTGAGTCTTGTTTCCCTACATGTCAGTGACCATCACTGAGACCCATAGTATGTGGGGATACTAGGAATACTGGGAAACTGGATGCCCTAAAAAGCCAACTGGGTTGCTATGCTTTGTTTTAACCAAGTTATTCTCATTTTCTGAGATGGTGTAGAATATTGTTTCTCTACAAACCAATTGTTTTTTGCTGTCAAATGTGTGTGGAGTTATCTTTTCAGGGAATAAAAATGGGGACATCCAGAGTGTTTCTTCTATCATTACTCTAATTTGAGAGAGAGAGAGAGAGAGAGAGAGAGAAGAGAGAGAGAGAGAGAGAGAGAGAGAGAGAGAGAGAGAGAGAGAGAGAGAGAGAGAGAGAGAGAGAGAGACTGGGGTGGGGAAGAACACATCTGAATGATGCCAGGATATCTCAACTGAAAATGTTTAAAAAGTCAAAACTCCATTGGGTTTTGCTACTAGGTTAAGAAAGACAAGCATGCCAACCTCTCTGCCATCATCTTTTGCCCTAGAAAATGACATCCTGGGAGTTTGTGAGGCTGTTACAGTTAGATTGTGGAGCTGCTGCAGCCTGGTGATGTGAAGATATAGAGGTAGAGAGATGGCTGAGTGACTGACAGCACTTGCTGCTCCTACAACAGGCATGCGTTGAGTTCCCAGCACTCATACTGCAGTCCACAGATGCCTGCAACTTCAGTACACACATGGTATATGTACACATGCAGGCATTTGTACACATAGGCACACACACACACACACACACAGAGATTAAATATATAAAAAAGGAAGCATGTTAGTTTTTTAATTTAAAGACAGAACTATTTATTTAAAAGAGCAGTCTTCAGTGAGAGACCCTGTCTCAAAGTAATATGGAGAGCAATTAGGGAAGACTCTCTAATCTACTTCTGGCCTCCACATACATGTGCATACATGTGAATGCACACCCACAAATACGTTCATATGTATGTATAAATGCACAAACATCCTGGACACACACACACACACACACACACACACACACACACACACACACACAGAGGTAAGAAAGAAAAGGAAATGGGCTTCTTATTTTCAGACAGGTGATAAATCTGAAGTGCAACAGTACTTTCTTGTTAGACTATCTTTGGACCACCAACCATGCAAATAATGACCTGGAGACTTATTATTAATTATGAGAGCTTGGCCTTAGCTTAGGTTTTTCCCCAACTAGCTATTGTAACTTAATTAACCCATATTTTTAAATTTACACTCTGCCACATGGCTTGGTTATCTCTTCTTAGTTTGCCACACCCGACTTGCTCTGAGTCTGTTGGTGAGGACTGCATGCCTAGATTCCTCCCCCCACTTTCTCTCTCCCTCTGCCTGGAAGTCCCACCTATTCCCTCCTGCCTACCCATTGGCCATTTAACTCTTTATTGAACCAATCAGAAGGCACCTTAGGCAGAGACACATCGTTACAGTGTAAAGAAATTTTCCACAATACAGAAGCTTCCTGGTGCTGTCTTACAAGTTGCTTGTAGGCCATGACTAGTAGCAGTGATCAGAGGCAGATGTCTCTAAAGGACACCAAGAGAGAGCTCCCGAGCCATGCATTAGTAAACAGCACCTGTGAAGGGAAATGGATAGAAGCCAGGTTTAGCAAAGTGAAAAATCAAATGCATCCCAGAGCTGGTGAAAGCTCCCCAGGTCTGCAGGGAGTTCTCAGGTTCTCTGGTGAGTGCAGCCTGCCAGCATTCCTGCCCTACTTGGGCCACAATAGCTGGCCTTTATGCTTATGCCCCACTCTGAGTCCAGGTGCAGTCTGCCCCTGCAACAGAGGCCCCTTTGCTGAGAAAGGTGTCTCAGCTGTGGCTGACCACTGGAGGTTGTCGCTTATCCCAATGGGCAAGCTGGCTGTAAGGTCACCTTTGAAAAGGGGGTCTGGTACAGTGTGCCTATTTCCACAGGGTGCTCCTTGATCCGGGGAAACTTTTTTTTGAGTGAAGGGAAAAGGAAACAATGGGTGAAATGAGGGAAATATTGCCTTGGCATCCAGTGATGGCTTAGTCGGTGAAGTGCCTGAGTCCAGATCCCCTGTACTCATGTAAAAGTCATGACTGCCAGCATGTAATTCCAGTTCCATGGAGTGGGAGAGGACAAGCAGATTCCCGGAACTTGTTGGGTAACCAGTCTAACTGAAACTGCGAGTTCCAGGTTTAGTGAAAGACTTTGCCCTCCACCCCCCCCAAAGAAAGAAAATAAACTGGAGAATGACAGAGGGAGACACTCAGTGTTGACCTCTGGCTTTCATACACAGACACGCTAGCATCTGCACCCACACACATTGGTGCAAACATACAGATACATGCACCATACATACGCACACTGAATTAATTAAAGTGTTTTTTTTTATTTCACCAGTTCAAAGTTCAGTTCATTCGGGGAAGTCTGAGTGATGAACAGATGGGAAACTGAGTCAGAATAAGGCACGTATGTATCAAGCGTGTGTGAGAACACACGTGATAGGCAGACATGTGGTTGGGAGGCCAGGAGCAGGGGGATCATTCGCCCCCAACCAGCCTTGCTGCTTGTAACTGTGTCTGTGAGGGGGTGTGGCCCTGGTTCCTGGGGTCATTTCCACCTGTGTAGGCAGCGTGAGTGGCTGCTAACATACTCTAGCCTCATGTGGCTGCTTAAATTCAGGGCTGGGTGTTAATGGTCCTGTGTCCATAGTTTACTCCTCTTAGCTCACCTGGAAGGACTTAAACCTGCGACTTTGTGGAGCCTGCTAGGATAATGTAGGCAACGATTCTCCATTCTCGAAGGTGGGATGGGCATGGCTGTCTGTTTATCCAGCACCTAATCTGTCAGAACGAGGAGGCATGAGCTGGTTCACTTTCCTCTGTTGTAACAAAGTTAATAACAAGTCTCTCAGTCTGCACTGGAAGTAGAAACTGAGACCTCTTGGGTAGTCTTCCAGCCCAAAGCCTGAAGGTGTTTTCTCTGCTTCTTCCAAAAAATTCTTATGATATCAAGAGAACAACTATGCTACTGTGTGAAATTATGTTTTTATTTAACATATAAATTATATTTTCCCATATCCATAAATGACAAATGACCATATACATTGTACCCCATAAGTTTGCCATTTTTTAAACAAATCCTCTACATGTATATATCCATATCTTCTGTTTTGATATTCTTTGATACATTTTCTATTATACCTGGATTTACACAATGATTTCCTTATGTTGCCTTTTAAGTTTTGGTTTTTGTGAGACTGTACGCATGATTTTTCTGGCCCAGCTGGTCCTGCAGCCCTTGAGCCCCAAATAAGCACACAGATGCTATATTAGTTATAAAGCTGTTGGCCTATGTCTTGGCTTCTTATTGGCTAGCTCTATCTTAATTATTAACCCATAACTACTAATCTATGTATTGCTACATGGCCTTATCTTATCAGAGAATGCCTGGCGCATCCTATCCTCGCAGTCCCTCATGGCAACTCTGTCTGTCTACCTCTCCCAGAATTCTCTTTATCTCCTAGCCCCACCTATCTTCCTGCCTGGCCAATCAGTGTTTTATTTATCAACCAATAAGAGAAACATATGTGCAGAAGGACAACCCCTATCAGCGAGACAGACTTATACTCTGTACCCTTAGGCTAATCTGGAACTCACTATATAGCCCAGGTCTGGCTCAGTTTCCCAAATACTGGCATTATAGGTGTGAATCACTATGCCAGCTCCTTTTTTATGTTTGTTTTTTTTGTATTTGCATTCATATGTGTTTGTGTGTGCCTGATTATCTTCATGTGCACCAGACAGAAAAGGCATTGGATACATGCCAACAAAAGAATAAAATACATATAAATGTGTTAAAATATAAAGAAGCATTTTTTTCAAAGAATGAAATAAATTTCCAAAAATAAATGAAGAAAAAATTGACTGTACTAAAAAAAAACAAACAAAAACAAAACAAAACTCAGAGGCTAGAGCACTGGCTGCTCTTGCAGAAGACCCAGATTCAGTTCCCAGCAGGAGTAAGCTGGGTGTTCATGTGTGTATGTATATTTACTGGTGTGTGCACATGTGAGCACGTGTGTGTGTGTGTGTGTGTGTGTGTATGTGTGTGTGTATAGGTCATACGTAGGCACCAGGAGACATCTACAGTTGCTCTGCTCACATTATTTAGAGACAGGGTTTCTCGTTGAACTTGGGGTCCTGCCTGTCTTTCCTCCTTAGCTCTGAGGTGACAGGTGTGTGTTGTCATGCCTGCCTGGCTTTTATGCGAATGTTGAAGATCCAAACTCAGGTCATCATTCTTACGTGGCAAGGGCTGTACTGACTGAGCCAACTTCTCAGTGCATTTGCCATTTCAAAACTATCACCAAGGACCTTTATCCATTGCGTTCTGTCTCTATTGCCCCCTCCTCCTTCTCCTCTCCACCCACCTGTGTGTGTGTATGTGTGTGTGTGTGTGTGTGTGTGTGTGTGTGTGTGATGCTGGAGATCAAACCCAAGTTTTCTTGTGCATTCTATGCAAGTGTTCGAACCCTGAGGTACAGTCTCAGCTCCGTCTTGTCTCATTTTTGTCAATGTTCAAATTCAAGCCAAACTTGTCTCTACGTACAGTCTAATGCACATAAAAACATGTCGTGTCGTATCCTAATAGGAATACATACTTTTTTAATTTGCTTTTTCAGTTACATTTCTTATACATTTGAAATTAATTTTAGTTGCAGATCTTAAGGTATCTAAACATCCTTTTCTTGTTAGTGGGGTACTTGATATGATTCTGGCTGTTGAATCCTCCGGCATTAACATCTCTCGGTATTCTCACCTCGTAATTCCATTTTCACAGTGAGATGACACACAGCCTCTTCAGTGTGTTTTCTTTTCTTTTTTTTTTAATCTGGAACTGAGTGTTGAACCTAGGGCCTTGCAGATGCTGAATAAGTACTCAACTACTGAGCTACATTCCCAATCTGAGACATACTATTTTATTTAATACTTTAGAGAAGGAATCGCTTATTGCTACTACATTTTTCTTCCACAACAAGATGTGCAAAGATATTTAGTAGGACTGTGCAGTGCTGTCCTCTGGACCTTACATAGTCATTGTGCACATCAATTCACAGCTATAGTTGCCTGCGTGAGGCCTACACAAGATCAAGGCAGTCAGCATTCTAACACGGGTAAGGGAGACAGTCCTGAGGCCGCACCCCTAATGCAAGAGCTACTGGAAATCGGTGGCTGCTGAGAAAAAAAATCACTTTTATTTGTTGATATGACTGGTGGTATCTTGCCCACACCCCAGTGATCAGTCCCATGCCCATGCACATATGAACAATGTTAATTGGATTCAGGAGTTAATGATGATGATGATGATGATGATGATGATGATGATACTACTACTACTACTAATAATAATAATAATTTTAAAGCAAGAAATTAAATATTGAGGGAGGCAGGTTGGGATGTCCCTGAGGGCAGCTGGAGGAGGTAGTTGGGGTGGATATAATCAAAATACATTGCATACTGTGTATGACATTTTCAAAGAATACGCTTTTTGTTTAATGTGCAACTCAAATTTCAAAAACTATAGCAGGAACTAATTGAAGCAAACAGTTTTCACTCACAGAACCCAAGAAAGGTTTGGCTACTTCATTTTGTAAACAGCATCAAGGTAGCAAGACGTTCATGGCAAAGGAAAATGTGACTGTCGGTCAGGTTCTGTCTTCTGACCAGTAGTCTGGCTTCCTCGTTGCTCTTATTCTCATAATGGGAATATGACTGCTGGCAGCTTCAGTCCCGTTTTAAGGCCTCTGCCACCAGATATAAGAAATTCTGATTTTGTTCCTGGGCTCTCTTGAGCTTCCTGACAAAGGATGCCATGACTTAGCTTCTTAGGATCTGCATGACCAGGGCAGGCAGGGCAGCACCTTCGACAGAGCCCTTGCTGGTGAGTGTTGGAATGCAACAGTGGGTTTGCAAATTGTACACAAATTACTGTGAGTTTATGGCTAGAGTTATAATTGGTGAAGTAATTGGACAGTGGAAAAGTTCTCAATTTATAATTATGCCAATGGATTCATGTTTGTTCATTTCAAAGATATATTGAGGGCATCCTTTGAAGACAGTGTCTACACAAATGGTCCAAATGTTTGAAGTACTGCCTAGTTTGGGTTTAATGAGTGTTTTGGAACTGTGTGAGTTTGGTTTGAAGCTCAGGTCAGGCCTAGGTATATCCAGTAGACTTCCAGACTCAATATAGTGTGGTAGAGTATTGGAGAAAGTGCCACTCTCTACAAATAAAACTGAGAGATGGGAAGAGATGTAGGAGAGGCAGTCTTTTTGTTTTATCTTTTTTATTCATTTTAATACCACACAACAAACAAGAAAATCTATTTCTGCTCCATGTTAACCCATGAAGGGCTGTGAGTTTTGTTGATACTTTTCAGCTGTGACTTAAATACTTTAAACAATTATGTTTTATATGAAAGTTCCCTGAGAGTTTATCTTTTTGTTTAGTATTGTTCTGTTTACATGATCAGTAGAATGAAAAGGTAAAACAAAAGGACTGTTTCTCCACACTTCTTTACAATTTCAGTCTTATGTAGAAAGTCACACGCACACTTGCACACATGCACACGAGCACGCACACGCATGTGTGCGCGCGAACACACACACACACACGCAACACACATGCTCCTTTTCTATTGCAGCGAGACAGCTTTTACTTCACCCTAAAGTAGGTTCAAAATCAAAACCCTCAGTGTCACGTAAATTAGCATATGCTACACTTAGGGCAGTATTTCACAAGAGGAGTTTACCAAGATATAGAACGTTACATTGACAACTAGACTGTGGGTCAGGTGCATGAATGTGCTTCGTCACAAAGTTAGGCTTTTGGAATTTATGTGCTCTGTGAAATGTAACACCTTCAAGTTTAACATTACATTACTGTAGAGTTCAGTTCTACCTCTTAAGTTGAAAATGATCATTAAAGCACATATCATTATGACAGTTTTATTGCAGTTTAATCTACATGCGATAAACTGCATATGAACACAATCATAAGTTTGACTCATGTCATTTGTGAAGCTGTGTCTCATTTGACAAAGTTCCCCACATCCCTCTTCCTCTGGCTACTTTCTCTTCCAGGAGGCAGCTTCCTTGTTTCTGTCACTGGTAGTTATCATTTTCTGAAGTTTTATACAAGTGACATCGCCACTGTTTGTATTTTTTATTAGGGGGGAATGTAATGTGTTTTCTTTTACTCTAATTGTTCACCCTTGATTTTCATATCTCATGAGCTCATTCCTTCCCATTTCTGAGCCTCATTCCACTGTGGAGACATACCATAGCCTGTTTCCCCCTTTCCTCAAATGGTGTACATTTGAACAACTCTGGTATCCACCTACTGCACAGAAAACTTCAGTAAGTTCATACAAGTCCATCATCGAAGTTCACTTTGTTTCTCTTGGGTAACTACATAGGACTAGCTTTGCAGATTATGCTTACGTTTTCACGGAACTTCTTCATTATTGGTTGGTTTATTCATTATCTCCTCCCTTCCCCTAGCAGTATTAGCCATTCTAATCAGTCAGTATGCATGATACCTCCTTGTGGTTTTACTGTGCAGCTCCCTCAGGATTACCGGTGTTAAGCATATTTTTCTGTGCTTTTAAGCATCTTTCCAGGGGTGGCTATGAATTAACCATCCCACACTTGGGGGCTTGAAGCAACAGAAAGATTTCCTCACTGGGAATCTTCTGGAGGTGAGATGACTGAAATGGTTTGGCTGATGTCAGTATGCCCTGGACTGTTATCCTCCACTTGCTTTAGGACAGAATCAAAGTCCTTGCTTTGTCCAGCATGAAGAGCTGCTGTCTTCCCTTGGCTTAAGGTTACATCCTACATCTTCAGTGCCAGAGGTGGGACTCTGGCATTTTGGCTGACCCTTCATCACATGGTCTCTATTCTATTCTCAGATCTCCCTCTGCCTGCCTCTTACATTGAACATGTGATTGCTATTAAGGCACTCATGTCGCTTGATGCAACCATCCTCAGGTTCCTAATTTAGTTTTGGCAACAAGGATGTTATATGTTTGGAAGCTGTCACTCAGTTGTCCCACTTAATATATAATGAAGATATCTGACTCTTTTTGGTTTGCACGATTGTGAGCTTGAATGATCATGGCACATCAAGTGTGGCTGTAAAATCATGGGAAAAGAAGGAGGTTCTCGTCAACAAATAACACAACCAGTGGCTCATGCCTTTTAAGAAAGGATTTGTTTTTATTTTCAATTATGTTTATGAGTGTGTACCTCTGCATGGGTATATGCTGGTGAATGTAGCTCTCCTTAGAGGCCAGAGGCCTCAGTTCACCTGCGTTCAGAGTTATCAGTGGGTGGAGCTGCCCGTATGGATGCTGGAAGCCGCCTGTGGGCGGCAAGTGGATGGGAAGGCCGCTCTCCAACTCCTCCATGTAGTTCTCACTAGTTCCCTTTATTTGATTTCTACCAGCCGCTTGTTGCTGTCGTGCGTTTCAGTCACTCCCCTGTGAACAGACTTAAGAAAAACAGTTACAAAGCCAAGACTCCTCAGACAGTCTGAACAAGACTGACTTTTTATTTAATCATAAATTCAAATTTGTAAAGTATTTACAGAAACCAAGTTATGTCTTTTCAGCCCTTTAGCTTATTTTGGAGTTAAGGATTTGCTAGCTTGGAAATTTCTTGTTTTGTTACTTTTACGAATTTACAAGTAAGTATTTGAAATAGGTGGCCAGAAATGTACATCCAATACAGCTAGCTCAATGACCCATTGTTGAGGAAGCCTTTTCATAATCTTATGCTGATTTGGTTTGCTCACATACTTTGGAGACCCTCAAGAAACTAAGATCACACTTTTTTTTTTGGCTACAGACAATGGCATGTTTGTTCTACCCAGCTTTGCTAGAGTTTCTTAGCTGCTTTCAGGGCAAATAGCGTGAATCAGTGTGTTGTTAGGGTTGATAGTATGTGATGATTTAACCCTCGGAACTGGAACCCTGTGCGTTTTGGCTGGACTCCAAGTCACCATGAGATACACATAGGGCACACTTTGTCTTTACTGAGATCATGAAAAGTTGGAAATTTCAGGCTCTGTGCTACCTGCTCCAAAATAATAAACTGGCCTATCTGTTATGCTCTCTCTGCAGCCTGGAAAGTTGCCCATGCTTCTTTTAAAACTAAATTAGGAATGTGCCCTGTCCATGGATGTCTGCATGAATGTGTGGATCTGTGTGCTGTGGTCGGGCATATTTTAGAAGTGGATTTTCAAAGAGAACTAGCAACATTTGCACAAGAGATTTAGGTCTAATTTTACGTAGTCTGTCCTGGCCCCCACTTTGTGTCTCTCTGTCACTGTCACTCAAAGTCATGTAGTAGAACGACAGCCTCAGATCCAGCATAGAGCCTTCCCTTTTGTCAGAAGCTGAAGACAGACTAGATGTAGTAAATCTGAAGGTTAACAATGTTCCTCCTGAAGCACTTTTGGAAGAATCTTGGGGCTGCTTCTTCAAGTGGTCTAAAAAAGAGTACTCACTGGGTGGGAGACAATCTGAGAGACTGGGATGCAGAAATCCCTCCTGGTCAGTCACTGCCGTGTAAATAAGGGTTCCAAAGATTTAGAGTATTTAACTGGGTTTTTCTATCTAAAGTGCACTGAACTGAAGCAGGCTTTCTTGGACTACCAGCCCCTAAATCATGACACGGAGACTTATTATTAATTTGAATGCTTGGCCTTATCTTACATTTGTCCCACTAGGTCTTGTAACTTATATTAACCTGTTTATCTACATTAATATAAGTTTTGCCTCCGGGATTTTTACTTTTCTTTCATTCTGCATGTCTGGCTGTCAGGCAGCTGCCTGGCTAGCTGCCTCTTGGCATCTCATCTCTTTCTCTCCCATCAACCTAGATTACTTTCCCCGCTTATTCTCTCTGCTCATCAGTCCCATCTATCCCTTTCCTGCCTTGATATTGACTGTTTATCTTGTTATTAGACCAATTATGTACCTTAGATAGGCAAAGTAAAATAACAACTCATCTTTATATAAGTAAACAAATGTAACACGTCTTTACACAGGTAAAGTAGTATCCTGCAGCATAAACAAATGTAACACACATTCACACAGTTAAAGTAATAGTCCACAACACTGAGCAGTCTGCTTAATGAAATGTTTCCATAATAGTCACTAAATCTTCAGTAGAGAGAAAGTGAGAGGATGAGAGGCATTGCTTATAAATCTTAGAAAATAAAAGCAAATACATGAACAATACTAGTAAAAGAAGAGATAAGCATTTTTGATACCCTATGTTGAATCTCCATACACTCTCAACAACAATTCTTATAGCTGGAAATTTGAAAGCTCTGATGTTAGACTGTAGACACAGCTTAGTGAATAAGGGTGCTTGCTACTCAGCAGAGGACCTGTCTGGTTCCCGGTACCCATCTCAGGTGGCTAACAGCTGCCTGTGACTCCAGCTCCAGGGGATCAGACATCCTCTTCCGACCTCTGTGGGCACTGTACTTATGTATACATACCACACACGGCAGACACACAGACACCCACATTAAAACAAAAGAAAGCAAAAATGTTTAAAGAATCTTTTAAAAGCTGAAAGCTCCTTGAATCCTATGATTGTTTCCTCAGTCATTGGTGTTCATATCTATGTCTGTCTAGACTTATATACCGAACGAAGGGAGCCTTGAGCACAACACAGATGTCCCATCTTTTGGAGCTAGACCCCCCAAGAATCTACGAGGATGACCCCAGCTAAGACTCCTAGAATAGTGGAGAGGGTACCTGATCTGGCCTTCTCCTGTATCAGATTGGTGACCACCCTGATTGTCATCAGAGATACTCTATCCGGGAACTGATAGAAGCAGGTGCAGAGTTCCACAGCCAAGCACTTGAGATCAGGAGTCTTGCTGAAGAAAGGGAAGGGGGATTGTACAAGTCTGGGGGATGGGGGTGGGAGTGTGTAGGAGGAGAGGAGGGAGGGGAAACTTCTGTCCATATGTAAATAAAAATGAAAAATATATAAAAAGTAATCTAGAAAGCTTACTTTTTAAATGTGTCTGACTATAATAAGACACTAATAATATTTATACATTCATATCTGTGTTTAAGTACATGCAATACATTCAGTTTTTCTTTTAAGGTTGCCTTTAAAATATGGAGAGAAATCTACAAAGCACATTTTCATGCACCTTATCAGAGCCAGTTATGGGTTGAGGAGAGACAGCTCAGTGGGTAAAAGCATTTACTGTGTAACCATGAGAACCCTGACTGAAATGCTCAGAACCACTTGGAAAGTTGTGCATACTTGCCTGCACCTGTAACCCCAGTGCTGCTGGGAGGCAGATACAGCAGGACAGCTGGTCACCAGCCTACCTCCATGCGTGTGGGAGACCCTTTCTCAAGGGAATAAGACAAAGAGCAACAGATCAGGACCCCTAACCTCTATCTACAGCCTTCTTTTCATTTAGTTTCCAGGCATACATGGGTACACTCACTTGAACATGTTGCATATACATCATGCCACACACACACACACACACACACACACACACACACACACACAAACGAACAAAATGTTCAAGTTAGGACTTGAGCAAAGTTGCATATGTAAGAGAAGGCGCTAATGTTAACTAAGCATGCTGGCTAGCTTTTGCAGCAGTAGTCTTCATGACTTCTCAGCTTGGTGCAATGGGAAGAGCATCATAATGGAATCCCAGTACTGGGTCATGGAGGGCCTGAAGTTCCAAGTCTCTCTGTGTGGGACACGTGGGACCCTGTCACAAGCAAACATCAAGGTAGGTCCCTTGCTCTGGAAGCAGAGCTGTTTAAAAAAAGTCAAACATGAAAAAGTGCAATTGCTGGAGTAGAGGGCCATTGAGGAAGCATTTTCCTGAGGGAGCAACTTGAGCGTGTTAATAGGGGGAGGGAAAGCTGAAAAGGGAGGCAAACTTTGTCAACATAGAGAAGAAAAGAGATAATTAATGGGGGAAGTCCAGGTAGGTGTAGGACGCTGCCATGGAGTCTCTATTAAGCCCTCTTGTCTGCTCAGGTGGTATTTTCGCCTGAATGCATTTTAATTTGCTTTTTGTAGGCTTTACTTAACAATTTGACTTTTACTTCCTTTGCATGTCTAATTACATTTTTCCATAGGAATTTCTGCTAGTTTGAATTTAGAGGCTTATTTAAATTTGATTTGGCCTGGTTTTTCTTTTGGTGGAGAGAGAAGGCATTTATAGGCTAATTCCTTCTCATTTCCTAAGTCATATGACCAGGCGAAGAACAAATGCTGTGGTATGGTGACTAGAAAGTTCCAGATGCCTCAGTTAGCATGCCTGCTGTTCATTACGGAGTGCTTCTAACAGGCGGGGAACGTATTTTCATAATAACTAAAAGTTGCTTGTCGGGTCGGCAGTGTAGTCAGCTGCTACAGGGTTTGTCTGGTATGCACGGGGCCCTGGTTCCGTCCTCACGGTAGCGTTCCTCTGTACCTAGCACACAGGCACACAATGACCTCTGACCTCCACCCATACACTGGTTGTGTGAGTGCATCACTTACCTCATAAATGTAAAAACAAGTTTTGTCAAAATAATCATGACGAATCTTATCAGTGTGGCTGTCAAAGGTCTTCCAGCTGTCCGCTGCAGGCCTCAGGTCACCGGCTCTGCTGAGAGAGCATTCCGGTCACGCGGTGGAGGTGTTTACAGTTTGTGGGAACTTCAGTTGTATCCTTCATTAGTCTGATGTCAAGGGTTCTTCTCAGCAAATGAATGCAGAATCATGAATGTTCACATTGTTGGATCTCAGTTGTGTCCTAAAGTTTTGAGTCTTCGTGGGACATTGCTGGAACCAGGAGCTACCTGTCCCTGTCCATCGTTAGTGTGCCGAGTCTTCAGAACGGAGAAGCACGAGCCTTATAGCTTAACAGCCAGGAGGAGCAGGTGGCTTGGCAGTTCTGAGGTGGCTGTGTTTCCACACTACCTCGAGGCTACTCTGTGCCAGCATCTCTTTCCGAATTAAGGCTGATATAGCACTGATTTCATTTCATAAATGCATCGTTTCATCTGTTTTCAACTTTCAAAATTGTATGTGTGGATTAATGTGGAGGCCAGAGGCAACCTCAGAGGTCATTCTCAGGAAACCTGTCCACCTCTCTCACTGAATTCACCGATTAGATTGGTTAGCTAATGAGGCCCAAGCATTGCTCTGTCTCCACTGTGGGGGGACTGCCACCAGGCCCCACATCTTTACATGGATTCTGAGAATAAATCTTAGGTCTTCCCACTTGCAAGGCAAACACTTTATTAACGGATCTGGCTCCCCAGCTCCTGGTCCCCGAGCTATTCTTTAATGGACCTGAAACAAAGTGTGGTGTCTCATGCCGTGCTATGAACCAAGTGGCAAACTCGGCTGCACTCTCTAATAGAATTTGTATTGATTCTGCCGCGTTTTACTCGTGGGCCAAGACCAAGACATGGGGTTTTAGGCCACGTTGTGATAACTCAGCCCTTAAAAGCCTAACTTCTTTATATTTTATGGGCAAAGGTGATCATGAAAGAATACAGCAAAGGGGTGCACCCTTGCATGTCAGGGCTTTAAAAGCGTGATTCACGGGGCTCAAGATGCAATCTCAATGCTTGAGATTAACATTCTTGAATAGGACGAAATGACACGCACTGGGATTTAAAAAGGCACCTGTCATTTATGTATACATGTATTTGTACTTATGTGGTCAATCCTCATAATTTTTTTTTGTCACTTTGGAATCCATGTTGGATATAAACTGAACTTTCTCAGACAGGAAGTTGAGGTCTTCATTCTGGCTGATAGCAGTTTCTATTTCCACACTCCCTTCCAGTCCTATGAGGTTTAGCTCCCCCCCCCCCCCACTCCCCCAGGGACTTCCCTGTGGTGTCCTGCTGTGAAGACATTTTCCTGACTGTGGTTTTTCTGTCATCACCTTCAGGGTTGGTCGTGTAGAAGTCTGATGAAGACACCAAACCCAGGTGTGTGGTGATGGTCGCTTTGCCTGGGGATGACTCTTTATGAAATGTGTGCTTCTGAAGTGGAGATTTGAGAACTCAATACAGTTCCCCACTTTACAGATTAAGAAACTGATGTGTGTAAAAGAAGAGAAGGCCAGCCTTAGCTATGTAGTATGTTTGAGGCTAGCCTATGCTACACAAGATACTTGTCATGTAAAACACAAAAACTACCCATGACACACACACCCCAAACAGAACAGCACAGAGAGCAGTCTTCTGCCAGGAGCCACATTACCACAAACACAAGTGTTGGCAATGGTAGCTACTACTTTACACCTACTCATTCTGTGTCAGATGTGAAGCTATTTGAATATGCTAATTGTAATCTGACGGTGAACTTTATAAATTAAACAGAGGGCAGACAAGATGGGTCACTTGGCAGAAGTGTCTTCTGCACAAGGCCGCGTTCAGTCTCCAGACCCCATGGTGGAAGGAGAGAACTGAGACCTTAAAGTTGTCCTCTGACTGCCACACATGTGCTACAGCCCAATCTTTCCCTCTGTTTCCTCCTCTCTCTATCCCTCTCTTATATACACATTTGAATCCCTGGTTTTGGATATCTGCTGCTAATAATGTAATAAGGCAATTAAGCCTAACAAATAAATCCAGGTTTAATTAACAGAACAAATCACTCCTGGGTGACCCTCAGGAGGGCAGGAGAGGAATCACATGTCAAGTATGGCTACCAGGTCTTGAGTAGCCTATAGGTGTGGTCTTGAGTAGGCCCCAGGGGAGGAGCTGACCCTTGGTGGGCTTTCTGAGGGAGGGGCTGCTGCTTGGTAGGCTTTTTGAGGGGGCGGGGTTTGGAATGGGAGGAGGGGCCCCAAGCTAGAGATTCCCAACATCCCAACCTTTTGAGGTATGTACGGAGGCTGCCTGGGCTTCTGCCTAAACATAAACAATTTAAACGATAATTATAAATAAACACATTTAAGTTTAAAAGCCAGGATTTTGAAAAGAAAAAGAATGTCCCTTGAGTTTAGCAGATTTTATTGAATTTTGTCATAGAACCCAAAACTGTAGGCAGGAGTTACTCTGACAGCCTTAGGAAAGTTAATTACTTTATGAGAGATAATTATCTTTTGTGTTGTAACACTGGCATCATCTACATCATCTATTTTTGGGTGTTTAATTTTGAGAAGAATCTAAGGCAATTAAAGTCCGTACAATAGCTCCCCATAGCTCTAAGATGGAGACATAATTCTAAGAAAGGACTTAGGTGAGGGAGGGTTTGTTCTGGTTCACAGTTTAAGGGGCTACAGTCCACCGTGGGGCAAGGCATGGCAGCAGGTAGCTCCATGCTGTCAGTTATGTGTGAAGGTTGGTCTCCAGTGTGATATCAGTTAGAGGTGGGGATTTTAGGAGATGGGGCTTACTTGGAGGTTTTATGTCATTAGGGATAGGCCCTCAAATGAGACTGTGAGACCCTGGCCTCTTCCCCTGTCTCTGTTTGTATCTCTATCTAACATCTGGTCAGAATTATGAAGGAGAAGAGAGAGATATAGATACCTGTCAGGAGAGGAGGCTGTTTTGGAAAATGAACTCATGTGCAGAGACCCTAGAGTGTTAGCAATAAAGCGGATCCTGTAAAAGTATATGATATATGCATTGTTAGTGGGTACTTGGTCTCCAGAGAGATGCTATTGGAAGGTTGTGATACACATATTGTTAGTGGGTACTTGGTCTCCAGAGAGATGCTATTGGAAGGTAGTAGAAATGGTATCTGCTATGATATCCTTGGGTCATTGGGGACATATGTAAAATGTTATGGTGAGGGTTGCTGAAGGAGCAGGCATGACCGCTCCTGTTGTCTCTGCTCCTTATCTTGTTGTCTGCCATTCACTGTCAAATCTTCATCCATGACCTTCAGCTTGAAAAATCATGAGCTCAGTAGTCCCCATTTTCTCCATACGTGGAACACCAGGCATTCCATTATAGCAATTCAAAGATATATGGCACAGTGTTCCATAAAATCAGACAGATGGGATAGAAAGAATATGATCCTAGAGGCCTAGAGTTTTCTGAGACTGGAAAGCCAGTGGGTCTGAGCAGAAGAATGAGCAAATTCAGTTCGTATGCTGTACAAATTATTCTCACTACTTGCTAATAAAGTAGTGTGTGAAGTGGCCATGCTCATGAATGGGAGCTGTTACAGTGATTCAGGTGAGGGCTTGTGGTTGCCCGCTGAGCTATTAGCTGTAAAGCTGCCAATGTGGTTATTTTCTCGATACATATTTGAAACAGAATTGCTAAAAATTGTCAAGGCCTCTGATATGCCATAGAAAAGAAAGAGGCGGGACAAGGGTCCCACAGAGCTCCGTGGCATGAGGAACTGGGAAGATGGAATCACCACTTACTGCGATAGGAAGGACTGGAGAAGGAGGTGTTGGAGACTAGGAATTCCATTTGGAGGCACAGAATAAGTGGTTAGCTGTGAAGAACCGGAGCACAGGAAGTGTCCCATGGCTTAGAGCTGATATGTAAAATTCCAAGACTGGATGAGCTCTCCAGGGGAGGTCCTGGTGCTAGATAAGAGGAGGCCAAAGACTGAGCTAGTGTGGGCTTGAAGATAAAAGCAGAGCACAGACAAGTTAGAGAAGGAGAAGTTGGTGTCTGCAGGACAAGAGATAGAGATACGTTAAGGAAGATGAATCCACAGTTATAAATGCTGTTTAAAGACCTCAGAATACCAGAGCAGAGAACTCAGCAAAACATGTAGCAGTGGGAGGTTGCTTGACATCAAGAAGAGCTGTTTCCACAAACAAGGCCAGAAGGGCCCCAGAGGGTTGCATTGAATTGAAAATATGAGAAGAGGAATTAAAGCAGAAATACTCTGTTGAAAACAGTGACTGGAGAGGGCTGAAGATTAAGAAGGGGATGGTGGCATATTCTGATGGCATAGAATCCTTTTAGAAACCTCCTATAAACCAGATTGGTCCTGAACTTCTAGACTTTTGTGTATATGTCACTATGCTCAGCAGGATGCCTTGGAATGCCAATGCTGATAGGTTTGGGGGAAAGACCAAGTTATGGTGTCTTCAGACCCCCATACATGTGTGGCAAATAGGTCTGTGGTAGAGAAATCAATCTGCCATTGTTCCAGAGGGCTGAATTGTTTTTCATGAGAGTAACTTCATTACCACATGGGGAGGCCCAGAGTATTTTCCTAGAGACTACACTGTAGTCTTAGGGGCCTGGTACTTGGATTTGGAAAGTAGAGACTGATAGGAGACTACAGGCAAGGTTAGATGGCAAAGCTATAAGAGACTGAGAGCCCATCATTGGGTCATAACCAGAGAACCAAGGGCTCCTAAAACACAGAAGAAGTAAATGTAACTATTTTGAAGCAAACAGAAAGGGCAGGAATATCACAGAAGAGCAGCAGATGATGTCTAGCACTAGACTTCTTTGTACATAATAGTCACTGTGTGTCTGCTGGGAAAAAAAAAAGAATAGAGGAATAAATATGCCATTCCAGATGTTAAAAGGCTGAATAAGACTTTGTCACAAATTGTATGGGATTATATAATTGTCTATAAATTGTGTTCAGGATGAACTAGAAAAACATGGTGATGCATTTCTTGACATCAGACTGCTGAAAAACATCCTCTGAAGACACCAAGTAGGACAACAGATTGTGGCTGTCTTTCTCCTTGGTACAATGGTGTCAAATGAACTGATGCTAAATCTGACAGTTGTTGAAATATCAGGTGATTTTTTTCTGCTTTGAGGGGTACAGTATCTGGGAATGATAATCAGATGTACATCTAGGAATGGTCTTAGAAAAATCAGGGCTTCCCATGTTATTACAGGGCCCCTTTTCTAAGGGGGGGGGCTTGGGATTTTGTTAATGACCTGTGTAATGATTAGTTTTTTTGGGTTTTTTTGTTTGTTGTTTTTGCCAGTCTGACTGATCTGGAATCAACCAAAACACAAGCCACTGGTCATCCTTGCCTTGACATGGTTATTTGAATCAAGACTCCCACCCTAAATGGAGGCAGCCCCTTCTGGTGGCAGTCCAGATAAAAGAACACAGAGAAGGAAACTTTGCTTTCTGTCTCCTTGCCCTCACCATCGCTGGCAAGCACGTTTGTCCTGCAGCATGCACTTTGACGATAGTAGAACCGGTCTCTGTGGGATCCCAACACAGACTGCATACAGTTGCCTTTCCGCCTGCCCCATGAACTGAATCCCCAGCCTTCCTGCCAGAGATGGCTGTTGTTGGACTACCCAGATCACACCATGTAAACCAAGCTAATAACCCCCCTTAAAATGTAGGCATTCCATCATTGCTGTTCCTCTAGAGCAGTGGTTCTCAGTCTTTCCAATGCTGCAACCTTTACAGTTCCTCATGTAGTTGTGGTGAGCCCCAATCATAAAATTATGTCATTGCTGCTTCAAAACTGTCTGTTATGAATGTAAGTGTCTGATAAGCAAGATATCTGATATGTGACCCCTGTGGTGTCAAGAGGTACAGTGCTCTAGAGAACCCTGACTAAAGCAAGTTGTAAAATTTAAAAAAATCCTCTCAGGTGTGGTAACTGAGCAAAAGCTTTTGACATTTTATTCATGCACTTACTCTCTTCTTATTTTCCCTATACTCTTCCTGAGTAGGAGAACATTTGCTGCTGCCCAAGGCTTTTGCTCATAATAACACCATGATCACAGTCATCTACACATATCCCCCTGGGTCAACCTGGTTTAGTTTCTTCTCAGCTCTGGTCTGGCTGGTCAACATGAAATTGTAGCCTGCTGCTTCATTAATCTCTTCTACATGGTTGAATAAGACTTTATCCCAAATTGTATGGAATTATATGACAGTATAGAAATTATGGTTAGGATCAACTAGAAAAAAAAAGATGATGGGTTTCTTGAGGGTCCTAAGAATTGCTCCAGGTATGCTAATAAGCCTCACTCTGTAACTCCCTATGCAAGCATCACCCCCACCTGACAGAGGAGAGCCAGCTCTGAACTGAGTAATACTCCTGACCCTCATACTAGTTTGTATAGGAGAGCCCTAGTGGATGTGTGATTCTCTGGCCCCTCTCATGGACCATAGTCCTCTGATGGGACTCCATCCGTGCATGAGAGAATCATTGAAGAATTTCATTTCTCACATTCTTTGATTTTTCTTCTCTCTGGCAAGACACTTCAAGCATTTCCTCTTTGTTAGAGGTTTACTATTGCTTTATTCAGACTTCTCAGGCTCCAGAAGTGGTTTTTGTCCCCATTCACAATTGCACTCTATTAACTAGTGGTAGTCAGACTAATGGTTGACCCTGAATGCTTGCAATCCACTTATATTAGTCTCTCAAATTCTGGGATTGCAGATGTAAACCACCATACCAGGCCTGTGATCTCCATATGACTACCATAGCATGCACCGCCAATACCCCCACAAAATAATAATAACCTTACCCACATTGATTTGAATGTCATGCCTTTCAACATTGCATTTGTTACTTATAGTATGGATTATAATGGTGATATCTGGATTCTTTAAGCAAATAATTTTATAAGAGAGATAGCTTTATAAAGCTCCAAAATATAAACAAAAATTGAGAGTTTGAGAGAAACATCTAATTGTTTAGTGACCTGCAAGAACTAGACAGCATGCATGCATAGAATTTCTGTGTACCAATGTCTTGAAGCCTATTTTCAACATTAAAATGCAAAGCACTTATATAACCAGGTGGAATACTAAGGTCTTATAGGCCACATAAAATAACATGCTTTAAGAAGTGTCTGGAATAAGGATGAAAACCAACAAGTTAGAAGAATTCACAAAATGCACATGATCAACCCAACATGTAGGTTGTTTGTATTTATTAAGTAATCTTTAGCCAGAAATCTATAGGCTGAAGGTTGGACTTCTATGCTATTGCTTTAAGCTTTCAACAATGCCAGGATGGAATTTTCAAAGGTTGTAAAACATGGTTTTCCTCTGTAGGAAACACCTGCTAAAGATTGAACACAATGAAAAATGAGGCTAGTGAAGCTTTTTCAAAGAAAGTATAAAAGAAGCTAAAATACAGTGACTGATATAACAAGGTTGTAAAATGAGACTCTAAAGTGAATATTGTCTCTTGGGGCAAAAGAAGAAAGAGGTGGAGGAGAAAATGCTTTTTTTTGAAATTCCCCTTTCATTTATTTATCCATTTATCTGTGGTGCTGGGTCTACTTGTACCATAGTGCGTGTGTGGAGATCAGATGCCAAGTTCTAACAGTTTTCAACTTCCACCATGTGGGTCCCAGAGATGGATTGTATGTCCTCAGGCTTGGGGACAAAGTGACTTATCATAGTGCTCCAATCATAAGTGCTAGAACAAGATTCATCAGCATGAGTATTAATGTGAGTGTCAGCTCTGTGACCACAGCATCCCAAGAGATCTGCAGAACAGCCTCCTGACCGTAAGTAGTAATTCCCCACAAAGGTGGGTACTCAGATCACTCATGACAAGGATTAGACAAGGCTCAGTGTGATGCCAAGTAGACACTGCCGATTATTCTAAGCAAAGCCAAACGTTTGTCATGTTGTTTTGTTCAATTACAGGTAAAAAAAAAATCACATGGCCTTCTAATGATGTACCTCACAACTGCTTTTACATTTTTATTAATCCTTTTAGAATTTCATGCAATGAATTTTGACCACATTCAGTTATCAGTTACGCTCTCCTGCAAGATTTGCCCTCCTTCCCTAGTTGGGTCCACTTTTCCTTTGAAACCCATTGGGTCCTATTTGTACTTCCTATATGATCTTGTGTATGTGGATATCCACAGGAGTGTGGCTAGCCTACCAGGGTCCACACCACAAAAGAAACTGAATCTCCCTCCCTAATAGCCTCTTAGCTAAGGATGGAAATTGGTGTCCACCTGCCCTCCCAGTGTTGCAATTTGTTCTGGCAGAATTTTGTGTGCAGGTTTTATGTACACTGTCACAACCACTGTTAGTTCATGTGTTCAACTGCCCTGCTGTGACCCAAAGACACTGTTTCCTTGTAGTCATCCACTGACTCTGGCTCTTACAATCTTTTGCCTGAGTCTTGGGATATAGAGTTTCTATTCAAGGTATTGTGAGTATTCTACAGTTTGTTTTTCTTTATGCCTTGACAAGTGTGGGTCCCTTTGTTAATTGCCATCTACTGCAGAAAGACACTTCTCTCATGAAGGCTGAAGGAGGTGCTAATCTATAGGTATAGCAATGAACACATGGCTATTTGCAGTATAATAGTAGCATGTTAGTGATGGGGGATGTCCTTCTGTATGCTGTGAATATATGTTTCTCTTATTGATTGATGAATAAAGTTGCTTCAGTCAATGGACAGGTAGGATGTAGCCAGGTAGGAAGTATAGGTGGGGCTACCAGACTAGGAGAATTCAGAGAAGAGGAATATAGAAGTGAGTTGCCAGAGAGGCATCATGTAGCTGCCAAGAAAACAAGAGACTTGGGCATCAATGGTAAACCAAGACCATGTGGAGATACACATATTAATAGAAATGGGTTAATAATTAAGAGAGAGCTAGCCAATAAGAGCCTGAGCCATAGGCCAGACAGTTTGTAATTAATATGAGTCCCTGTGTGTTTATTTGGGACTAAACAGCTGTGGGACTGGGTGGACAGAAACTTCTGTCTATAAGTTAGCTTCTAGGGCAGCAATTCTCAACCTGTGGGTGGTGACCCCTTTGGAGAGTCAAATGACCCTTTCACAGGGGTCACCTAAGGCCATCAGAAAATACAGATATTTACATTATGATTCATCAACATAGCAAAATTATAATTATGAAGTGGCAATGAAAATAATTTTATGATTGGGGAGTCACCACAACACAAGGAACTCTATTAAAGGGTTGTTCACAGCATTAGGAAGGTAGAGAACCACTACTCTTGGACCTGTTACCTGTCCATCCTCAGATTCTTGGCTCTGATAACAATGATAGTTATGGGTTTCATCTTGAGTAGTTGACTAAACCAGAAAGTAGTTGTCCTATGACATTCATGAAACTATTGCACCATTGCAAGATGGACAATTACATTTCTCCTCCAGTATCATTCAGAGCACCTTCCAACACAAGATTGCTTTGGCTTCATATAATTCTCATTTTTGTCTTCTATTCTTTGGTTATGTGAAGAGCAGGGAAGGGTGCTGGTTTCCATGAGCCTCCTGCCTACTTACACATAGGCGTGAACTTTAATTTTTGCAGCCATGCTCCCCAAATCTTCCGGGTGTCTTCGCAGATGACATTGATCCTCTAGGCCACCTATGCGGCTAGGGTCCTGATGTGACTGACCAGCTGCCTTGGACAGCTACATTCCAGATCTAAATGACATCCTTTTTTTTTCTTAAATGTGGGCTTATAATTCTTATTAGATAGTATTTATTCTCAAATACAGCAGGGCTATCTTTTACATGCCTCTGGCTACACAACGGATCTGTACAGTGATATTCCACTTTTGAAACATTCATTTTAAACCTGAAAAGTAACTCAGTACTGTATAGTTACCCAGTCTTCCTCTTGATGTTGTATGACAGCATACTTTCGTGAACGTGTCTGCCTCTTGAATTACAAAAAGCAAAAAGGCCCTGATTCAGTCCTCTGACGCCATTCTCATCATCTAAATGATGCCTTCAGTTCAACAGCCTGAGCTGATGAGTCTACTTCCTCAGGGAAGAATTGGCGAATGCTTGTTCCATGTAACTTCAGGGGCCTCTCAGCCCGTTTTTCTTTCTTGAAAACCAGATCCTCGGCTCATTACAGAATCTTCTGAGAAACACAAAAGGAAATCCTCAACCACCTACTGAGAAGTGAAAAGTTGGGGTCAATTTCCTAGTAACCAACTGTGCTCTAGTGGAGCGATGTTCATTAAGGGCCATGTGTAACTGTACTGTGGGGATTTACAGAGAAGGAGTCCAGCTTCCTGACTTTCAGAACCACAGACCCTACAGAATTAGTTCAATGGTTCTTTCAATATGGACAGGAACATCCTAGGTACAGTGTTTATTTCTCTAGCAGATTTTGTTGTATTTTTTTTCTTGCTTTTTCCACTGGATAATTTGTAGACTTCTGTCCAGGTGTAGAGATACTTTGGAGCTTCCTTTCCTCACATGTAAATCTGAAATGTTGTCTCACTACTTATGCTTTCTCCCTCTTTTCCATATTGCTCTGAAAGGGCTTTGGTATGCTTCCTGATAGCTTTGAAAAATTGGAAGGTTGTGTGCGATATGAGTTGTCATCCTGATTGTACATTAACAAATCAGACTGTCATGGTTTCATGGGTACTGGCAGAGGATTCAAGATCCTTAAGTCAGAGACAAAGGGCCATTTATTTCAGCAAAGCAAGCGGTGTGACCTTCATGGTGGCATTTTCTCCCTTTGCCAACCTATTCAGAGAGAGGCCCATGTAAAAGGGGCTGGGTGATCTTGTTCATATGAGAGAGTTTTAATTGGAGCCAAGAAAGCAAGACTCAAACAGACTTGTATCTTCTAGAAGGCGCTATAGGGAAACAAAGCCCTTGTTTTCAGTAGATATTAGAATTAGGTCTGTATTTGTTACTTTTTTATCAGAAGAGACCTTAATTTTAGAGTTTTTTAATGTAACATAAAAATACTCTGTAGTGTAGGAAAGTATTTCACACTTGATCAGAGCTGAAAGCTTTTCTCAGTCACACACACACACACACACACACACGAGAGAGAGAGAGAGAGAGAGAGAGAGAGAGAGAGAGAGAGAGAGAGAGAGGAGAGAGGGGGGGTTTGCAACCCTAGTCCCAGCATTATACAGAAGACAAAATTCAATGTATAGATACTGTCTTCCTTGCAAAAGCTGTCTTCCTTGCAAAACACTGTTTAGTTTCCAATTTGCTTTCTTCTCGGGAATAAGCATGGAAAATTTTCTTCATTGATTTCAGTAGACCTACCAAAAAGGCCACTAAATCAAATTGTCCAATGTCTCTCATCTAGCAGAGAATACATTCATTTTTGTGCCTCAGAAATCATTAAGTGGTCAGACCATGAAATCAATTTTTTTCCCGTGTTACCCTATATAAAACAGAAAGTAACTTAGTTAGAACATAGAAATAAAACCCTAGCATCAGGAAGTAAAAGCAGGGGAGTATGAATCAGTAAAGCTAGTTTTTATTGTGGCTTGGCATGATGTTTAAGAATCAGATCTCTCTTTGTGCTTACTGGAATGGTCTGGATCCAGAACATTGACGAGATATAGTATTAGTGATAATATGGTTATCCTAATATCCCAGTTAGTTTTCGTCATCAACTACAAGCCTCTTAGAGTCATCTGACAGGAGAGCCTCAGTTGATAAATTATCCAGAAGGACTGGTATGTGGGCATGCATGTAAGAAATGTCTTCATCATGGATTGATGGCCTTTGTGGGCAGTACCACCACTAGGCAGATGCCTGTGTTCTATATAAGGAATCCAGCTAAGAATGTGAGCAAGCCAGAGAGTGAGTCAGTGATCAGCATTTTTCTCAATAGTTTCTTCTTGCGTCCGTCAGTGATCAGCATTTTTCTCAATAGTTTCTTCTTGCGTCCGTGCCCCGAGTTTCTACCATGACTTCTCTCAGTGATGGGCTCTAACATAAGACAGATAAATCATTTCCTCCATTATTTTATTTTAGTCAAAATATTTTATCATGGCAGCAGAAAAGCAAACTAGAACAACTGACAAGCTACGTCCTCCACATCTGCTACAATGACCCAGATTCAGAACAGTGACAACATATAGTATTGGTGAACAAGCAGAGGAGCAGGGCTTGTCATGGTCATTGCTGAGAATGCAGAGTGGGGCAGTCACTCAGGAAGACATGCTGGCTCTTCCTTATAAAACTAAACAGGTTTTGACCATTGATTTCAGTAACCATACTCCATGAAATCCCCCCCAGAAGAGGTAAAAAATTTGACCCACACACAAATGTGATTGCAAATCTGTATTAGTTTAATTTATCGTTATCAAGACTTGAACCTGTCTTCCTTTAGTGAAGTGAATGCATAAGCCAAGTGTGTATGGTCCATCTGGCCAATAGGATATGTCTCAGTTATGAAAAGTAACGAAGGACTAAGCCACACAAGGACATGGAGGAAAGGGAAATGAGTGTTCCTAGTGATAGAGGCCAGTCTGTGAAAGGTATGTGCTGATAGCATTCGCAAGGAGGAAAAACCACCAGGAAAGGCCTGGTATTGTCTGTTCCTAGGCACCAGAAAGATGGACAGATAAGCAATCAGGGTTCAGAGGGCTTCAGGGAAGTGAAACTATCTTCTGTCGTATTGTGGTGCCCAATGGGTATGAAGTAGTTACATTTCTACTAAAGCACGATGACCAAAGCTACTTACAGAAGGAAGGATATATTTGGACTTTCTATGGCAGAGGGATAAGAAGCCCTCACAGCAGGAAGACAGAGTAGCAAGTGTCAGGGACAGGAAGATGAGGGCTCACATCTTTAAATGCAAACATAGCATGAAGTCGAGATCAAACTGGAAGAGGTCATTAAATTCTCGAAGCCACTGGATGAGTGGTCCAGGATAGCATATAAGGTAGTCATCCTAGACCCCTCATCCAGTGGCTGACGGAAGCAGACACCCACAGCTAAAAACCTAACTGGACTTCTGGAACCCAGTTGCAAAGAGGAGTGATGAGCAAAGGAATCAAGACCTGGCTGGCAAAGCCCACAGAGGCAGCTGACCTGAACAAGGGGGAACACATGGACCCCAGACTGATGACTGAAGGGGCCAGCATGGGACTGATCCAGACACCCCTACCCCTGAACCTGGGTGACAGAGAGGAGTCCTTGGCAATCTATGGGACCTTGGAGAGTAGATCAGTATTTATTCCTGGCATACAAATGGACTCTGGGAGCCCATTCCACATGAAGGGATGTTCTCTCAGCCTGGACGCATCAGGGAGCATCTAGGCCCTGCCCTGAATGAAATGACAGGCTCTGAAAATCCCTCATGGAAGCCCTTACCCTCCCTGTGGAGCGGAGGGGAGTTGGGAGCCCGGGGTAGGAGAGGAGGGAGAGGGAACTGGGAGAAACATGTGTAAATAGTTAAATAAAAAATTATTATAAAAAATTCTCAAAGCCCTTACCCCCACCCCCGGAAGTGATCTCCTTCCTCTATTAGGATGCACCTCCTAAAACTCCCCAAACAATACCACCAACTGGAGATCAGATTCCAATATCTGAGCCTATGGGGGATATGTCTGATTCAAACAACAACATGTAATAATGCTTTTGGCAAAGCCCATAGAATGGAGAAATAGAGAGAGAGAGAGAGAGAGAGAGAGAGAGAGAGAGAGAGAGAGAGAGAGAGAGAGAGAGAGAGAGAGAGAGAGCACACTAATAATGTGCACTCTGGGTTTTGTTTGATTATGGTGTGTCAATGAGGATTTGTCCATTGTAAGGAGTGTATATTATTGGGGTGAAGTGCTTGTCTGTTTTGGAGTGGGGAGATAATAGCTGTATAGGAAGTCTCTATGTAACATGAAAAATAAAAAACCCAGAGATAGATATTGGGGTTCAAGCTTCAAGCTGAAGACCAGAAAAACAAAGTAGCCAGACACTAGCTCTTAACCTCTGTCTCAGGCTGAAAGGGCTGATCCTATCTCCATGAACTCTCTTTCTAAGCCTCAGACTTCTGCCTCTCCTCAGTGTGGCTGGAGAATCAATTACCACGTGAGATCCCTTGCTTTTTATACCTCCCTCGTGCTGGGATTAAAGGCATGGGATCCTAAGTGCTGAGGTCATCTTTGTGTGATCTTTAGGACTTTATCAATGTCGTGTAGCTCAGTGTGGCCTTGAATTAACAGCGACCTGTCTACCTCTACCTCTCCGTGATGAGATTAAAGGTGTGTATCACCACTGCCTGGCTTCTATAACTAATTAGTGTGGCTGGCTTTGCAAACTGGTCTCCAGTGGCTTTACTAGATAATAAGCAGTATATCACCACCTCTCTATTCCTTTCAATTCAATGCAAAACTAAATCTCCTCTAAAAAAAAACCAAAACAAACAGAAAACTGAAGTCATACACTTATACACACAAGAGAAGGAAATGTAAATGTGCATATATATGAAAGGGGAAATTCACAATTGTGACATTATATGCAAAACCAGTTAATACTGGACAGGTCAAGAATGAATGAGTGGATGGACAAATAAATAAGCTATCATCTTTGGTTTATAAAACTTTACATGGATAAGAGTTGTTTGCCTGTTGAAAGAATAATTTTATCTATGTTGTTATCAGAAAGGAATAGCTTGCATTGATGTATTTCCACAAGTTAATGTGAATCCTTACAGAATTATAAGATAACCAAATCAAGAGTCAGTACCAAAAGTACTAGCAAGATGGTGAGTTAAAAAGTATGTGTTTTCTTACACACACACACACACACACACACACACACACACCACCACCACCACCACCACCGCCAGCAGCAGTAACAGAAGCAGCAGCAACAGCAGCACCAAATGAACAAACAAAGCAACCACCACCACAGCAAAAACTGGATGAAACTGGCTACAGAAGAACCCTGGAATCCATTAAAGAATATTCCAAAATGCAGCAATAAGAACAAACCCAGGGATAACTGCATAGATGGAGGAAGCAAAACCATTTCATTTTACCCCATGTCACCCCCTCCACAGAGCAGCATGACTCAGTGCTCAAAGGGATGTCCTTGGCTGTGACATCAGAGGAATCCCAGGAGCCTTTACTGCTGAGAAGCCTAGCCTCATGCCACTCTGCCTCCGAGATTCAAAGATGTGGAAATCCTCCTCACAGCAGGTACCGCTGTGCAGCCCAACTTCCGAAGATGTGCCCACGTGCCCCCTCCATTCCCCAGTGTGGGTATCTGGCTCCCAGCAGTGGTCTGTGAAGCTGAAAGCAGTGACATCATGTCCAAATATGAAGACTTCTCAGCAAGGGACCTAGGAGCATAAAGCAATAAGGAAATAAGAAACCACTAGAGAAACACAATAAATTGATAAGAACACACACACACACACACACACACAAATGGAAATCTATGGATTACCCGATGAAGAACTTAATGCAATCAAAGAGTTTCAATAAATTACGAGAGAGGACAACTCTAAAACCAGTTACTATTATGAGACCTTATCATGCCCTAATTTTCTCTGGGGGAAATTATTTTGAGTGACATGTGTTTTTAGTACCTTGTGTTAAATGGTTCCAGTTTCTCCTGGTCTGTAAAGTTTCTGGATACTGACAGACAGTCTCCATGTTCAGGATACATGGCTTAAGGTTCCCAACCACAGAACATAGAGTAGCTAAGAAGATGATGAACAGGAGTCAGTAGTGTGTTGTGCACAGAACACTCACTTCATATGAAGGGCATGTATCTGCTAAGTGGAGAGAGAAAGACATTGTGCATGAGCAGTGATCAAATGAAGGCTGACGTATACGTGTAATAGCAGAAAATGCAGACATCATCACAAAAGTCAAAGCCGATGAGATAACAGGAGGGAAATTCAACAGAAAGATTTAGTAACTGTGCACATATGTACGTATCCACTATCAAAACATCTAAACATGTAAAATGCATATACATCATGTGTCAGGGTTCCCTAGAAGAACAGATTTGATAAAACAAATATATGAATATATATGGGATTTATTAGCAAGACTTACACGTTATAGTCCAGCTATTTGGCAGCAGTATACATGAACTTGCCAGTGTGAATGAGGGCAAGCAGGCAAAAGCTTCCATTTTCCATGCCATTCATAAGGATTACATAACAAGGCGTTGCCCTATCTCAAGTGATCCAATCAAGAGGAACCTCTGGCAGGCATGCCCAGATGCTTGGGTTTTAGTTAATCCACATATGGTCAGGTTGACAATGAAGAATGGCCATTACAAGCCTGTCCCTTGTTAACTTGACCTAGAATTGTATTCCCTTACGTCCTGCTTTATTTCCAAACGAAACAATAACCAGGTCATGATTATGCCTAATATACCTATCCTACATACAACTGCAAACACATTATATATTTGCCTATGTCATAAGTGGTAGACATTCAAAGAGACTCTGAGATCAACGCAATAATACTATGAAGCTTTACAACCAAGCTTTCAATAATAACAGGGCACAGAAAAAGAAATTCATAAACAGTAGCATAAATTAAACACTCTGTGTAGAACTTTCTAACCCACAGCCAAATGCACATTCTCACACAAAGCAGCAGTGTCTTTTAATAGTCCAAGTAAATTTTTGCTCAGTTTCTGAAAAAAATACAAGCACACACACACACACACACACACACACATGCAAACAAACACATAGAGGCACATACATATGCACACAGGCATATGCATATACCCAGGCACACACGTATATAAACAAATATGCAGAGGCACACGCATATATTTGTATGCATGCATATGCATACACACAGGCACACATAAATGCATGCCCACATAGAGGCACATGTACATGCACAAACACAAAAATTCCTACAAAAGCTCCTTGATTGTGGCTTCAGACAGAATTGCCCGTGGAGCTATATGCTGCAGAAACCCTGCCGCTGGGGACACACCACACCTCACCATAAAGAAGAATTGTTGGAGATTGATTCCAAGTATTAGTTTCTCCTCCAAATGTCTACACATGATCCAAGCATTTAGAAATGTAGACACAAAGGATTTTTCAGCTGTTAGATACTAGTTTGTTTGCTCCTGACAATTCCCCCAAACATTTTCTAACACTTTAGGAAATTGTTACGATGACATTTTTTGTAAGTGAAGCACAAAAAGTTTCTTGGCTTACAGTTTTCTTAGAAATGTATAAGGCTTTCTATTAGCATTGATGAAACTAGAGCTGAAACATCCCTAGGTGGAATACAGGGGCATGCCCCACACAATTGGGAAGTATACCCTTTGTCTAGCCGAACAGCAAGTCACATGCCTAAATTTGTTCCCAGCAGTTGCTTTATTGCGTGTGGGGGTGTGGAGCTGAGAATGACGGGAGCCAATGTTATTTCAAAGCTGAGAGTTGCTTTTCTAATACAGGAATGATGCATGCTCGCTTGGGGAGAGGTCAGAACCCCTTCCGCAATAAAGATGCTGGTGATAGAGAATACAGTTCTTCAAACAGTAGAAATCACAGCAATTGGGAATGTGGTTTACTGGTAGAGCATTTGCCTTCTTCTAAGTGGATTCAATCCCTGGCATCAAGAATAAATAAGATAAATAAATGTAAAGGGTTACTTTTATTCTATCATGGGGAGAGTTGGTAGAAATTACTCCCATGAATCTCCCCTTTTGCAGAGTAGCTGAAACTAATTGTCTGGTTTTTTGGTAGTTAGATGGAAGAGGTACAGTTGCTTATTGCGACAATTGGGAAAGATGCCACACTTAGTCCGATTTCACTGGTTTTGTGTGAGCGTGTGCTGATGTGCAGATGGTTTCCCAAGTGTGAAACTCTGAGGTTTTCTCCCGAAGTCCTTATGAACTTCATGTAAAATGATAACCTGCTAGTTTTAACTGTGCTCTGGGGAGTCAGATGTTACTCAGACCCCCTTCTGGAATGAGTTATCACTACAGACAGCAAGCAACGACTTCCCAAAGGAAAAGACTTAAGGAAGCAAAAGGAGACAGACGACATCATCTCTCACAAGATCAAGGAATTGGGTGGAAGGGATAAGAGGAATAATCCTGGAATCTGAAAACATTCCTTAATGATTCTGGAGAAAGCAGGGAGGAGAGAGAATGTTGCAAGACCAGGAATCTCATGTCTGAAAATGCATGCTAACTGTGTTCAAGTGAAAAGTGACTCTTGATAGCTGAGGCAGAAAAAAACAATAGGAACAAGATTGAAACAAAACAGACTTAAAAAAAACCAATTTATTCTGTCAGTGAGTATCCATCAATTATATTGTATATGTTGATAAATATTACGTATGAATAATATATCTTCATTAATTACATATATAAAATAGGTCAGCTATCAATAGTTATTTTTAATGATGCATAATAGTAAAGATAATAAATACTAGGGCTAGAGTGATGGTTCAGCTGTTAAAAGCACTGGATACTCTTCCAGAAGTTTGGTTTGTAGCACCCATTGACAGTTTACAGTCATCTGTAACTCTAGCTCCAGGAGATCCAAATGTCCTTTTCTGGCCTTCATGGGCACCAGGCATGCAAACGGTACTCAGACATACGTGCAAGCAGAACACCTACACACATAAAATAAAATTTAAATTTAAAAAGTTTTAAAAAAACTAGTAAACATACAACAAGGCACTTTGACAAGTACTGTGCATACAAAATCTGTATGATCTGCAAAACATTTGTTGCACTGCGTGTGTGAGTGTGCATATGCATGCACGCCCGAGTTCTGTGATAGATGTATGGAAGTATGAGGACCACATGTGGGGGTTGGTTCTCTTCTTCCGTTATGTGGTTCCCAGAGTTTGAACTCAGGTCCTCAGGTTACTAGGCTTGGCAGCAAGTGCTCTTACCCACTGAGCCATTTTGCTACTTCAAGACATTGAAAACAAAACAACAACAAGAAAACAAATACAAAATAAATCATATTATTCTAAATTTGCATTCTGTTTGATCAGTCATTATCCTTGTGTTCTTTTCAATTCTTTCTCTGAACACAATTCTATAAAATAGCTTGTCCAGGACTTGACCCATAAGGAATCATTTTGCCCAGCTGACAGGACCATGGGAAAAGGTTAAGCAGACCATGGGACTGTGCAGCTGAGGATCATCAAAGCTCAGCACAGGGAGGAAATACAGGATGTAGACACCATCTGGCCAGACATAATCAGCAAAGCCTCACAAGGAAATCAAGCTTTGTTAGCTTTTGTTACAATGCAGAACAGAAATGTTTACACCTTCTTCATAAAATAAATGATTCAAGGTTTGAGCATGGGGGCAGACCCCAGCAATGCTGTCTTCAAACACCAAGAATGGGAGGATTTTTCATTATCAGATAACTCTAGTTAAAACTAAAACTGCTGTAGAATACTCAACTCATAGCCCCTTCGAGAAGACTGCATAGGAGTATACATCTATGCAGGGACCATAGGAAAAAGAACGCAATAGCCTAAGCACTCAGGCTATGGTTGGTACCTCTGATGGGTGGGAACCCCATCACGCTCACTGTTTATCTTTCCTCCACCTTCGATCTTCATACTTGTTTTTATTCCCAATGGTCCCCCTTTTGTTGGACTTCCCACAAGCTAGCTCTTTTTTTAGCATTTTTCTATGAAATTTGAATTAGTGCCTAAGAACTGATAAAATTCCAACTTTTCATGTAGTGGATTTTGGCTGAGTTTTTAAAAATACACCCGAAGAAGTGATGAGTTCAGAGCTACAGTAGGAAGTCTTAATGCCTTTTGAACATTTACTGATCAAATGTTCAACGACTGTCTTCATGTAACAGATATGTTTATAACTACCAAAGACAACCAGTAAACAGAAAAACAGCTAATAAAAAATAATAACATTATGGTGCTAATATCCAGAAAATATGTATATCATATGTTTCTTTACGTGCTAATACTTTATTTTGTATGTGTATCTGTGTGTGCTTGAGTGTGTGTAAGGGTGCTGCCATGGTTGAAGAAACTCATTTTGTCAAATCCAGCAGCACTCACGTCAGCCCTTGGCTCCCATTGCTGTCAGTATACTCAGTGAGTTGTAGAGCAACCAAGTCTAATTTTCAATTTTTCAAAGGGCTCAGCTACCCACCAGTATGTTTTTAATGCATAGGAAAACAATTTTTCCAAGTGTCTGTAAGCACTGAGACAAGAGCATTTCATTCCAATTTGTGCATGACCAATGCTTAACCCACATAGAAAAATTCCTTTCAGTGTGGTTTGCCAGCTTAATATGCTTAGTTTAGGGAACCCAAAAGAATTTGTTTTACTCTATTCCCCCATTTTGAACACATACATGCATGAATGTGTTTGTGTGCATGTATGATGTGCATATGTATGTATGCATGTGTGTGGCTACAAGTATGTAGGAGTGCATGTGCATGTGTGTTGAAACTCATCCTTGACTTTTTTTTACAATATTCATTGAGACAGGGTCTTTCCATCAAACTCAGAGCTTGCCAGCTAATTTAGCAAACACATCTTTGCTTTCTGAGTCTGGAATTACCGGGAGTCCATCAAATCCACCCAGAACTTGTGTGGGTTCTCGGGATCCAGTTCTGTTCATTAGTCTTTTCTGGCAAGCAACTTGACCACCAAGCAATTATTCTTAATATTGGGTTTGTCTTTTCTGTGCTTCCAATAACTTCTGAAACAATAGCTGGAAATATCTTAATATTAACACAATGTTTTAAAACAACTGAGATACTAGTGATAGGAGCTAGAATAAAGTTCCAGATTGCAATGGAGGGAAAACATGATAATATTCTAACAGAGAAGACTGGAAAAATGTTGTGCAAACTGTCAGCCCTCTGGGGTTCAGGAACTGGGTGAGAGTCCAGTCCAAGAACATGAAGTCATCAGCCTGAATGACTTGGATCAACCTAATGTTAAAAGCTATAAATTTAGTTGTCAGTTTATTAATCTCTTTCCCAAGTTGTAGGACACAAGCCAACTAAGCCAAATAGAAAAGTATTTTTTATCTACTTGGACAATGCATAATAATTTTTTATAAGTAAGACCATGAACTTTTAGTTTTTCTTTGAAAACATTTTTACTTATCTCACAATTGATGGAATGGTGAAGGGATCCCTTTTCAAATCATTTATCTGATGCTAAATATCTCCTCTAATGTCTGACAAATCTCAAGCCCAAATGATCAATTTTCTTGTTCCCTCCCCACCAAAATTATATTTTTATAAGCATCAACTAAGTGCATGACCTTAAAATGTATCCCATTTTCCAGGCGAGGATCTTCAGCATTACAGTCTCTTTAAAAATATTTATAATAATGTTCATATGTGTATGTATGTATGTATGTATGTATGTATGTATGTATGTATGCTTGTGTGTGCCTCTGTGAACCTGGGTTCCATAATAGGCCAGAAAATGGCATCAGAATCCCTGTTGCTGGAGTTATAGGGTGTGGTGAGCCACCACGTGTGGGTGCTGAGAGCTGTACACAAGTCCTCTGCAACAATATCAAGTGCTCTTAACAACTGAGTCATCTCTACAGACCCTACAGTCACTTTCTGATAGTCTCCTTGACTCCACAGTGCATAATCTATATTGTTTTTAGTGTATAAATCTGATAGCAGTTCCTAGACTCAAAGTTTTGGCTACAATCCAATTAACTATTTGGAGAAACATAAACACTTTGTGTATTACAAAGTCTTTTATAAACAATTCCCCTATTTTTCCAATTTTGTCTCTCTTTCTGTACCCAACTGTATTCTTTACACTGAGTACATTAAATTCTGTAGTTTCTAAATATTTTCTACTTGTTGACTCCCCCACACCCCCAGGGATTCTTCTTCTGAAAATATTTAGAGTTTCTGTGACATAATACATTCTTGCCTATACTGCATTCCCACACTCTGATGGCTATTCTTGGCTATTAACTTGATTACATCTGGAAATAAATGGACACTCAAGTGACTGGGAAGAGGTTTGAGGGATTTTCTTGATTGAATCACCTTTAATCTGAGCCACACCTGCTGGCATCAGCCTATATAAGGCTTATATAAAGGACATGGAAGAAAGAAGCCTTTTCTCTTTACCTGCTTGCCCTCACTCTCCCAGGCAAGTTCATTCCTTCGGGATTCCAGTATATACTGAAAACCAGCTGAGATATCCAGCCTCATGGACAGAACAGCTGTGGGATCCTTGGACTTTCCATCGGGAGACAGTCAGTGTTAGACTAGCTAGACCATAACCTGTAAGGCATTTTATAAATCCCATATATGTATCAACACACACACACACACACACACACACACACACACGCACACACTCATTATACCAGTTCTATTCCTTTAGAGGGTCCTAATCAAAACACACATCATCTTATCATCTTATTCCGATGCACTCTGATCACTTCCACTGCCTTCCATCCATGAACCTCTTGAGGATGGGGTCCAGGCCTTTGAATTGTATCCCAGCCAGTTAGTATAGTACCTAGCACAAAAAGATTGAACAAATAAGAGGGATCAATGAAAATGATAAGAACAGTTGGTTGACTGATTTTTTCTAAAGCTTTCTTTGAAATGTTTAAAAAGCCAGCTGTAATAGAACTACCTGGTTTTATTTATTTCATAAATACCACAATGTTTCTTTCGCTCTTAGGAAGGGTTTTGAACAACCATAGCTCGATAGCCATAGGCAACAGTGGGTTTCATTGTGCCTGCTTCATGAATAATAGTGATTAAAAGATAATGATTAGCGGAGGCAGAGAATTGTTTTGAGTAGAAAAAAATGTGGTGTGTGAAAAAATTTGTCACTTGGGAGGCATGATACAAAAATGACCTGTAATACCGAGGTCCTTTCTTTTAACTGATCCAGTATTTGTTGCCTTACCCATGGCCTCTTGGAGTTGCAAAGATTTTCTAGGCTTTTTCTGGCCATATTTGCTTCTCTCCATCCTTGCTCCCACTGACTTCCCTTGTTTGTACATCTGTTGCTTGAAAAATCAGAATCAGGTAAGACCCATTTCTTTAGAGAATGAGAGTGAATTAATCTTTTCTTTACAACCCTTAGGAAAACATCAGCCTAATAACAGGCACCTTCATTGCTGAGAGTTTCCTTCATGATTGATTACCTTCAAGCCTTGGCTTTTGGTTTGATTGGCAGTTATGACACAGTCTCCATATTTACCTAATATTGCCCTATATTTCAAAAGTGATTTCACTTAACAAGTGAAACAACCTCTAATCTAAGAAAATTATATTTTAATTTTAATTTATACTTTACAAAAGCACAGTTGCTGAGTGACACCAACTGGGAAGGGAGACGTACACGACCAAAAGTAAATAATCTCAAAACAAGGACACAGTTGACAAAACCTTATGTAAATATTCCTTTTGGACTAGTCAAAGCTCAGAGCTTTCATTCTTTGAGGTTTGAAATCAGCCTCATTTTTTTATTTTAAATATAGTTTTCATCTTGGGAATGTATTTTTATTACACAGATGAAATATTTTCTTTAAGTGAGACTTGTCACATCTATTATTTCAGCTCTTTAAAATTAGCACTTTCTTTCTTTGATGGAATATTCCATTTCCTCATTTCTTGTCATCTCATTTATTCAAGTAAAAACTCTTCCCCCCAGCCTTCTGAAAGCCTTTGTAATGCTTTTTTAAAACCTCTTGGAATAATCTGCCTTTTATAACATTCACTCATGTCCCCGTGGTGCTCAGCTACTAAGGACTTTAAAAGGTAGTCTTGGTTTCTTTTTCAACACTACTGGACACAGGTTCCCCTCGCTGAAGGAAATCTTACCCTATGTGAGAATGAACTATCATGGGACTGAATTATCAGTTTAGTTTATGTTAGGATCCTCTAGCAATGAGTTGTGTTTATGGGCCATTTTTGCCTGCCACGATCACCTTGGTGTATAAACTGGTGGATGCCAGGAGTCTCTAACCCTTTTCATTTGCTGACACATCCCAGTGGCTCCCAGGACACGTCTCACTCAATTCCCTTTTCCTGAAGACATGACCATGTGACTGAGTGGATTCATGACAGTGTCACTTTAAAACTGGAGAGAGGGCTAGAGGGAGGGCTCTGTAGCTGGGGCACTTAGTGAAATTCCAGAGGACTGGGTTTGATTCCTGGCCCCCGCAATAGGGAGTCAGCAGCTACCTGTAACTCCATTTCTGAGGTGTCTGACATGCTCTTCTGGTCTCTGTGGGCATATCACACACACACGCACACACACACACACACACACACGCACAGACACACCTTCTGTCAATTGTAGCATGTCACAACAAGGCCTTAACAACTGGAGTGCAGCTTTCAAGTCCTCATATTGCTTTTAAAAAGCATGAAGTGAATTTCTTCTAGTCCCCCTTTCTCAACTCAGCTTACTGGATCCTTTGACAAAACAAAACTGGTTCCCACAAGTAACGGTATGGGTAAGGGAAAAACTGAGACCCAGGTTAGTTTTCACAAAGTTTATTTGAACAAGGAAAGAAAGGTTCTAGAGCTGGGCAGCCATCCGAGAAGGTTCAAAATGTCCCTTTCTGTTGGAAGCAGAGGTTGCCTTTATAGGCAGAGAGGGAGCCTGACTGGCTGTAGCTGGCATTTGCTTTGGACGGGCATGTCAGATCAGTGCGTAGCTTGTGACCAACTGAAGATCAAATTCTACAACGGACTGAAACTCAGTTGTTTGATTGTCACAAGCTGAAAATAGGCTGCTGTGACTGGCAGGGCCTCAGTTGCTCTCTTAGAAGGGTCCATACTGTCAGGTTAAGTTGCAATTTGTCCACATGTGGATTTAACGTAAAATTTACCCTGTGCAAAGGCAGCTCCAGCCAAAAATGATCAGCCAATTATGGCAGCAGGTTTAGGCTAAACTGACACCATTTTCACAGTTCTAACATTCTGGAATTTTGACAGACAGTTAAATATGTGTGTACCATTAAGGCTACACTTCCTTTGGTTACTTGAAAAAAGTTATGCCAAGGAATGGTAGTTGAATGGACTTTGGTTCAAGTATTTCCATTTCTGTGGAATAATCTAATTTCCAACAGTACTTTCTGTAGCTTCCCAAAGTTTAACATAAGGATTACTTTAGGTTGACGTCATATGTAAACTATAAGGGCTTCAAAGGTGTCTCATCCAGGGTAAGAGTGCTCGCTGCTCTTGAAGAGAACCTGGCCTCAGTTGCCAGCACCGACAGGATGACTCAGAAGCATCTGCAGCTCCAGTTTCAGGGGATCTGATGCCTGCTTCTGGCTTCGCAGGTACTGGTACACATGCAGTACACAAACACAAATGCAAGCAAAACATGCACACACATATAAAAATAACTAAGTCATTCTTCTTTATGGCTGCATAAACCTGGCTTGCCCACTTCCTGCTGGCAGACCCCTAGACTGAATCTACAGCTTGGCTGCTGCAACTGTCTACAGTGAGCGTGGGCGGGGCCAGGTCTCTGTGCAGCGCTGTGAACTGTCTACAGAGAGTGTGGGCGGGGCCAGGTCTCTGTGCAGCGCTGTGAACTGTCTACAGTGAGTGCGGGCGGGGCCAGGTCTCTGTGCAGTGCTGTGAACTGTCTACAGTGAGCGTGGGCGGGGCCAGGTCTCTGTGCAGCGCTGTGAACTGTCTACAGTGAGTGTGGGCGGGGCCAGGTCTCTGTGCAGCGCTGTGAACTGTCTACAGAGAGTGTGGGCGGGGCCAGGTCTCTGTGCAGCGCTGTGAGCTGTCTACAGTGAGCGTGGGCGGGGCCAGGTCTCTGTACAGCGCTGTGAACTGTATACAGTGAGCGTGGGTGGGGCAGGTCTCTGTGTAGCGCTGCGAACTGTCTACAGTGAGTGCCGGGGCAGGTCTCTGTGCAGTGCTGTGAACTGTCTACAGTGAGCGTGGGCGGGGGCAGGTCTCTGTGCAGCGCTGTGAACTGTCTACAGTGAGCGTGGGCAGGGCCAGGTCTCTGTGCAGCGCTGTGAACTGTCTAAAGTGAGTGCCGGGGCAGGTCTCTGTGCAGCGCTGTGAACTGTCTAAAGTGAGTGTGGGCGGGGCCAGGTCTCTGTGCAGCGCTGTGAACTGTCTACAGTGAGCGCCGGGCCAGGTCTCTGTGCAGCGCTGTGAGCTGTCTACAGTGAGCGCCGGGGCAGGTCTCTGTGCAGAGCTGTGAACTGTCTACAGTGAGCGTCGGGGCAGGTCTCTATGCAGCGCTGTGAACTGTCTACAGTGAGTGTGGGCGGGGCAGGTCTCTGTGCAGGGCTGTGAACTGTCTACAGTGAGTGTGGGCGGGGCAGGTCTCTGTGCAGGGCTGTGAACTATCTACAGTGAGTGTGGGCGGGGCCAGGTCTCTGTGCAGCGCTGTGAACTGTCTACAGTGAGCGCCGGGCCAGGTCTCTGTGCAGCGCTGTGAGCTGTCTACAGTGAGCGCCGGGGCAGGTCTCTGTGCAGAGCTGTGAGCTGTCTACAGTGAGCGCCGGGGCAGGTCTCTGTGCAGAGCTGTGAACTGTCTACAGTGTGCGTGGGCGGGGCCAGGTCTCTGTGCAGCGCTGTGAACTGTCTACAGGGAACGCGGGCAGAAAAAAAACCTAATGTTTGCTTCCTAGAATTTTTCTACTTTCTCATCAAAGTTATTAACTATTTTCCTTATTTACATGGGTCATATTCCCAATACTTGCTGTTCTGGGAGTTTTGACCAAATTTTGAATCTGCCTACAGCCCTACAATCCATTGCTGTGTGCAAAGCATACTGAGTTGACATTAACAGCAGATTCTAACTAAGGGAGGAATCATAACCCTCTATGCTTCTGGATGAAAATTCAGTAAGACCTGCTTTGAAGATGTTCTCGAACAGTAACAATGCAAATCAGAGTGTGGGGTCTTTAAATCAGACATCTAGGTCTGATTTTCCCTCTGCTATGCCTGTTTTACCTAGAGAAGGAGAATGGGTATAAAGACCTTGAAAGATGCCTTCCTATGCTCTTGGTGAAATTTGCCTTTCAACTGGGTTAAAAATCATAGTTGTTTCAAGTGACAGATAAAATGGGTAGCAGAACAGAATCTTGAACTTGGTTATCCTCAAGAGCTGTGGGTCTCAACTGCTTTGTGGGTCCCATGTCAGATATCCTGTGCACCAGATATCTATGTAATGATCTGTAGCAGTAGAAAATTACAGTCATGAAGTAGTAATGGTGTAATTTTATGGCTTGGGGGCTGCCATAACATGAAGAACTGTAATAAAGGGTTGCAGGATGAGGAAGGCTGAGAACCCCTGCTCAAGAGGGCCATTTGTCTTTCCCCACCCTGTATTCTACAACCTTGAAGATGTTTCGACAAAGATTTCCAAACCAGAGAGGAAAGGGTCCTTTGGACCAGCATTATGAAAAACTGTATTAAGTTCGTGTATAAAAAGAAACCTTTTAAACCACATGATCACTTTGTATTTTCATGAGTGGTCTCTTTTAAACATGATCTGATTACGCATGGGGCGCTGAGATGGAGGAGCAGACGGTAGAGAATTGGAGGAATTTCTCATAAACACAACACTTTGGAGAAGAAGCATCAGGAGGGTTACACAGTACAGTAGAAGACGGAGAGTTGAGTTGCACCCAATTGCAATGCTTAGGACAGTGCACATTTTGTATATTGAATATACCTAGTATCAGTTTGCAGTGGAGTCAACTAATATCTTCTCTTTCAATTTACCTTTACTTTGTAAAATTGAAATTACAGCTATGTAGTCAGACTAAATATGTGAACACGCACATGCATAAGTGCCTGTACTTGTATTTTTGTATGTGGTATGCTGTAACGGGTCTTTCTCTGGACCACTAGCTCCCAAGTAATGACAGGGAGACATTTTATTAATTATGAAAGCTTGGCCTTGGCTTAGGCTTGTTCCCAACATTCTGCTATGTGGTTTATTACCTCTCCTCTGAGTTCCTCCATTTCTAGCTCTCAAACTCCCTGCCTCTCAGATTATTCCCCAAAGTTCCTCTCTCTCCCTGGAAGTCCCACCTATCCTCTCCTGCCTAGCTATTGGCCATTCAGCTCTTATAAAACCAGTCAGAAGGTACCTTAGGCAGGTCAGGTAAATCAGACATCTTCACACAGTGTGACCAAATATCTCACAACAGTATGTATGTATCACGTATATCTGATATTTACACATAATGAATTTCAAAGCAGACCTTCAAAAGACTATCTGTAGGCTACATAAAACATTGCAGGATTAAACTGGCTTTTCATGCTATTAATATATGGTCAAACAAGGAGACTGCAAAAGACATTTTAAGTGAAACACTTAGCTAATTTTATTTTTATTATTGGTGGTAAAAATGTATTGATTGCTGGGAATTAACTCAGTGTTTTATACTTGCCTAGCGTGTACAAGGTTCTTCGTTCAATCCTCAATCGGTGGCACTAAAACAATCACAGAATCATAGTTCCAGGCTTGGTCACACCACTAGCAACCTGTCTTCTCACACTGGGGCCCTGAGATCATGGTAGCGCTTGTCTCACGGCCATTTATTTTCTTGCCTAGATCTCTATGAATTTAGGATAAAGAAATAGAATAAGTTATACTTTCCTGAGAACTTGTGAATGTCAGTGGAACTCAAGGTTTAACAGAGCTGAGTCCTCCGTTTTAGGTCATGTTCACCAATGTACACACAGAATGGTCTGGTCTCCTATCCTTCCTATTCCCCAACCCCTTTGGAGTTGTCAAGAGAAAGCAACGAACGAGCTTGCATGTCACACGTTCACCTTCCTCTGGGTTGTCTCCTCACCCTCATCTGCTCTGCCTTCCTTATTTCTGGTGGCATTTAGGACTGTAATTTCCCTTCCACAGGCCTCATTCCCCCCTTTTACTCCAAACCTGGTTTCAGTTGCCCTGATATGCCGAATTAGAAAGCTCACTGCCATCCTGTATATGCTGTCTTTCTTCCTTGCTGACTGTAGCTGGCCCTGTTCTTACACAGGCTTTGCTCTTCTCTGACTTCAGCATTGGGATGCATCTCAGAGCTGCTATCAGGGAACAGCAAAGCATCTCAGGGAAGTGGGAGAGAATAAACTTCTGATGCTGCCCTAGAAACAGCAAGTACTCTTCTTGGTATAGGTTTTAAAGTACAGAAATATACTTTCTTTATAGACATATTATTTAGTTTTAGATGTGTGTATATTTTAAAGTCAATATTTAAGATAGTAAAAACAGCACAATATACATATATGTATATTTATAATCATACATACAGATAGATAGATTGATAGATAGATGACAGATAGATATAGATAGATGATAGATAGATAGATAGATAATAGATAGATGATAGATAGATAAATAGATAGATAGATGATAGATGATAGATAGATTGATAGATTTCAAGAGCTCTGTCATCTTCAGGCACTACGTGTTTTCCACCTTGTTGCTGTGGCATCCTCCATGAGAACATGCTCATGTTATTGTTGCTACTCAGCATGAATAAGAGACTTCAGTAACATTTATCCTGAAATCACCAAACCCAAACATCTCTGAACAAAACTTCAACCCACAGAATTATGAACCATACAGAAGTTCTTGCAGAAACTGAAATTTTGTTTGTCTGTTTTTACAATATCTAGTTCACATGTTGTCTATGATCTTGAAGAGAGTCACATGAATATTTACCAGCACTGGATTAATCTAAACAACTAAACCTAGAAGAAAGGAAGCAAAGAGAGGAAGGAATAGGTGACTGACTCCCCAATAACATGTCTCATCTTATCTCCTTTTAGTGTAACAGACACTAAGTTTATTTTCATCTTAAATTTATATACAAAGACATGAGAAGATACTATGATCTTAGTCATGGGGATATACACTTTTTATTATTATTATAAGAATGGACTCTTTTGTTTTTATTTATCTTTGTAATGTTTATTTGTTGTATTTTATGTATATGAGTGTTCTACCTGCATGTATGTGTGTGTGTCATGTGCATACATTGAGAATGCATTGGATCTTCTGGAACTAGAGTTAGAGATGGCTGTGAGCTGCAATGTGGGAGCTGGGATCTGAATGCAGACCCTCTCTAAGAGCAGCAAGTGCTGTTAACTGCTGAGCCATCGCTCTATCCCTTTACCTGTGTCTTTCGAGACAAGAACTTATGTAGCCCAAGCTGCCCTTGAACTTATTATGTAGCTGAGAATGACCTTGAACTCCTAATCCTCCTACTCTGTCTGCTGAGTGCTGGCATCACAGGTGTGGATTACCATGCCATCTTGAAGTATTGATCCTTAAATGTATGCTTCTGTCTGTACCTTAAAAAGTGGAAACAGGCTGTGCCAATAAGATGAGTTGGAAGCCAAACCCACAAATTCCTTGTGCATGTGAAGTTCACGTCTCCCCTTAAGTCAGAGCTATACATTAGATAGAGAGAGGGCAAGCCTTTCCCGATCACCTTTCCTCTCTCATGTTATCTGATGCTTTCATTGATTTCATCCCTACTAGAAAATTTATCATTTTGCAAACAAAGCTTTTCTATTGTTCCTATGTGGTGGTGGTGGGGGCTAAAATCAACAGTATTGATGCTTCATGGCTGTCAGAGTTCAGGTAAAACCTGGGCAACTGTGGATAGTCGCTTCTGTGTTTGGGCTGCAGATGACCTGGCAAGGTGTATTCTGTCTATCAGAAGCCTCTGAAGTCAAATAAGCATGGGTTGGGGAGCTTTGTCCACTGGTTCACTATTAAGGGCTTGACTCTGTTTTTATTAACAGCTTTCCCATTGCATTCATGAACCTTGTCTTGTCCATTCATATCTAAGAATAGACTCTGTGTGTCAGCAAAATGGAGTGCCTTCGCATTTCACTTCTCAAGAATATATAGGGTGTGAGGATTTATATGTCCATCATATTAAATACTGGTAAACAATCTGAGATTAAAACTATCCTTGCAGGCTTTTGTCTCCTAACTTCAGAAAGAACCTCTGATGAGCTCAGTATTAGCTAGAGCAGCAGATATAGGCTTTCCCTACTGCCCTGATTAAACCTAACCACCTGCACGAGGGGAAACTCACCTGACATGGATATTCGACTCCTTTCCAGCAGCAGGAGAATGAGATCGCAACGTGACATTTATCAGGTAACAATTCCCCAGGTCTTAGTTGACCAGGGTACAGTAACACTGACTCATGCTCTAAGGCCATTCACTGTAGTGATTACTTTTATTGATGGTTTGCTGTCTGACAAAAGCCACTTAAAGGTTTCATTCTGGCTTACAGTTCAGAAGAGGTGTGGCTATAGGAGAATAATATGGGTGGTCACATTGCATCCAACCAGGAAGTAAAGAAGAATGAGGATTATTTAATTTAATGTTTTTCTTTGTATTTTTAGTAAGCCAGTCTGAGATGCCAGGCCAAGAAATGGTGTCACTCATGTTTTTGGTGGCTCTTCCCACCTCAATCAGTCAGGTCCTGAAGACTCTTCATTGATAGGCCAAGAGGCTCCTTTCCATGGTGGTTTTAAAACCTATTTAATCAACAGTGAGGGCTAGCCATCATCATCACGGAACACAAGAAAACTAACTGGACAGGTCTTCGATACCCACCATAGCCCTGGAAGTAAAACCCGAGCTCTTGAAATTTACACAAGAGATATAGCCCAAAGTAAAGGATACCTGGTTATCCCCAAAGTGTGCAGCATCTGGGCAGGTTTTTGTGATTAATATTGTAATATGGTGATGATTACAAACTTGGCTGGAAAGGTGAGATAGAACAGTTCCAGATATTTGTACACACTGAGCCAAAGTCTGAGCAAGATAAAAAAAAATGTAGCTTTCCACTAGGGATTATGACCGCATTGCCAAATTCATTTGTAACATCTTCCTATGCCCGTGGCCACGTAACAAGAATCTTCCCCAGTTACCAAATCGCTGAAGAATTGAATTCACATTTTATTTATTGAAAACCAAAATATATTTCCATCTCACTATCTCAGCATAAAATCAGTCTTCGTGTCAGAGTGAAGATGTGTTAAGAAGTCCATGACACAATCGCATCTTTCTATAGAGGAAAAGAAAGTCATTTTGTAAAAAGTGAACAGATTTTCTCCATAAGCAGTGGCAGGGTGTTGATAAATTCTGTGAAGCTGCAAAGTGACGGAACTGGAATGCTGGAGCTGGGGAGTGCAGCTCAGTGGTAGAGTGTTTGCCTAGATGGGTGAGGATCTGGGTTCAACCCTCGGGGGGACAGCTGGAAGAGAAGGGAGAACCACGAACTGGATAAACTCTACTTAGTAGCACCTGTCCTAATAAGAAAGTGGGTCTGTTGATAGTGAAGTCAGGCGATTTTATGTGTGTTCACCCCATGTGGCATACAAAGGTGACAGAAATATGGGTGAAGGGTTAAATTCCAGTGTTTCACCAACAAATGCAAAGGTATATAATTGCAGAACCTTCACAAATGGTGCTTTTTTATGGATTTAGGTTGAGGTGTAACGTGGGATTTGGTCATATTTCTGCCTTAAATATCACAAGCCAAGAATCACAGATGTGATTTTTTTTTAGAACAGAGACATTGATAATGTCCACTGATGGAAACTGGGACATCTTACTACGAGGTCTTAGTTTGCTCTCTAGAGTTCCCTTTGTGAGCTGCTCTGCGTGGGTGCTGGGAACTGAGTTCAGGTCCTCTGGAAAGGCAAGAACCACATCTGACTGCTGACTTATCTCTCCTGTCTTCCTTTGTGGAAGTGTGGGGAGGAGATTAGTTCAGCATTTTGGTACACAGTTCACACTTGCCTCTGACTCACCAGCCTCCTGTCTCCAACACCTCGGTGCTAGGATTACAGCAGCTCACAGCACACCTGGCCCACAATACTTAAGTCTTCCGATTCATAAACATGTTTTGCTTTCCTCACTTCTGCAGATACCCTTTAGTGTCTCACCAATCGTGGTCATTTCTGGTATATAAAAAAAATCTGTATTTTTTTATTATTTAGACTGTTTTATGCTTCATTTAGAATATTTCACACCATATCACATTGTTGGGAATAGATTTGATCTCTTTATTTCATATTTAACTGTTGCAAAAGTGACTCTTCCCCTCAGGCAGAGCCTCCATCTTATGAATGGAGCTGGCCCAGAGGAGTGGAGCCTTTGCATTCACCAGTAACTTCGCTTCAGCCACAGGGAGGGAGGCCTGAGGAAAGCTGACACCCTCCTCCATCCACCAAGCTTACATCCTCTGAAAGAACCTCAAGTGTGTCCCCCATCCATGCCCCAGCCCCATCTCATTCTGATAAATGCTCATTTACATGCGCACAGAGAGATTTTTGTCAATTTGTGGATAAGAATTCCATCTTAATAATTAGGTTTCTATTATTTATTGATTTCTGACCTTCACGAGCTCCATGGCACACATGCACCCAGGCCACAGATGCTTAAATGGAAGCAAACACTTTTCAAGGCTGAGTTGTATTAAAGCACAAAGTATACAGGAACCCATCATTCATGCCTGTCGGGACTTCACAGGGTGTTTCTGACTTTTCCCTCCTTTCAGCTACTGAGAAGATAACCAGAGCTTTCTGTAAGGGAATAAGACCAAATGCCATCAGATTCAAGTGACTTCCATAACTGAAATGCGATAACGTGCAAAAGCTCATGGATCTGCTAATAGTGGTGCCAGAGCTGCTTGGGAATTCAGCAGCGGTTTTCAGTACAGGCATACCAATGACCGGTTCCAGTCCTTGTCACTCCCCTCCCCCCACCTTCTCATTCTCTGTTCCTGGACCGTCATCTCCCTGCTAATGTGAAAAGCAGGACTTGAATGTATGTAATCCACACTAAAGTAAATGTCTATGATGCCAGTTGAAACTTAAGGGGAGACTTTTATGAGTGCATATCTTCAATCAGCATACTGTACCCACGGGCAAGGTTTAGACTTAGTCTCTAGTGGGAAACTGAATCAGTAACTTAGCATGCACTTTCTAAAATTTGAGTGATAGGGAGCTGAACTCTGAAACAGTATCTGAATCCCAGAGCAAATGAAGAGATCAGACTGCGGCAAAGATTGTTACTAATGTGAACCAGCAACACCCTAGGGTGCTGGAGGGCTTTTACCGTCAAACATGTAAATACTTCCTCATGAAGTTCAGAACTGATGTCATAATTTTTTAAGTATGTTTGGGTGGGTGTTCTTCCTGGAAGGCTAGAAGAAGGTGTCAGAGTCCCTGACAGAGCTGGGGTTATGCCATTCACAAGCTGCCTGACAAGTGTGCTGTAAACTGACCTCAAGTTCACTGTGAGATCAACAAGCTCTCTCTTAGCAGCCAGACCATCAGCTCTCTAGCTCCTAGAACAGCTTAAAATACTTATTTTATGTGTATGAGTGTTTTGTGTGTATGTGTATGTGAACTATGTGTGCACAGTACCTTCGGAGGCCAGAAAAGGGCATCCGATCCCTTGGAAATGGAATGACAAGACTTCTGTCAGTTGCTATGTGGGCAGTGGGAACTAAACCCAGATCTTCTGAAAGAGTCCAAGATCACAGAGTGGGCAGGACTGCTTTGTTCTGGGGTCTTTCTCCTTGCCCTGTAGGCGTCTGTTTTATCTCTTCATTGTCTCCTTCCCATGTTGATACACTCCTTTATGAAAAGAGGATTCAATTCCCCATCAACATCCATATCCTACATAAACTAATAGACGTTTATTAGCGAATTGGTCTTTCTCCAGAGATTAACTAGAATTCTTCCCTTCCACTGCTGATCAACTCTGTGCAGTCTTCAAGGCTTGATCTAGGACTTTGTGTGCTGATGACTCTATCGAGACATCACCAGAGAGCAACCTTTCTTGGGGTTCCAGGATTGACACACCTCCATTCAATGTTTAAGTCCTGGCAGTGCATGCAGGGAACTGGTTTCAGTTTTCTTTTCAGAAAAAAAAAAACCTTCAGCTTAATGTTAAATACATGGAATCTGGGTTTACTAATGAACTCCAGCCTTGGTTTCCAGGCCATGAGTGTAGGGTAATGTGAACCAAGGGAGAGGTTTTCAGAGCTAATGAAGACTTCCCTGGCTTCTGGGTTGTGGGGCTGGGTGGCAGCCACAGCAGGGAAACCTGGAGAACAAGACATGTGGTTCTTGCAATCAGAACTTAGGAAACTCCCTAGCAATCAAGCTCTCTCTCTCTCTCTCTCTAGGAGATACTTGGTAGGTTTTTGGTAGTTTATTTTAAAAGGATGAAGCTGAGTAGGAGGGAAAATTTTTTGAAAAGAGTTGTCCGATGGAGTTGGTCTGAGTAGAGAAACTACTGAAATGAAAAGCCCCAAAGGGGAAGAGTTCAGATGAACTTTCTGTACATGAAGTTATAATTATATCTGCCCTAAAACATGATTCAAATGAAGTTCTAAGACAAATCACCAAACACTACATGTATGTATCAGTTCATAAAAATCTTTATTTTTGGAGCCCACGCTGGCCTCAAGCTTACAACGTTGTAGAGGGTGACTCTAAACCCCTGTTCTTCTTGCATCCACCTCCTGAGTGCTCTGACTGTAAGTGTGTGACACCATATCAGGAGTGCTCATTTAATACTGGGGGCCAAAACCACAGTCCGATGCATGCAAAGCAAACACCTCTCCACAATGATTATTCTGATTGAACACCTTTGCATAGAAACATAGAGTTAGTGTGAGCAAAGTAAATGGGAAGGTATTTTTATCATACTCTACCAAAACTGTTTCTATTTTTGTTTTCAATGGTAGGCATATAGTACTTCTAGGCTGTACGTTTGGATTAATTTGAATAAATTATAAGTAAAGAAATATGGGGAAATTTTGGGAAAGTGGGTATGGTTGTTTGAATAAGAATGTTCCTCAATGGGCTCGTGTATTTTGAGTTTTTGAGTGATTGGTAACCAGGGAGTGACACAATTTGAAAGGATTAGAAGGATTAGGAAGTGTGGCCTTGATGGAGGAAATGTGTCACTAGGAATAGGCTTTGAGGTTACAAAAGCCTCTGCTAGGCTCAGACTCTCTCTCTCTCTCTCTCTCTCTCTCTCTCTCTCTCTCTCTCTCTCTCTCTCCCTCCCTCCCTCCCTCCCTCCCTCCCTCTCTCTCTCTCTCTCTCTCTCTCTCTCTCTCTCTCTCTCTCTCTCTCTCTCTTTCTCTCTACCTGCAGATTGGGATAGAGTTCACTGCTGCTTCTCTAACATAATGTTTGCCTCCACCCTGCTCCCTCCCTGCCATAATGGCAATGAACTAAGTCTCTGAAACTATAAGCAAGCTCACAACTAAATGCTTTCTTAATAAGAGTTGCCTTGATCACAGTGTCTCTTCACAGCTAAGTGACTAAGACAGTAGTTGGTATCAGAGAGTGGAGTAGTAATGTGATACGCCTAACCATGCTTTTGCTGTAGAAATATGGAAGAACATGGGACTTTAGTTTAGGCAAGTGATTGAACACTTTAGTGGGGCTTACTGGGCCATGCTAGTAGGAACATGGAAGATAGTGTTGCTGAGAGCAATGCAGATTATGACATCCCAGCTCAAGAGGTTTCAGAGGGGAAGAATGTTATTAGTAAGTGGCCCAAAGACTGTTCTTATGATATTTTGGCAGGGAATATGGCTACTTCCTGGCCTTGTACAAAAAATCCGCCTGAGGTTAAGTTGAGGAGTTTTAGATTAATGACCTTTGGCAGAGGAAATTTCAAGACAGCCTAGTATTGATTGTGTTGTGTGCTTATTAGTTATCAATCTTATGCAGATCTATAATGAAAAGGAACAAATTGGACAAAGAAAAATGCAGAATATACAGTTTGAAGAGAAAAGGAGTACCGGGAAGTTTAATGGAGCTAAATCCACTGCTCAAGGAGAAGTTTGAAGAAATGTCTGATTGATGATAAATGGAATAAAGGGAGGAGTAATCTTAAGGCAAGACCCTACCCCAACTAAGTTTTCACCTTGCTAAAGGAATTAAATACATGCTTAAGCAGTGAAGTAACTTATCAGCCAAAGGAAAGCCAATGTAAATGAAGAAGGGGTCAAGTTCCAGTAGCAGAGCTTGGCAGCTTTGGTCATGTGATTATGGCTTTAGAGTCAAGGGTACAAGAAAAGGGCTGTAGAATCTCCCGTTAGAGCCAAGGAAAGCCAACAAAGTCATCTGTGTGTCAAGAGTGTCCCTACACGGAGGCCTAGAGAGGTCATTGAGTGAAGCTGTGGAGGTGAGGCCTAGGTTGTGTTGGAGACCCCAAGATATTGGAGATTCCCAAGTCACAGGACACCTGCCAAGGAGAGCTACTGACTGAGTGTGGAAGAAGCACAAGAAAGTGAAGAGTGTTGTGGTCAACAAAGATGGAAGGGGTTGGAGATCTGGAGAGCACTTTGACATCAGATATGGAGATGCAGAATGTTCAGTTTGCCCTGCTGGTTTTTGGTCTTGCTTTTGTCCAGAATTTCCTCACTATGCTACCTCTCATCCTTTTTTGGAATGATAATTCATACCATGTACCAATTTATGTTGAAAGTATGTGATTTTACAAGGAGTTATAGTTAAGTGCTTACCATGAATCTCAGAAGAAACTTTGAGCTTTGGACTTTAAATCAGTGTTGAGACTGTGATAGACTATGGGAAAATTTGAAGTTAGATTAAATACATTTTGCATTATGACTTGGCTTCAAGCCCGTGGGGGCCAAAGAGTGGAGTGTTGTGGTTTGAATAAGAATGGCCTCTTTAGGTTCATGTGTTTGAATGCCAGGGAGTGGCACTATTTGAAAGGGTTAGAAGGATTACGAGTTGTGGTCTTGTTGGAGGAACTATGTCACTGGGGGTGAGCTCTGAGATTTTCAAAGCTCATGCCAGGTCTAGTCTCTCTCTCTCACTCTGTCTGTCTCTCTGTCTCTGTCTGTGTGTGTGTGTGTGTGTGTGTGTGTGTGTGTATCTGCTTATATATCACGATGTAGTTCTCAGCAATTTCTTTAGCACCATTTCTTCTCCCTTGCCGCAATGCTCTCTGACATGACAATAATGGACTGGCCCTCTGAAATGGAAGCCAGCCCCCAAATACATTATTTCCTCAGTTTTTTTTTTTTAATTTCACCTGAACTTCTAATTTTCTTATTTTCAGGAACAGAGCAGATTATAAAAATGTAAGTATATCAGTAACTAGATTTGTATGTATCCAGCCATGTGTGTGATTTGAAATACTGAATGAATTCAAATAAAATTGATACACTAGAAATATGTTTGAGAATTTAAGAGATTCATTAAAGTAGTAATTAGCTACATTAGTGAAGGTTTTTTTCCTTCCTGTTACAATAAATCATTGTGACCAAAATTAACTTAGGAGAGGAAGTGGTTTATTCAAAGTACACTTTTAGGTCACAGTTCATCATTGAGAGAAGTCAGGGAAAGAACTCAAGTAAGAACTTGAAGCAGAAACCACAGAGAAACTCTTATTGCTGGCTTGCCTGCTGGCTCATGCTTCCCTAGCTTTCTTTTTACGGCTCAGGACCATCTGCCTATGGAATGGTGCTGCCCACAGTAGGCTGTGCCCTCCTATATTAATTAGCAATTAAGACAGTCTCCCATAGACACATCCCCTGGCCAGTTTAATATGGGCAGTCCCTACTTTGAGCCTCCTTTCTCAGAGTTGGCAGACTTCTAATCCAAGTTACTTCGAAGGTTTATAAGTTCCAGACCAGCCTGAACTTCAGAGTGAATTCAAGGCTAGCTTCGGCAATTTAATAAGACCTTGTATCAAAACTTGAAAATTAAAAATGAGAAAGGAAGGAAGGCAGGTGTATTAATCAGGGCTCTTTAGAATCACAAAACTTACGGAACGAATGCTCTCTTATCTCTCTCTCTTTCTCTCTCCCCTCCCCCTCCATATATGGGAAATTATTGGAATGATGTATAGGCTGAAGTCCAACAATGGCTAGCTGTGAATGAAAGGTTTAAGAATCTAGTAGCTTCTCAGTTCCACAAGGCTGGGTGTCTCAGTTGGTCTTCTGTATATGCTGGAATCCTGAAGAAGTAGATTCTGATGCCAATAAAGGAATGGATGTGTTGACAAGGTGAGGGCAAGCAGATGAGGGACACCCCCTTCCTTCTTCCATTCTCCTTCCAGTAAAAGGTGTTGTCAACATTAAAGATGTGCTTTCCAGTCTCAAGATCCAGACCAAAGGCATGTTGTCTTCTTGCCTCCATTCCTGTGCCTTCCATTTCTGGACTATAGTTCATTCCAACTGTAGTCAAGTTGACTACCAAGAATAGCCATGCCAGCAGGAAAGAAGGGAGGAAGTGAAAGAGACAACAGAAGTATTTAAGTCAGCAGTAGAGTGCTTGGATAGAATATGTAAGGCCCTGGGGTCAAGCCCCATGTGTTCTTTACCACGGAGATAGACCTCCCATTTTTAACTGGCTTACTTACAAATAATGCATATGTGTTTATCTGTCTGTGGATATGTGCACTTGTGTACAAGTGTCCTTGAGGCCGGAAGACATCATCTGATCCCTTGGAAATTGAGTTAGAGGAGGTGAGAGTCTGCCCAGCATGGGGGCTGGAAACAAAACTTGGATCCTCTAAAAGAGCAGTTCATGCTTTTAATCACTGAGAGGTCTTTCCAGCCAGCCAGTCTTGCTCCCACATTTTCACAATGTAAGCATTTAATACCATGTAGCAACCCTCCCTATTCTGTCCCCCTGGCCCTGTGAATTATGTTTATTGCTTCAATGTTTGGGAGGAAGAAGATGAACAACCACCATCACTCTGGACCCTCCGGTGACTTTAGAAACATTTGTCAGCAGAAGGAAGACAACATCTTCTGTGGTACATTTTTGTTGAACAATTGTAGACTCCATCAAAGCCTTATGCAAATAAGTTGGTGGGTGGTAACACAGATTCCTTTCTAATTTACAAAGACCCATTATAATTTCTCTTGTCTCAGAAATATTACCCAGCACACACAATAGCCAACAAACTGCCCAGTGTAATTACAGCCCTATGGGTAGACTAAACTATAGGGTTTAGAAAACACCTTTCAAAAAAGAACTGGTAATTGGTAAATCAATGAGAAAGTAGACCCCCTGTCAGGATCAAACCACTGTCCCTTGGCTGGTGTGAAATTCTTTCTGTGGCTGCAGCCAGCCATTCAACCACAATTGAATCCTAATTCGTGGCATATTTCTACACTATTATATTGAGATAATTCCAGAATGTGCAGTGGTGCTTGAAACTCAGAACAGCTGAACTGGGTACCAGGGTGGCCTTAAAATTAGTGAAAAGGATTTTTTTAATGGTCTAAGGGAAGCACAAATTGTTCAGAAGCTAAGGCTTACAAACGAAAACTGTGCCAAGAAACTCGACAAAGTTAGGGTCTGAAGAAGCAAGCAAGACTCTGAATTCTTCCAGAAAGAAAATCCAAGCATCAGGCCTGATTCCTTTATTCCTGGGAAGAATGAGGAATACAAACCCCTTCAGTCGAGGATGAAACTAAGAAGGCTTTCTGTAGGGTTTTATGATTTAATTAATAAGACAGCACAATTCTGCTCTGGTGTCCCCTGCATCCTCACATCCCTGATGGCTAGTGTTTATATGCGTGTAGGATTTGAGTAAGAGTGGCCCTCACAGGCTCATATGTTTGAATGCTTAGGGAGTAGCATTAGGAAGTGCAGCCTTGGAGTAGGTGTGACTTAATTGAGGAAATGTGTCCCTGCAGGTGGGCCTTGGGGTTTCAAGTACTCAAGCCTGGCCCAGTCCCTCTTCCCTCTGTGCTGCCTGTAGATCCTGATGTAGAACTCTCAGTTCCTCCAGTGCTGCATCTGCTTGCCTGCCACTAGGCTTCCTGCCATGAGAACAAAGGACTTAACCTCTGAACTAGATGCCAGCCCCAATTAGATGTTTTCTTTTTACAAGAGCTGTCATGGTCATGCTATCTCTCCACAGCAATAAGACAAACGCTTTCTTGTGTATGATATATTTAGCTAGAGACAGTCCATACTCACTGAAAAAAAATACAACATATGAGTAAAAGTAAGTTCCTAGTCAGCTGGTGGCGGGGGTTGACTAGTCTCTTTCTGCTGTCGAGGCAGCATTCAGAAACACCACTGTTAACACGACGTCACAGTGAATGCAGGGAGAACACACTTCTAATTCCTGCTACATGGAATGTTTTCAAAGCTGGTCACCCAGGGGACGTGGAGATGGCTTAGTGAGTAACATGTCTGCTGTGCAAGCAAGCGTGAGGACCAGTGTCTAGAGCCTCAGAACCCACATGGAGTCAGACGTAGTAGCACACATCTCTAATCCCAGTGCTCCGATGAAGAAATGGGACGTGAAGACAGGAGAAGCCCCAGGGGCATGTGGGAAATCTAGTCTTGCATGCACAACAGCAAACAAGAGAGATCCTGGCTGAAACAAGGGAGAAGGCAAGAACCAGCACTGCAGTTGTCCTCTGACATGCACATGCGTGCCAATGTGAATACATGCATGCGGACATTCATGTACACAGACACACATACAAGCATCATATATGCACAGAAAAAATAAAATTGGTGAAACCATTATTATGATCTTTAGCAACTGTACATGGTTTAAAATCTGACAGAGGAGTGGACTATCCACATGTTATGGTTCATTATCAATGGGCATTGGAGGGGGTTGCCCAATCTATTGGATGGAATTTGTGATTTTGTGCTGCCCTTACAGTCAAGTTAGCACTGTCATCAGAACATATACTTCGGAGGACAGAATGGAATGTGAGGTGAAGAGGTATTAAGCCTAGCTTTAAGTAGATCTGTTTGGAGACTGCAAAAGACATTGTGATATATGCACCAGGAGACTTTTACTTGGATTCCAACCTAATGAATTCAAACCCCATCTTTGCCATTCAGTTCCTTGTATTGAAAATTCTAGTTGGTCTTGATAATAAAAACCTGGAGTTAGATATAGGGATTAGTACTGAAACATCAGAGAAACAGAGTAGCCAGCCGCTAGTTCTTACTGAATCCTCAGACAAAAGGGGTGACCCTGTCCTACGAATACCTCAGACTGAATGCTATGAACTCCTGTCTCCTCTCTTGTTATATTCCTCTCTCTGCACAGCCATATCACTCCTGTCTCCACCTCCCTAGTGCATGGATTAAAGGCGTGTACCACCACTGCCTGGTCTCTATGGCTAACTAGTGGCAAGATTTGTACTCTGACCTTCAGCCAAAGCTTTATTTGTTAAAGCACAAACAAACAAAATATCACCACAGTGCCTACGTCCTTTCTATGAACGTATTTCATCTAAAAGGTAAATAGCCAATTCACGAGGAACTCATGAGGAGAAGTGACCCAAAGTGTCTAGCATATTTAGAACAGTGCCTACCATTTGGCCTATACATTTAGTTCACAAGTTAAAATTTCAGTTCCTATCATTGAATTTGGAGAAAGGAGCCAGATTTAGGATTACAGGAAGGAATTTAATTAATTAATTAACCAACTAATTAATACTCTCTCTCTCTCTCTCTCGTGTGTGTGTGTGTGTGTGTGTGTGTGTGTGTGTGTGTGTGTGTGTGTGTGTAGGTCAGAGGACAGCTTGCAGGAGTCAGCTCTTTCTTTCTAGTCCTGGGGATTGAAATCAGGTTCTCAGGTTTGGTGGCAAGCGCCTTTACTGGCTGCCCCAAATTCCTGTTCCCTCCCTCCCCAAGAGAAATTTTCTCTGTCCCAACATTTTACCAGGGAATGGGCCATTGGTGTACAACTTCTTAGGTTCAGCTGTGGACACACAGGGGGAGGTGTCTGCAAGCCTTAGTAGCTTCCATCTGCTGGTGAACTCCTGACATAACTCCCAGTGATATCTGTCTCCTGGTCACTCCCTGAAATCACCTCCCGAAAATGTGGCCTGGGGCAAGTGACTTTCTGATGCTCCTTGCTTAACTCCCTCCCTCCCCTCTGTTCCTGCTCTCCCACCCCCCTCACCTCCTCTCCCTTTTAGGTTCACAGAAAAAGTGAGAGCTGGGCACAAGGCTCCTCCCTCATTCCCTGTACAGGGAGTCCAGGCTCTGCTTAGTCAGTAGCCTCAGTGGTACCAGCTGAGACCCATGCCCAACACTGACAGTTCCCATCAGGGATGACTCTTGGTGTTGCTTATTTCCTAGGGAACAGGACATAACCTCCCTCATGGAGTGTCCCCCTTATTTTAGATTGCCAGCCTTCTTCCTGCTCATATCTTCTAGCTTCTGGTAACCACTGATCTTTTACTCTGTCTAATCTTTGGAATTATATAATATAAACTAAGGAGTTTTCTTCTTGCTTTCTTTGGATAACATTGCATTGTTTGGATATACCATCTTATCTGTTAACTTGCAGAAGGGTAGCTTGGCTATTTCCAAATTTAGGAAATTTTACTGAAGATGTTATTAATCATACATGGACAGATTTTTGTATTGATATAAGTTTTCAGCTCCTTTGGGTAAATATCAGGATGAGTAGGCCATACTTAGCAGATTAAATTAATAAAATAAGTAGAATTAATATTAAGTTAAACTAATTAAATCATGTATTACATCAATGGATGAATTACTATTAAAATAAGTTAATGAAATTAATGTAATAGAAATAAATAATAAGTAAACTATTGGTGTAAATATGTAACAACTGGGAGTCTCATCCATTGCTTCTAAGACTCAATTGGTGCAAATTCACAATAATGTTAGTATCTACAAATTTCAGTATAAGAGAATTCTATGACTTGTCACATTCACTCATAGTTATAGGACTATTACTATACATACACTGTCATATATGGATATATAATTATATGTGTGTACTTATGTATGTATTGTATTGTATGTATAGTTTTCAGTAACAGTGAAGGTCCATTAAGGGAAACTTATTGCCTTCTCACAATAAAGATAATAATAGTAATAATAATAATAAAAAAATAATCAATCCTTCTGTGGAGTTGTCCCTTCTCTTAGTTCATCTTGGACTCCCAATCTTCTGGCCAAAGGACCGCCTATCAAGAAGGCAGGTTTGCCTTAAGTTATACTAAAGAAATGGGAGGAATAATTAGTCCTCTAATGGGGTAATATACTTTTCCACCCCAGAATTCTGATCCCCTCATGTGGTCTCTTATAAACATGCAATCATGCAGGTATGTAAGTCTGCATTTGTTCTTCAGAATCACAAAAAAGCATAACTTTTCATTTTCTTATTTATATTTTTTTCTAAGCATTCTTTCCCTAACTCTTGGAGTATGCCCCCACCCAATCCGTCCCTTTTCTGTTTTCCTTCTCTGGGTAGCTGTGGAGAAATATAGCTTGCCTGCTTTGAGATTTTTCTTCTTTTTTAAATTAGTTTGTATGTATGTGTGTGTGTGAGAGAGAGAGGGAGAGAGAGAGAGAGAGAAAGAGAGAGAGGGAGAGAGAGACACAGAGAGAGAAGGGGGAGAGAGAGAGGGAGAGATAGAGACACAGAGAGAGAGGGGGGAGGGAGAGAGAGAGAGAGATTGCCTGAGTATATTCTGAGCACTATTGGTGCTCAAGAGCCTGTGGAGGTTATGAACCATCATGTGGATACTTTAAACTAATTAAAAATTATGTCAGGCTCCATTTGAATCCATTCTTTTACTCTTTTATTAATGAGACTACAAATTCCAACAGGGGATCCTGATTTTCCTAGTTAATATGAGGGTGCTCCACCAAGCTCCCCCCAAATTCCTGGTAACATAGTATTACCTAAAAGCATATTATATAAGTGTATTATTCTAACAATTATGCATAGCCCATATCTTTTAAAAATTGGTAAATAAATAGCATATAATATATGTATAAATGCATACTATATACTAATGAAAACAAGCACTCTACTGCACTATTTACATACATCTATAAAACAGGCCACATGGATCTGCATTCTTAGGTGTACCCATGGTTACCTCTCTGGCAGAATAGATGAAAGCAAAAGAGATATGCTCTATTTCTTGGTTTGCCTTTTGTTTCCAGGCGGATGAATGAATATTATGCAAATTCATGAAGCTGGCCTCACAGGAATGGCTAGTATTTCTATACGTTCTTTCTCTCTTATTCAGTGTCTGACAATTCATTTAGGTATCCCTCGGACCATGGTTTTAAGGATCCACTCCTTAAGGGAGATCCATGGACCAAAACTAAAAATGCTGACAGAATTATTTGGCAGAATTGAGAGTTTTGATCTGCTTTCTTGTGTGGGAATTATTAGCTCAAAAATGGATAGACTATTTAACTAACTAATTGGGTCCGAATTTTTTAGGATGTGTTTATTTTTTCTGGCATTATGCTGAAAGAGAGGCATTCACAGTGAATACGACAGCTGCTGATAGTCTAAGTTGCTTGCAAGTAAGAGTTAGGTTGGCTTTCATTTTTGATCAGTTATATGTGAGCATGGACTTGCTGGTTTAAGGTGACAGAAGCAAATTGCCATGTGATTGGAGATGAGACATCTATAGCAAGTTTCACTGGGCTAAAAGTTCACACACTGCCCACCCAGAATTCTGCTAGGAGGCTCTAGGGACAAACACCTTTCTGAGCAGCACCAGGGTCTAGACATTGCCTGTGCTTCCCAGGTTGTCTGCAGGCTCCACCCACCAACAATGCAAAGCTCCTTTCCTGCCCTTGAGGTCTCAGCCTTCTGACCTGCTCCTTCCTGGTGAAGACCATTGTGGACACACTGCACGGATTTGTGTACTCCAGAAAAAAATCACCTTAAAACACTCGACCCTAGTACTGTGTGCAAAGTCCCACTGACTGTGTAGGGGACACATCCCTAGATTCCAGGAATTAGGACTTTGGGGGAAGGCATTATTCTTTTTCCTGTGTGATGTTAATAAGTAACTCCTGGACCAGAAATGTGGCTTAAGGGTGTAAAGCCCCTTGTCACCAAGCCTGCTGACCTGAGTTCAGTCATAGAACTCACCTTGTCACCTTGTAGAAGGAGAGAACCATCTCCTGCAAGTTGTTGTCTCTCTGTCTCTGTCTCAGTCTCTCTCTCTCTTTGTCTCTGTCTCTGTCTCTCTGTCTGTCTCTCTCACACAGAGTAATTAAATAAATAATGTAATACAATTTTTTAAAATGAGTTAATAACTAAAACAAAATACTTTCTGATTGAATTTATGCCCACAGTAAGTTTGCTCTCAGAATACTCGATGAAGTAAAACCCCTGGACTTCCTTAGAAACACATTGTGATGGGGGCTCATCTCATTTTGTGGCATTAGCAGTGGGGACAGAATTTATGAAGCTGAGCTCCTTCTAGTTGCATGGTGGTTCTGGGATGTTTAAGGTGTCGGAAGCTGTAAACATTTGAAAGCTCTTTCCATGCAAACACACTGCTCAGTTTCAGTTCTGAGTCTTGATAAAGACCAGCCTGGCATTTAGGAATGCCCTGTTGTTCCTGGAAATCAGGAAAGCCAAATATGAGGTAAGTGAGCCACTGTAATGTTATCTTTACTGTTTCTAAAGTCTCCCTTATGGGAAGTATGTCATCTCCCCGCCCCAGCCTTCCCACCTGCCTGGCTCTGTGGTGATAACATGTCTGCTGTTTTCTGGATTGCCACCTCCTCTTCGTTTTGTATCTTGGTGTGGACTTTTCCTGCTTAGAAATTTCTTTCCTCCACTCATTCAATTGCTAACTTTCTCTTATCTTCTAAGATACAATGTACAATTTATTCCATTAAAATTGTATATATATATGATAAATAGATGATAGATGATAAATAGATATAGATAAAGATACATATATAGATATATCGTTTTTGGTTCCTTTCCATTCTCATATACTTTTCACAGCTACCCATCAATCCATTATTTCAAAATCAGTTTCTATCAGTTCATGTATCCAACCCTGTGTTTTGTTTGTTTGTTGGTTGGTTGGTTTTAAAGTCAGGGTCTCACTACATAGCCCTAGCTGACCTGGAACTGCTATGTAGGTCAGGCTGGCCTTGCGCTTGCATTGATCTTCTATGCCAGCCTCCAGAGTGATCCACCATGCCTAGCTACATTGTATGCTTAATTTTTATATCCCCACCATTCGTCTACGAACACTTTTAGGTTTCGTCGGTCTTTGAACATCTGGCATTCAGGGAGGGGATGAGGGAGTGAGGAAGGGATGCTAGTAAGTCAGTTAGATTTAATATTTCAAGACTTTGGGAGACTAGACGACATCATTAGCCACTCTGAGTCAGTTTCCTCCTTTCACAGGGATCTCTATCGCCCCCCCCTTTTTTCTCTTACTTGTTATCATGAAGATCTAAGGAAACAATGTGGGTAAAAGTCCATCCCAACAGTGAGGGTTCACAACAATCTGTTGATCTCCTGCAGCCTTCCAAGCAGGAGCTCAGTAGAGAGCATATAATGAAGAATGAAATGCACCCGTGCCATTGAGAAACCTTAATCTGTTGTGCATGTCATGGACACAGGGGACGTAATTGTTCTCTCTTGTAAGGATGGAGGGGGAAAGCCAGAGAGGTCCTGGCAGAGGCTATAAGAGCCAGAGGAGTGTTTCCTTGGAATGGGTTTGTGAAATGGCATTGTTATTAAAAACACAAGAAACATCTACAGACAGCTCCGGAATGGTAAGGGAGTGGGCCAATCTGGATGAGGTGAGTCATGAGAAGAAAGGTTTGCAGAGAAAATGACGTTGAATGTAGGTCCGGAAAGACATAGAGTATTTTCCCATCCTTTAGGACCCCAGCTAAAGGGAGGAAACTCTAGGCAGCTATAAGATTGGATGAGAAACCAGCATGTCTGTAACATAATGTGTGATGTGAGGACTGCCTGCCAGCCCAGCCTAACCCTGAGGAATGAGTCTGGGTCAGTAGCAACTGAAACCAAGAAACAAGTCCAGAGTGACTGATGGAACAAAGATTCATGGCAGTTGACATCAAAAATGATCAGAGCCAAAGGAATCGCCATGGTTGCATAAAGGAAATCTGAGACCCCAAACCAGGAACTCTTCATGGCTGCAGGCCATGGTGTTGACACAGGGACAGTGGCAGTGTTTCTCAAGGGAAGAGTCCAGCGGCCCAGATGGGTTTGTGGGTGTTGGTATCAGTACCAACAAAGGAAAGATTTAAAACAAAGGCTGACAGACAAGTAAGGGGAGGGCCAGACATTTCAATAGGATAAGTTAGACGATATCACCCATAAAAGCCAGGCAGCGTTTTTGAGTTAAAAGGTTTTAGTTTCTGGTGCTGGCATAAGAAATTGCTTTCTCATCCAATGAGGCCCCAAATAGTGCCCACCCTACTCATCTACCTTGATAGGAATTACATGTAATTATTCTAGCATAGGATTAGAGATAGTTTCTTAACAAAGGGCCTGGGAAGTGGGACCAAGGAATCTGTCCATACTTGGGAAGGGAGCAGGGAGACATAAAATGATTTTGAGTAGTGAAGCCTTATGATCCAGCTGAATCCTAAAGACATCATCTGGAAAGGCAATGGCATAGTTGGTGATGTTTTCTACCAGTAGAATATTAGTTATGAGAAAGGCTAAACTGGCTCAAAGCTGCGTTTGTAAAGGGTAATCAGTCAATGTAGTCCTATGACCAGGATTCATGTAATAAAATTAGACTCTGACTCCCCAGTGATGCTGTGTCTGTGGACCACCCCATCATCCATTTATCGTCATCTTACAGGATGTATATGGATCTTGGGGGATGGATCAGATGGCTTTTCTTCATGAAATAAAAAAATAATTAAAATATAATGACATAATTTCCTCCCTTTATTTCTCTTTACAGTTCTTCCCATGTGCTCTCTCTTGCTCCCCCTTGAAATCATGACCTGTTTTCCTTTGTTATTGTTACACACACACACACACACACACACATAGCTAAATATATAAATATAACCCAATCAGTCTGTTTAGTGTTACTTGTATATGATTTCAGGGATGACTCCTTGGTATTGGTATTGGATAACCAACTGGGAGCTCATACCCAGGGAAGACCATTTCTACCACTCTCGATTGCCTTAGTTGCCAGTAGTTCTTTGTCTAAGGGTGGGGGCCTGTGAGGTTTCCCAATTCCGTGTTAGTGTGACCAGACTGCATTTTTATTAATATTGTATTCTTTTTATTTTAAATAATGTTTTCATGCCCTGTTTGCTTTTGCTTTTGAATCTTTCTTAAATATTCATCTTTTTTGAGATTATACAATAGTTACATCACTTCGCTCTTTCCACCCAGCATTTTTATAAGCCCCTACATGTGTATCTGCGGTGTCATGCAGGTGAGTTTCCAGACACTTAGGTTAATGTGTGCTACTTACTGGGGACAGCCCTCTAAGGCCCAGTCCATCGGAACATTCCAAGGTTATGCTCAGGTCTGACCCCAGGAAGGAGCTCTTCAGTCTCCTGAGATCTGGTGACCTTTGTTCCCTTGTTGTTTATCTCATAATTCTACTTGGCCCCATCTGAAGTGAGCATTGGAGATAAGCCCTCCTAGGGAGGAAGGACTAGGAGCACCCTTGACCCGTTTCCTCTTTGTAGGAAAACCTAGGTCCAGGGTTCAGCATTCTGTTCAGAAAAGATGTTTTCTTTCCCAAACTCAAGCTTCTGTGGGTATATACTCACTTAAAAGGACTAGCTTCTTTATTAAGTTCCTATTAGCTCCAAATACTCAGAACTTTAATCATTTTTAGCACATGCTATGTAGAGATGCACATATAATGTTTGATATAACAAATGCGTATTTATAAAATGAATTTGAACAGTTTACTTTTACTTCCCTGTACTTCATGTTTCTCTGGTTTGACATGTAATGAATGCCTTAAAATTATCAAAACATGGAGGGAGTGCTACAACTTTAGTTTCTTTCTCTCTCTTTCTGTTTTCTGCTTAAGCTCAAGAGATATTTTTCCTTTCTACCTGTTTCAGACTCTAACATTGTAGCTTCTATTTTTTATTCTTCTTTGTACATCAATATTCTGTTATCTGAGACCCATTCTGTCTCATATTTATATGCAGACACTGCCTATTAACAGTGGCAGTGACATTCTGTTCTTTGATGTATAATTCTACAGGGTCATGGACATCTGGACATATTTTAGATAATGTCTTTAGACACTGTTTGTGCTCTAGATCCTCAGTCTTTATATGCTTAAGCCCCATCCCCAGGGCATTCGGAGATAAGGTCTTTGGGAGGTAATTAGGTTTAGATAAGGTTGGGAAGATGGCACTCAGAGCCCTTATAAAGAGGTGAAGAACCCAGAGCATTCATTCTCAAACCATGTAAGGATGCATCATGCAGTCAGCTGTATGCAAACTGGGAAGCACACCTTCAGCAGGAGCCTGCTGTCTGTGCTGATACCTGCTCTTAGACCTCCATGATTGTGAGGAGGTGTCATTGGCTCCTTAGAGCATCCATTCATGGTGGTTGGCTATAGTTGCTTGAGTCTGAGACATGAGCTGTATCGGGATGCACAATGTGACTCTTTCCTATTATTCTGAAACACCCATTTCTGTCCTGCTGATCCCAGTGACTGATATATATATATATATATATATATATATATATATATATATATATATTATGTGATGTGTGCATGTTCCTACTTATTGGTATCAACCCTATTATCAGTAAAAATAGATTGCACTTTAGTAGTCTAGCCTTACAAACTTAGTAACCTACAATATTTTATTTGAAATAAGACAAAAAGGAATCAGAGAACTATTGGACATATAAAGTCAGTAGCAGTATGAGTGAGAGTTGGAGACAGCGCCATGCTGCAGCTGCCTAAGGGCTTTTTTTTTCACAGATTCCCCAACTCAGGTGAGGCTGGAATTCTTGACTTCACCATAAAAGAGTTCCAGAACAAGTCAGTATGCAGCAGAGTTGGAGTTTACTAAGCAAAGATTTTAACATAGGTTTAAGTATGGGCTTGAATACAAAGAGTGGTGTTTAGGGCAAAGAATAATACATAGCCAAGTGTGGGTTCAAGTTTCCCAAAGACAGAATCATACATACTTCACAATCACCATGCATAAGACTTTGAAGGTCCATTCTGAAGGGGTTCTAAGTCTACTCCTTTTCAGTAAATGAGATGGTAGGGTGGTTCTATGGGCCAAGATGGGGTGAAGGAATGCTTACTATGTGGGGTCACAAGGGAGTTGAGGCATGTTTTCATTGTAAATGAAGCTTATAGTCTGATGGGAGATTCACAGAAAGTTACCGGTTTTACAGCTGGATCATAACATGGCCATACTCAAAGGTTAAAGCCTCTTGGGCCTTAAGGATGAATTGTTGCTGTTTTAACATTCTTACTTGAAACATCTCCATGAAAACAGAATATAGTCTGTATGTAATCAATCTTCATAGCAAATTCTGCTGTTGTGTTGGCATTCTCAATTCTCAGCTGGTGGGACTTTACCTTCTAGAGGGTTCCTTTCCTTTTGTATCTCCCCTGAACTTATCTCTGTCTTTCTACCCTGGGCTCAGGATTAGTCTTTCCTGCCCACAGTCCCTGTTCACATTTTTGATAACTTACTTGCACCAGGCTTAATTCTGAAACTAGCCATGCTCTATCTAGAGAGGGAAATTAGCCTCTGGGTGTGTTGGTTTTCAAGTCTAGATTTGGCTTCAGATACAACAAAAGTAGGAAAGAAACAAGGAAATTACACCATTAATTTCTCCATAAGCACAAGTCCCTTTCTGAAGTTTGCCTAACCTCGTTGCAGGTTGAGATGAGGCTTAAATGTATTTCACGGGAAATGTGCGACATAAATGTAGAGGGGATAGGAGTTGGGGGAGGGAGGGCTCTACCATGCACAACTATCAGAGGATAAGAGAGGGTGGCAGACTGGTGAATACAGACAAAAGTACTGAATCCATTGTTATTTAACTCATTAAACTGTAAGTATATTTAAAACAAAACCAACCCAACAAAAAGCTGTTCAACCCCAGTGGATTTAACGCAAAACTCAAATTCAAATTTTTAAGAAATATCTTTAATTTTTTTATTTCTGTGAACTAATTATTCAATAGAGAGAAAGAGAAGCTGAGGAAGCACACATTTAAAAACACCACATTGGCGAATTTAATGAGAAGTCTATACTTTTGTTGTTGGGCTGTACTGAAGAATTACAGCAGGCTGAGTAGTCACAGTTCTGGCAGTGCATTTGTATCAAGGATAATTGCTTTGCCACTGAAGGATGAATATCTCTGAAATAGAAGAAATATAATTACAAGCCTTACCATAGTTTCAAAAGGGCTCAACACTTCTCAGCTCCTGAACAAACTCCATGACCTTTGTCAAACAAGTCAAAATGTATTTTCCTCTGGGAGGTAATTTGTGTTCAAGATATCACAGAATGGGGCTCAAAGATCAGGCAGTGTCATTGTTATGCACAAATCTAGCATCTTTAGAAATAAATAGAATACGCTAAAAGCCAATCATTCATTTCAACAATATGCTGTAGGGAATTTCTTCTTGGAATGGCAGGGGGCAGAGGGAGAGAGAGAGAGAGAGAGACAGAGAGAGAGAGAGAGAGAGAGAGAGAGAGAGAGAGAGAGAGAGAGAGAGAGAGAGAGAGCAGAGAGAGACAGAGAGAGAGAGAGAGAGAGAGAGAGAAGTTAGGTGCCCACATTAGGGTTCACACAAATACCTGTAACTCTGTTTTTCCAGGGGGATCCAGCAACAACTGCTTCTGGCCTGCAGGAACCCTACACGCATGTGAATGTCTCTGCCTCCCAAATACCTTGATTACTGTGCATGTGTCTCCATTCCTGGCTTCTATAGTGAATTTTTTTTTGCACAGCTATAATCTAGATGTGTCCACAAATTCATGCGTTGGGAAACTTACCCCCAGTGCAGCATCCTCTGGAACCAGTAATGTAGAGCATTACCAGGAACTGAGGGGGACAGAGGGTGGCAGCTGAGAAAGATCATTGGTTTGTTTGTATTCTCAAGAGAGACAGCTTGTGTCATTCATTCTGTTTTCATGTCAGGTCGGTTTCCTGTGGTCAATATTTAAAAGGGTGAAAAGGGCTGGAATTAAAGTTCAAAGGTAAAGCCCTTGCCCAGCATGCATAGTTTTTTTAAATTTTATTCCCCAACTCTACAACAAGGAAAGGAAGAGAAGAAAAGAGGTTGGGAGGGCAAAAGAAAAGAGAAAGGAAGACTGTATTCTCTCCATCTGATACCCTCTTTGCAAGTCATTTAACAACAATCCATTCTTCGTCTGACCCAGATAAATTTTCAAGTATTTATTCATTTGTATTTGTATAATGCGTTTAGAGGGATGGATGGGTTTACAGGTGCATGTGAAAGTCTCATGTACTAATGTGGAAGTCAGAGGACAACTTCTGAGGGTTTGTTCTCTCCTACCATGTGGGTCCTGGGGATGGAACTCAAGTCCTCAGGCTTAATGGCAATGCCTTTACCTGATGAGTCATGCTATCCCTACCAATTTCAATCATTTTCTAGTTGGGCAGACACTGACTTAAGTCATCAGTGATGGCCCAAATAAAAACAAGACTTAAGAACTAAGTAGAAAGCATACAATGGAATCCAGGTGTGGTGATGTTCAAACCCAAGTACTCAAGGGGTGGAGATTGAAGGAACACCACAAGTTTGAGGCCATACTGTTTAACATAGTAAGTTCCAGGCCAGCCTGGGTCACATAGCAAGACCATGTCTCAGAAGGACAAAGCAAAAGTGTAGAGAGTAGGAATGAATGAAATATCCAAATGTCTATGAATATATAAATTTACCTTTTAAAGGATAGTGGTTATTAAAGTGTATTTTAAAAATACTAGCTAAATTACCAAGACTCAGAAGAAAAACTGGAAGAATGATGCTTTTTTTAGTGCTGCCATTCTGAGTCTAAAGGTGATTTTTCCTACATTGGCTGTTCTCCTTTGACCCTGTTAATGGGTGGCTTGGGAAGCTGTCAAATGCCAGTGGTGGTCAGACAAAGAGAAGATGCCCTACCAGCTATACAAAGGCTTTGTAACCAGGACTCAGGTCCTAGTGGACATAATGATGGTTGGAGTCTGTGTCAAATCAGAATGCTAGGTAGACCAGCAAGCCCTATTGGTGGTGACTTCAGTCATCTGAAATACTGTGTGACTGACAACCCAAGTCTTTTGATATATTCACTCAAATTACTGAGATTCCCTCAAAGTGCTTTCATTTGTTGTAGACATTTTCATGGTTTTATACATATGCACAATGGTTATACACAAAGCCAGTGATGATATAATGAATTTTCATGGAATCAATTTCAAAAACAATGACTTAGAATTCTGAAAAAGTCTTTTCACAGGTCATGTCTCTTTGTTGGATGTGATGTGAGAGATGAAATATAAAGCATGGAAAATATAAAAATAAAAGAGTTAATGCTGACAGTTTAAAATATTGGGGAGATGGGTAGAGACATGGATCAGTGGTTAATACCACTTTCTACTTGTACAGATAACTAGCATTTGGTTCCTAGCGCCAACATCAGATGACTCATAACCACCTAAATCTAGTTTTAGGGATTCAATGCCCTCTGCTAGCCTCCATAGGCATTGTACACATGTGTTGCACACACGCACATCCAGGCACATACCCATACACACAAAATAAAAATAACCACAACTGTAAAATAAAGCAAGAGCAGGGAAAAAGGGAACTGAATATAAAAAGACAATGAAAACCTACAATAAACATTCAACATATACATATTGAAGTGTATTACAGAGGTTATCTGTAACAATTAGACAGTTCTCACACTCCTTGACTTAGGCTAAGTCTTGCATTGAAATGAAAAGCTTGTACTTTCAGGGAAATACTCTCCTTGGATATTATTTTCACATTTATTTTCTATGTGGCTCAGCTCTTTGAAGTTATTCAATATGTACCCGCATGAGCACTCCCTATTAAATTTTCCATCTTCTGTGCAATGTTCTACGTAACCTTGAACACAGGAAATTGATTATGTATATATGATCTCACACAGATCACAGCTCTGGCAGAAATAACATGGGTGATCAAATAGGAATGCTAACACCTGTCTTCCTTCATCATTGTTTCCCAACTAATCAATACCTCCTTTAGGCAAATGCAGCTTTAGTTCATAAAAAGATTCTGGAATTTCACTGACTAGAAAGAATGATAAGTCACACACTTGATGCAATAAGTCCAATAAGTCTTTAATTTTTATTTTATTATTTTATGTGTGTATATGTTTTCTCAATTGCCTGTCTGTGTCCCACATGTGTGCAATGCCCACGAAGACCAGAAAAGGGTGCTGAAATCCCATGAAACAGGAGTTATCAGTGACTGTGAGCTGTCATGTGGGTGCTGGTAGTCAAACTTGGGTCCTTTGCAAGAGCAGCCAATGCACTTAACCACTGAGCCATCTCTCCAGTCCCAATTGATGCAATACATTAAGGGGGAAAACATCTGTTTAAAAATGCATCTGCACTGTGACAGACACACATTCAAGTGACAGACACACCTGCACTGTGACAGACACACCTGCACCGTGACAGACACACCTGCACTGTGATAGACACACCTGCACTGTGACAGACACACCTGCACTGTGACAGACTCACCTGCCAGTGACAGACACACCTGCACCGTGACAGACACACCTGCACCGTGATAGACACACCTGCACCGTGACAGACACACCTGCACTGTGATACACACACCTGCACCGTGACAGACACACCTGCACTGTGATAATCACACTTGCATTGTGATAGACACACCTGCACTGTAGCAATGCACTATGGAACTGAAACAGGAACTTGGGGTTTGATTTTGCTGGATAGACTTGGTTCCTCACATGGGTTCACAAGGCAGTTGAATACACATGGAAGCCTGGTGTCTCTGCTCTCACTTTCTGTCTGTTCCCTTGACTTTGGGGTTGTCTGCTTGCCAGGGTCTGTTAACTGTTCAAGACATGTGTATCCAGTTCATGACTTCCTTCTTCTAGGCTCAAGGTACAGAGAGAAGTCATTGCTCTGATCTGCATTAGCTTTGGATTTCAAGAATAGCAAATCCCTGGAAATATGCTATCCCCATTCCCATGAGGGCAATTATCTGTAAGAACGAGACCACATCCAGGAGCAGAACTAACCTCCTGAGAACCACCTTGCCCTCCATTCACTAAGGACATGGACCACCTTGCAGGAACAAAGCTGACAGTCTGGTCAAGAAAGCAAACCACATCTAGGCCAGGACTGCTTAATTATGCATGCCTCTTGCCCACCTTGCCCCAACCCAAAGCTCATGTCACTACCTCAAGACAGACTTGGGGTCACTGAGAACCTTTATTTGTGCCCCTTCCCAGTGTGGCTGCATTGAATAAATCTCTCCGTGTTTGCTCAACTCTTTAATGGGACATTGATCAAGCCTAGTCTGTCAGACACGCTAGAATTTGGACTTCCAGCATTGAAAATCTTAGGTCACAAATTTCATTATTTTACCTTAGAGTTGATTTAATTTTATTTCCAAATTCTGGTTGCAACCCACTGGATGTAAGCTGTAGGAAGCCAACTGGTCCCACCTGGGTTGCTCCTTAGTGTCACATTGAGTCTGTGCCTGTGGAACCCAAGGGACTCTCCTGTGACCAACTCATGGAAAGATCTGGCCAAGGAGAAATTGCTCTTCTTAATGTTTCCTTAAACACATGAATCAATGAGTTTTTATGAATTTCATATTCACTTTAACCATAATTTCAGCATTTTTACTGCTTTCGTGGTACAAGATCCATTCTTTGATGAATTTGGTCATTGCTTGTATTCCTTTTATGGTCTTTCTTTATCAGAACACAAATGGGAAAAATGAATAATTTATTCAGGAGAGTTGGCTAATCTTAAGGGTATCCACTTACAATTAGTATCTCATGTTTGCAATCCTCTTTACATAAAATTGCTTTTATCATTAGCAGGGGTCTTTCAAAATCATTTTTAAGTCAGGTATGGGGGTGTATGCCATAAGGGAGGTTCTCAAGTTCAAAATTAACCTGGGCTGTACAGCAATTCCGGGTTTACACAGTGAGACCCAGTCTCAAAAAACAACCAACCTCCGCACCACCCACCTTAAAAATTCTCACATTGTGGAGTATAAAACTGATGTTTGTAGAGGAAATTTAAGCAATGAGTATAGAACTGATGTTTGTAGAGAAAATCTAAGTTATTTCATATAGATTTGTAGTTGACATTATAGAAAGATCTTTATCAGAACCTCCACTTTCTGTTATCGTGATGAGTCCCTTACATTTGGCCAGGAGCTTTGAGGGCATCAGCTCAATTTATCATCACTCCATCTCAAGAGAGCAGTGCTGTCACAGGAGAGTCCAGACAACAGACAGTTCACGTCTTCTGCTGCCTGACTGGTATCCATCTGTGCTGTTTGTTTTTCTGAATGTTCTTAAGAAGCACACTTCTCAACTGAAATCAGTGTTCAGCAAAGGGTAAACAGAAAGCACTTAGACTCCTTAGTTTCTCTGAGTAATTACTCACAGGCTAATTCTAACACTTCTCTGTGCTCTGTTCAAGTACCATTCGAGTCTATGAAGAAGGAGGAGGAGAAGAAGAAGGAGGAGGGGAAGGAGGAGGATGAGGATGAGGGAGAGGAAGAGGAGGAGGAAGAGACAGCCTGGTACAATATCATCTTCCAGATCTTTTAATGGCTCAAGAAATAAACTCAAACATATTGTCCATGAAGCTTAGAATTTGTCTTTCGAAACAGAAATTCAGGCATATGAGGAAAACACTGCTTTGACCCTTAGTGTTATCACTTGTGTTTTGCAAAGTCTCCTCTGGGAGTCAAATGTGGCATCACTACCCAGACTTACATTCACACTGAGATTTAAGGCTCATTAAAGGGAAGAGTAACCCAATAGCATCCCTACCAGCATAGCCCATAAATGGATAGTCTCCTTGAAAATGATGACGGGACAGCCCTCAATACTGGAGCAAACTTATGTAGTCATTGTGGGTGCAAGTATTTCAAACCTGGCTCATCCATTTACCCTTTTAACTCTCTTTCTGCTGGATACAGTAAAATGAGGAAAAATTCAATAGTTCATGCCACCCTTCTTCTGTCTTCATTTTCATGGACAGGGAAGCTGAGGCATACGTGAATTTAGCTTGTCACTCCAGACACAGTACCAGTAAGAAGGGAGCAAGGCTGTGAAATCCAGGCACATCTATAATCAGAGCATGTCACACTCTCATGTGAACAGAAATTAGCTAAGATGCCTTGGATTGGACTAACAGAAATACTGTACATGGTGTGAGGGGAATACCTTATAAACACCCCTTTTCTTTGCAACTCTAGAGGTTAGGGGAGCCACTATTTTTCTAGTTTGATCTTGTAATTCAACGAGGGAGGGAATACAGACCGAGTATCTGATGACGGCCTGCTCTTGGATGGTGTAGGCTGAGTACCATTCTTGAAGGACAGAGTGAACTAGGGATGGGGGTATATCTCAGGTGCAGTGATGCCTACTGTGTGCAGTGCCAAGGCCCAGAGTTCAGTCCTCAGAATTTAAAATAAGATTTCATCCTGCCAGCACATGTGGCAATGGTCGCCTGTAATTCCTGCATTTGGGAGGTGGTGGCAGGGACATAGGGGGTTCAAGGACAGCCTCAGCAAAATAGTGAAATTGTCCAGACTGAGCCATATAAGATCCTGTCTCAGAAAGAAAAAAAATCACATAAACAACAAAGGAAAGGGATAGAACCCCTTGGGTATTAGTTTCTTTCTTTCATTCTTTTTTTTCTTTCCTTCCCCTTCCTCCCTCTGTCCCTTTCCCTCCCCCCTGCCTCTCTCCCTCCTCTCTTTTTCTTAATTTGCAATACAAACCCAAGGACTCACAATTGCTAAGGACAGTGTCACTGATCCACACCACCAGTCAGCCCATCAGTTTCTTTTGTAAGAGGACAAATCCCATATGGTTCAGTCCATTCTCAAAGGTCCCGCCCTCCTCTTAATGCTATGGACTTGGGCCTTAGTGTTTCTTCTATATATGAATCTTTAGAAGAAGCAGATATATTTAGACCTTAGCAAAGGATATACACAAGAAATTCAGCAGAGGGTTTTTAATTCTGTTTAGTAACTGTCAATTAAAAAGATGAGAATGCTTCTGAAAAACAATATCTACTTTTATACCATATATTCAAATGTGACCAAATAGTTGGTGGGCTTTTTGTTTGTGTGTTTCTTAACTCATTAGAGATTGACTTTTTCAAAAGAAGAGATGCTATCTACAGATTTGAAAATGATTGCAAGTTATTTTTAAAGCCGGTGTCACAAACTGACTATTGTTATGTAATATTATTTTAACTAGGCAAAGATGTGTTACATTTGTTTATGCTGTGGAATGTTGATTTTACTGTGTAAAAGTGTGTTACTTTTGTCTATGCTGAAGCATTTGTTTAATTATTTAAAGATATACTGTGTTTGTTTCAACCTGCCTGCCTAAGGCATCTGATTGATCTAATAAAGAGTTGAGTGGCCAATAGCTAGGCAGAGAAAGGATAGGTGGGGCTGGCAGGCAGAGAGAATAAAGAGGAGGAGAAATATAGCTTTGGGAGGAATGAAAAAAAGAAGAGGAGGAGAGAATGGGGAAGATGCCCGGGGCCAGAAGCCAGGCAGACACAAGAAACAGAGAAAGTAAGTTATACAGAAGGAAAGAAAAGTAAAAAGCCCCAAGGCAAAAAGACAGATAAAGAGAAACAGGTTAATTTAAGCTAGAAGAGCTAGTCAGAAACAAACCTAAGCAAGGCCCAGCATGCAAAATTAATAATAAGTCTCTGCATCAGGATTTGGAAGCTTGTTGGTGACCAAAATGAAAAAGCCTGATACAGACTATATTACATCAGAAAGGTTAAAGCAAGTGGGGACTGATCTATCAATTGTCCTATGTGATCAGTGTGACAGCATCCCAGGAGCACTTGTTGGCTCCACCCTAGACATGACATTCAAAGCTCAGGGTGGGGCCCAGAAATCTGCCTAAGGTAGTAATTCTGATGGATCCCAATGGGTTTGACTGGATGCAGCCTTATCACCTGTTGACTGGATGCAGCCTTGTCACCTGTTGCTAGAAAGCACCTTCAGACTCTTTGAGAAGCTTTCTGATTTTTCAAAATTTGCCAAAGTTACCAATTTGTAGTCAATTTGAAGATATTGTAGCAAACAGCTTGCTGATGAGTTTGGACTCTAACTCAGTTCCCTTATTGTTACTCTCTGCCCCACCTCTCTGAATTTCTGCTCCTTACCCCTTCTCTGTCCTGTCAGAATTTAGATAGAAAGAACGAACTCTTATGAGATGTGAAAAATAAGATATACTTCCATAGCTATGGAAAAGTTGCCATTGACTCTATAGACCAAGATCCTTATGGGAAGCTTGAGGTGTTTCCTGATGGGAAGCTTGAGGTGTTTCCTGATGGGAAGCTTGAGGTGTTTCCTGATGGAGCAGGAGAGACGATGGTTCAGTGGTTAAGAACGCTTGCTGCTCCTACAGGGGACCTGCATTTGATTCTCAGCACTCAGATTTAGTGTCTTACAAGTGCTTGTAACTCTAGTTCCAGGATATCCGACACCTTTGCGGCCCTCCGTGTGCACCTGCACCTGTAATGCACACATATACACACAGGTGTACATATTAAATAAGTAAGTAAAAAAAAAACAAAAACTGGGTGTGGTGGTGCGAACCATTAATCACAGCCATTCTGAAGCACAGCAGATGGATCTCTGTGAGTTCCAGGCCAGCCAGGACCCAGTCTCAAAAGAATTTTTTTCTGCCTAGATCTTTGTGTATATATTTATCTTTTCTCTTCCCTTTTGCATCTCAGGGAGCCCAGGGGTGTCTCGCCCTTTCTTTAGCGTGTCTCACAGTTCACAACTTCGTGATCTGTCATCACACTGCACAGAGAAAGAAACAGAAGGGCGAGTCAAAGCCACAAGCAGCGAGTGGCAGAGAGAGTGTGGGATGCCAGAGTGCGGGATGCCATTCCCTCGTGTCCTGCGAGCTGTGAGCCTGATTTCCATGCTCCAGTTCTCATCGCAAGGGGCAATTCTGAGGCTGCCTCCGCCCCAGGACTCCTGTGTGATTATTCAGATTGTTCCAGATGTTTGGGTCTTTTTGTTTTCCACTTAATTACTTTATTTTCTATTTTCTCTGTCTCAGAGATCTCTGCTTCACCTTTCTAATGTGGCTTTTCACCCTGCTGTCATTTCTGCCTTCAAGTATTCATGCTTTCTGGGATTGGCAAGATGGCTCAGTGTGTAAAGGTGATTGTTGTCAAGGCTGATGACCTAAATTCAGTCTCAGGAACACACATGGTAGAAGGAAACACTGACTTGTGCAAGTTTTTCTCTGACGTTCACAATTGAGAATGTACATTGGGCACATACACACACACACACACACACACACACACAAATGTTTTTTAATTAAGGAAATGAAGAGCCCTTTATTATCCTCCCACTTGTAGAGTTTTTGCTATTATTAGACTGCTATAAATAATAGCATTGAAGATCAATACCTCATTATCAAAAGCACATGTTCATTAGAAAGCATGCCACTTGAGAGCTTTACACTGCAGGGACAGTCACTGTTCCCAGGGACCGCAGGCTCTTCTACACCTGTCAGACCTCACTTTCTCAACTTTAGGATGACAACTTTTAATATAAGTAACATTTAGTGCCTTTTTGCCATTTTGGCCATTTCTAACCCAGTAGTCCCAAATATGGTTACATGCATGTCTGCTTTTTTTCCCTACTCATTTCTACTATAGCTATTCCTGATGATGAAACCAGTGATAAACTAACAGCGAGTGAACATAAACACACAGGAGGAAAAGGAAAAGGTACAGTTTCCACCCTAGACTCCCAACCTTAGCTCTCTAATGTAAGATAAACACATGAAATGGCCTGCAATGCAATGGCTGACGTCATGGCAACTTGAGCCTCACTTGCTGAGTTAAAATCCAGGTTCATCCGCTCTCCGGATAAATAACCTCAGGCATATTTTTCTCTTCGTATAACTATTTCCTTATCTGTGCAATGAGAATATTTCATACAGTTTCTACTGGAGACAAATTAACTCATTCCCACTTAGATCTAAGAAAACGGTCTGCTCTATCCAAATCTACAAAGCACATTGGACTATTATTAACTCATTCCAAGACTTAACCTGAAAAGCAAGTTATAAAATAGATGGTAAACTAACACAATACCTAATGGTTGCAAATCCTTTAACCGGGCAGTATTTACCAAGGGCTTCCTTGGCTTTAGGCACTAATCTAAACACAGAAACACAACAGTAGGACCAACAAACATTCTACTTTGGGGCCTGCACTCTGCTGGAGAGACAGAAAATGTACAAAGTAAGCACTAAAATGTCATGTTTCCAGTAGTGACAGCTGTTAAAAATGAAAATCATTTTAGAAGAGTAAAATACCATGTGTCCTACTTTGGTTAAGTTAATCAAGGACCCCTTGTCAAGTAACATTTGTTTTTCCTCAAGTCAGCTAAAGAAATGAAGTAGAACATTCTAAATGTATAGTGTCAATACCAGTTTCATCATATTTGGCACTCACTAATTTTTAAATACAAATAACCTCTGACGTGGCATAGCCAGTACTCTCATAAAAACCAGGGCAATGACAAATGTCTGCCTGTTATTTCCTTAATGCTTTTAGAAAACATGTCACTGGGACTAGAGAGGTGGCTCAGCACTTGTGATCTCAGGCTGCTCTTGTAGAGGTCAGAGGTTGGGTTCCCAGTACCCATGTTGAGCAGCTCACAAACACCTCTGCCTACTGCTGCAGAGGGTCCAATGTCCATCTTCTGGTCTCCAAAGGCAATGAATTCATGTGCGTAAACTCACACATAGACACACTTAACATGTAATTAAAGATAAAGACAAAACCTTTCAAAGGAAAACAATCACTTTAAAGTTATTTTCATTAAGAAACATTAATAAAGCTATGATAATGCTTCCTGCCAGCCTGGTCCCAGTGCTGCATTAGCCCCAAATAACACACAGAGATGCTATAAGTTATAATGCTGTTGGTTGGTGATTAGGATTTCTTATAGGCTAGGTCTGTCTTAAGTATTAACCTGTAACTACTAATACATGTATTTCTACATGGTCTTATTTACTAAGAACGCCATACACATGTGTCCTCTCTTTCCAGGATCATATGATGACTTCTCTCTTACTAAGCTACACAGAATTCTCCTTGTTCCCTAGTCCTGCCTATCTTACTTTCCTATTTGTCAACAGTGTTTTATTCATCAACCAATAAGAGAAACATATGTACAGAAGACTTTCCCCATCAAAAGTTCATACTATGGAGAATTTTTTAATCATGGTATACAACAAGAAAATCATTGTTTATACCTTTTTTATTAAATTAAAATTATGCCTTTTAATGTTTTTTAATCTTTTCTATACACACAAATACAGAAATGCTTCTGGGAACCATTAGGACTTAGAGGGTGAAAGATGTGTACAGTACATACCAACATTAAACCTAAATCTTTGACTATAAATATGGATTTTTTTCTACTTCAAAAAGTACAAATAGTATTTCAATTGCATACATTCTGCAGTTTCTTAATCCTTAAATAAGTATGACTTGTCATGTCTAATTTTTATTTGCATTCCTTAGGCCTAGCTTTATGTAAAATGGTTTCGTTGGCTGCGTTAATGGCATTTCAAGGCCTTTGCCTGTCAAGTTGGTTATTTCCATGCTCAGTGCCTTGGGAGCCCAGCAGTTCCTTTTCTATTAAAAAGCTTCTCATGGCAAACCATTTACTTAATCCACAGATTTAACTTGAGGGAAGAGGAAACGTTTTAAACTGCAAAGAGTAGGTCAGCACGAAACCTAGACACTCATGACGTATTCTAAGGAAGTCCTGGGATGCTGCTATTCCACGATGCAGACAGGCGAAATGGATATCCAACCTACGACAGCACCCTACACTTGGAACACTTCGTATGCCCATGCTATTGTGGAGAGATTGCTGGGGATTCAGTGGGGAAAGGTTCATTCTTTAGAGGATGGGGCAAAAATAAAAATCTTGTTCATGGGGTTGAGATCCAACTTACTGGTAGAGCACTCGCTTAGCTTGTGTGAGGCCCTGAACTTGATTGCTACACACATGTTCACACAAACTCACTCACATGCACTTTTACACCCTCTGTATGCAAAGTTGTTTATTTTATAGTGTACACATGCATGTGTGTGTGTGAACACGTGTGTGTGTGTGTGTGTGTGTGTGTGTGTGTGTGCGTGTGTGTGTGTAGGTTTGGTGGTATCACACTGTACATGTAGAAGTCAAAGAACAACTTTTAGGAGTCTGTCCTATATCTTGTAGGTCCTAAGGAATGGTCAACCAGGCATGGCTGCAGCAGGAGCCTTTACCTAACCACTGAATCACACAGCTAGCTTGTCCTCATTTCTTTTTGCTTTTGCTTCCTTCCTTCCTGCCTTCCTTCCTTCTTTCCTCCCTTCCTTCCTCTTTTTGTTTTTTTCTTTTCCTTCCTTCCTTTTTCTTTTTTGAAAATAGTCTCATGAAACTCCGATTAACTTACTATTTAGATGTGGCTAGCCTTGAACTCCTGATCTTTCTGCCTCAGCTTCCTACGTGCTGGGATCCCAGGTCTGAGGCACAAGGCCTAACTAGTATACTTTGTTTTGATTTCTTTTTTTTTTTTTTTGGTTTTTTCGAGACAGGGTTTCTCTGTGGCTTTGGAGGCTGTCCTGGAACTCGCTTGGTAGTCCAGGCTGGTCTCGAACTCACAGAGATCTGCCTGCCTCTGCCTTCCGAGTGCTGGGATTAAAGGCGTGCGCCACCAACGCCTGGCTGTTTTGATTTCTTTATAGGAATAGGAAGATGAAATTAATAGTATAGGCTTTAGAATTAATACACACATGTTCATAAAACACATATTGCTGTACCTCTGTACCTGGAAGACAAGAGTGTTTTCAACAAGTGTGAGCAAACATCCATATAGAATTATTTTTTTTTCTTCCAAAGCACAAGATTTGATGACTTATATGTGCATGGGCAACTCAACACTACAGTCAGAATGGATGTATCCCCTCCCTCCCCCTGTGGATTTGGGTTCACCCAGGAAAAGAGACGAGGGAAGATTGGAAGAGCTGGGGGATTGATGTAGTGAAGCAGTAATTGTTGACAGAATGCACGAGACCTGTGCATGATCGAGCCAGATAAAACCGCAGCAGCGATTACAGACATGGGCATTGAATTCCACTCCTTGCTGAGGAGCTACTGGCAATTAGTGGCTTCCAGGAGAGGGAGAGTCAGTTTTCTTCAAGGATGTGTGTCTTAAGAGGCGATCACTGTTCCAGTAGATGGCCCTATATACCCGTGAGGTTGCTGCATTTAGTGAGTTAGAAACACAACAAAGCGTGGAGTGGGAAGGGAATGGTGGTTGGAGAAATGGGAGAGGAATTAGAGCAGAGGAAATGAGGATGGGCGTCCTAGGGTTCCTATTGCTGTGAAGAGACACCATGACCTCAGTAAGTCTTATAAAGGAAAACATTTAATTGGGCTGGCTTAACGATTTTAGAGGGTTAGTCCATTATTGCCATGGCAGGAAGCATGGCAGTGTGCAGGCAGACATGGTGCTGGAGAAGGAGCTGAGAGTCTGCAGGCAGCAGGAAGAGAATGCCACACTGGGCCTGGCTTGAGCGTCTGAGACCTCAAAGTCTGCCCCCAGTGATATACTTCCTCCCACAAGGCCACACCTACTCCAAACGAGGCCACACCTCCTAATAGTGTCATTCCCTGTGGACCTATGGGGACATTTTTATTCAAACCACCACCATGGGCTTGAACAAAACTCACTATATACGCATGCAGAATTCTCAAAAAATTTTAAAACTTAACATACGAAATTTACAAGAACAGAAACAACACGTACTGTTCAGGATGTTGGAGAAAAGGAGCATTTGTCTATGCAATGATGGCAGAACTCTAAACAGGTACAACCACCATGAAAATCAGTATGAAGGTTCCTCAGAACACCAGCAATAGAGCTACCATATCATCTAGCTATCCCACTCCTGGATAAATACCCAAAGGAACCTAAGTTAACAGACCACAGAAGCATCTGCATAGCCATGGTTATTACTACAATATCCATAATATCCAAGGTAGAAAACCAGCATGGGTGCCCATCCACAGATGAATGGAAGGGCCGGGAGAGAAAGCCAGGTAAGAATTCTTCCAGACATCCCCTGTGCATTTCTTACCACTCATATGAGTCAGCTCACAACCCATCTGTAAGTCCAGTGCCAGGGGGTCTGATCCCTTCTTATGGCCTCTGCATGATAATGCCCTTACCCCAATGCTCATGTCCTAGTTCTCAGGTCTTTCAATGCATCACCCAATGAGACTCAGGGAATTGTGCCAATGCTCATTAAATTAAGCACATGGAAATGAGGGAGATGGGCTTAGTGTCATCACAGGGGTCTGTAGGAAGGCAGGATGGAGAAGCAGTGAGGCTGGAGTCAGAGGCAGGAGAGCCACCGCTGCTGGTGGGGATTGGGAGGGTGTGAGTCAAATGTATGGAGAGTTCTAGAAGCTGGAAAAAAGGAAAGAAACACCCTGAGTTTTCACCCAGTGTAAAACACACTTTTAACCTTCACGACTGTAATGCATTTGGATTATTCTGCAGCTCTAAGCTTCTTCTTGAATTCAGGTAAATTTGTAACAGTAAATTGGAAACCATTGTTCAATATAAAAATTAGTGACCAGAACTTTAAAAAAATAGGCATAATTTGGCCTTAGTTATGTAGCTGAGTTTAAATGTTTTCTGCTTTAGCTATCTGGTTAGGACCAGGTATGATGCCTCTCTTGCTTGTCTCCATACTGTCATTGCATGCGACATTAGGTATTCCTAGGATTGGGATGTATCTCACTTGTGTAGGGCTAGTTAAACATGCACAGAGATAGAAATATAGATTCAGTCCCTGATACCGCAAAGGAAATTTCCAAATTTTATTTTCTTCCCTTCTTTTTTAAGTTTCTTTCTTCTGTTCTATCCTTGCTCCTTTCTTTTGGTCTTTCATTTATTTTCTTTCTTTTTTATTTTTTTTGAGAGTTTTATACACGAATACCATATTTTTATTATTTCCATCCTGCCTTCTCTCTCTCCCCCTCCCAACTCCATTTGTATCCCTCCAGTCCCTCTCAAAAGCATGATATCTTTTAAAATTATTACTGTTGAACACACACACACACACACACACACACACACACACACACACACCTTGCTGAGTCTGTCTAGTATTGCTTAGGGTTGACCAGTTGTGATTAGGTAACCTATTAGAGGGCTTACACTGGAGAAGACTGATTCTTTTCTCCCTGTCTTTCTCTTTTAAAAGACTTTGGTGTCAGTTGGGAGACTAGGCAGTCCATCGGACCTCTGGCAGTGGAACCAATATTTATCCCTAGCACATGAACTTTGGGAGCCCATTTCCTATGTAGGGATACTTTCTCAGCCTAGATACACAGGGGAAGAGGGCCTAGGCCCTGCCCCAAATGATGTGTCAGACTTTGATGATCCCCCATGGGAGGCCTCACCCTCCCTGGAGAGTAGATAGGGGATGGGATGGGGGGGGTTGGCAGGGGCATGGGAGGATGGGAGAGAGAGGGAACTGGGATTGTTATGTAAAATAAGATTGCTTTTAATTTAAATTTAAAAAAAAGAAAGAAAGAAAAGACTTTGTTCATGCTGAGCTTGTAGTTTGACATGAGAAGTACCTTCTTTTTCTGCCTGGAGAGCCAGCCTCCAGCAGGGCAGGGCTCAAAGGGAATTCATGGAGTTAGTATATTATTACTTTTTCATCTGAGGGGGCAGGGGAAGAGACACTCTCTTGATGGTTTTCTTCTTCTGTATTCTCTATTCTCTTTTCCTATCTCTATCCAGAAAGGTTCCTTCTGTCTCTCTTGATGTTTTCTTTTTACTCGGTATTCTTCCTCATTCTCTCATTCTTGATGTTTTCCTTCTATCTTTATTCTTCCTCTACAGCTTATATTTCCCAACAAATTCTTTTAGGCAACATAGAAATCACAATCTGGTTATGTTCTATCTTTCAAGGGAACATTTACAATGAATACAAATAAAAAATAGCATGTTATCCATACCCTTTACATGATTAAACATTTTATGTATTACAGATGAAGAACAAGTTGTCCCAAGAACCCATGTACATATGTTCATGCCCAAGCAACTGTTACAGATTAAAAGGGTGCAGGTGAACACGCTATTCTTCTCATTCGGTTCTTTTACTGGCATCCTGCATTTTGTAGTTAAAAAGAAAGGGCCAGTCACTTTATTACTTTTCTTGGAAGGTAATGTTATAAGGAATCTTAAAGGAATCACAAACCTAGACTTTCATACATGAAAAGCAATCAGTCAGCTCTACTTTATATCTTTAGGGTACATCCTCACTCATCAATATTTTTTTTAATCAGGAACATGAGGGTAGAAATGGGTATAAAGAATTAATTATCATCTTTGACCACCAACCAGTTCTTGCAAGGAAAGTACATACGTCAGCTAGTAATAATTTGACTGCCTTGTTTTTTGTTTTTGTTTTTTGGTTTTTTTTTTTGATCCCTAACCTCAAAGCTATTATCAAAATATCTTAATCTAACCTGAGGTCGTTTTAAGGCTTTGTTTCAGCTGTGATGCACTTCAACACCTGTGAACATATCTCTCAACATTAGTGTATTATTAGGATTTAATTTAACCTAGCTGGGCTACTGGGACTCAGTTGTTTTTCTTAATCATTAACCTAAGCCACAGTCTATATAGCTCCTCAATAGAAACTCAATGAGTTCTGCCTGTGTGACATTTCCTTCTTTTATATTTTTACCCTTTGCAGCCTCTGCTTTATCAAAGGCAGGGGCAGCATTTTATCCTACCTTTAGCTATGTTAATTTTTCCACTAGACTAACCTCTATCATAATCCCTTACTGTAGTTATTAAAAACTCCAATCATCAAAATCTTGTTTTAACTAACACCATTATTGTATAAAATCATTGTTTCAGTTAAAGAGTAAAGTTTAGGGGGACATTATCTTCATAATAATTTATAGGCAAAATGCTTCCATGAGGATAAGTACAGTACATTACAAGCAGCGGGCGTCTTCCCACACCCATTACCGGAGAAAAAATGGCAAACCTGTAAAGGCACCGGAAAAGCAGGGGATCTTATGGAGTCTGTGGCCTCAGACCTTGCCTCTCTGAGATTCATCCATCAGGCATTCTGTCTCCTGGCGGTCACCGGCAACCTTCACTCCCTCTTGGACTTTTAAATTAAACCGCCTGGAGCACATAAATAGGCTACTGTATCAGAATTACTATGTGTGATATTTCCTAGCTACTAATTAAAAAGAAGAAACCTCACCACAACCTAAACTTCTCTGCTCTAAAGTTCCAGGTTCGGGTTTTCTTTTTGTCCCTTCTCGATAATTAAGTGGTAAGTATGTGCCACTTTCAAAGGGGACAACAATTTAGGAATGGTTGCCACAGAACAAGTCACTGGGAAATTTCCTGCGTGCTCCTCAGCCTTACACGTGTGTACAAATGGTTCATGTGCAAAGCCCATCTCGATCACAGTTGCTAAGGCACAAGGATCAGCAGTGGATCTGGACCAGGGGGACCTTCCCCTCACCAAGCGTAGTGCATACACTGGAAAGCAGAGCGAGTCCCTTGGTTTCTTTCAGATGCTAATTCTGCTGTGTACTTGGTCATGTCCCCAAGAGTACCTCTTCCTCATACAGAGTGCTTTATGTGGTGGAGGATGTTACTATCAGGCCTTAAAGGGGGGATTGGAATGGGCTAAGAGGTTTAGAGGTCTCATTTCTGTGATAAAATACCTGGCTGGAGCAATTTGGAGATGGAAAGATTCGCTGGGGTCACAGTTTAAGAGGAGTACGGTCCACGGCTGTGGGAAGGAAGTTGGCAAGAGCAGTTTACAGCTGAGGGTAGGCGTTGCTCCCATCTGGGAGTATAAGGAAGCAGAGAAAAGGCCATAACTGGCGCCAAGCTACAAACCTTAAGACTATCTGCCCAGTGGCCCCTCCCCATCTCCTCATGGTTCTCCAACCTCCTTAACTATCTGGGGAGCAAGTATTCAAAGACATGATCCTATGAGGGACATTTCACTTTCAAAGTCTAACAGAGAAAGAGAGAGAGAGAGAGACAGAGAGAGAGACAGAGAGACAGAGAGAGAGAGACAGAGAGACAGACAGAGAGACAGACAGAGAGAGAGAGACAGAGAGAGACAGAGACCAATTAATAAGATATTTCATATTTATTTACTTCTATTTGTCTAAAAGAGAAAAAAAAATCAGGTGAGCCCCTTTAGACAACCCAGTCTCTTAATATACTACACCTTAATGACATATTTAAATGTGAAAAAATCCCACCTCACCCTTTTCAAAAACATGTGCTGTGTTTTAGGAGTCAAAGACAAAATAGTCTCTCTCTTTTTTTTTTTTTGGTTTTTTGAGACACAGTTTCTCTGTGTAGCTTTGGAGCCTGTCCTGGAACTCACTCTGTAGACCAGGATGGCCTCAGACTCACAGAGATCTGCCTGCCTCTGACTCCTGAGTGCTGGAATTAAAGGCGTGCACCACCAGCGTCTGGCCAAAATAGTCATTTTTAAATGTCTGTAGATACATATTTGTAAATTTACAACCTTTTTTCCTGGTTCTTCAGTGTGCCCAATGCACTCCATAAACTTCCCTGGCTGGCGGTGGCAATTTTCCAACAGCAGGGACTTACTTGTCAGTGCTGGCTGCCAGGCAGGGCATCTGCCGGCACAAACGTGGGCAGTTCCTCATTGTTCTCAGCTCCCAAAGGCCAGGCAGTGTGGGACGAGCATCACATCCAGGTGCTGATGCTTCTTTTCAGTACCTCTGTGGCTGACAGAATGGAAGCTGCTTTCTCCCCAGGAGGGGACCAGGCTCTTTGTTCACAGGCATGGGACTTCTCAGAGGATGCTATTGCAATGCAGGGAACTCTTTGGAATGACAGCTACCTTCACAGTAGTACTTCTGGCATTGCCTACCATGGGCAGAGTAGAGAGGAATGTGGACGTAGCTGTTTCTGTTCTACTTATGTATTCCATATATTGCCAATCAAATAAATATCTCTCTGTCTCTCTCTCTGTGTACATGTGCAAGTGTTTTAACTGTCAACTTATCAGTCATATATAACATCATGTCTCCAAATCCTTAATCCCTTTCGTCACTAATTACTCATCACTGTGGCAAAATACTTGATGGAAGCAACTTAAAGGAAGGATTTATGGACTGGTTCATGATTTCAGAGGGGGTTGGTTCATGAATGCTTGACCCCATGATCTTGGGCAGAACATCAAGGCAGAGGGAGCATGTGTCAGAGTGATGCTCACTCCATGGCTGATCAGGTCAGGAATCAGAGGCGAGAGGCATACAGAAGGATACCAAGGTTGAGAGAAAAATATGGCTTCCAAATACACAACCCCGGTGACCTCCTGCCTCTAACTTGGCCCCACCTGCTACTTTTTACCATTTTCTGATAATTATAAATCCACCAGGGAAGTCAATTATACATCAAGTCAGAGTTCACGGTCTAATCTCTGGAACAACCTAATTCTCCTTCTGTAGTTTTCTTTTTTAATTTAAACTAGAAACAAGCTTCTTTTACATGTCAATCCCAGTTCTCTCTCCCTCCCCTTCCCTGCCCCCCACTAACCCTCCTTCTCTCATTCCCTTTCTGCTCTCCAGGGAGTGTGAGGCCTTCCATGGGGGGTCTTTATAGTCTGCCATATCATTTGGAACAGGGCCTAGACCCTCCTTCTGTAGTTTTGAGACAGGGTCTAATGTAGTCCAGACAGACCTCTAACTGGCTATGGCCAGCATCAACCCAAAGTCCTGAGATTCTAGCCTTTCTGGTGGAGTGTCTGGGACTAGAGGCCTGTGTGCCTCCACCAGCTCATTTTGGATGGTGCTGGGAAATCAATCCAAGCCTGGCCCTCTCCTTTCCAAGCTACACCCCTTTGTCTAGGTTAATGCTCCGACAGACATACTTAGAGATGTGATCCACTAATCCCTTAGGTATTGTCTAATCCAGCCAAGTGACTCATCAAACTAACCATCACTCCTTTTTCAGGTGAAAATCTCCATGGCATGGCTGATTGTTTGTTCATGTACAGTTAACAGATATGTAAGATTGTGATTAATTAATTACTATTATGACAAGTTTTTGTACAGTAGGCCAAAGGGATTGGTGTGAATATTTGTTTTCTATTGTAGATTAATATGATGCTGTCTATTAATCTACAATTTTCCAGGTTCTGCCCCATGTGGTTGGTCTGAGTTCTCAGCTAAGGGAATGTCAGAGTTAAAGGAGTTACCCATTGGCCTCTCTGGGAAAAAGGACCTTCCAGATCCAACTGAGTTATTGGTAGAATTCAGTTCTGTACCCTTATTTCTCTCAGCCATTATTGGCTGGAGATCGTTGCCAATGACTAGAAGATATGCCCAGGTCCTCCTACTTGAAGAACTGCTCTGTGTTCACACCAGCAATGATCTGGCAAATGCCCCTCTTAAGCCTCAAGATTATTTGCTGCTAGCTAGAAAACAAAAAATTATTTCTGCTTTTGAAGGACTGGTATGACTGGTATATCCATATAATCTTTCCATTTTAACATCTAAAATGAATACATTTAATTAGAACTGCAGGATCCTTGTTGCCAGACAACAAAACTAAGTCATGGGAATGACTGGGATGGCTTATGAGCACTGTCCTTGTAGCATACTATTCCTAGTTATCACTACCATTAGTTATCTTTGAACTATGTTACAACTTCCCTTAAGTTCTGAAAAATTAATAATTTTATTCACAAATTTGTAATTCTTATTCACAAAAATGAAAAGAAATATGATCAATAGGCTGCAATAAATCATTGTCCCATGGCTAGGTCAATTTTGCATCTATTTGTAAGTTCATTTCAGTATTCTTCATTGCTGATAAATATGCATATATACATATGTATATACATATATATATCTTTAAATCCTTCTTTGAATTAGTTAGAACACCTTCCTGTTTCCCTCATTACATAATAAATTAAAATCTTTCATGTATGAGTTATAATTTCATTAAGAAAAAATAATATTTTTAATAATTCCTAAATATTGATAACCCTGGTGACTCATTAGCCATCTTAGCTCTTGGTGTTTTGAAAATTGAAACAAAAAAGTTTAACTGAATGGAAAAGACATTCCCATTTTGGGTGAAGTGTCATGTTAATGTCTCTGAGAAGACATGGAAAGTCTTGGTTCTCTCAAAAACTAAACAAGATCGACAAATCCTTAAGCAGTCTAAACAAACTGAGGGTAACAAAAGAACCAAGACCCCAAGTAATAAAATCAGAGATGATAAAAGGAATGTCCTGACACATATAAATGAAATCCATGGTACTGTTAGAGAACAGTTTAGGAACATATGGAAAGACAGAAATGGAAAGATCTAGAAGGAATGGGTGAATCCGTAGACACATTTAACCTGTCAAAATCAAACCAACTACTTAAACAGATCTGTAACAAGCAACTAAAGCAGTAATAAAGACTACCAAAAGAAAATGCCAAGTCTATGTGCTTTCCTTATGAATTCTAGCAGACGGTTAAGGAAAAGCTAATGCTGCTGTTACTCAGACTGTTCCAAGAAATAGAAAGTGAGGCACACGACAGCACTCTTTCTATGGAGCCATTATAACCTTGGTACCAAACCCAGATAAGACAGAATGAAAGAGAGAAAACTACACACCCATTTCTCCTACGAAAAGAGATGCTAAAGTTCTTAATAAAAATACAAAGTAAATTTACAAACATATTAACAAGATCACGCATAATGATCTGTTTGTTTCCATTCCAGAGATGCAAGCATGGTTCAGGATACATGAATCGGTGGTTGAAATGCAACACATTAGTAACTTGACACAGAAATCACACAGTCGTCTCAATGGATACATCAAAGTCCTTTGAAAAAGTCAGCACCCCTCCAGAGAAAATCCACATGAAAACCTCCTGGTTTAAAAGGATACAACTCAATATAATAAAGGCTGTGGGTGGAAAAACCTATAACCAGCATTAAAATAAATATGGAAAAACAAATTATATTACAGAGACTTAGTAAGAAAATGCCATAGCATTGGCACTACACCAGATCGCCGGATCGATGAGTGGAGGACCCAGAAATAATCTCATCTACCTACAGCCACTTAGGTTTGTAAAAAGCTGTTGAAAATATTGCTAGGAAAGCAATTTACACACGTGGAACCTCTGTCTCTCACCCTGTACAAAAGTCAATCCAAAATGGACAAAATTCGGGTCCTTACTACCGGATATGAACCCCCACAATTGCTGGAGGAAACCATGAACGTGCTTTGAGATAATTGTGTCAGCCACTCCTCAGTGGCTGGGATGAAAACACTCCAACTAAAAGAAAACTAGCGGAGGAAATGTTTTAGTCTGTCTTGTAGTTCTGTCATTGAGGCTCAAATGATAGGCCCTTCAATTAACTAACTTTTCAAAGGAAAAAATATGCCAGGTATGTATTTATGTATCCCCAAACAGTAGCCAAGGTTGTCAGGGAACTTCTTAGGTATTTGGCTGACACCTTGCTTCCAGTGTTTTTCGATGTCACAGGTGATGTTATAACAGAAATTCTGTTTGTATTTTAATGTTCTAAAACTCTCTGAGTGAGTGAAATTATTAGAAATCCTCTCTGTATGTGACAGTGTGGCTTTATGGACATTGTGACTATTTTGAATTCTCTTTATACATTAAGTGGTATGCATGGAGGAAAAACACAGAAAAAAATATTTAGATTTTGTTTTAATTTGAAGATTGGCAGCAATATGTTAGCTGTTTTGGGGGGAGGAATGCTTTTCTTTTAATGTCTTAAATGAGAGTCAGTGAGACATGGCTTACTTAGTAATGAGTATTTGGTTGAAGTCTTGGTGAACTTGAGAAGAAATGCACAAGGCCATAGTTGGTTTTCCTTCGGACGAAGAAAAGGAATTCTCATGACTCACTGACAGTTTTGCATCCGTGGGAAAGGAAGAAGAAGCCAGTGACAGAGTCAATACCAAGTGAGAGAAATAAATTGATGTCATAGGCTTGTGGGATTCCTTCAGCATGATAAACAATTTGTCACTTTGAGATTGAGTGAGCATCAGGCTCACCCCAACCCCTCTGTCATCCAGCTGCGTGGCTCAAGGCATTCAGCCATGTGAGATTGGGCTGTAGCGTTAGACTCACAGACCTCTAAGTACTTTTAGCCTTCATAAGCAAACTACTTCTATTTAAATAAATTGTATAAATTTTGTTTGTTTTATTTGTGTTACACTCAAACAAGCCCTTAAGATATTTTCACTTTTGAAAGGGGCCTAGTATGGTGCAGAAAACACTTATAAACAAATCTGAGGAACAAATAAGGTCAATGGGCACATTCTTTAAAAAAGAAGTCAATAGCTACTGGCTGGAAATCTGTGTGTTTTAACATGATATAAAGATGTAATGGGATATACCTAGCATATAAATATTATCTGTCTTTCCAAGATTATTTTCCAGTGCCTTTAAAAAAGGGGCATTCTCCCATGGTTGCGCTCAGCTGGTTTTTTTTAACTCTTGTTTTGATAGATTCTTCATTTTTATTGTTACATAAAGCAAAGTGTGGATTTTATTTATTCCAAAAGAATTAGAGAGATATTTGCAGAATGACTGGATTTATAAAACAGGTTTCTAACAAACGTATTGGTTAATAGACTAAGAGAATACTCCCTTCACAGGCTTGTGTAAAAAGCTGATAGAAAGACTTGATGGATGTGTTTTAAGTGTGAAATTATCAATTTCTTTTAAGTTCAGAAGGCTTCGTCAGCTTTTTTTTTTTTCACAAGGACAACGAGATGTAAGGTACAAGCCGCAGTTCTGTTAGACCCCAAGCAGTGCAACAGTAGACGCCTGTTTGGCTGTGCACACCCAAATGAAACCAAAAAAGATGGAAGCAGGAGCCTCATAGTGCCAAGGTAAACAATAAAAGTGGGAGGAATTTGGTGTGAGCATGTGGTGAGCATTAGGGTAGGCAGCTGTTAGGACAGGCCTTTTCTTTTTCTTCTTCAGTAGGCTGATGTGAAGCATGGCCTTCTGCCCCTGAATTTCCCATGGTGCCTAGCACAGAACGTGTTATTGGTGGTCCTGTAAAACGCAGGACCGCTGAGGCCCGAGGGATTTTAATGCGGACCACAGGAAGATAGCAGCCGGTGTTGCCTACTGAGGGATTCATTTTCAACTTGAACTTGGGATGGAATTTATTCTCCCAGCCAGCCAAAAGAGCAGTAAGAGTACAGACTTTTCTCTGCAACTGGTATGGTTCTGGCAGAGCGGCAGGCAGCTCCCGGAGAGGACTGGTTTGCTGGCTGCTCAAATAGAGACAGAAGTCAGTCCCTGGTAATAAACACTGGCAGGAGCCATGTGGGTTGAGAGCAAGAAATGAAACAGCCTTCGTGTTTAGCTCCATACAGCTGAGAAGATGCTGTACTAAAACCTGAAAAGCTGAGAGTCTTCTGCTGCTACAAACAAATATGATACAAAGGAGTAGCGGTCCAAGGATGGAGGAGATGAGGCCATGGCGTACAAATGGACTGTAAGCGCCCATCCCACAATGAGGGATGCTCTCTCAGCCTGGACTCTTGGGGGAGGGCCTAGGCCCGCCCTGGATGAAATAACAGACTCTGGAGATCCACCATGGAGTGCTTCACTGTACCTGGGGATCGGAGTGGATATTGGGTGGGGGGCTGGGAGCCTGGTGGGGAGGGATGGGGAGGAGGGGAGGGAGAGGGAGCTGGATTGACATGTGAAACAAACTTGTTTTTAACTTAAATAAGAAAAAAGGAAAAAATAAATAAAATTATTAAAAAATTAAACAGAGCATTGGACTTTAAATAAGGAAGAGAAATAGTTCAGAATTGTGGACTTGTTCAGACTCCACCTGTCATCATGAGAACATTTTATTGTCCTTTGATTGAATTGAAATGATGAGAATTGAAAACAAAAACAAAAACCAGGGCATGTGCTACAAATTGGCAGCACATCTTTTCCTCTGTGCTGCACCCAGGCTGACATTAATCTTTGTAATATAGACTTCGATAGGAATTTGCACTCCCAGTGCTCCCTGATTGCTATATGTCCTTGTCCTCGGTGAAAATTAACTATAAAACCATTTCTTAAGTTGATGCTTTTCTCTAAGAGACTGGAAATATCCTAGGCGGCCTCAGTGCCAGAAGTCTGAGCCTAGCAATCCACAGGCATGATGCTGGGCTGCACTTTCAGCACACCGGAACAGCTGTGCTTTATAGGGCAGTCCTCTGTGAAAGTGTATTCTTGTGGGCTATGACCCATGAACAGTGAGTTGACAAACGCCGTGTTCCAATCAATGCCTACTGACTATTCTCACAGCCTCATATAGTGACATGTAAAAACTCTTTGTCCTTTGAGTGATAAATAAACCTTCTCACCTCATTGATGTGTAAACATTTAAAGGCAAAGGTTAGGAGCCAGTGAGGTGGTTCATTGGTCCCTCCTAGCTTGATGATGTGAGCTCAGTACTCAGCACTCAGTACCCCACGCCCAAGGAGAGGACTGACCTCCACATGCACATGTCCAAACGTGTAAACACACCCACAGGCACACACATACACACACACACACATACACTCACGCACACACACATGCACACACACAGAGAGGGAGGGAGGAAGAGAGAAAGAGAGAGAGAGAGAGAGAGAGAGAGAGAGAGAGAGAGAGATGAATGAATAAGTAAGTAAATAATGAAGTTAAAAAGTGGGATGAGAATAGATGCTTGATGACTCTGGAATTGAAATGAAAATGAGCCGGCTGTTAATAAGCCTTCAGGGTACCATTTGCTGCAGTTTGATTACCCGGGTTCTGAGTAATGTCAGAGAGGCTAGCTTCCATTCTCTAAACTCTTAAGAGGTTAGAAAATGTCAAATTTGTTTATTTGCTCTGTTGTAACTTAGGCTGGTTAGTCACAGGCGACACAAAACTCGAATGTCAAGTTGCTTAAGCACAAAGAAACCACACTGGTTCCAATAAGCTTTGTGGAAGCGAATGTTTGGAATTGTAGCTTCATTTGGAGATATATTTAAAATACTATTACAATTTTTTTTGTCTTTTTGAGACAAAGTGTCATGTAGCCCAGGCTGGCCTCAAGCTCCCTGTGAAGATGAGAATGACTTCGAACTCTGATCCTCCTGCCCTGATCTCCCAAATGCTGGGACCAGAGGCATGTACCACCATTTCTCATTGTGATCTCTGTATTTAACTTACAAACTTAACTATTCATCTTCTAAGTTCACATTCAATATGGGAACAGATAACTTCTCTTTCTCAAAATACTGAAGTTTGTTATGAATTCCACAGGGTGGAATGAGGTCACCTAGATCTCATTTAGCAAAGCAGAAAGATGGAATATACCAGTTCATATTACCTAGGCTGGCTGTTCAAGGTAAGGTCAGCCTGCTGACTGTGTGGCCTGAAAGGAGGGGTTAAAATTCCTCAAGGGAAAATTCTTGTGTTATTAAAAATCATCAATCAATCAATAAATTGAAGAGCAATTCCATCATATGATGAGGAACTGCTCCCCAGAGTGGTTGGCATAGTCTTCTAGGCAAGTTAAGCAGTGAGTGTGAGCAATCAGTGTAAGGCCTTCTCCCTCCTCTTCTGTCAATTACCTTTCTATGCTCTGAACTTGGGAATTACGAGTCATTAACCCAGCCTCCTGGACATCTTGTAAATAGACCTGCTACAAGATGCCAGCGGATGGGAAAGAATAAGCGTGTGTATTCGAATGGGTCCTTGTGGCTCCCTTTCTACTGATGGTCACTGGGATGGCCACACCCATCAGGTCCAGTAGATCTTAATGTGTGGTCCCGCAACCACCAGAAGGTGCTAGCATATTCATTACATACACAAATGTCCTGGAGAATCAAAACTCTGAGGCTGAGGGCCAGCTACATTTCCCAGTGGATTGAGAAATGACCAGAAGTTTGGAAATCACTGATGGAGGTGTGTGTGGGGGGGCATTCCCAAGCTTCTAAGACTTGAGCCTGCTCAGGTGGTACTGTTCTCTTCTCCCCCCTCTCCCTGCTTCCTTCTCTTCTCTTCTCCCCTCTTCCTTCCCCTCCCATCCCCTCCCTTTCTTTCCTTTTTTTTTTTGTTGTATGAGATAAGCTCTCCTATAGCCCAAGGTGACCTTAAACTCTATGCAGCTAAAGATAGTATTGAATTCCGGATCCTCCTGCCTTTAACTCCCGAGGAATGGGATCACAGACATGGGCTGTCTTTCCTGGTTTGTTGCAGTGCCTGTGGATCCAATGTAGGATCTTATGCATGCTGGGCCAGTACCCCACCCCTCTTAGGCACATCAGCCTTACTGGCCCTGTTTCTGAGTGGCTAACGACATATCAGCACCTTGTCACTTTATCCAACACCTCTATGGCTGTCCCTAAGCTCCCTGGGGAACAAGCTCTACTACAGAACCCTCAGTCTGGGACCTCGGCTGTGCCGCTGACATGGATTAGTGTGAGAAATATTTCTATATCCCTGAATATTTATTTAGAAATACGTTCTAACTCTTTGCCTCGGTGTATGCCACTTGGATCAGTGTTACATGATCTTGAAATAAAAAAAAACTCAGCTTATTTTAAGGCTATCCTCAGCCAAAAAAGTGTTTATGGCTTTTCCAGTTTTGCCAGGGAAAGCTTCAGGGGTTTGGTTCATAGCAAGCCAATGAGTACAGGTCAGGAAGGCTGTGGAAAAATCTGAACCATGCCTTTTTCCCAGTCCAAATTCAGGCCCCAAGCCGAAGAAGAAGAAGGAAATGAACACTCGGGTGAGGAATTGTACATTTTTAAAGGTTCATCGTAAGAAAACTGGCTTTGCAATCACATAAATAGATTATACTAAGACTTTAGAGGGGAAATGGTGAGTTGGGTAAAAACTTAACTCCCAGCCTGTTTGAAAGCCATCATCTCTTCAGGGTGTTTCCTCCATGGTTATCTCCAGCTATATACTCGAGTAGACATACATACTGAGTCTACTGAATTATCTTTTTTTATATATTTACAATATGTGGCCATTTTAATGGGCTTCTAATAAAATGATTTCTTTGGGTGCTTTTCATTTAAAGAATGGCATACACGACAACATATTTTAGACTGGGTTTTATTTTAAGATTTACGTATTTTGTGTTATTGTGCATATATGTTTTGCCTGCAGCATGTATTTACATACCACATGCATGAATTTCCCATGGAGGCCAGAAGTGGACATTGACTCTTGCGGTGATATATTGTTGATAATTGATGATATCTAATAAGACTTTACTGAAGATCAGGGTGCAAAGCTAGACACAGCCATAGAGTCCAGGGACTGGTGGTGCGCATCTCTAATCCTACCACTCAGGAGACAGAAGCAGATGGATCTCTGTGAGTTCAAAGCCATCCTGGGCTACATGAGAGTGAACCAGTCTAAAAGAGAAACAGAGCTCACACCTTTAGTTCCAGCACTGGGGAGGTGGAGACAGGAGAGAGGAACATGAGATGGGAGGAGCCTGGAGCTCACTGCAGTCTCAGTGCAGCCGGGAGCAGTGTGAGGATGGTGGATCACCCTTTCCATCTGAGCATTGGTGGAGGTGAGAACGTTCTAGTGGCTGGGTGCTTTGCTCTCTGATCCTCAAGCAAGCTTTATCAGATCATAAACAAATAACACCACAGAATCCCCTGGAACTGGAGTTACAGGTGGTTGTGAGCAGTGAGTGTTCTTACGTGCTGAACCATCTCTCCAGCCCCAAGTTTTTTTCTCTTTTCTTTAAAGTGATAACAATTTATGTAATTATATGTATGACTGGGGTTTTTTGCTGAGTTTATTATAATATTTTGCATAGTTTCCTCCTCTAGAAAAATGATGCTAACTTAGGACAACACAGAGATATATTGAAGTGGAGAAAGTTGACCTTTTAAAGTTCATCTTCACAATTTCATTTTTCTAGGATCCTTAAGTCTGAGATTATGGAAGGGAAGGCTGTTATACCAGAATAATATAATGTGTTTCCAGGAGCGGGGGTGGCTCAGATGTTAGTATCCAGGCATCTGAACTGGCCTGTCCTTGGGGTTCTCAGCTGCAGTCACTGAGAGCACCTCCTGTGCAAATTCACTGTGTTCCCTTTTAACAGTGCTCTGCCCACCTCCCATCCTTCTCTGTCTCTGTCTCTCTTTTCTCTCTCTCTCTCTCTGCCCCCTTTCCCCTCTCCTGCTGCTCCTGTCTTTGCATTCTGGTCTCCCCCACTCCCCTTTCCACTTTTTATGATCCCTTTCCCTAATAATAATAAAAAACCCTCTGCTTGAAACCTATGGCATGGCATCTATTCTTAAATTACAGTATTGGGGTAAAGCACTTGCTTTGCAAGGGTGAGAACCAAGCTCAAAACCCACCTAAAATGGACTAGTATTGATAATAGTAGGTCTCTTCTGTAATTCTAAGACTTCTGTGGCAAGGCAGGATGGTCTGAGTCTCACAACAGTGATGAGATCCTGTCTTAGACATGGCAGAAGGTAAGAATGAACACTCTAGGCTGCCCTCTGACATTCACATGCATGTTGTGATACAGGGGTGTGTGCACACATATACACATTAATAAAGCACATCTTAGAAACCCCATCTTCAGCCGGGCGTTGGTGGTGCACGCCTTTAATCCCAGCACTCGGGAGGCAGAGGCAGGCAGATCTTTGTGAGTTCGAGACCAGCCTGGTCTATAAGAGCTAGTTCCAGGACAGCCTCCAAAGCCACAGAGTAACCCTGTCTTGAAAAACCAAACCAAACAAACAAACAAAAAAAAAGAAACCCCATCTTCTCCACATCAAAGCTGCTGTGGTACTCATGGCATCTCTTTCTGTCTCCCTTAGTTACCCATCTCATGAGCACCTCAGGACAGTGCACATCTCCATGTGGCCCCCTCCTCTGGTGTCATTCACATTTCCTTGGTTCATTTCACTTTCAGTGTTATGAGATGATAAGATGGCCCGCCTTAGTAGATTAAGGAACACAGACTCTCTCCTTCTTTACTCATAGTGGTAGGAGTTTCTGTTCTGTTTGATTTATTGATTTGGTCTTCTTTTTCCAAAAGAAAGTCTACCACAATTTCCCTCCTTCCCTCTTCCCCTCCTCTCCCTCCCTCCCTTCTCTAATCCTTTTCTTTTCTTTTGAGACATTTAGCCAGGGCAAGCCTTTAACACAGTATGTAGTCAAGGGTTTAACCCCGCCCTTCCCTTCCAAGACTTCATTCATAATCTACTCATTGGAACACACTTCCAGCCCCTTTTCTTTTTCATCTAACTTTAAAAAAACAGTTTTCTAGTTAGCATACAAAACAATGGATTTCATTATAACATTTTCATGCATATATTTCATTGTGGTTTGCTTATTCCCACCCCACCTCCTACTTTCCTGTGTCTCTTGCCACTTGTTCTGTCCTCCCTCTATAGTCTACCCTTTTATTTGCTATCATATATAGAAATATATACAATACATACATACCTACATACATATATACATACATACATCACACACACAGGTCAATAGACTCTTCATATGATACAGAAGGTATTTATTTCCCAAGGGCTTTGCTTCTTTCCCCGCTCTGTAATGCGTGGTTTTAGTATGTCAAAGGTCCACTCTGTGGAATTGGTTATCTTCTCCAAGCTTTCTATAGGTTTGGGGGTCTGGCACCTTTCCTTATTGAGCCATCCAGCCCATTCTCACAAGCAAGTTCTTCAGGCATTACTTCCCTTTCTGTTTTATATCACGTTTCAGAGGTAAAGAGGTCACCACATTTTAACTTGTTTTTTTTAAGTGTTATGGTATTCAGCTTGCCATTACTATAACAAAATACCTGGGATAACCAACTAAATAATAAGCTTACTTTGGTGAGTGGTTTGGGAGGTTTCAGCTCATAGTGATTTGACTCCAGTGTGGGTCGACTGTCATGTGGTGGGCATGTGTGACAGTTCCAGATTCCTCTGCTCATGGCTGGCAAACCCAAGAGGGAGACATCTGAGTCCTTCTATACTTGTCAAGATCACAGCCCTGTGACATAAGATCTCCCTGTTAGGCCCCGCTTCTTAGAGGTCCCATTGCCTCTGAATAGTATCAAACTGGGCACTAAGCCCATAGTATGTTGGCTTTTGGGGACATTCCAGATTAAACCAAAGCAGACAAGTCCCTAGTGTATTCTGGCATGGTGACATGGCCATGTTGTGAGGATGGTCATGTGTTTTTAGCACACTCTTAGCCAGCCCCCTTGCAGTGGCTATGGACACCAGGTTCGCATCAACGGAGGACTTTCCCTCCTGGATTGTGAGAACATACAGAAACAGGATAGTTTAGGCTGTTTAGCTCATGCCATTTCATTAGTTATTATCTAGGTTACCCTTTGTGGAGCCCAGAGAAGGGCAAGGGTAAGTTGACTTAGAGAGTGAATGGGTCCTCTGACTGCACCAATAATTGATACCCAATTATGCTACACAGGAGAGGAGTCAGATCTCTAAAGTGAAGAACATCACAACCTAAGACAGGGGACTGGGTTGTAGCTCACTTGATAGAGTACCTGTCTATCAGGCATAAGGCCCTCAGTTGGCTCCCCAGGACAGCAAAACCAGCTGTGTGCGTGCATATCTGTATTTCTAGTACCCGGGGGGGGGGTGGAGGCAGGAGGATCAGGAATTACATAGTAAGCCCAAAGCCTATCCCCCACCCCCAGTATTTGAGACCCTGTCCCAAATAAAACAAAATAGGACCAAAGTCAGTTGTAAAATGCTTTGTTGAATGGACTGCATTTCAGAAGGAGTCTGGAGCTGCTGGCTAGGGAAGGGGATCCGGAGACTTTGAAGACTTCAGGAGCTCTCGGCAGGGGGGGGGGTGTCACAGGAATACCATTTGTCTGTCACCGTGGTCTGTTCTTGCTCAAGGAAAAGGAATGTTTGAGGAAAGCAATGTTTGTTTCTATTATCTGGTGCTTAGGAGTTCCTTGAATTTGACTCTGGACATCATTGTTCCTTCTCATTGAATGCAACTTTGACCAGTGCTGAATGAACCCTGCATCCACTTAGTTTAACCGTTTCCTTCCTTCTAGAGGATGCTTCTCTGTCCATGTTGCACTTGACTACAACCTCTGTCCCTATCCCCCACCCCTGCCAATGCTGGCCTCTCTAGTAAAACATTCTAAATGACTGCCTTCTGCTAGAGCAGCATGTATGAAGGGCTAGCCTGCAGTCCTGTGGTTTTCCTATTGTTATGAACTTCGTTCCTCTGCAACTGGGTCCTAGAAGATTTTACCCTACATTCACTTTGTACAGATGAAGATAGACTCCAGACAAAGACCTTGTCTGTGTGTGCAGACAGGAGCCAGAGCATTTCTAGCAAAGCTGAGCTCTGATAAGAGGTTTACTTACAGTGTGTCCCTTGGTATATCCAGCTTCACTCATCCGGGGTACCGAAGTAATTGTTACTTTATTCTACAAAGGAGTGGCCAAGCCAGCACCACTTCTACACATACACACACACACACACACACACACACACACACACTCACACACTCACACAGGTGAGCTCACACATGCACACCAAAGCAGAAGAGGGGTTAATGAGTTAAGCCATTGTATAAATCCAGGTAGCACATGTGAGTTTGAATCTTAACTGATACTCACTGCTCATTTTATTTTAATAAGTCATTCTGTAGCTTTCTTCAAGACAGCCCTTCTGCTAGGCAGTCTGTGGCTTAGTTGGGTAGCACATACCTAGATGTGCGAGGGGAATATACAGCCTAACTTGTCCTGATTTTATCAGGCTACCCCATAGGATGTAGGCACTGAAAAGTGACTTAATGAAATCTTAGTTCAGCCACAATCCTTCCTGAGTCCCTTGTGCAGCAGCAAACCCCTTTCCCTTAGGAGTTATAATCGACACAGTGTTTTTATTCTTTCTTTGTGTCCTCTTCCCGTCCTTGTGACTTGGAAGTCTCCAGGCTTAGGTGTGGTGACGTCCTTGTGACTTGGAAGTCTCCAGGCTTAGGTGCGGTGATGTCCCATCTGTGTCCTTGGGTAGAGGGTTTGCTGCCTTCACTCTCTTATCCCCAGCTATTGAACATCCCGTCAAGCCACCACCTTCTGTCCCGCCACAGTGTGCTTGGGCCTCTCCCTCCGCAGCCAGCATTAACTCCTGGCATGAAGTCAAAGACACTAGTAATTACAGCATACAGGGGAATAAGAGCAGAACCAGCAGAGCACGTTGGAGTGATATTAAAAAAATACTTGTAAAAGGAAACTTACTTCCAAGACCAGTTGTCACCATGCTAGGCTGTTAACTTCAGAATCATACTATGCCATTTGTTTCGATGCCTGGACCATGCCCATTTCTTAAACCATATTATCTTTTTTTCGTGGGATGTTATTATTTGGTCAACAAAGTTTTTGCATACTAAGGAACCCATGCCAGAGAGGAGGGAATAGACAAAAGGAAGGTGATCTTGTGACCTCTCCACTGCCAGCACCTCATTAAGTGGGGACTGAAAAGTGGCAAGGAAGGTGACCTAGGAATGCTCAGGGACAGAGCAGAACGTGTGCTGACAGAGTTGTCTGCTCAGACTTGGCTCGGTTCTACTGCTTGGGTGCAGGAGAGGACTTACTTTAGGCATCAGCTCATAGATTTGTTAGATTATGACCATTTTTATTGACAGGCAGCTGAGAAAATACAGGCCAATTAGTCCTAGTGGCCACTGGGCTTAAGCTGTATTTTCATTCATTAATGACTAGGGATTGAACTTTTGTGAGGAGGGGATGTTGAACCCTCTTCCTTTCTCTCTCTCTGTTAACACCTCCTGCATAGGGGTGTTGTGAGGATTTCTGCCTGTGTGGTAATGGCATTCAGTAGCCTCTTTGGAATTTCCCAGCAGAAAAAAAAAGGTGTTATAAAAATTCAAAATAAAAAAATATGCTACCAATAATAAAGATGTTGATCTTGAAATGTTATATGAAAACCAGAGACTGGAAATTTAAATTTTGTAATGGAATGCATTAATGCCGGGATCTCTTCAGACCCTGGGACTTCAGCAGGGGTGGGCCCAGGAAAGACTTGGAAGATGCCTCAGGATGTGGTGGTGGTGAGTCAGTAGGTGGCCCTCTTCCATCCCAAGGTGGTCCTGGGCCAATTCCCAACTTGGAGCTAGGGAGCTCACTGCTGCAAGAGAACCATCTACTGGGTGAGATGCAGGACTGGGCTTCTGACCACTGTGCCCATTAAACATTCCAGGGCAGTTTTATAAGGTTAGAGGTATATCCTTCATTCTACAATCTGGTTATAGTTGAGTGGCAACATTAGCTTTTTGTTAAAAACTGGAAAAGTAGGATATATGGATTTTGTAGAAAGAAGCTGACTTACGTTTCTATGGGAGAAAATATAGACATATGGACTTAGATTTTCATCTTGACCTCTTTTATGAACAGGCAAAAAAAATACCTGTTTGGGTGACTGTCTTTAAAAACTAGGATATGAGTGTATTTGTATAAAAAAATCCCCTCTCACAAAAATCACTATAGAGTAAAGGTAAACTGAAGGACCCTTCTAATGAAATCAATTAATCTTTGAAAGTATCTTCTGGGCTTTGCTTCAGCTCTTTGAACAGCGGATATTTGAGATTAGATGTGGAATCAGATCCCTGGTGAATGACAACAATTATTTCAATCTAGAATAATCAGAAGCATTCTCTATCCATTCTCTATCCACTCTTCCTAGAATTCTTAGGTGAACCTGTAAGTTTGCCTACAAAATTAATTATGTAGTGATAACCAAATCAGCAAAAGTAAAATTATTTCTTTATAGTAAGTGGACTAAAAGTTTTCATTAGGAAAGCAGAGAGAGAGAGAAAGAGAGAGAGAGAGAGATGGAGACAGATAGACAGAACACAGAGAGACAAAAATGGGACAGGCAGACAGACAGGAGACAGACAGACACACATGCCAGAGATAAATAGACAGACAGATAGATAGATACATAGATAAAGAGAGAAACACCAACATAAAGACTAAGAAATAAAACCCTCTACATTCTTAGATCTACCCACGGGTCACCTGTTTTTCTTCCATGTCTCACCTGTTCTTCTTACTAAACTTCAAACACCCCATTTCTAGATTTGAGGCTAAAAGAAATCCTCGCACCTAAGCTTTGCATGTAATTTGCCTTCTCTGTGGAAAGTTACTGCGGTTCCGTGGTTTGGGAGAGTGTAAGGCGTGCCTCATAGTTTCATGCAAGGCCTACTCTGGATGAGCTAAGAGGTGCTCTCCCCTACCATCATGAGTAGGTGGGGCTCAGATTGAGGACCCCAGATAATTCTGACCTCTCTCTCTCTCTCTCTCTCTCTCTCTCTCTCTCTCTCTCTCTCTCTCTCTCTCTCTCCCTCCTCCCCCTCTCTCTGTTAAATATTGAAGGATAAATATTAGGCCATTTATAGACACAGACTGTAGTTTTCTATAGTTTGCGGAGGTGATTCTCTTTAAAATAATGTGTTTTAGCACTTCTAGTCTACTCTTACAATAGCTGTTATGTATCATATTAAAGTCAATAACATATCTCTTAGTCATAGCTGAGACAGCCCCTTTGAAGCTGATATTTAGAGACAGGCAAGAACGTGGGAGACACTACAGTAAACCACACTAGATTCTGTGAGGTCGAACACAGCTATAAACACAATGAATCTTAAAATATGGGGTGTAGGATGCTCACCAAGTGACAGCCTCTTTAGATTTATTGAAAGATGCAAACTGTGTGTGATGTGGACTCAAGAAACCTGGGGTTGGGCTGGCTCAGGCTGGCCTTACATGAAGCACTTAAAACTCCCGTGTCTATTTTTATATATTTACCCAACCAGGACACTTTCGTCTGTGTTCCCAGGCTCTTGTATTTCACCATGAACTATGTTAATTCATCGTGTTTGAAAGCAAAGAATAGAAGCACATTTAAATACTTGCAGGCATTGCTCTTAAGGAAAAGCTGCTGTACAGCAGACAGAATATTAAAATATGCTTTTAAACATCTAAGACAGCAGGAATGTGGCTGCATAGATGAGCATAAAACGAAATGAGACCGCTATCCGTACAATCAGTAACAACGATTGCTGCGTGCTACATAGACGCAGTTTCCAGTTCCTTCAGTATAAACATAAATGTGGTAAATGAAACAATATAACATATATGTCCTTTCCCTCAGTTTTTACCCTATAGGTAGGCCCTTTGCATATGTATTATGCTTTGAGTTTAGTGTTTTTATGGGATTCCTGAGTGTGCAAATGAGTGGGTCTCTGTTTCTACATCTGTTTCTTAGGCTCCTTTCTTTTGTCCCCTTGCTTTGTCTTATTTCAATGTGTTAGTTTTGTTTCGCCTTAATATATTAATCATATTGTAATTATCCCTATAAGCCTGCTTCTTTCTTTTAAATGAGATTTAGACAGGGAGTCAGTCCAGGTGGAAGGGGGTGTGTGGAGGAGCAGGGAGGAGCAGAAGGAGGGGAAACTGTGATCAGGATGTGCTATGTGAGAAAAAAAGTCTATTTTCATAAAAAGCAAAAACAAAAAGAAACAGGCAGCAGAACAAAAGAAAAAAAGAAAAAGAAAAGAAGAAAACAGTAGTTGTTTTGTCTGTTTGTTTTGCATCAGCAACATTGGACCGGAGCTGCCAGAGTCATGCTGACTGACAAGCAGACAAGAGGCTTCCCGGGAAAGGAACACTAATCACAGTGTCCAGAAATTAATAAGGGGTCATAAAGACTGCACTGGGCATGCTGGTGGGTGGAGCTAGGACTGTCTTCAGTCCAGGGGTGAGACTGAGAAGCATATTTGAGGTGAGGCCAGTTCACCTCAGAGAGGGGGAGGCTTCCTAATGTTAGCAACGCTCCAATTCCCACACTCATCTGAGGCAGAAGGACTCCCAGGCAGCACACTGAGGAAAAACAGTCTTTCAACACGATGTGTTGAGATAGCGAGATATCCCCTCCCGTGCAGACGGACAGAGCTAGATTGGCCGTCTCACACCGTCAGCAAAAGTCAGCTCAGAGCGTGGGGGACGGCTCAGTGCATAGAGTTCTTAATGCACGTGTGCACACACAAGTCTGTTGTGGGGGCACGTGTCTGAAGCCTCAGTGTGTGATACAGGGTAAGGAGAGGTAGCTCCTGGGAGCCCCCCAGGCAACCTGGAGTAGCTGAGAGACGTGAGCCCCAGAGTTACTGAGAGCTTGTCTCACAGAGTGGAGAAGAGAGTGGAGAAGCCACCAGGATGTCAGCCTCTGGCCCACAGCACACATACTCCCACATGGGTGTGCACATCTGCACACATACTCCCACATGGGTGTGCACATCTGCACACATACTCCCACATGGGTGTGCACATCTGCATACACTTGTACATCACACTCACACACCTGACATTAAAAAATATTAATAAACTCTAAGTGAACCAAAGTCCAAACGTCGGAACTAAAAAATACAAAACACTTAGGAGGACACAGGACAAATTTTCATGGCCTGGATTTGGCAATGGGTTCCTACAATGATGAGACACAGGCAATAACGACAATTAGACTCTGTCAAATGTAAGACAGGATGTTATGGAGAAAGGTAAATGCAAGCCAAAGAAGGGTTTTTAACTCCCTGGTGCTGAGTGATCTGCACCCAGAAGGTAAAGAACTCTTATACTATTGATTTGTTTCAATGGGAGATTTTTTTCCTGCCATAAAAAGGATACATACTAACATGTGTTGCAATGTGGAGGAATCTTAGAAATGTACTAAGGGGAAGAAGTCAGATATGAAAGGCCACGTATTCATTATTTTATCACTACAAAGTATGAATATCTTAGTAGTTTAAACCCATAGAGATAGAAATCAGGTTAGTGACTGGCAGGGTCTGGGGAGATGTGAAGTAAGAAATGTTTGCTCATGAGCACAGTGTGTTTAGCAGAGGTGACCCAGAGTTAGGCAAGTAATGGACTCATGAGGTTGTGACTATGTCATCAACATGGCAGTGTATACTCCAAGAGGTGAGCTTCACCAGGTGAAAGTCAGATCTGTGTTTGAGTGTGTGTGCATGCGTGCCTGCGTGTGTGTGTGTATGTGTGCATGCGTGTGTGTGCATGGGAGTGCATGCATGCATGCACACACACACACCAGATTGCATTTGTGGCAGTCAGAGGACAATTTATTTAAATTGGTTCTCTCCGTCGCTCATGTGGCAATCAAGGATTGAGTTTGGGTCTTCAGACTTGTGTGACCAACACCTTTACTGACTGGCTGAGCCATCTCGCCACCCCTGGTTAAGAAAAAAAAAGTAAGGACTGAAAAGATGGCTCACAGGTCAAGAGATACTTAGTGTTCTTGCAGAGGACCTGGGTTTGTTTCCCGGCACCTACATGGCAGCTCGGCTGGGAACAAACTGTAACTTCAGTTCCAGAGTATCCAGTCCTCTCTGCTGGCCTCCATCATAGATACCCTGCATTCACGTGGGGTACATAAAACAAAGTCATGGGTGGGTACACACACACACACACACACACACACACACACACAAAAGATGAAACTTCTCACCTTTGGGAACTTTTATGCTTAAGGATTTTGGTTGGTGAAAGACAGATGGTGATGCTTTATCTCTTAGATATTAGTGCAGATAATGGTGAGAGACAGAGGTCTCCTTTAGATCAGAAAGACATTGGGGATCTATTATATGAGTTAATGAGCAGTCTGAGAACAAGAATGAATCATATTTGAGTTCCTGTGTCTTTGCTGTTTTACTGGATTTAGTGAATCTCAATTTCCCCTGTATGTTGGTTTCCTTTTATATGAAATAAAGATGATAATAAAATTGTCACTGACATCACATCCTTTGTGAAAATTAATTAGGACTAGAAATATTAGAGTGCTTTTAAGGCTTCCAAGCGAAATATGGATGTTATACTGGGATGTATTCAACATTCTGAAACATGTTCTTTTTATGAATGACTTTTGCATCTACTCTATAATTTCCTTCTAATTTTGCATATGCTTTATCCTTAGAGTACTGTGAAGGAAGTGAGCAGTGGGAGATGGACCACTCAGAGAACATACTCAGTGTATAAATTGCCTGTGTTCTTTTCTTCTCCCTTCCCTCCTTCCATTGCTTAATTATATATGTTTTCCTGCCTATTACAATTTCCTCCTAAGTGAGAAGTTTGTTCAACGCAGCCCATCAAAGTTTAGGAGCATGGAGAGAATTCAATTTGCAGACCAAGGATGTCCCTGTGCCCCTGATAATGTGTATCTTGGTATTCTACTGTCACGGGCACAAAAGTAGCAGTGTGAATGCCATTAGGATTCTCTCAGATGAAGTAAAACCCACTTTAAACTTCAGTATTGTTGAGAGACACAATAGAAGGCAGTTACAGGTAACTTTAACCTGTACATTTGTCTAAATAAATATATTCTAGCTGAGAAAATAAAAATTATTCTTAAGTTTGAAAATCCTGTTATAGCACAGTATGGGGGAGGAGATGTTCAAAACTACTATCCTCAGGGAAGGAGACAGAAGACCAAGTCCTTTTAAGCCAGACCTTTGCCAATGTGTTGCTTACCTTTTGAAATTAGGATCATTTTAAGATTAATTAGTTGTCTAGAAATTAAAAGAAGGAACAGCACTACATGGAAAGCCAGTGACCATCGTGGATCCCCAAATGCAAGCATTCTACATTTTCTCCCTGACTATATTTGGAAGTACTAGTAAAATGTATCTTAACAAGACAGTCATGTTTGTTACTCTAAATTCAGTTCCTACAATTGTAATTAGAGACTGTGTCATAGAAAACAATGTGAATATGACCTTTAGGCATTTATATTCAGACTTCTAATTCTGAATTTCCCAGATTACTTGCAACTCAAAGGTATATGTTTAAATTTCATGCCCTCACTCCTGTGCCTACCATGACTATAGACATTTCATCACATCTTCAATATACGTTTTAAATCTTTGCTAAGTATTTATTTCTCTAAGAGATGAATCAGTTATGATAGCAATACATATTTTTTAAAGCAGCTCCCTGTGGAATGTTGCTTGCATGATTTTATCCATGAGAATACTTGTTGTAACAGAATTTCCAAGGAAAGATCTAGAGACATCTGTCCATGCAAGCAATTAGGAAATGTATATTATAATATGCATATGTATATATCATATATATGTGTATTGCATAAATATATATGGATATTTTTATTATGAAACATAGTGGTGGTACATTTAATTTTATTCTTCTTTCATAAGTCCATTGAACATTTCTTCATCAAACATTTGTTGAGTATTTAATGTATTTTGACCATGTGCCATGTCCTTGTCTGGTATTTGGAAATTCAGACAGAGTAAAGGCTTCTTATACCCTAGTGAACAAAAGCAAACACAAAACAAGAAAGCAGGCAGAAGAAGAGAACCATTTTATAGAGAGATAATCAGATGAGTGCAACAAAGCAGTGTGGTATTAAATGGCTAAGCATGCATGCACATGGGGTACCCTAGCGTCTTTTCAGCAGGTATATGGCCATCTTCCCTGTCAATATGACAGGGTATGGGATCGCCTAGGAGACTAAACTCTGGTGTGTCTGTGAGAATATTTCCAGAGAGGTTTTGACTGAGGAGGGAAAACCCATTCACTACCCGTGTGGTACTATCCCACGGCCTGGGGTCCCAGACCGAATAAAAAGGGACAGAGTCAGGTGAGCACCAGTAGTCATCTTTCCCAGCTTGGTGACCATGGCCTCAATGTCACCGCCTGTCTCATACTCCTGATACCACAGCTAGAGCGACCCTTGCACACATGCCCTTCTGCCTCATGGCAAACGGTAGCATCTCACAATGTGAGTCAAAGTAAATCCCTCCTCCCTTCAGTTGCTTTGGTCAGGTATTGTCACAGCTGCTGGGAACCAACATGTCTTCCAAAAGAAAGTTAACCCCCGAAGCCAGGACTGGTGAAGAAGGAGCCAGCATGGGACTGTCTGTGGCTTGAGTAGCTATGGAAGACCACAAGCAAGGCTTGAGGTATGACACATGCAGTCTTCATGAGTGGACCCACCAGCCAACAAATCTACTCCACTTTTTAAAAGTAATTGAAATCTAACCTCTCTGCTCCTCTGTGGTAGCCATGAGTTGAGTGGTCAACATCCCTTGGCAGTTACTGTCTAGCATGGTGGACAGCCCAGAGTCTGCTTTTGTGAATGAGGCCGCTGCAACAGTTGGGACTGTACTGGCAAAATGGGAATACTAGAACAGGAAGAGGTCAGAGAAGAGCTGGAAAGGTCTCGGAGGACTCTGTAAGTTGTCCCGGGGCCTTTGGAGCCTGCAGCACAATGAGGAGCCCCGCATGACTTTAAGGGAGGATACACAATCATTCAATTCACATATGCGAACTATCATTCTGTTCCATTGAAAATGAGCTATAAAAGGCAGGCAAGAGCAGTTAGCTATTGCAGCTGTCTTAGCTGGGGATGACGACGATGGCCATTTGTTTGGTTACCGCAAAAGGGGAAGCGAACGATAAAGAGATTCAGGTCATTTTTTAGAGATGGGAACAAGTGCTTTTGTTAGCGGACAAGAAGGGCAGCAAGCCAGGGCAACTTTGTGGATCTGGGAAGCTGGGTAGATGGCATCGTTTTTTTTTTTTTTTTTTTTTTTTTTTGGTTTTTTGTTTTTCCAGAGATGAGAGACCAGGGAGGAGAAAGTGAGTATGTAGGTAGAAGAGAGGAGAGGGAGGGGGCTGGATGTTAAGACATTTCCTAGTTTAGGTACTCGGTGTTAACTCATTGTCAGTGCAGGGAGGTCAGAAAGGCAGTAGAGAATAAATAAAGCCATACTTAGGAGTGAGAAAATTTTTTAAAAAAATTACAAGAGAGTTCTCTTAAGTGAAACTATATTTGACAACATGTAAAGGATTTACACAAAGAACTAAAAAAGCCACACTGGTTAGAATTGGCCAAGTGGAGGGCTTTCTCCAGCTAGACAGACAAGCCGTTTTTTTCTTCTATTATCTATGTGTGGTCACTTTCCTGAATCAGGACTGATCGCTACCTGTTTCAAAGGGCAGTGTTCATACTAGGCTGTTTCGAGCCTGTCTTATCCCCTGTGGCCTTTCACCTAACTAGTGATTGTTCAAGGACGTTTCCCTCCCTGTCTATCCCTGCAGCTCTCCTTCTGGATGCTTTTCATCTCCTTCGTGGGCAGAACAAGGGGCCTTCCTTCCTTTCGGCTAACCTTCTGATTGTGATTTTTGTTTGAAAACAGGGAGAAAGCCTGGTGTCAGGACGTTGTTTCTTTTACAGTACTGACCAGCTCTAAGATGCCATCAACACACAGACCCAGTGACGTTTTGCTACTGTTAGCAAATGGCAAGTGCTTTGCTAGGACACGTCATTATTCTTGCCAATTAACACTGTTTGAAAGATCGTGCACGCATGTGGCCATTCATCTGCCATGTGCGTGCATGGCAATTAGAGACTACTCTGTGGAGTTGGGCCTTTGTTCCCACCTTAATGTGGTTCCTGGGATTGAACTCAAGGCCTTGGGGCTTTGCCCAGTAAGTGATTTTTACCCATGGTAATCTCACCAGTCTGTATATGACAGCTTATAAACAATGTCTGATGTCAATCTTGTGAGAGTTCTGTTTTGATGATCATATGCCACTATTTTTCCTGAAAAAAACAAAAAACAAAAATGAAGATGTGTGTGGAGGTAGAAGACAGAGAAAATGTAAGTATTCTTTCATCCCCCACTTGGATATTTTTTCTTTCCAAATTTAACAAGTGCCTGTTTTTTTGTTTTTGTTTTTTGTTGTTGTTGTTTTGTGCTTTCCCCGTGTCAAGAAGCAGCAGGCTTTTGACTTTCAAGTGTCCCAGGTAGGCCCTGGCATATGAATCATGGCCACGATGGAAATTCACGGAACTGTGTGTGCATGCTAGTGGCTCATTTGTCTTTGGCAAAGGCCTTGCTACTCCTGTTTTCTCAATTTTTAGACAGATGGTGCTGCTGCCACTGACTAGCTGCCCGACGCATGCTGCTGGGCAGTGGCACAGATATGGACATGTGACAGAGAGGAGTTGGCTGTGGGGTCACACCCCCTCCCGTTCATTGATGCCTGCTGCTTTGTGGACACCCGGCTGGGACTGCAGTAGGCTCTTTCCCATAAAAAGAAACCTACCACTTAAGCCGCGTTTTCCCACTGCCCCCGTGAATCCTTTTCATTTCATCAGTCTCCCCTCGGCACGTTTTGTTGAATCGTCCCTACACACAAAACACAGTGGCATTTTGAGCCAGTTATCCAAATACTCCAGGCTATAAACACACTTTAACTTGGATCACCAAGATAATTGAAACAAAGTCAGTTTATTATTATTTGTGAGAGTCAAATGACACCCAGATAACTCGGACAAGAGTCGATGTGTTTTACTCCAGGAACACTGTGACATCATTTTGAATCTGCTGAACAGATTGAGAATTTCTTTTCGTAAAGTGCCAAAAGAGTTAACGTGGTTTTTTCAAACATCACATACTGTGGTGTATGACCGTGTAATCATTAGTCAGGAGAGGGCTTTGTTCTTTGTGGGTGTGTTTCACTAACAGGGCTTCCTGGCTCTTCAGTCACCGCTAAAGGAACCCCAGCAAACAGTGTAATTTTACCAAGCACAAACAACAACTGCTGACTAATGATATTTCTTTTTCTTTCCAGTATCCCATATGTATCCCAGGCTTGCTCCCACATCACACATTTTTCCTGTCTGAGCACTCTAGGTCTTGGGATTGCACGCACCGTCATTTCCTGATGGATTTTTAAAATTACTTTTTTTAAGTCATGAAAGAACATGTGTGAGTGCAGGTGGCTGTGAGGCCAGAAGAGGGCACCAGAGGATCCCCTGGCGCTGGAGTTAAATCCACAGTTCTGAGCCACCAGGTGTGGGTGCTGGGAACTCCTTGGGTTGTCTGAAAGATCAGTGCAGGCTCTTAATTGCTGAGCCATCTCTCCATTCCCTAATAATCTCCCCTCCTGCCCCTTTTCTCTATATGTTTTCTGCCTGTATGTTTTTTTCTTAAATGGCTTTGTGCACTAGATACTGGGAGATTATCCCATTTGAAGGAACAAGACAGACATGCTTGAGCCCCCAGGGTGGCTCAGTGGCAGCAGGTGAGACGACTCCCACAAAATGTCCTGTTAGGTCACACACACACTCACAGCGGCACACGAACCAAATAATTAGAATATGACTTCGAAAAATGGACCTGGCGAACAGACCTTCCACCTGGAGCAGTGCTAGTTATCCAGGAACACCTTCACCCCCGGGATCTCTGTGCCTGTTAAATCACCCAGACAGAAGTGTCATTTTTCTATGACAGGAACAAGCATGCTGGCTTCCACCCCTCAGGGCCAGCCGAAGACCCCAGCACTGGGCTGCCCTTTATGGCTGGGAGGCCCAACTCAAGGAAAAGGGTGACTCCTCCCTGAGTGGCGCCTCTCTTTCCTGAGCCAGCTCATATAGGGAGTTCCCTTAAAAGCCAGCGAGCAGAATTGTGGGCCCCTCCAGAAGCCTCTTTGAGAATCAATCAGTTCCACTCTTCCCCCGCCCCCTGCAAAAGCAGCAGCCACCGTGCATCAGAAAGAAAGAAAAATATTTTAAAGAAAACTAAGACAACGGCCTCTCTTTTCTCCTCCCCATCCCTCTGCCTCACCAGCTCGCTGTCCCTCTGTCCTTGCTGCTGCAGCTGCTCTCAGGCTGTCTTTCTGGTGGAACTTAACAACTTCCAGACTAGTCCCAGCCTCCTTTTCTTTACCCCCTTCTCTTTGCCACGAACTGTTCACAGAGGGGCTGGGAGTCTCAGCTTCCTACCTCTGTGAAACGAAGTCTGTGTCCTGGAGCAGCGGGGAGGAAGATTCGCAGACGACAGAGAGTGATAGAGGAAGAGAAAAAGGAGTAGAGGAGAGGGAGAGATAGAAAGGGGAGGGGAGAGAAAAGAGAGAGAGGAGAGAGAGCGAGCACGAGAGAGAGAGAGAGAGAGAGAGAGAGAGAGAGAGAGAGAGAGAGAGAGATTGCTGCGGGGAGAAGGGAGGAAGGGGGAAGGGGGGAGTCGACCACTCACAGCCCCGGGATGGCCAGAGCTCGCCCTGAGACCCAGGCTGCTGGAGCATCAGCGATCCCTGAGCAACCTTTGTGTTGGGCAATGTTAAAATCGCGAAGCAGAAAGAGACCCCATAGGGTATAAACTCGGGCTGAGGGTGGAGCGAAGGATTTTTGAGAGAGAGAGACTGAGAGAAAGGAAGAGAGTGGAGGAGAGGGGTAGGGAGTGGGGAAATCCAAGCCTGATCCTGCTAGCTGCCAACTTGAAGAAGTCTTCGGCTCGCACTCCCGAGTTCTCTGCAACGCTGAAACTTCGGGTAGATCCGGGAGAAGGGACTCGGAGGGTGGGATCGAGAAGAGCGCGGGCGCACGGTGGGACTGGTGGGGGTTGCCCGCAGAACTCACAGCATGGCAGTGCTGAGCGAGGCCGCCCAAGAGCCGGCCAGGCCGGGCCTCGGAAGGGCGAGTCCCGCCCAGGTGGCCAGCTGGGACCACCACCGTCGCGGCGCGTCCCCTCCATCCCCGCGGAACTCGGGCTGCCGGGACTGTTGGGGAGTCCAGGCTCCGCAGCCGCTCCGGCGCTCGCCGCAACTCTCCTCCTCGGCGTTGTGCGCGGGCTCCCTGTCCGTGCTGCTGGCGCTGCTGGTGAGGCTGGTCGGCGGGGAGGTCGGAGGCAAGCTGGAGTCGAGTCAGGAGGCGGCGGCCGAGGAGGAGGAGGAGGAAGGAGCCCGAGGGGGCGTCTTCCCGGGCCCTCGGGGAGGTGCTCCCGGGGGCGGCGCGCAGCTCAGCCCTTGGCTGCAGCCGGCCGCGCTGCTCTTCAGTCTCCTGTGCGCCTTCTTCTGGATGGGCTTGTGCCTGCTGCGCGCCGGGGTGCGCCTGCCTCTGGCCGTCGCGCTGTTGGCCGCCTGCTGCGCCGGAGAAGCGCTGGTGCAGCTCTCCCTGGGCGTGGGGGACGGTCGCCTGCTGTCGCTGCCCGCCGCGGGGGTACTGCTCAGCTGCCTGGGTGGCGCGACATGGCTGGTGCTGAGGCTGAGGCTGGGCGTTCTCATGGTCGCCTTGACTAGTGCGCTCAGGACGGTGGCCCTGGTTTCCCTGGAGAGGTTCAAGGTCGCCTGGAGACCTTACCTGGCGTACTTGGCGGCTGCGTTGGGGCTGCTGCTGGCCAGGTACGCGGAGCAGATCCTGCCGCAGTGCTCCGGGCCGACTCCGCCCAGGGAGCGGTTTAGGTCCCAGCTGAGTGCGAGGACCAAGGAAGAGATTCCGGGGTGGAAGAGGAGGAGGCGGTCCAGCTCGGTCGTGGCCGGCGAGATGTCTGGCTGCAGCAGCAAGTCGCACCGGAGGACCTCCCTGCCCTGCATACCCAGGGATCAGGTAAGCTGGGGCTGCACCTTTGGGGGCGCTCAGGGAGGGGGGGGGACTTAAAACTGTGCAGGGTGTGAAACGCAGGCGATCGGGAAGGCAGCCTGCCAAACAGCACGACTTCACACTTACTAAGAAAGTAGTTTCTTTCTTTCTTTCTTTCTTTCTTTCTTTCTTTCTTTCTTTCTTTCTTTCTTTCTTTCTTTTCTTTCTTTCTTTCTTTCTTTCGCTCGTTCTCTATTTAGTGGAGTAGTTTACAAGCACAGCAACAGAAAACAAGAAAAAAGTGGCAAAATTAAGTGGCGGTGCGCGGACTTCCACAGCTGGGCATGTTTTCAAATCTCCTACACCTGGCTTGTGAGTCCCTGAGCTTCTCGAAGCATTTCTGCCCTCCCTAAATCTTTGGAATTAGTTTATTTGTCTATTAGAAGTAAGTGACTTTCAACACGTGTATTTTCTATATTTGTGTCTTTTTAAAAATGATAAAATTTATTTCTAATTAAGTGTTCGGTAAACATATAAAAGGCAGTAAAAGAGTTTCGGTAGCCCCGCAAGGCATCCTTGATGGTGAGGCGCCCACAGGCGCTTCTGCTTTGCAGTGGTTTTGGAGAGGCCGTATCTGATGGCCGCCATAGGGCTTTAGATACTGGTGTGTGCTGAACTCTGAACTCAGGTTTTACACTTGAGGGCTGCCTGTGAACTTTAGAATGGTGCAGAACTGGAAGCTATGCTTTTATTGTTCACTCAGAAAACTAACCTTTCTCGGGAGCGTTTACAAGCCTAGGTGGAGAGAAATTCAAGTGACTTCCTCAGGGTTTGCAGGAAACATTAATCCCGACTTTTTAAGATTGCTAGATATGTATCTTTGAGGAAGGAAGAGATGGGGGAGTTGAATCCAGAGTTGCATGTGCCAGTTTAGGCGGCTCTTTTTAGAGGCGGGGGACTGGAAGGGGGTCAAAAATGTCTTTAGTATCACAGAATAGTTACCCTGCATGGTATAGGAGAGTCATTTCCAATTGTATACACAAGTTGTACCTGAGAAGTTTTTTTCTTTTTCACTTCAGTTTACGCTGCCAGGTCTGACACTGGCTGAAGGGGATCCAGAAAGTTGACTCTGCAGTCTAAATGGAAATTTACACTTTTCCCATTTAAATTCATGCCTACCCATGATCCTGTTAGGATAATTTTCAGGGTACAAGGCTGTTCCTATGATAATAGCCTTTTTTTTTTGGTGGGGTGCTATTCTAGGGGTAATTGGTTAGGTGTTCCTTAGAATCATCAGTCACCATATGGTGTGAGTGGTTGGCTTGTTTCTGAAATGGAGTTGATTACCCAGCTGGGTGGCTTTTTGACTTTACATAGCAAACTGGATGAGAGCATCACATGCTCGTGCTAACTTTAAAACAAATGTATTTATTCTTTTGTTCAGCAGAAACAAATATTTCTGGGTTTAAAGAGTAAAGGGGAAAATGTAGGTCACTGACTGATACATAAATGTATAGAAATTTGGAGATGATTAGAATAAAGTAAGTTGAGTACAGATGGATGCACAACAGAGAACTTTTGCATGATTTTTTTCCATCAAAAAAATCACATTGACAACGCTTCTCTCTAACTTAAAGGAAATGTGATGAGGTTCTTGCCGACATTGATGCCTAATTTACAGGGAAAAATCTGGATTGAATCAGAAGCAATTGGACTCCACATTAATGCCACTTAGCCCTCAAAATTAAATTTCTGACATTTCGGATTAAGGGAGTTCAGAGTGGATGAGAGACCAGAAGGTCTTCAGGTGAATGGAACAGCTTTGCTGATAAACATAGATTTGTGTAGGTTTTTCCCCTGCTTCATGTTGGTAAGTGAAGGACTGCAATGATCTCATAAAGGCCTACTGGGCTTGTTTTCTTTCCCAAAGGTTTTATCGATTAATTACTTAGATAGTGCCCACTTATCATCTGTCCTGGTCATCTTTTTTGTTGTTGTTGTTGTTGAAGGAGTGTTGATGAGGAATGTTCTAAAGCAAGAAACTCTCACTTGGGGTGATAGGAAGCCATGGTTGCACGCAGCAGCAGCCTGGACCCTTGAAGTTTTAATGAGGGCATGGGTGAAGTCCTGCTCATGGAATGCTGGTTTTTATATATGACCCATTAAAGCTGTTGCTGGGCATAATTGTGGCCACAGGGTGGGGCTGACATGGAATAGTATCTTATGAGATAGGGTGAGGTGACAGCTCATACGTTGGCCGAACTCTGTGAAAAGGTTAGGAGCCATATAGTAAATGGCTTATCTTTCTTTTATCACGAGGAAGCAAACTTCTGATTAAGAGGGCAAAGGGTGTCATGATCATTTGCATACTTGACGAAGTCCAGAGTGAAAATAATTATAAAAGGAACATCTACCACTCCCCAGTGCTGTCCAGTCAGTTCTGTCTTGAGTAAGGCAGATCTTGTAGGCAACCAGTGAGTTTGAAATAGCACTGAGAGGCTGGCAGGAGAGAGACCTCCTAAGTATTGACTTAACTGCTGCTCACGGTGGAGTTTAAAAGTGAGACAGCTGAGGCACTTGTCCTTTCTGTGTGGGTGACAGTGACCACTGCTTATGAATTCCCTCTCATTAGTGGCCCAACTTTCTAAAAAGGCACAGGAGAATATATGCTAAACTTCTCATAAGGCAAGTCTGTCTTCCTCCCTCCCTCCCTCCTTCTTTCCCTCCCTCCTTCCTTTCTCTTCTGAAGTCTAGAATTACAAAGTCTATTGTCAAGATAGCACACATAGAATTGAGTTTGTAACACAGACAATTTGCAGCACGGAAAGGAAAAGCAAGTCTGGTTTTTGGTCAGAGAGGGAGGCACCAGGTGTGTCTTGCCAGCCCTGTAGAGGTCTTGATTTTAGATGACTGTGCCAAGCTACACTTTTTAGGCTGGTGGTCCAGGGAGACTGGGGTCTGCTAAGGTGTGTGTGTCCTCTGGAAGAGAATTCTTACATCTGACAGCAGCTATAGCCTTGTCAACTCGGAACTGTCCGCTGGCAACATCCAATATGCGAAATACTAGATTCAGTGAATGATTTTGATTAATGAGGGCTATTTTCAGCACGAAGTTAATTCAGCAACTCTCAACTTTAGGAAAACACTCGAGGCATCCCTGCTATCTATATGTATCACCGAGCACTATTGGACACTCAATTCCATGTAATGACTGAATCCAGCATACCCATTAATTTCTAATGGATTCCAAACCAAATCTAATTTTATTTTAGTTACCTGTTACTCATTTAATATTTCAAACATGTGGCTTCATAAGAAAAACAATACAAGCCATCCTGCTCTTTCCATGAATGCCTTTGAGACACACTATGGACTAATTTCTTTGGGATAGACACAAAGCTAGTCAGAAATGGAGGAGATACATACTTGCTTTGTCTTACTAAAGTAAAAGCTAACCTCTCCTGTGACTATTTCTCTAAACACTCAGTTGAGCATAATTAGCCTCTGTGAATCTCCTCACATTTAAATTATAACTTTGGTAGCAGAGAAGGGTCAAGTTGTTAATCACTGGGGTGAGAAGGATATTTTAAAACTAACCCTAACCCCTCAAACAATAAAATGAAAGATAGGATAATGGTTTCTGTGGTGGGGAGGGCACATGTCATGGGCTTCCTTATGCCATTGCTTAAAATCGAACGGAACTTGATAGTGTTCACAGTATAGCCACAAAGCATAGAAATATTTCATCTCAAATGATTTTGGGAACAGTGTTTTTAAAATTGTGTGTGTGTGTGTTTGTGTGTGTATGTGTGTGTGTGTTTGTGTGTGTATGTGTGTGTGTGTGTGTGTGTGTGTGTGAGAGAGAGAGAGAGAGAGAGAGAGAGAGAGAGAGAGAGAGAGAGTTTATACACTATAGCATGTGTTTACAGGGGTCAGAGGACAACCTACAGAACTTGGCCCTCCCTTCCACCATGTGTGTCCTGGGAATCATTCTCTGGTTGTTAGGCTTGGTGGCAAGTTCCTTTATCCACTGAGCCAGCATGCTGGTCCTGCAAGCAGTCTTAGTAGAAATTCAGCATTTAAAATGGCAAATATATATATATATATATATATATATAGAGAGAGAGAGAGAGAGAGAGAGAGAGAGACAGACAGCCAGACAGCCAGGAAAGTGCTCCATCACAGAACCACACCCTATTTTTCTCAACATGAAGAATGTTGTATACATTTCTAAATGTATTTGATATGTTGCTTATATTAAACAGATTTAAGAAATATGGGATTTTAAATTGTGGCTTCTATCATATTTCAGAATTATTCCTAAATTTATAATAATGTAAATAGAAATATTGATTATGACTTGGTGACAGAATTAAAATTTATTAATGTCAACCTCTGAAAAGGCAAACAAGGATTTCTGATCCTCCTGGGAAAGGTGGGAAAATAATGTTTTGTTTTCCAGTGATTTTTTTATGAATACAGATATTTAAAGCCTACCAAAGGGCCATTTTAACTAACAGAAATAGTCTGAAAATCTATATAAACTTCCCGAGGTTAGAGGGAGTGAAAACAGTCACTTTACTCTTTCTGTCTTGAGTCTAAAGTGTAAAAAGTTTAGCTGTGGAGCTGAAAGAAACAGTGTGTGCCGGGCTGTCATGTTAATTAAATAAAGAACCAGAACAGTGACCCTGTGTATGGGAAAGTCTGGGGGGAGGGGGTACAGGCGGGCTGGATGAGTGACACCGTCATGAAAAAACATGCATTTTATCTGCGGTGAGATTTGTGTGAATTTGTTGTAATTCTGCCGAGATTTAGCTCTGAGAATCATGTCTGCGCTCACCTGGCTACCTGAAGCCCTTGCCACACTGAACTTCCCAGGCTGACATTCTTCTCATAGGGTTCGCTGAGGTGGGGAGTTTATCAAACCAATAAGCCTGCTTCTATTTTAAAATTTCTTCAATTAATATGGTCCATGGTGGCCGCAGCTTACTAGAGTTTATGTTGACTTCATTGAAAACGCCTGTCGTTTGATTCCTTTAAAGGAGTGAGTTTATTGGGGGGGGGGTTAGGCTGGAGGTTGCATTTTTCAGAGAACATGGTTGTGGGTACTCCGGGTCAATGTCACGTCACGGGGTGTCTGGAGTGACAGCGACAAGCTGGAACATTTTCACTGGGTCACTAGCAATGTTTCCTTAGCATTGCGGGCCTGTCCACACTCGCTGTGGCGCGATGCTTCTTAGTTCCTGTGGGTCTCTTCACCCATGGCGTCTTCCTCCTTCCTCTTTTCTGTGTGGTATTTAACAATCGTGTTTCCTGAAAGCTCCGCATGCCGATTGAAGCCACCGCTTGGGCAAGCACCCTGCGTTCGTCTGTCTGATGAAGCCCTCCCACATGATTCTGAGGAACCCTAGAGTCGCCAGATCTCCATGCTCTTACATTCTAGGTTTTGCATTCTTGCATTTGCATGTTAAGGTTGTTTCATTTTCCCATGGTCCAGTACCTTCCTGTTTCTTTCCATAGATAATAAACAATTGCCTTTATGAACTTTTATTGTTGAGAGCAATTTTTTTTTGGTGAGGCTATCTTTGAGAATTGTTTGTTTTAACTTTGAGCTGAGCCTGTATGTTGGCGCTGTTTGCAACACAAAATAAACAGATTCGATCATCATGGATAAAAGACTAATAGATATGTTGATGTGAGTTAATCACAGGTGGGTAATTGTCAAAAATGTAAATTGGTCACACTCTTTATCTCGTATGTAATACTGTGATAAAGGGAAATACTTCTCTCAGTTAATGTCATTCATACAGGCCTTTGGTCAGACGGCCCATCAAACGTCACGTCAACACATTTGTGCACCAGGCCTTGTGCCAAAGCTGTACACACACAGAGAAGACACCGCCGCTGTCTCTTCAGGGCTTAGAGCATCTCTGGGGAGATGAGGAACCTGCACAAGGAAAATCACAGGAAATGTGTGAGTGACCATTTAGAGACAGCATTCAGGAGATGGGACATGGGGTCACACACCTGTCATCTAAGCACTGGTAGGTAGCAACAGGAAGGTAGATTTCAACTACATATAAGGTTGAGGATAGCGAGACCCCCCCATCTCAAAAAGCAAAAAAGAAAGCAATAGATTAAGTAATGTAGATAGTATCCAGTTTTAAATTTGGATATAGGACCCACTTATCTGTCTTCTAAAATTATGTGCAAAATTGCTTTTATGTAAAAAAAATGCGCATGAAGTCAGATAAAGGGAAACCCTTCAGCACCCGAGTGTCAAGCATACATGTTTTAAGTGTGAAGCAACTTTACCTCTGGTGCTGTAGAGCAAGTCTTTAGAAATGGAAACTAGTGTGCATTGACAGTAGGTTTTGAGACAAAGACAAAATGTTACCAGACACAGGGCATGCTATGTGTTCAAGAGAACACATCGGTTATCATTAGGTAGTTTATGGAGGCTCGTGATTGTCACCAGCGATGCTGAATAGTGCTCCACCCAAGGCCAGACTGCCATAAGCAGACCTGAGCTAGTAGTAGGGAGGGGCATGGAGGGAGGTTCAAGGAAATGTTTCTTGGTGGCTGAAGTGAGGATCCTCAGCTAGTACTGTGACAGTTGATGGCTGCCTGGGAAACATTCAAGAAGGGACTGTGGTGGACAGTGCCAAACCCAGGCATCATTTGGAACCAAGTCTGGATCCCCAGTGCAGTTTAGGAGACTGCAAGTCAGAAGTAAAAATAACACGAAACTTCGCATGTTCTCGAAATGAAACGACAAAGCCAGGTGGCCCTGGAGTGGGAGTGAGTTATTGTCAGCTTTGACCCACCCACAGGTGTTTGTGGCAGGGAAAAGTCTGTAGGATCTTCAGCTCACCCAGCTGAAGTCTCCAGTGGCAGCATACAACTCTTTGCCCCCCCCTTTTTTTTTAAAGAAATTGATTAAAAAATGTTCAGGATTTTAAATTCAAGCCAAGAAAATTACCTTAGAAACTGTAAAACCCTTGCTGTTATTGGAAACAGCGACTTGTGTCCCCCTAAATTAGTTTGATCTGTCTCCTTCAAAAGTCATAAAAATGCAACTACATGTGATATTAGGGGGAACACAGGAGGGACATTATTATTTAAAGGACAAAAGGCCTTTCGGGGGAAAGTCCCAAACTAAACTCCTTCTGCATGGCTGATCTTACCCCAGCTGCCATTAACATTAAGGGACCTACAAGTGATCATTGTCGAGTGTTCGGAGTCCCAGCAGAGTGCTGCAAGTCCAAAGGCTACCAAGCCTTTCACCCTGAGGTGATGAGTGGTCCTAAAGATATATGCTTTGTTGGGTGCCAGGCTTGCGTGTACTTACACACGTAGGCTTGTGCATACTTGTGTGTGCATGCATGACCTGTACATATCCAGTACATGTGTCATTTTCCCCTGCCAGGAAATTGCCTTGGCTGTGTCAGATTTGCGGAGAACAGTGTCACCCAGTGGCTTTGCTGAAAACAGTTCTGCCAGTGCCCTGGGTGAGTGCCTTGCAGAGTTAGCAGAAATGTAACACACATTTAGCTTTGCATTCTCTAGTGTTTACATAAAAAAGACTAAAGGAAAGATAAAGTTTATAATAATGCTGTATTTGACCCAGCATGCAGTCAAGATGAAAATAGAGATACATTTTGTTCTGTTTTGCTTGCAGTGAGCCAAATATCCAACATGTGTTTTACCCCAAAAGCGTTCAGTTTGTTGTAGCTTACTGCTCGTGATTCAGGCCACACACATATGACTGATGGTCACCACGCTAGTCGGTGTAGCTACATATTCTCAGCAGGATGCAACGTACGCACTTTGATGTCGCATCTTCACATGTAGTGAAAATATACGTAGATGCAACGGTAGCAAATTTTGATTTCACCTTTTGTCTTATTCTATCAGTTGGCAACTGTACAGCTAGAATTCTCTTCATTTCACGTTTTTTGTCAGTGTTTGTTGATGAAAATGTGCTTATTTGGATCCAGGGGGAATTTAACACTCTTTGGGGCAGAGCCTATACAGTTGATTCAGGACAGTGTCACAGTTAATTGGGGTTCCGGCTTTCTGTGTGTCAGGAATCACATCTGTCTCCAGCTCTCAAGTCCAGGTTGTTCAGACTGTGCTTACATAGGTAGGGCAGGACACTGTCTTTCTAAAATCAGCCACTAAAGTGGCAGATCTGCTAGTGGTATCTGTGGAGATGCGGTCATCCGTCACCTTTGCTTCTGTAGACATCAGTTATGGGGGCGGAAGGAGAGCGAGGGCTCCGTTCTGTGTGTAAGGAGCCTGGAGAGTTCCATGGTACAGAATGCAGGATCAAGACACTCAGATTAGGTCTTTAGTCCCTTTCTAAATTCATAAAGCAGGTTGGGATTACATACCGTTTCATGGGAAGAAGTCTCAGCACGTCCAAAGTCATTCATTTCCCATCAAACTCCAGGGAGTCATTAATTCTAGATGGAGCTCCGACATTACATGGAGAATTAATCACAAAATACTTTTCATACATGACATGCTTTTTCATAACTATGCCTACAGCTATAGATAGACACACAATTTTAAAGTAAGGCATGTATTCTGTGTATGATGGTTTTTATCTGATGATTTTTATTGTGCACATAGTCACATGAGTCAAGGCGCATATTATTTTACATTTATATCGAGGGTTAAAAATGGATAATGAAGCTTGGCAGTGGTGATGCAGACCTTTAATCCCAGCCTTTAGGAGGAAGAGGAAGGCCATCCTGGACTACCAAGCAAGTTCCAGGACAGCCAGAGCTGTTACACAGAGAAACTCTGTCTTGAGAAACTATACAATAAAAATAAATAAATAAATAAATAAATAATAGATACTTTATTTCTCACATAACATGCTTCAAATAATGAAAAAAACAAATCAATATAATCACGTTATACAGAGAGCAAATTTTGATGCAAGAAGTAATATGGATGAGGTTCACTTCAGTCTATCCAACTTTAGACTTGATGGAGTCATATCCAAAGACTATGACTGTAACAGACATTCACTATTTGAAAGAGTACATGCAAATGGAGCTAGTTATTTATCCCCTTTCCCTAGTTCTATTTATTTGTTTTTATAATTTCCCCCAGTCATTTTCTTTGTCTGTCTGTCTGTCTGTCTGTCTGTCTGTCTGTCTGTCTCTCTCTCTCTCTCTCCCTCTCTCCCTTCATTCCCCCCACTTTATTTCATGTCCTTCTTACTTAATAAATTCTTCTCTCTCAAGGGCGTCTAAAAATGTAAGGAATGCCTCTCTGACCTCCACAGGTTACTTAGAGAACACTGGAATGATTTTATGTGAGAAACTTGTGGTTTGGAGTTAATAGGGTTTTAATAAAACCTTTCCCTCTTCTGACTTCGTTGTGAAGCACTGAGAATTTATGCTAAGGCCGGCTGGCAGTGGCAAGCATTTCTACTCCCCAGGCACACTCAGTTCCCGTTGATAAAGCCAGTGGGAGTTTTAACATTGCAGAGATGTTGTGGGGGGATGTTTTGTCTGCTGGCAAATTTGTGTACTGCTATGTGTAGCCTATGGTATCCTTGTCACCTTTTGAAGGTGTGACAACAAATAGAGACACTAGTATTCTTGTTTGTTTTGATCCAAAGGGTTTCCAGGGATCAAAACAGCAGGTTCATGTGAGACATACTCCTTAAGGTCACTGTCAGCTGGTGGTATGAGACACCTACCCTCCCCCCCATTGCGAGGCTAGTGTTTTGGGGTCTAGCCTCTGCAGCAGTGCCCCTAAGGTTTGGAAAGAGAGAGCCCAGCGACTGCCCTGTGTTTCCTAGGGGATTTTCTTTCTAAGCCTTGGAATGAAAGAAGTTACATTCAGACCATGACAGTTTTCATTAGAAAAGAAATCCATTTTGCAGCCTCCCCATCTTACCCATAAACATTTCCCTGAGAAAATTTTGGCTGAGTGCCTTGTTTTTTTTGTAGGTTCTGGTTGGCAGGATATGTAGACGGAAAAGAAATGTCTGTTAAATAAAATATTTATCCCCTCCAGTCCCTTGAGATTGGATAGAGACTAAAATGTTTAAAGCAAAGAAAAGAGGCTATGGACAAGTCTGAGAATTTACAAATTTGATGTGGTGTTGGCAATTTTTTCCCCTTTGCTTCTTAAAATGTCTTCTGAGGACCTGGAAGGATGGTTCAGTGTTTAAGAACTCTTGACTGGTCTTGCTGGGGACCTGGATTTAGTTCCCAACTGCACAGGCTGCTCACACACATCTGTAACTCCAGTTTGAGGGAATCCAACAACCTCTTTTGACCTCCATGGGCACTGCATGCACTTGCTACACTCATACATGCAGGCTAGCACTCATACATGTAAAGTAAAAATAATAAAATGTTTTTAAAGTCTTCTGTGATGTTTTACATACAGGGCCGAATTTTCCTGCATCCTTATTAATGGGAAATTTCATGTTCAATATGTGCCTTGTTCGTTTATTTATAGATCATTAATGACTGAAAAATCACCAAATCTACATTCAGGATCACCGTGATATAAATGTTTGTTTTTTTTTAATAGTGTGTGTGCACGTGTGCATTTGAGTATAGGTGCTCTTGGAAGCCAGAAGAGGGCATTGGATTTTCTGGAGCTGCAGTTACAGGCAGTGGCCAGCCACCTGACATGAGTGCTGGGAACCAAACTGGGTGCTCTGTAAGAGCCTTATGAGTTTCTAACTACTGATCTGTCGCCCCAGTCCCAACAGATTACAGCATTTTATGGAAACTGAAATCTATAGACAGGCATGGAGGTGCAGACTGGCAAAACTAGCCATTGTGGGTCAGAACCAGACTGGGTTAGAAAGTGTGACAGGAAGGAAGAGATTTTTTAGTCATCCTGGTGTTTAGTAGAATTTGACTTACTAAAATAAACATTTTTCAGTTAAATAAGGATCATCTTGCTGGTTCAGTTTTAATAGTCAATAGAGATGCTTTCTTTTCATTGAAATAGGCCATTTGTTTTGAATATGTCATTTAGACTTTAATGACCCTCAGAGAAACTTACTAGACTGCTTAGAACAAAGTTCAGACCATTTAATGGTGATTGATATCTCTTTCTGTAGCTGTCAGTTATCTCTGTAGTTCTGATTTCTGTTAATGGCATCTTTCAATGTTTGAGCCCTTTGAATAATCTTACAAAATCTATATATGATTTCAATTGAAAAATAACCAGCAAACTGAGAAGTTAGTTCTGCACTTAGATTTTCACATGTCATCAGATTATGATCAAGTTGGTTGTGAAATATGTTAGACATTTTAGTACAATATTTATAAGCAAAGCTTCTAAGAGCAGAATACAGAGCTGTGGATGTCTTATCTCAAATAATGAGTGCCTTACTCTTCATTTTGTTTTTCTTGTAATTGCAATCGCTTTTTTTTTTATAGACAGACAGGACACATGTCCTGATACATTTATTAGTGGTAGCTCATTGTGACAGTCTCTTCATTCCTTTTGATTTGAGTCACAGTTGGTTTGGATCTTCCAACCCCCTTTGGAGAACTATTGTTAGATGTTTTAAGTGTGTATGGTGGAACTTCTCCCAGCTATTAACTGGTCCTCCTTTGAAGAGTGAGAACTAGGCTGGGGATGCTGGAGAAAGATATGAGTGAGCTCTGGTAAGTGGGTTATGGCGTCAGTCAGGAGTGCAAGCCCATAAAAATGAGTGCACACAACCCATGCTAAAGTCTGTTTGGGCAGGAAAAAACAATCAAAATCAAGGGGCTAACTCTTTTATTTTTTTTACATTTTTTGATTTAAATTAGAAACAAGCTTGCTTCACATATCGATGTCAGCTCCTTCTTGCTCCCCTCCTCCCCACCCCCCACCAGCCCCACTAACCCTCCACCCAATCCCACTCCATGGGAGATAGCCAAAGTCTGTCATATCATCCAGAGCAGGAACTAGGCCCTCCCCAATGTGTCCCTCCATGTGGAATGGGCTCCCCAAGTGCATTCGCATGCCAGGAATAAATACTGGTTCATTATCTGAGGCCCCATATATTGTTGAGGTTTTCTCCTCACTGACACCTACATTCAGGGGGTCTGGTCAGTCCCATGCTGGCCTCTCAGCTATCAGTCTGGGGGGGCCATGAGCTCCCCCTTGTTGAGGTCAGCTGTCTCTGTGGGTTTCACCAGCCTGGTCTCGACCCCTTTGCTCATCACTCCTCCCTCTCTGCAGCTGGGTTCCAGGAGTTCAGTTCAGTGTTTAGCTGTGGGTGTCTACCTCTGCTTCCATCAGCCACTGGATGAAGGCTCTAGGATGGCATGTAAGGTAGTCATCAATCTAATTATCGGGGGAGGGAATTTAAGGTAGCCTTTTCACTATTGCCTAGATTGCCAGTTGGTGTCATCCATGTAGATCTCTGGAAATCTCACTAGTGCTAGATCTCTTCTCAAACCTGTAATGACTCCCTCTATTATGGTATCTCTCATCCTGCTCTCCTCTATTCTTCCCCTGACTCAAACTTCCTGTTCCCCCATGTCCTCCTCACACCTCTTCTTCCCCTCTCTTTCTTCCAGCTCCCTCTCCCCTCCCCCATGCTCCCAGTCCACTCAGGAGATTCTGTCCCATTCCCCTTCTCTGGGGTACCATGCATATCTCTCTTAGGGTCCTGCCTGTTTCCCAGTCTCTCTGGTGGTGGGATTGCAGGCTGACACTCCCCTGTTCTATATCTAAAATCCATAATACGAGTGAGTACATACCATGTTTGTCATTTTGTAACTGGGTTACCTCACTCAGGATGGTTTCTGCTAGTGCCATCCATTTGCCTGCAAATGTCAAGATTCCATTGTTTTTTTCCCGCTGAGTAGTACTCCATTGTGTAAATGTACCACATTTTCTCTATCCACTCTTCAGTTGAGGGGCATCTAGGTTGCTTCCAGGTTTGGACTATTACAAATAATACTGATATGAACATAGTGGAACAGATGTCCTTGTTGTACGAATGTGCATCTTTTGGGTATATGCCTAAGAGTGGAATTGCTGGGTCTTGTGGTAGACTGATTCCCATTTTCCTGAGGAATCTCCATACTTATTTCCAAAGTGGCTGTATAAGTTGGCATTCCCACCAGCAGTGGAGGAGTGTTACCCTTTCTCCACATCCTCTCCAGCATAAACTGTCATTGGTGTTTTTGATTTTAGTCATTCTGACAGGAGTGAGGTGGTATCTCAGAGTTGTTTTGATTTGCATTTCCCTGATGGCTAAAGATGTTGAGAACTTTCTTAAGTGTCTATCAGCCACTTTAGACTCCCCTATTGAGAATTCTCTATTTAGTTCTGTACCCCACTTTTTAATGGGATCCTTTGGTGTTTTGGAGACTTGCTTCTTGAGTTCTTTGTAAATTTTGGAGATCAGCCCTCTGTCAGAGGTGGGGTTAGTGATTATCTTTTCCTAATCTGTGGGTTGCCTTTTTGTCTTGTTGACCGTGTCCTTTACCTTCTCAGTTTCAGGAGGTCCCATTTATTAATTGTCAATCTCAGTGTCTGTGCTACTGGTGTTGTGTTCAGGAAGCAGTCTCCAGTACCTCCCACTTTCTCTTCTAAGAGTTTCAGTGTGGCTGGATTTATGTTGAAGTCTTTGATCCATTTGGACTTAAGTTTTGTGCATGGTGATACACATGGATCTATCTGCAGTCTTCTTACAGCATCCAGTTATGCCAGCACTATTTGTTGAAGATGCTTTCTTTTGTATAATTTTAGCTTCTTTGTCAAAAATCAAGTGTTCATAGGTGTGTGGGTTAATATCAGGGCTTTCAATTCAATTCCATTAGTCACCTATCTATTTTTATGCCAATAGCAAACAGTTTTCAGGACTATAGCTCTTTTATAGAGATTGATGTCAGGGATGATGATGCCTCCTGAAATTCCTTTATTGTAGAGGATTGTTTTGGCTATCCTGGCTCTTTTGTTTTTTTATATAAAGTTGATTATTGTTCTTTCAACGTCTGTGAAGAATTATGCCTGTATTTTGATGGGGATTGCATTGAATCTGTAGATTGCTTTTGGCAAGATTAAGAGGCTAACTCTTTACACATACTCCTTATGCTCTTGTGGGTGAATTTTCTTGACATGAACTTTCCCAGATATAGATTCTTATTCTTTAGTTCTTAAGCATGTTCGTTACATTGACTTGTAAGTATGCCTACTGGCAATTTTATGTGAACTTGAACTTCTCATGTAACTACACTAGATTAAAAATGTCAACAAAATCAAGCACCTTCCCCCGTATTCAGGCTGGGCAAGGCAATCCAGCATGAGGAATGGGCTCCCAAGAGCCAGTCAAAGCACCAGCAACAACCCATGCTCCTATTTCCAGAGGTCCAAATAGATCAAGCTATTCAACTGACTCATATATGCAGAGGGACTAGGTGAGTCCTATGCAGGCTCACTGGTTGTTGGTTCAGACTCTGTGAGTTCCCAGGCTAATCATTTCTGTGTGGTTTTCTGTGACATTCCTGACCCTCCCCCAGGATCCTACAACCTCCCCTCTCTCTCCTCAGCAGGACTCCCCAAGCTCTGCTCAATGTTTGACCATGAGTCTCTGAATTAAAAAAGTCAAAAAGGAGATGTAACTTCTACTAGATGGTGTTTGCTACCTTCTGAGTACATCAGTATGTTTGCATTTTTATCTCCTTTTCCCTGACTCTTCACTTGCTGTTATTTATTCTAACATAGTTATCATGCCAAGGGAAGCAAAGCACGGTTTATGATCTGTAACTGTGAACACTTAAAATTCATAGATTTGTATAGGTGACATCAAAGTTTGTGAGAAGATTATCTGGCTTCATTTACACAATTCCTCACAATGCTGTACTTTTTACATTGAGGTATGTGCCACAATTCTCAAAATCTAGTGTGAATGAAAAATCACTTGAAAAGCCCACTAAAATGCATATTCCTGGATCTTGCCATCAACTAATTTGGATTTTCTGGTGGGCTCTAGAACACTGCAGAGTTTTAAGGTGCAATCCTGATGCCTTGGATGAGGGATATAAGGATACAAACTTATGTCTACTTACACTATACGGCTAGTCTGACTTTTGTAGTCTCACTTGAGTAGTTCTGAACTTAACTCTTGTGAGAAGACTTAGTATTATTGGAAATAAGTTTGCATACCCATGGCAAACAAATGTGTGTATATGTGTGGTCACATACAATGGTTTGTGAAAACTACATATGGTGCCAAACTCCTGTAGTTCAGCATTCGGGAGGCACAGGCAGGAGTATAGTTCAGTGCCAGCCTAAGAAACACAGTGAATTTTGGACTAGCCTGGGATATATGAGAGCTGGTCTCTAAAACAAACAAACAAACAAAACACAAAACAAAATGAAAAGTAGTTTGTGAACCCAAACACTCACAAATTTTCCCAATATTTCCCCCTTTGGGACTAGCTCATAAGTTATTTCTTGATTAGCCTGTCTATTCATTTTCATCACTTGTAAACCTATTTCATAAAAGATGTTCCAAAAATTAAGCAAGTTACTACACTAATGTTGGGTAGAGATGCTAGACTGTGATAGACCAAAACCTTAAAGTATGAATGTTTGCACACTTTTTGAACATAAGTGATTCCATCTGTATCAGAAGCATCATAGAACCTAGTGAAGGGCTTGAAGGTTACATGGATGGGAAGAAGAGGAGGGAGCTTCCATCAGGTGTTCTGGGGGGATGAGGACAGTCTCTATCCTAGCCCGCGGCTGAGGCATGGAAGGGTGTAAGCTAAATATAAGGAGAGTCAAGTTAAACAAGTACAACAGACTTAACATGTAGTTAGTGGACCTACTTGCAGATCTTAGAAACATGCAGTTCCATGTAAGTTGATGACTGTGCTGTTTCAGTATTGATGAATTGTAGTTGAAGTCACTAACAAGCAGTCAGATGGGACTGGAAAGAGAGGAATATGCTAGAGTTAGTACAGGTGCTTTTAAGGAGAAGGATGCAGCCTGGAGAGAAACACAAGTTGGTTGACCCTTGAGCTTATCTACCAAGTGGGTGATGATGCCAGTGTGTGCCAACTGTGTCATACAGTCACACTTGAGTTTTGCCTCTGACTTGATTCAGCCTCTAGTTGATACTGCATGCCATATTTTATTTTGAAAGACAAATGTGTTTTCAGAATTGTTAGCTTCATGTCCTCCTTTTAAAGAATCCATTAACTCTAATGAGGGCCATGCTTGTATGTGAATGGCTGTGCGGGCATCTCCTGGAGCAGGGCCCCTCTTAGGGGCTGCATCCCTGAAAAGAACTGTCTGTCCCCAACTAGCCATCAATTGCCAATGGTTGCTCAGATAGAAGTGAGACTTCATGAGTTCCTTTTCCAACCAAACTGGGATTTTGGCTGGCTTGATTGTGTGGAGTTCTTGTACATACAGTTGTAGCAGCTTTGAAATCATGTGAGAAAAGCTGTGGTCATGTCTGGCAAAGACTATTTTGCACAGGTATCCACGACCTCTGGCCCTTAAACTCTTCCAACTCCCTACAGGGTGATCCCTGAGCCTGGAGAGTATGGGTGGGATATAGGTGCCCCATTCAGGGCTGGGTACTCTACAGTCTCTTATTTTCTGCCTGTTGGCCAGTTGTGGGTCTTTGTGTGAATCACATCCACTTCAAAAAGAAGACTGTATGATGGGGGTTGAGAGATGTGCTCATGTATAGGAATAAAGATAAGAACCTATGGGACATTTACTGCTGTGTCTATATAGCAGAATAAACGGTGTTAGGGTCTCCCCGAGGCTCTATGAGCTACACAGCCACAGGTTTTTGGTCTAGATAACAATGTCAGGAATGAGTTCCATCTTGTGGATCCCCCTTTAAATCCAGTCTGAGGGTGGTTGGTTACTCCCATATTCATGCCATTATTGCATTGGCAGGCATGTCTCACAAGGGTAACTGTTACTGAAGTTCACAGGGTCACATCTGGGTAAGACCATTGATTACTTTTCTCTCCTAGTACTGTGCATAGAGCCTTACAGGTCAGCACCATCTTGTTTTCTTCATGAAGACTCAAGTATGTGGTGTCTTCAGCAGTAGGGTCTTACCATCAAGTTCTACAGGTCAACTAAAAACAACGGTAATATCCAGCATTATAATCCTCAAATTCAAAGTAAATACAGTTCTAACACCAAAAGCTCATTATAGAAGTAACATTTCAAAAAAGGTTTTTTTACATATATTGAAGCCAACAGGCACTGGATTGCTTGTATCTTGTTATGAACTATGTTGCTTATGTACTGAGTAATTATTATAGCCACAAAGAACATAGTACTATCTTAGTTTGTAATAGTTGAGTATAAAATGAAATAAATCACACAACTTCATAGGAGAAAAAAAATCAGGAAACCTTTTTTTCTCTTTATTTACACCAAGTACCATTGTTTTCTAATGCATAGCATCTGTTAAGCCTATTCAGTCTAGCTTCAATTTACTCAGTCATCAGGGAAAGGCACTAATCGTTTACCCATATACTGTTCATCAGAGCAGTCTTTGTAAACTAGCCCTTGCAAGATCAACTCCTCAGGCTACTTTTCTTCCAGATTTTTCCACTTGTCGAATGACTGGTCAGTCTAGCCTGCGGTGGTTATTTTCAGCTGGTCTTGGCAGTGACAAGAGAGTCTACTGTGGTCTGCGTCCCTTCTCCTGCTTGTAGGAAATCCTGTGGTCTCTTTTCTTCAGTGGTGGAGGAGACAGCAGAAGGTGGATCGAGGAAGGTAGCCTTCTCTGCATCATGCAGGCCATGAGAGGGCATAGCCATCATTGGGATACTTTCTCCAAAGGGGAACTGACACCACAGAGGTCATAGGGAGAAAGGGCTGTCTACCAGCATGGTGAAGGTCTGCTGGTGTGAACCTGCAGTGGACGGATTGACAGGTGAAGGCCATAAGGAATCGCTGTGTGCTCATGGGAAAAATCACAGAGCCCATGCACCTTCTAGCTTCCTGAAGTTCGGAAACCCACATCCTTCATAGAGGAGAAGGGGGTGGGGAGAAAATAAGCATGATTTCCAGTCACAGCAAATGAGCGTTAGGGAGAATGAATGGACTCAGGGAGCGAAACTTCACTGTTAAATGGTTTGGTTTTTTTTTGAATGTTGAGCCCAATAGAGGGGCGTTATCTCCTGCGACAAAAGCCCATACAGGTGTACAGTTACACTACCCACTCTTGTTGCTATGATTGATAGTGAGGTTTCAGGGAGAGAGGGAAAGCTAACTCATGGGTTGAAAACTTAGGGAAGGTAAGGCAATATCAGAGTTCTTCCCTGCACCTGCATGAGGACATGAACACCAGGGGACAGATGTGGCTAACAGGAAGCTGGGGAAGCCATTAGGAGAATAGGGAAATGCTCAGAGACACCCTGATTCTGAAAGTAGTGCCCTGACTATGTGCCCAAACACCGTATCTGCAAGGATACCTTCCACTGAGCCTCAACCAAGGGTTTTCAGCAAAGAATGGGTGGAACCGGCCTCACCTTCATTATGATTATTCAGTCTGGGTTTAATGTGAAGAGTGTTGTCACAGAAGAGGGGGTGGAGAACATGAATTGGACCCAAATACCAATATCATTGGGCAGGTTGTCAATACAAGCAATAAGCTGACCTGCCAAGGCTGGTGATGGCTGGCTAGTCTTGGAGTTTAGAGAGGGCTACCTGTATGCTTTCTTTAGTTTAGGGATCTGTATTAAGAATGTCTGTTCATTGTTTGACATGGAAATTTGGAAGCAGCATTGGGGGAAGTGCTTCTGAAAGGTCATATGACATTCAATAAGGGACAAAAAGCATCTGAAAATAAAATTCTGCCTCTTGACCCAGAAGGTAGGAGAGGAAAGACGCTTCTTATAAAATTGGACACCCCAGCACAAACCTCTAGAAACACGTTCCTGAAGCAGTAGAGTCAATCTTTGTATCTGTATTTGAGGTGTAGCTTTATCAAAGAATATAGACAGATATGTGTTGAAACACATACACACACTGGGATGTGTTTCAGGTTTTACAAAATTATTTTGGGTTATTTTGTTGCCATCGCAACCATGATTTACTGAGAGTATGAAAAGAGATACTGTTCTAAGGGGAGCAGATTCTTCATGATCTCTGTGAGGATAGCATGCGGTCTGCTGAACTAGTTACTAGCCCAGCATAAACACAAGCCAGCTTCATGGTAAGTGTTCGAAGGAATGAATGAACATGGATTTTTCAAAGCTTTCTTTCATCAAAAGAACTCTGTATCAGAGTCCTTATTTCATTCATAGTATGATTCTTCTAATACTTTTTATGGAATCTACAAATACACATTTTCTTTTACATTTTTGGTTTTCATCTGTAAGTCATATTCAGGCACTAGGAGTTCCTAGATTTTGTTTTCTTTCTGTCTGAAACATACTGAATGCACATGGATAGATTTCAGTTTTGCTTGTGAGGCTCTGTTGGCTGTTTCCCACATTTCTGCTTGAATATGAAGGGACTTTGTCCATTTCCATTTGCTGGTTCTGGTATAAATAAGTGAATAGGGAAATAAAACCATAAGTATATATGATATTTTAACAATTATTTCCATAGTCACAATTATTTCACATGCCTTTTTTACTTGGAGAGTTAGTCATTTCTCCACTAACACATTAGAGTGCATTAAACCCATTCAAATACAATCTCAGTAATATTCCTTAAAATTATTTCAGAAATAGATATACTAGAATAAAAGTTGGGACATGGAGAGTCAAAGAAACTAAATCACCTCAAATCCAAAACTAAAACCCCAGACTCAATCAAGTATTTTATATTTTTTTCACTTTTGTTGTTTGTTTGTTTTTGGGGTTTATTATCTTTTAAAGATTTACTTTTATTTATATTTATGTTAATTCTATCTGAAGATTACATTATAATAATGTCTTGCTTCCCTTTCCTCCCACCATATACTCCTCCTTGCTTCCTTTAATATCATGGCCTCCTTTTACATTTATGGTAGTTATATGCATATATATATGTACATATCTATTCATAACTACAACCCACTCAGCCTGTGTACTGCTATTTGTGTATTTACTGGGATGATTTGGTATTGGACAGCCAGTTGTGCTCTTCAGGTGCATATGTGTATGGGTATATGTATCCGTGTATCTCCCCTGGAGGCTAGATTTAAAGGCATCTGTGGTGATGCTTCAAGCTTAGATGCTGGGAACTGAGCTTGATTCCTCAACAAGAGCAGGAAGTGCTCTTAACCACTGAGCAGTCTCTCAGGTTTCCTCCTGTTGCCTTTTTTTATTTGAAGACAGTTAGTGGGAGCTGATTATGCCAGGGGCCCCCTGAGCTAAGGTAGCAGGGACTGACAGTCATTTCCTCTCTGAGTATATGCTGTGAGGGTGAGGGGCTGGCACGGAGCTAGGGTTGGCTGGAATTCAGATCTCAGCCTTACAGGTCAGAGATGCAATTTTTCCATAAAACAGAGCTTATCCCTCACCAGGGCACACTAATCATAAAGCCGTAACTCATCAATCTGAATGTCAAGTTATTAATTTACACCGGGGAATTTAACTGTGAAGAAGACCAGAGTGGCAGGGCTCTCTAGTAAATTTTTCTTGTTTCTAGTGGGAAAGTCATCTTTAGCATGGTTGGCCCTGATGTTGCAACTGGGAATCTCTGGCTTGTGGGAATATTTCTTGGGAAAATTCTGCTGTTTGCATTTTTAAGAGAAAACGTGAAAAGTGCCCATGACATGCCAGAAAGCTGGGGACCTTGAGAGAGTTAGGGTTCTGAAATGGATGGCTCGTGTACTCATCCCCTCCCCCAAGCTTATAGTCAAGATGCGAACGTTAGCAAATGCCCAACGATAAAAGTTCTGACATAGAGAAAGTCATGAGAACTTTGCCTTCTAGAAAGGTCACAGCTAAATTTAATGCTGGAATGCCATTGCACGCTTAACATAGATTTCTGGTAAAATTCTGCCCTTCCTTCCTTTTGAAATTTATGCTTAACTTTTCCATGTGTTTATGTGACTATTCCACTGACTCTCAGCAGCTTTGCTGCGTTATAAAGAATGCGTGTGTAAAGGAATGCTTCTTTATATTTCTCCTCTGGGCTTTATGCCCAGAGGATGTGAGGGAGGGCAGGAGCAAAAGGTTTGAGACTGAATGAGCTGGATGCCAGGTGTGGATTGCATTTCATGTCTCATGAAAGACACGTGGAACAGATAGTCTCTTTGCTGCTGAGACGAGAGGGGCGGATGATGGGAAATTTTAAGAGACTAGACAGAGGATGGGGGTGATGGATGAAAAAATGGAGTGTTCCCCGATTGGGCTGAGGGATCTGAGTATGATTTTGTATACACAAAATGTCAGAAAGTTAAGCTTTTTTTTCTTAAAGGAGTGTGATGGGAATAGCTGAAACATAATTTGGGTAGCAATAAACCGGATCAGTGAAATGGACACCGGGGCTAGGGGAAGAGCTCTTTTAGATGTTTGGAAGATTTCTTAAGACAGTTGGGGCAGGGGTTATGAGAAAAGGAAATGATGACAAAGAGAAAGTAAGCATTTTAACTGACAGAGTTGGTCAGAATTTGGTGGCACAGGGCATAAAGGGCACTGGCATTTTGAAAACTGAGATCACGGGAAGCTAAATAGTGAAGACTGGCTGGGAAATGACACCCTCTGGTCTTTTGTTTTAGTTCCGGGTGAGAAAGCATCTGAGATGGTGTTTGTTTGGTTTGGATGCTTCTCCATGTGTTACTCTTAACCTCATGCAGTCTTGCTCTCTTGAAGGTCGCCAGTCTCGTTCAGTCATGATGCATTTTAATAAAAGAGCTGACTGCATTCAATACCTTCCCTGTGCAGGGTGGGCCTGTTCCTTTATAACTGGAAGCCATTCCATCTGTAGCTTCAAATGCAGAGAAGTCGTTTCTGTAGGCACACAGAGACTTTGCCCTGAAAGCCCACCATGTGTTATGTGCTTGTCAGTTCCAGCATGTAGAAGTAGAGCTGGGAGTAGCAGTAGCTCAAAGAGGCTAGCCTGGGTTACATATATCTCTGTCTCGAAAGCTAAACAACAGCAACAAATCACAAAAAGTCACCCAGCCCCTATTTAAGAGAAGATATCACAGGGTCCAGAATCCTGGTGAATAGACACTGAGTAGTGAGTCTTCACAAGGAAAGAGATAATTGGGCGTTATAGACCTCAGTTCTGACATGGAACTGTGGGTTAAGTCCCATAAATGTCATCAAATTTGAAAGTACATGGCCAAGGGTCTTCTTATGAGACAGATGAATGCTGGGTTATAGGACGATTGAATAAATTAGTTTGTTAATTGAGACAATCTATGGAGCCCCACAATAGTAACCTTGGACAATTATCAAGTAAATTCTATTTGGATTATTTTTTTCTTGAGGTGCTCCTACTCTTGTTTGTCTTTTTTAAATGTGTGTGACAGAGTATAAGTGGTGTGTGTGTGTTTGGGAGCATTGTATCAGTAACAATACTAGTCATCTCTCTGGGCCAAGTTTCTAAGCACAATGGTATGTTTGTTCTTTGCCCAATGACATTTCCCATGTGGCAAATCTCCATTGCTCTCAGTATTTCTCTTGACCTGATCTTATATATCATAGAATTTTGTTTATGTTGTTTTTTTTCTTGAAAGATATCATTGATGATTTATCTTAGCCTTGAATGGCAATTAAAGATAGTCAAATGTATGTGATCTCTCATGAGTCCTCTTGATTAACCTGCCCAATCCTTGCCATGACAGGAGCAAAATTTCCATCCCTGGCATTTCCACACCCTCCCATTTCCTCTTCTCACTTAGCAAGGAATTCTGAAGTTGGAGTAGCAGAAGGATGCAGGAGTTTTGATGCAGTGTGACTGAAACTAGCATATGATTATCATATTTTTAATACTAAAATCACTTATAGACCTTTTCCAATATCTGTTTGTCTAGCATTGATTCCAGACCTACTTGATGTCAGACTGTGACTGGGCAGGCAGGAGTTGGGGTGCATGATTTATCACACACCTGATGACAAACCATGAGCAGAGAGAACTGGATGCAATGTGATTTCTTCCTCCTTTTTCTTCTTGTCAGTAAAGTAATTTGTATATTTACAGTCTTTATCAGCTGTAGCTCTGAAGATCTTCACATGCATTTGCACTGTATCTGTCTGTATTGTGCTCTGGTACTTTGGACATTCTGTTCTTGTTTGGCTTAGATAAAAATGGGAAGATAGCTGAGGTTTCCTGCATTAACTTCTGATGATTTATGCATGGCGAGGATAATGAACACTGGGAGGCATAAGCATCTCTGCATAAGTTTGTTTGGAGCTTAGGAATTAAAGTATAATTCTATTTTCCCACTTTCTTCCCCCTCAATGAGTATCTCCAACAGTGTAGACATCTACAGCACATGACAATGGCCTGTTTTTTCCTTTGTGTGTGTCACCATTTTGCATGTAACCCATACCACACATGCAGAAACAAATTGACAAATGTGTTTAAAATTTTTATTATAATTTATTCTCTCTTTCTGTGTGTGCATGTGCGTGCCTTCATGTGTGCTTGTGCGTGCGTGTGTGTGTGTGTGTGTGTGTGTGTGTGCGCGTGTGCATGTACATATGCCATAGTTAGCATATGGAGGTCAACAGAGAATAACTTACAGGAATCTGTTGTTGCCCTCCCTCATATGAATCTTGGGGACTGAACTTGGATCATTAGGCTTGGCAGCAAGTACCTCTAACTGCTTAGCCATCTTGTATGTCCCAATTTGAGAAGATTATAATTTAAATGAAAGGTCTAAATGGATAGAATGAAGGTGACACTGGAAAAGGACTGCTTGGGATTGGATACATAAAATCACATAGCTCTTAGAACTAAATAAGGAACTATTAGAACTATTACTGAGGCTCACCTGTGTTGTCAGTGGTGCAATTAACATTTCATCCAAGGCCAGTACTTCCCGATGGCCATAGCGCTGGCTTCCACAGGAAGGGTCCTGGAAGGCCTCATTCAAGCATGGAGCTGCCCTCAATTCCTGTGTATTCTCCCCCGAGAGACCACAGAACATCTTAAATCAATGTTGTAGTGAATCTCAGTTATGGGTGTGTCATATCCATCCGGTGTGTTGATATGAGAAAAGTTTGCACTTCACAGCTCTATAAAATTGTTCTGAGTGGGGGCAGGAACCCGCCTTTCCTGTCCCGTTCAAAGGTCCTGTGAGAAGAGGTTTAAGTAAATACAGCTCAGGGGAAAGCTTTCTCTGAAGCTTCACCTGGAAAATCTTGTCTGGGAAAGCATCTCATACAGTACCTTCACCAGCCATTTGGGTTTTAGTTTGATTTGAGTTACTGGTTTTTATTTAAGTGTTCAATGGCAGACTGTTTTATAACTTTTCCTCATAAAGCTAGTTTTTGTAGTTTATAGGTCCACACTTAAAACATACAGATGAACCATTTTTTTTCTTTCCTGGAGAGTAGCTATAATAAAGAATATTCTACAAGAATATTTCTACATCAAAGTTGGAGGGCATTTATTTTTCATGAGCTGAGATAAATAAGAAACCTTTTTTTTACCATTTTAAGCACTAGAGGAATTTTACAATGTAATGAAATTGACTTTAAAGCTTACATCTGAACTATTTGGGTCCAGCTTAAACACTGGTTGGTACAATATAAGAGTATCAGAAAAGCATTGTCATCCTTTTGATTTGAAAGTACCAGATTCTATAATTGCAATCAGTACAGAAGAAAATACTTTAAAGTATAAGCTAAGAGCTTGAATCTGCTATTGTGCCTGCTCTGTGTTTAATGCCTGCATTGGTTAGCTATTGAAGATAACTTTCTTACAGGGGATGTTGGCAGGAGTATGGCATGGATTTGACATTTTGTGTGTAACAGACAAGGAGAAAGCTTAATATGTTAAAATGCTCAGGGTAGGGCTGGAACCCACATTAGGCAGCTCAGACACATGTAACTCCAACTCCAGGAGACACAACTCCCTCTTCTGGCCTTTGTGGGTACTGTGCTCATACATAGCTACACACACACACACACACACACACACACACACACACACACACACACACTGCAGATTTAAAACATTATTTAAAATATCCAGGGTAGAGGTCAACAACAAAGAATTGATTGACACAGCATGATTGGTGTCAAGGTTGAGAAAAAGCTTGCAGTATTGTTCAGGCATCTGTATTAATGCACAGGAAGTTGCACTAAATGGTAACTGAAGTTTTCATTAGGACAGGGCTAAGAATCCGGGTTATGCTCAGATTCAGGCAGGTCTTGATTCCACCACTTTTTGACTCCATAGCCTCCTGGTGTCAGACGGAATCTATTCCCTATGATGTGAACACTCAGTTCTATGGTACAGCCTCTTCTGTTACAGCTGTGTCAGTAACTGGTGAGATATTGCCTGTTCAGTAAGGGTAGCCACAGTCATGTTTAGAATGTGATTTCAGATTATTTGCATGGTAGCTGCCAAGTTACCCAGGAAGTGAGATGGCAAAAATATTAGAGCTGAATTTCTTGAACAAATTATAGAAAATTTAGTTCAATGGAGATAGGTACTATTTAAGGGTGTGGTGTGTGTGTGTGTGTGTGTGTGTGTGTGTGTGTGTGTGAGTGTTTAGGTAGTTACCTAGCAAAGATTATTAACAACTGGAAAGATCTATAGAGAAACAACCTCCAAGATAAAAGTATTGACATTGAAAAAAAATGCCAAATTAGCAACAGTCACTACCAGTGGGCTATGTAAAAGAGACAAAATGGATCTCTTCTCTCTTTTTAAGATTATGGGCATGTGTCCGTTTATGCAGTCTGTATACATGTGATTACAGGTACCATCAGAGGCCAGAAAAGGCCACTGGATGCCCTGGAGCTGAGCTGGAGTTGCAGGTGGGTGTGGGCCACCTGACCTGGGTGGTGAGAACCAAATGCAGGTCCTTTGCAGCAGCAATTCATGCTCTCAACCCCTGAGCCACGTCTCCAGCCATGAGCCTTTCCTGTTCCAAGAGCACTACCTTCTATGTTATCACTCTGCAATAACTGAAAAACAAAGCAAAACTTCTCCTAGTTTCTCAGTTTGAATGTTGAAAACGAATAATTTCTCAGGAGGACAGGATCCCCCTTTCACCTGTTTATCTCTGTGAGTTGGTTTCCCTCTGTAGTCGCCTTTCTGAAAGCAGTGACGCTCTGGGGCCATTAACATTTTCCTGGCTTGATAAAGTGGTCATATTGCTGCTTTTATCTTGGGGCCTGGCATGAAGTCCTGTTGCTGAAGCTGGTGATGTTGGCTCTGGGTGGTAGGCTTGGGAAGGGCATAGGGGATTTTATAGCTTGCTTCTGCAAAGCCAGAACTCTGCCCTTGACTGCGTCCCTTTCAGAAGTCTATTAGGAACTTGCATGTAAACATCACAAAGACAACTGCCAAATTTCTGGTTGTCAAAAAACTTAGAAGCACAGATACTTTTAAGACTGAATTTATTTGTTTATTTAGAGAGCATATCTGAGTGTGTCATAGTGTACAGGTGGAGGTCAGAAGAAGACTGCGCATGTTTTCTGTTTCCACTCTGGGGGATCCTGGGGATCAAACTAATGTCATCAGGCTGAATAACAAGTGATTTTTACCTGCTGAGCCACCTCACTGGCCCTCAATACACAACTTAGTGATAAAAATCCGCTTTCTAAACATAGGCTGATTTGAACAGCAGGGGCATGCTAAAAATGGTAAACTTAATAGGAGGAAATGTAAATTATTATAATTTAAGTATTGCAAGTAACTTCTATGATTTGATGATGAAGAGAATTGGGCAATCATCTAACCCCCACTCAAACAATGAATAGGACCATGGAAGGAGTATGGCTTAAAGTAGGTTCTGAGAGCTGACTTTTTAGAATCTGAATCTCTAGTTTGTAGCATTGTGACCAGTAGTGGTTACTGTATTTCAAGAGGAACACTGACCTTTGTAAAGTGTTCAGCAACGCTGGCATTAAGTCCCTGGCTCAGCATTGTAGTCGCTGTGTGGTTTGGGGTAACTTACAACTGTTTAATATCCCCAAATGTAGCTTTTCCTATGTACCCATAGATATGCTTTAGGGATTGGTTGAGATTGTTCTAGTAATGTAATAATCTGGGCTGGAAACATGTCTCAGTGAGTAAAGTGTTTCCCTGCAAGCTTGAGGGCCTGAGTGTAAGTAAGTCCTGTAGCCCATGCAAGGAAATGCGGGATGAAGCAAGCACTTTGGAGACAGGTAGATTCCTAGTTATCCTGTCCAGTGAGCTTTAAATGAATGGAAGGTTCTGTCTCAAAAAATAAAATATAAAAGGCCTGATGAACAACACCCCCCCAATAAAAATGAACCCGAAATTGTCCTCTGGCTCCCACGTACATGCACTTGCTTGTGTACACACATCTATATCCATACACATAAACACACACACACACATATATACACACAGGCACACACACGTGCCACACACACACACACACACACACACGTCAGTCAGTCTGACAGTAAATGCCATATGTTTCTCTAATCCAGTGTAGAGAATCTCTTTGAAGATGGCACCCTTGTTCCCATCTTAAATTGACAGCAGAAGACACAGGGGCAGTGAGATTAGAATCTCTATGGACTCTACCTACAAGTCATAGCTTAAAGATTTTGTGCATATACAATGCCATGCTCTGTGTCCTGTATCTTATAGACTTCTATAACTCCTGTCCAGGATTAAGAAGTTATGTTCATTTCAAGAAGGTTCTCCGCTGGACTAGTTCCTTTAAAGACTCGAAGAATTGACAATTAGTACAATAAACACTTCTAAAGAAAAAAATATTTCCTTCAATTAGACTAAGAACAATGTGTCAAGCTAATATATAGTAATATATAAGAATGTATATACAGCATGTTTAATATATGTGATGACTTGTGACCAAGTTCATATATTAGAGAGATCTTAATTGGGTTCAGATACTATGATGAAATGAGACTTCAAAAACATTTCTCAAACTGTCATGTTCTCCACTTGTTGTGAATATTTTCTCAGAAGCAACCCTGAGTCAACGGAGCAGGTCATGTGAGAGAGGCCGTCAAAGTAGGAGAGACTTAGGAAGAAGTACACCGTGAACACATGAATGGAAAATTTAAAGAGTAAATGCATTTTATAAGTCGTGTACTCTTAAGGTGCCCCGAATATTTTCTTTTAAACATAAGCATTTGCTTGTGTATATGTATATTTAGTCTGTTATTCATTATTAAAATAAATGAGCCAATGACAAAGGGGAGCCTGCTCATGTTCTTAGAAGGCAAAAAAAGGCAGGTGGTTACTGACAGATTGTCTATGTTACATACGGGGAGGCTAGGGGCGTGTTTGTCTTGGTGGGGGGACATGAGACTGCTGTCTGTGCACCCACTCTTGTTCTGTGGAAGCTTCCTGCTGTTTCCCTTGGCTGAGAATGACCCTTATTCTTAGCACACTGGCAGTCTCCCACAGGCTCAGCCTAGCATCTTTTATTTTGGGGCCAGGTAGAAACCTGACATTTCCAAGTGAGAATTAATAAAGCTTAATGAATCTAGGAGGATGTGGCGGGGCCGGGGGGGTATACCCTGTGGTTTTCTGGTGAGGAGGGAGGTGGGTGCATGGCAGGTGGAATTAGTAAGCTAGCATTGCTCTTGTGGAAAAACAGCTTATCCCAGCTACAAAAGTATTGCTGGAACTACAGTTACTTGCCCACAGTGGGTCCTATGGATAATGACGATAAATTGCTTTTACTCCCTCAAGTTAAGCAACAGAGGTGTCTCCCTCACTGCCACCCACCCGCTCATTTATGCTCACCTACAAAATTTCACACTGATGGCTGGCTCTGCCAGTTCTGTTTTGAAATGAACCTCTGAGTCATAAAAAGATGACACGAGAGACAACCGAGGAGCTGTATTTTAGTGTTAGCCTGCATGTATCCTCTCAGTTTTGAGAGGGCATCACTAACCAGGGTGTTCTTCATAGGGGTTGGCTTTGTTTAGTCCATGCGAGAAGAGGATTTCTGGAAGAAGTCAGTGAATAGAGACTAACACCTGGGCATGTTTGCTTTCACACCAGTGACTGGATCTACGGAGGGACTGATTCTCTTTGAGAAGTTATATACTATTAGCATTCATTGCTTATGCATGACAGTGGGTTTCATCGTGGTATTTTTATTCACACACAGCATATTTCTTCCTGATGTATCTATATGTGGCAAAGCTCAGTGTAAAAAAATAGGTATAAAAATCAAGAACACCAAAAATAAATGTAATAAAATGAGCAGTTACAGTAAGCAGTACAGTTAGGGTAAAAGCTGTGTGGATGTGTTGTTCTTTTTCCCAGACCGTATCACATTCCGGTTGCCTCCTTGAAGTTGCATGTGATGATTCAGTGGTTCCGTGGTGGGGTACAGAGACGGGAATGAGGAAGGGGTGTTAGGGGCTGTTGAGGCATGCACAGATATTACTTAAATGTGTGAATGGTGATGCTGCAGCATTGGTTTGACTATGCAGGCGGGTACCGAGCACACAGCAGGAGGGTAACTTATGTAACATGAACATACTTCATAAAGAGATAATTACTGTCTTAGGATGATGGGCAGCATGATATCCCATCAGTTATACTCAAAATGGCAACTTAAAATGTAACCATTATTTACTAGGGGCACTGAAACCATGGCAGACAAAATTTCAAGTAAGGAAGGAGTCATGAGTACAGACAATTAGATATATTTCCATCATTGAGCGACCACTGCTATGTCCCCAGACCATCAGTCTCTAGGATATTAACTCATTCCCACACTTAAAACTCTGTATCCACGAAATAACAACTCCCCCCTAGCTCATCCCCCACCTTTGTTAGCCTCAATTCTTCTTCTCGTCTCTATGTTTTTCCATTCTTAATCTCATTTGGTGAAATGTTGTACTGTTTGTTCTTTTGTGACTGTCAGCATCATTTGGTACAGTGTCTTCAGCCTGTGTTGTAGACAGTGACAGAATTTCCTTACTCTTTAAGGCTGGATAATACTCCACTGTGTGTGTGTGTGTGTGTGTGTGTGTGTGTGTGTGTGTCTCATTTTATTTGCCTGATAACTGAAGGACACTCATGTTGCTTATCTGTGAACAAGGGAGTGCAAGCAAACACTGTTTAAAGCAACAATAATGTAAATCTTTTATGTGGAACTGTTAAATCAACAAAGGAGCTAGAGTCAGTGTGCATGGCTTAGCTCCTAGTTTTCAAAACAGGGGAAAGAAGAATACCATTGGAAGAGAATAAAATGTGATAAAAAATACGGCATATGAAGGTCTCAAAGAACTAGATAAAATACATTTCTGTACACAAGAAAGAGACTTTTTTAGCATATTAATTTAGGATCTATGTTGAATCAAAAATAAGCTCTCCAGCTGGTCATAACATATAGAAGTTAAATTGTTGTTTGAAAGATTTATTTTTATTTTGGGTGTACCAACATTTTGACTGCACGTATATGCCAAAGCTTGAACTGGACAGAGTTGGGAGAAAATGGATGTTTCTTATGTCTGTAAGAACTCTGGGCTCGGGTGTCTATACAGTTCTCCATTAACCCTGTGTGTTCCCATCCACTGTGTAGCATCTGTTAGTGAACACTTTCACCCTCACCCTTCATCTTAAGCATTTGTGAGTTCAGGAACAAGGATACAGGCACCAGGTAATACTTGTGAAGATGTTACTTTTGGTCTCTCCTGACCTCTACTTTTAAAAATGAGGAGCTTGATAAGTTTTCTTTTGTTTGTTTTAATCCTAACTGGTCTGTGCTTAGGTAATGTTTCTCTTGTGAAAATCATACCTACTGAGTTAAGTAACCACAAAAAAGGCAGTCAAGGATGTGAAAAAAAGTTATCTTATTTGTGCATACCTCTAATTTCTTTCCTCAGCTGACATGATTCATGTCCCTTGAGTTCTTGCTACTTGGCAAGTGCAACCGTTGTCATATATCTGTGGCTTCTAATACTTCCAGCAGGAAACACACACAAATCCTTTTATGAAGTCAAGCCCTACATATACATCTGTATGAATATATGTCTACTTATGTATTTAAGTGTTTAAGTTTGGATACTACACAGGAGAGAAAACGAGTTTCAGGGACAATAAGAAGAAGCTGAGCTTGCCTGTGAAGCTCTGTAATCTGTGCAGAAGGAGAACAGAGACCAGGAAAGAGGACACAGGCTCCTAGCCCCTCGTGAGACCACCCTCTAACCTTTGGGCTAGTGTTTTCTGTATTCTGTCACGGAGAACCTTACCCTGGAATCCTGCAGGCCTTTCATGATTTCTTTGTGTACTTCTATGTTTCTCCCACCCAATATTATTTCTTATGAGCCTTATCAAGTTGTATCCTATCCCCTTCCAGCCCTTGGGATGACATCAGTTCTTTTCTCTAATTAGAAAAATGTTGTCCATCCCTCATGACCTACTTCCAGAGCCTTCCCCTTCAGAAAACCATCCATATCCCCATTCTCAGGTGTCTCTATGAATACAGAACCTTGCAACTTAGCGTTCCCTTACTCTACCATTGGCCTTACTTTGCCAGTTGCAGCAAGAACCTTTTATTCCAGATCGAAGTATATGAAACTGATAAATAAAATTGCAAATATTCATGCTATGCAATGTGATGATTTGACATATGTATACATTGGATGTGGTTATCCTGGTCAAATTAGTATAAATATGTAAGAATGAGGATGTGTATGGCCTGCCCTTGGCAAACTTCAAGGAAATGAGAGAGTTGTTGTAGTCAACATATTGTACACTATCCTTTGAGCTTACATGATGGAATATATGTACCCTTGGGTCAACATCTCACCATTTCTCCCACTACCGTATCCACTTTGGTAACTGATTCCATTTTCAGCTTCTAAGAATTTGATCTTTTCAAGTTCCATATGTAAACGAAATCATGTGACTTCTGTCTTTATGTGTCTTGCTGGTTTCATGTAGCACAACATCCTCCAGGTCCATCCACTTTGTTGAAAGTGGCAGGATATTTCAGTGTGTTTACATGCACACGTGCATGCACACACCTCTACCTGTATGTGCTCACATGCTATCGTTTCTTCACTCATCTGTCTATGCTGTTCATGTTGCTTATCATTGTGAACATGAAGTTCTTTCTGACAGCCTGGTCTCACTTCTTTGTAGATATGCCCAGCAGTAAGATTATTGGATCATGAGGTATCTCTGTTTTGGTTTTCATTTCATGGTTTTCTGTAGTGCTGTCAGTTGAATGCAGGGTCTTGCTCATGGTGATGGCTGCTCTACCGCTGACACACTCTTCCAGCCCAGGAGTGCTATTTTCAGTTATTTGAGGAGCCCCCATCTCATGCCCTACAGTGGCTGTACTCTGGTCTCTCAACATCCACTTTTGCCTTTTGGGCAGTAAGTATCCTCACAGGCATCATGTACTACCTCCTTGGGCTTTTGATTTTCATCTTCCTGGTGACCAGTGATAGGAAGTAATTTGCATTTATCTGCTGGGCATTTGTACATCTTATTTTAAGAAATTGCCATTCAGGTCCTTTGCTCTTTACAAAATACACTTACTTATTTTATTCCTTATATAATGTGTGTGGTATTAGTTTCTTAGTGCATAGGACTGGCAGATGCTTCCTCCCATTCTCGGTCACCGTTATGGTTTATTCATCATACCCTTTGCTAGACAGGGCTTTGGAGCTTGGCAGAGGGGCCACTTGTTCAGCTTCAGCTGCTCCTACTCTGGGTGTCCTGCCTGAAACATCACCCCTAACACCAATTTTTCTGTGTTTTTGCCAGGGAGTTTCATGGTTTTAATTTTGTTGAATCCATTTTACATTGATTTTTGTTTATGATGCAAAAGTCAAATTCCACTATTGTAGGTGAGACTTCTGTTTTCCCAACGCTGTTTATGGAGCAGTTACCTTTTTCTCAGTTGTGTAGTTGTGGTACCCTAGTGTAAGATAAGTTAATGACATTTGTGTAGTGACTTCTGGGCTCTCTGTTCTGTTCATGTGACCCATGTGATGGGCAGCCCATTTTAGCCCCTGCTTTATTGGAGGCAGGCATGTGCTATCCTGTACCTTTTGGGATTAAGGCAGATGTTGTTTGCCAGCTGCATGACCCGATGTAAATTACTTAACATCTCTGTGCCTCCCTTACCTATATAGTGAGTGACATTTCCTATTAAGTGACAATCATCCTTAAGTGGCCACCAAAGTACCAGGTGCACAGTAGGTACTTTGGATTATTTCCCTTTTCTCATATGCACATATAAATGTCCACTAAATTTATTTTTCAGCTGAACAAGTAAGAAGCTGAACTGTAACTGAATGGCTAAACTTTCAGAAAGGCAAGAGACAAGTTTTGCGTGTTGCCTTAGGAGTCTTGCTGCTCTATGAAGATTGCAGCCCTGAACCCAGACAGACCTGCTCCACTGTCATGATGTAGCTGATGAACAGTGTTCTCAGAGAAGCCCTTACTGCTCTTGTGTGTTGTTTAGCTCAATGGACAGGTGCTGGAAGGCACACCCTGGCTCATTGCAATCCAACGATTTGTGGCTTCGAATTTCTTTGCTTATGGAGAATGTGTGCTCATAGAGTCCTGGGTGGCTGGCACAACCTCTGTGTGTGTGTGTGTCTAGGGAGAGCAAGTGCATGCTGGGGAGGGTTGCATTGTGCTGTGTCTCCAGCACTCCTTCTAGTTTTTCAGTTTTTTGTTGTTGTTTTTTTTTTATGAAGACAGGATCTCACTAAGTTGCCTGGGCTGGCCTTCAGTTCATTCTATGGCCCAAGCTGTCTGCCATTTTGACATCTTCTTGCCTCAGCATACTGAGTAGCTGAGGCAGTCACTGGCACTCCTGACTGGCATGAAGGTCTTGTCTTAACTGGTGGACTTGGTTGTATCCTGATCAAGCACTGGGATTCTGACCCAGGACTTTGATATTGGCACAACGGGTGACTAAACAATCTTCCCCCAAAACACCAAACTTGTCAATCCAAGGTACGGGGTGATAAGTTTGCAGAAGCAATGGCGTAGGGGGAACTTAGGGCAGGGGAAGGACACCTTTGGACTTCATGATTCTGGTCTTGCTTTGCCAAAGGCTACACTACCTGCCCACCCTTGTTCCAGTAACCACCTTGCTTCCTTACCCTAATTGTCTAGAGTCAGTTTCGGCTATTACCACCACGGTTGTTCATCAAAAGATACCTTTGGCTTTGGCTTTTCTTTTGTACGCATATGGACAGTCATAATAGACCATTGACTACACTTGTGCGTCTTTTTAATTATTTAATCTTGGGATAGGGTCTCACCACACAGGCTAGCCTGGAATGCATAATCCAACTTCCTCTGCCTCCTGCATGCTGGGGTTACAGGTGTGTACCACCATTTCCAGCCTTGATATATATATATATATATATATATATATATATATATATATATACATACATATATATATATATGCTTTTACTCGCCTATTTTGCCTTAATAAAACTATCTTAAAAGGTGGTATTCATGAGATGACCAGTCAATTTAAAGGTATCCTGAAGTGAAAGAAACATTTTAATATAACAATCTGTTCATTAAAATTAAGTCTAAAAAAAAGGATCATCATTGATGTGAACCTATAGCTCCCCCTCCCCCAGAATGGCTGCAGTAAAATTATAACCAGCATAGTTCCTGTTCTGCCTACATGGAGCCTTATCTGTGTTCTCCAGATGTGTGGGAACCATTTCCATTTCTATGTCCCTATCACACATATTTGACACTTTGTGCTCACTTCCCCCTTCAGACTGTAGTGTTCCCATAAACAGTATTATTTATTCCAGTTCCTATGACAGTGATCTGAGAACAGTTTGGACAATCCCATTGTGACAACTGCCATTTCAAAAATTATAGTTAATTACCGAGACAGGGTGTGTGTGTAACTCTCAATGACCCTAATCTCTCAGTAGGCAAGCCTAGCTTGAACTTGTGGTGATCTTCCTGCCTCTGTCCCTAGAGCTTTGGGATTTCAGTCCTGCACAAACCATGTTAGCCTGCACAAACCACGTTAGCATGTTAAGTTGTGGTATGACACACATAGCATAATTTAACATGTTAATCATTTGTAAGTATGCAGTTGGTGGAGTTAAATGAGCTCTCATATTGTGCAACCCTCATATTCAGTTCTTGAGAACTTTCTCATCTTGCAATATTGACACTGGCTCCCTTAAGCAATAGCTTTCCATTTTCCCCTCCACCAAGCCCTTGGCAAACAGGACTCTGCCTCCTTCCTTTATGGATTTGCTTACCGCATCTAAGTGGAATCATGAACGACTTGTCTTGTGACTGACACATTTCACTTAGTGTAATGTACTCAAGACTCATCCTTGGGTGGAATGTGTAGAATTTTGATTTTCTTATGTTAACATTAGTCTCTAACTTTTTTCTTTTCTTGTTATCCCTCCCTCACTTATCTCAGAGTGTGAGCCTTCAATGTTGCACTTGAGCTATTGAAATAGCATCTTAATGGCTCTCTGGGGGGGCGTCTCTTCCTGCTTCCAGACTTCATGTGTGTTCATCTTTACAAACATGGCTCTCATCTGTCTTGCAGAACGTGAGATAACCATGCAAATGTTGTTGATGTAGCACATAGAGGATCCATAATATTCTTGTTAGAATCATTACACTGTCTTACCTGATAGCTTTCTACTCAAGCCCCCTACTGCTTGATATCTGTAGCGGTAATATTGTTAAGATTCCTTCGAAAACTACTATCATGTGCTTAAAATTACGAGCCATAGTTAGCCAAGGGCGTCTATCTCAGAAGTCATGTGACTTTTCCCATGCTTACATCCCTTCCCTCCTCCCCTTTTCTGTCCCTTCTACTGTGTGTTCTTCCTTCCCTCCCTACCTAACTTCCTCTCTCATTTCCTCCCTGTCTTCTGTTTTGTCTCTCCCTTACTTGCTGACTCCCTCTTCTAATCCCTGTAGAATGAAATTTTCAGCTTCCAGTATCTAGCTGAAGATGCTGTGTCTGGCACAGGGCACCTCCATTGAGACTTTGCAGTTGCTGCAGCCTGCTATACTCACTCTTAAACACCATGACTAGAAATTATGCTATACTAAGTGACCTTTCTTAACTCACTCTAATTTCTTGAAAGCCCTTTCTTACAGCCACATGCCAGCAGGCTAATTGTAAGCATATACATAGAGTAGAAAATCAATATTCTTTTCTGTTTTGGTAGCATTTTATGGTAATATTGTAACAATAGAATAAATTGCCCATACACTATGAAACTTTCCAGATATAACTGTTATTTTCCACCTCCCTGATGTTTCTAAGCCATCCACCTTTAATTTGCTTGAAAATGATTTTGCCTTTGTAAATATTTAAGGAAGCCATCAGCACTTTCTCCTTGTCTTGAACTGCACAGAGGGGAGGTTTTTGATCCAGTATGTATTTAGCCTAGGACCATCCCAGCCTTAGAAGAAGTTGATCTATCTGTTATCATTAGATGCAAATTCAAGGAATGAGGAACAAACACAACTTACATCAGTAATACTGGTGAGTACACATAGACTCCTGTCACTACCATTGAAATGCTGGTTCTCTCACATAGAATGGTGCATGTAGCAAGCATATTGCTCTGCCCCTTGAATTGTCATTTCCATTGAGCCATTCTGGGCATTCCATGTCTTTTTCTGAATAACATCAAATGCTAGTCATTGTTGAGTGGGAGGGACGACTCTTAGAATTCCCTGTGCTTCCAGTATGGGCGAATTGGATGGCCTCTGCCTGGTCCTGATTTCCTCCTCCTCCCTTTAGAGAGCATCATGGTAACTATAAATGTCAAGTGATGCAATAAAAGTGAGCACACACATTTGAAGTCCATAGAGGAATTAGCTCATGGCACACATGTAGGGAAAAAAATGGATGTTATATAATCAGCTCCATTTAAGGATTATGGCTTAGAGCTACAGATTCTGATAAAAATGCAAAGCACAAGTAACAACAGAGGGCTGAGGACGCAGATGGCGGGAGAGTCCTCACCTCGTATCATGGGTCCTAGGTTCAATTCTCAGCACTGTAAGAAATACATGAAAGAGTATTAGCTGTCTGCCCTGGTGGGTTTATATTCCGGTCAGAACATTTTGGCAATTAAAAATATGGGGATGTTACTTTTCTATGGGACAGTGAACGTCTTAAGAAAGTGTTCACTGAACCAACGCCTGAACACTGAATAGAGGTTACAAGGCAGAAAGGGGCACAGCAGGCTTTCCTGGGAGATGGCACAGTGGAGGACAGCCATGCTTTAGGGTTCTCGGCATCTCACAGCAGGCAGCACAGAAGAGCAGAGAGCACAAAATAGGAACAGTTGATGGGAAGCAGGACTGCAGACCCAAGAGCGGCCAGGGGGGGGCAAATGTATCAGGGCCCAGTTTTTCTTGCTAAGAAATACAGAATGAATCCTTGAAGGAAGCTATGAAAAATTCAGTCATGGGAATGTTGTGGTTTGCTTCGTTTTGAAGTGTCGTTTCATCCACACTACAGAGCATGAATTAGAGGAGGCTAAGACTACTGCCGTGTCCAAATATTTGCATAGAGCTGTGACTTCCCTTCATTGTCCTGTTGTTCCCAGGAGCTATTTAATACCTCTTAAGCGTTCATGGAAGAATAAACAATGGCTTAATCAATGAGTGCAGCAGAGCAGCAGAGCAGCATCCCGAGTGTCACAGAGTAGCACCTTTGACCTGAGAGAGATGGGGGGGGGGAGCATTTTAGAGAGTTATGCGTATCATCAAGAATCATGTTCTATGTGAATGCAGGCAATGGGCGTGCACTCTGAAAAATGGTAGAAAGCCAATTGCTTCTCTAGTTCTAAGTCTACCGTGTAGATAAATGCATAAGATGATTGGACAGTGAAAGTATAAAATCCACTGTGAAGCCTCACAGCTTCCATGTCAAATGCCTACTCAAACGGTAGAGAAATTAAGTGCTACATATATACTAAGTTATATGGTTTTTGGGTCTGGTTGCTTTGGGTATGTGATTTTTTTTTAATTTGTAACATTTTTTAAATAATGAAGTTTATAATAATTTAAAAATAAAACAAAAACATAAAAGAGAAGAATGATGTTCTATAAAGCTTATTAGACTTCAAGAGGTGATGGGAAGGCAGGCGGCACCCAAGCTTTCAGATTTCTATCCTGAGCAATTAAGTGGAAGTTGGTAGAGGATAATGGAATACCCTTCCTGAGATAATGAAAAAAACTTGGGGGAAAATCTGTAATGGTGAATTCAATGGTGTTTTACATGTATTGATACACAATTATGAATAGTAACATATAGCATATTTATGTGCACACACATTGTCATGAGCCCATCAGGTGAATATTTTCCAGTTATCCTGTCAAGCTATGAGACTGGATACTATTTCTTGGGAATCTGTGGGAAAACGTGTGCTCTTCAGAACCCAATACTTGTCAACAGAGTGCAGAGGCTGTTGGAGTTGGATTTGGATTTAACAACCATTCTTCCCACTTCGAGCAATGTGAAGTCAGAATAAAGATGAGTCAAGTGAGGTGCACTCTGGGCTTTCCCCTAAGTCATAGCATAGAGAGTCATCCAGTGTCACCTTCTCAGTTGGCTTTTAAGGACTCTATTGAAGGCCACGTAGGGTAGTGTACACCTTTATCTCAGCACTCGGAGCAGAGGAGTTTATATGAGTTCCCGGCCAGACTGGTATTATCAGAGATACAAATGAGAACCTGAGTCACACACACAAATAAAAATCGAACTGAAGCTGGGCAGACTGGAGCACACCTGTCATTACAGTACTTTGAGGTGGAAGCAGGAAGACCAGGAGTTCAAGGCTAATCTCAGGTACATGGCAAATTGTAAGACAGCCAGAGCTACGTGAAACCCTTTGTCAAAATAGAGCCAAAACAAAATCAAGTTATGCTTCTTGACATACCTATCTTGTCAGCCTTAGTTATAAATTAAGGTGCTGTAAGGATTTTCCCCTCCTATTATTTCTTATGCCTTCTGATAGAAACAAATTCTAAGGGATCTCTAGACTAATCAAATGAGTTCAAGTATAAGAAAAATTCGAGGCAAAACTAGATAATATTTTCTAGCAAAACAAAATGCAGATTTTTGAGACTTATACATTCTTTAATCTGTTTTTTTTCCTGTAAGTTATGAACAAATATTTTCCCGAAGTTAGAATATGTATAGTAAGTTACTGCTATTTCTTTCCAGAGTCTATCTTTTCTCCTGGGTTAAAATTAGAGCAACTACTGATATTTTTTAAACTAAACACATAGAAACCATCATTACACAGAACCATAAGACTCTGATCATAAAGTTCTCATGGTTTTTGAATCCAGAAGATCAAAACTTATGGGGTTGCCAATAAGCTTAATGGTAATTTTTAACCCTCTGAAATATCTCTTATTTAATGACTTTCTATTTTAACCACAAAATGTCAAGATATTTGTGTTCTATTTATTGCTGATTTCTCTTTTGCTATTTTTTCCTCTTCTTTTTGTATCATGCCCACAGCAGCTGTTTCCCTAACTCCTGATCCCAACCACAAGCTTTCCCACGCTCCTTTTTTGGCTTCCCTTGGTCTTCATTCTTAGAGTGGCAGATAATAGACACGCGTTGGAAATGTAATGAGGTCAATCCCCGGTTCATAGGGCTCCTGAAGGGGACTTTCATTTATTTTGTCCCAAAACAAGGTAGCTATTTTTTTACATGAGCATTCAGTTTACTTTGAATAAGCCGCTGATTTTTCTCATATTGATTTCTGATGTACTAGCAGGCTGCTCTTAGGTCTGTGGCAGTGTGGTGAAGCTCATGGGTGTTAGAGATGAAGGCATAGAGAAAGGCCAACGTGGACTTTAGGAGTAGCTGTAAATATCATTGGGCGCAACTCAGACATGTTAAAACCTATGTCTGAATATCATATTCAGTTTCAATGGTTTTAAGATGATTTTCTGTCAGTCTAGTCTAGTGTATCTGTCTATCTGTCCACCTGTCTATCTGGTGTATCTGTATCTCTACCCCCTCCCGTATGTGACCTAATAGTCATGGTTAAAAATAAGCATGCAATTAAAGATGCAATAAACAATAACTAAGCGCCCACTTTGTGCCAACAATAGAAGGGATAGCATGCTTAAAGAACGTTTAAAGAGCTCCAGAAAGTACCCGAACACTTAGTGTAGACGGACTTCAAACCCAGCATGGTGTTACACATCTGTTATCCCCACACTGGGAGAATGGCAGGAAGAGGAATAGATGCTCATGGCTGGACTGAGCTACAGCCTGTGCTGCCTCAAGACGCTGGAAATGAAACAAACAGAACCCAGGATTCTATTGGTGTGGACCTACGGCTGCGTGACTTTTAGATTTCTCAATATATCAACTTTCAGTGTAGGAGCATCTCCCAGGTTGGTGTGTGGATGTTTGTGGCATCATGTTTGCCCATAGAAGGATTGAGTAGCTCAAAAAACCAGCTTACTTAAGGACATCAACACCTTTCTTGGCTTTAAGGACCTGACCCTGGCAACACAGCCGTATATTGGGGAAACAAAATGCTGTTTATTTTGTTTTTCTCTGGAGAGTGAGGCACCAAAAGGAACTTGCTTTCCCATGAGTATTTTTGGTTGCTCCCAGCAACTGCTTAATGCATTTGAAGTGCTCAAGGAAGAAGAAAGAATAAGTAACAGTTTGGCCAAGGAGTGAAATAATGAACTTCAGAGATTCATTTGAATTTGTAGATTCAATATAGATATGGCCCCCCAGCATATGATTACCTGTGTGGTCTACATTAAAATAAGACCCCGATTAAACACTCAAGAAGAATTGATAGCCAGCCATGATGTGCCACGAATACTAGAACAGATAATATTTTCTAAAGGTAAGAAACTTGAAAGCGCGTCAAATGTTAAGAGAAGTTTCTATCCTGCCTGGTTAGGCAGCTCCTTAGTCCCAAATAAACACACAGAGGCTTCAATTAATTATAAACTGTTTGGCTTATGGCTCAGTCTTATTACTAATGAGCTTTTACAACTTAAATTAACCCATAATTCTCATCTATGCTTAGCCACCTGGCTTGGTACCTTTTCTCAGTAAGGCGTTCTCATCTTGCTTCCTCTGTGTCTGGCTGGAGACTCTCTCCCTGCCTTTCTCTTCCCAGAATTCTCCTAGTCTTGTAGCACCATTTATACTTCTGCCTAGCTACTGGAAAAAATCAGTATTTTACTAAACCAATGTGAGAGACTAATCTTTACAGTGAACAATCATCCCTCCTGTTTTTCTTTTCAAAACAAAAACCCTAAATCTAATCTCCTTTGTTTAGGTTTTTTTCTGACCGTAACAATTGTAACCAACATGTAACAAAAGCAAACATCCATAATCATTTTTAATGGGGAATGTGGGCACAGTTTCCTAAGCTACCTACTGATGATTGGGAGTTCTGGTAATCTTATGAAGACCTAAAGACAATGAAGATTATGGTCAAGTCCTGACTGCAGTATTTTGTGAGGCTGGATCATCTCAGCCAACAGCCTTAAACCTGTTCTGGATGCAGAACTTGGAAGAACCTGCAACAGAGGTACTCTGAAATGTTGGATCATCTGAGCCATCTGTTCCCTTTGGAGGTTTTCATGGGAGTCTTCCTCCATCAAGCCTTATTTTTCTTAACCAATAATGAATCCACAGCCTCTCATTTCATGTGGAAACAAACACAAAACCTCTTCTCCAAAGTCACATTTCTTTTTACTTAAATTTTGAGATCAAGGCATTTTCAAAATATATAGGTTGAATTAATCCAGCAGCATTTATAATCCAATGTCTTTTAGCAGCTGTTGCTCCTTCCTCAGCAGACAAACAATTCAAAGACAACACAGTAACATGCAGTATCAAGACTCTCTTGGTATTTTCCATCTTTACATGACTTTTTTGTTACCCTATTTTTTTTATTCTTTGGGTTTTTTTGAGCAAGGGTTTCTCTGGCTGCCCTTGAACCCACTCTGTACACCAGGCTGACCTTGAGATCACAGAGATCCTCCTGCCTCTGCCTCTAAAGTGCTGGGATTAAAGGCATGTGCCACCACACACAGCTACTCCAATTTATTTAAGGACTTTCTCTATCTTTTTCCTTTTCTCTCTAAAGCCTATGTATATTTTAAAGCACACTGCAAACCATTGGGATTTTTTTTTAAATCTGGATCAGTCTTTACTGTATCTTTCTTATTCTTATCACACGAGTCTTTAATCTGCTAAGCTGCATGGCTAGGATGAAAGCTGTGGCTTTGGTAGCTGTCTCTGCCCCGTTCCTTGACTTTTTGAGAGTCTAGCTTCATGGCAAAGGTACTGGCGAGAGTCATGTTTACTGCCACAACTCTGCAGGGTTTGTAGGTCCATGTCACCACCAAGAAGCATGCTGTTAGCTGCTCATACACACCATTTAAGTGTTTGGCAGCAGGGCTGCTTAAAAGAGCCTTGTGGGTTTTGCTGCTAATGCTGAGTCAGGAAGCCTCTCTTAAAGGAGCCATCTTTCTGTTTGCCTCTAGCAAACAGCCCACCTGAGAAAATGCTGCTACCAAGAAGCCATGCTTGCCTCTGTTCTTTTGTGTTTAGAATCCTTTCCCAAACTCTCTCAGGAATTATGTGGGATATAGCTGCCCTACATTGGGTGCCATTTGTTGACTGAAGTTTCTGTCCCGCCTGGTCCCACAAATGTTTGGTCCCAAATAAACACACGGAGGCTTATATTAATTATAAAATGTTTGGCCTGTTGCTCAGGCTTATTTCCATCCAGCTCTTACAACTTAAATTAACCCACAATTCTTATCTATGTTTAGCCACATGGTACCTTTTCTCAGTATGGCGTTCTCATCCTGCTTCTCTCTCTCTCTCTCTCTCTCTCTCTCTCTCTCTCTCTCTCTCTCTCTCTCTCTCTCTGTCTCTGTCTCTGTCTCCTTCTCTCCTTCTCTCTTTCCAGAATTCTCCTAGTCTGGTAGCCCCGCCTAAACTTCCTGACCAATTGGAGTTTTATTAAACCAATATGAGTAACAAATCTTTATAGTGTACAAGAGCATTATCCCACATCAATCAAATGTAGCAGATTTTTGCTCGCACTGTATAACCGGACAGTAGGGGCGTGTTTTGTTTGTTTTGAAACAGAGTCTCACATAGCCCAGGTTTGACTCAACCTTTAGGGCTTTCTCTGAATTCTTTGTATTTTAAAATCACCAAGAAAGTACAACCAAACAAAGAATGGCTCACCTGACTTCTTAAATCTGTGGTTTCTAGACAATTCTTTAGATGTGACTTTGATACCTTTGTGATTTTTATCTTAATTGCTTACATAGTCATACACATAGGCTGAATATAAACCAAAGGGCTAGCCTTAATTGCTTTTACTTTAGAAAGAGCTTGGGGCTTTGTGTTATTACAAAATTATTTCAAGTCATACAGACCCTACATTTTTACATTAAAAATGGAAAGAGGTAATTTCATAATTTCCCTTGCATATTTATCTTTTCCTTTTGTGTAGGTGAATCCTAAAGTTGTTTACTCTCATAGGGAAGAAAGCTCTCAAAGATGCTGTGAAGGCTGAGCCGCCTGGCGCCCAATGTGAGGTCCCACACTGTTCTCCAGGCACGGATGCTGAGCAGGTTCTGTTAACCGAGCCTCACTTCCGTGCTGTGTAGCTCATCACCTAGGGAAATGACTCATGTGGCATTGTATAGCATCCCTCACTCTTTAGAGCCAGTTTATCCCCATCTGCCCACCCCCTAAAAGAAACATAGTGCACACAGAAAAGGACATTTTGAGCAAAATTGAATGCATTTTTTTGCTTTTGTCCCACTTTGAATTTTTAAAGTAGCTTTATTTGAAAACATAGTATGAGCCCAAAAATGATATATTCAGGTACCAATATATTTGAGGATACTTTACAGAATTATTGTAGCATTTTGAGTCTTGAAAGGTATAATGTGCTCCTGTTTTAATTACCTGTGGTGGTAATAAAAATGAAAATCAGGCAGTGCATGCTGAACACCTGAGAATTTCTCTGTCCATGGTCATTTCAAACTCAAAGAGACATCAAGGTGTGTGTGAATTTATCCAGCCAGCTCTAGACAAGATTTCTAAGTGAATGGTTCTGTGGCTCTATTGGGCAGTGAGTGTCCAACTGAAGGTATGTTTATGTCCCCAGAAGTTAGGCAGATCAATAATATAATTTATTGAGCTAGATATGAGGCTAGAGAGATTGCTTAGTGGCTAAGAGCACGCAATCCTCTTCCAGGAGACCTGAGTTCAGTTCCCAATGCCTATGTCATATGACTTATAACGATCTGTAACTCCATTTCTAGGGGATCCTTGGATACCCTAGCATGTACATGGCACCCCCAACACAAATAAAAATGTGCAAACAAATGCTTCTTTAAAAGATTAAATATGAAATTGTCAGATGATAAAAGCTGATGTCTTTCAAATGCTTATTATATTTTCCAGCTTACTTGCCTGTATCGTTTCTGAGTTCTACTATTAAGATTAAGTGAAGCTATCTCACGCGCAAGTGTGTGTGTGTGTGTGTGTGTGTGTGTGTGTGTGTTGTGTGTACGTGTCTGAGGCAGGATGATTGCTTCAAGTTCAAGGCCGGCTTGAGTTACTGTGTGAGAGCCCCTGTTTCAGAAAACCAGACAACAAAGGACTAAAGGAGCTCACAAGCATGCATGTTCATTGCACGTAGACGATAATGTTTTATTACTGCACTTGTTATGTCTCTTGTGAATGTGACAGGAGAGAGGAAGGATGTGCTGTGCCTCATGTGGTGGCAGGTTGCTTTAAGGCCACTGGGACTTTCATCCCTTCACATGCTCATGGAATAGGGAGTGGAAAGCAAACAGGAAGAAGAGAGTAAACTGAAGTCAAGACTGTCCCCAACAACCCTCATCCTCTACTTTTCTGGTGATGTTTTTATAGCTCATATTGTTTTCATATAAAATTTTTTAATAAGATTACATTTAAACAATCATCCTTGAAAGAAGACATCAAAAATAAATATGAACATTAACCGTATATATTTTTCAATTGTCTCTGGTAGATATTTTAAACATCTTTTAGTGTTTTTTCCTACCTTATATGTTGCATACCTAGGATATAATTAATCCTGCATATTTTTAAGTATCTGCAACTGTTGTCTATACCATTTAAGTTTATGGATACGGTTGGAATGTTTCTTTTTGAGTTAAATAATTATTCATGTATATGTGTGCGTGCCTACTCCTGTGTTTGTGCAATATGTGTGTGCAAGTGCCTACAGAGGCCGTAAGAAGGCATTGAATCTCCCAGAACAAGAGATATAGATGATTGTGAGTCACCTGATGTGGGTATGGAAACCCGAACCCACGTCCTCTACAAGAGCAGCAAGTACTAGTACTTGCGGAACTATCTCTTTAACCCCTTTATATGATTCTTAATTATTCTTTTTAAAAATAATCTCTCCGTGTTGGTCAGGTTTGTTATCTCTGGGTTTTCATGATTAACAATGTTGGAGTGGACATTGTTATTTATGAATTTTTGTTTGCATTCCATTTTTTCTCTAATACAGTTGTATAAATGGAGTTACAGATTAGAGAAATTAAACACTGTGCTTTATAATAATAGGTTAAAATCTGATCATTAGTGTTTTAAAAAGAGTATTTTCATCACTTCAGAGCAGTCATTTTCCAAGAGCTCCGTGACTCCTCTTGAGTTGCTACTGAGAAGAGAAAACAAAGCATGGATAGGGACTTTTCTTCTATACTCTTTCCTTATGCCAAATTAAACTTTAGCTTTAGTAAAAAAAAAAAAAAAAGATGTATTCCAAAATGTTAGTTTTCAGATAAAGTAACGCCAAGACATGTTAACTTCAGGAAGCTAATCTGTCTCTGGCAAGGGGTGTTTTTATTAACAACAGTTTTATTAGAAAAATATTTAGATATTGGTGACAATATGGGGAGGGCAGGACCCCATTCTGTTATCATTCTGCTCTTTCCACAAAGTGCTGTATCAGTTATATTTGTGTTGTTGCTGTGACCAAATTCCTAAGAAGAAGAAACTCAGCAGAGGGAGAGTTTGTTCTGGCTCACAGTTGGAGGGGACACAGTCCACCACCGTGAGCAAGGTATGACCCAGAGGGTAAAGCAGCTAGTTTTGTGTCAGGGAACAGCAGGCAGGAATTGGCACACACACCTTAGGACTTTATGGTCGGCCCCTAGTGACTCACTTCCTCTACCGAGACTCTATTTTTCTAAGTTTTCACATCCTACCAAAACAGTGCAACTAGCAGGGGACTGAATGTTCATGAATGTGAGTCTGTGATGGGTGTTTCACATCAAAACCAAAACACCTGTTCATCAAATGAAGTGGTGTCTTCAGAGAAGGAAGCTTACTGCATTATAGATGACTGTGCCGTGTATGGCAGAATAGGGAGAGAAGGATAGGGAACCAAAGCTTGCCCAAAAACCGTGGTATGACTCACAACTTTGAATGCCACCATTTCTCCATATTCCCTTCTTAGGAGTCAAATCTCAGAAAATATTGTTCACTCCACAGAGTTACAGTGTCTTTAACATAAGAATCAGCTGAGCTTTACGATGAGGGACAACCCAGGCTATTATATTTTCTTATTGCAGACATCAAGGGAGAATGAAACCCAAGTGGTAATTACAAATAGGATTGGCTATGACTAATCCTGGGTCAGGAGCTTTAAACATGAATATGGAATTTGCAGACATTTACTCCAGTTCTATATGTGTTCCAAGAGCTAGACCCCAGGTAGAGGCTTGGTCACATTGTTTCCCAGGAGCACTTCCTGGCAAATTCAGTACTTACTTTTCATTATTGTTTTGAGGATGTTATCAGAGCTTAACATTTTGTTGTTGTTGTTTTTCTTGACAATGCTCTAAATGTATCTCTAGAAGCACAATCATCTGAGTGCTTCTGGGTTAAGGTGCAACCTTTCCACTTTGTCTTCAGAGTCCAGCAAGGTCATTGGGCAATAAAGGAGCCAATGTCAATTTGCTTGTTCTCAGTGTGGCAGGCAATTGGACTATACTTCAGTTAAAGAGAAGTGCAGGATAGGAAAGGTTCAACTAGTCTCAAGCCGTAGAACCAAAAGATCCCAAAGTCAAACCAAAAGCAGAGCCATAGTCTTTTCTGCTCACCAAAGGTGTCCACCTATGAACCATAACTCACAGAGGACATTGAGGTGGAAAGACACAATTGTACCAATTAGTAGAATAGTCCTTGAGGTGAATATGTGTATCCTATAATATCTGAAATCACTCCAAACCTCTAATTAACCACATCAAAATACCCTGACATTGATTTCTGGCATATGCTCTTACTCTCTTCTAACCCCACCTTCACCCACAGAGGTTGATTTCTCATTTTTGTTTACCTTCATGGGCTGATAATTTTGGTGTTTTGATGCTCACCAGCCTTTTTATACCGACAGTAGCCCTAACTTTGACGATCAAATTAGTTAATGTTTTTATATGTCTTTATCAGAGTTAAGTCTGTATCCACAGCAGGTAACTCAGGGCTGTGAGGCCATTCTATTGGTCTATGAAGCTTTTTGCTTAAGTGCAGCCAAGTGAATCTGTAGAACTGAACAATTACCTGGCCATCTGCTTTGAGGGTTTATTACTTGGCATGGGATAAGCAAATAGCATAAAGCACTCATTCTTATGTGTGCTTCTCAGGGTTTTTTATCGGTAATAAAAAGGGGAAGAAGAGAGGCTGGCTCGCGCTCACACTCGGGAGAAGAGTCAGCTTCTAACCTTTGCTAGGAACAGGAAGTGGGAGAGGTGAGCCGAGGCCTGCCTTTGTGGCCAGGCTAGAGCACTCCATGTCCCCAAGTGTGGCATTCAGGTTTCATGTCTGTTTGGCTTCTCAGTCCTTTGAATAACTGTCCTTTGAAGTTCTAAAAACACAGATTGGTCATGAGCAGCAAAAAGTGTGGGCAAATATTTGGAAAAGCCCAGGTCCTGGGAATAGACTGTCTAGGACCACCCGCCTCAGACTGTTGGAAATGCCTTGTGTTTTCACACCGGAAGTGCAAGGTCTTGCTAACATGATAGTGCAAACCTCTCAGACAGTAGCGGGGAAGCTTCAACTTCACTTGTGATTTGAGGTGAAAATGTTGCTGTATTTACTTTTAAATATCTACTGTCTAGTCTATTAAGGTGATAAACCAGCTCTTAAACCTTAAAGTGTACCCCTCTTTTGGTCATTGTAGATGATTATCAGGAAAAAATCTTAACATGGTTTTAATTAACCTTTCATTCACTTTCCTGTTATAACAGGGAACCCATTTTAGTGTACATAATGTCTTTCTTTAAAAATAATCTTTCTCTTATCAGAACAACAACAACAAAAATCAAGTCGACTTTACAATAAAGACTCATTCTTGCCAGGATCTTGTTCTATAAATGTATGTGGGAGGGTATGGCAGGGCCTTTGTGAGATGTTAGGGATAATTGCTGCAACTTCATTGTCTTCTTCTGAAGACTGTGTTGGATTACATTGCTTTTAAGATGACAATGAACACAAGTAGATTGCGTGGAACAGTTTCAAGAGGGAGATATATGAACATTTACACATCTAGGAATATGTGAATTTAAGAAGGCTTCCTGAGTTCCTGGTATAATCATCTGCTGCCTTAGAGATGATTCTTTTAATACAGATTTTATTTTTCATTATCTGTAAACTGTGTGTCTGTGTGGGGGAATGTGCGCATGTGAATCCGGGTCTCCACTGAGGCCAGAAGAGGTGCCAGATTCTCTGGAGCCAGAGTTGCAAGCCACCTAGGGTGGGTTCTAACAACCAGACTTGATCCTGTACAAGAACAGCAAGTGCCCTTCACAGGAAAGGGTTTCTCCTGCTCCTTGGAGACAGTTCTTGGAAGTATAAAGTTTAAATTTCAGTTCTAACATAGCATTTAGGTTCTAGAGTACATTATTTTCTAACATGAATGCCTTTATCAAATTTGTTATGCTAAATTGTTAATATAATAATATCTTTGTGTAATGATACTATATTCCAGAGCTCTAGAAATGACTGGAATTTGTAGTTATTAAAGCTTAACTTGGTTTTAGTTATTTTTTGCTATTGTCTTGATCAAATTATAATGCTATACTAAAAACTGGGGGCTTTGAAAAAATATAACTTTTCATTATCAAATTACATTTATGGATATTTATTAACATTTTAACAATGTGTATATGTTTGAGGTACACAGAGGGAATATATACAGCTTAAAATTAGACCTAATAAATTGTGGTGTCTTCAGAGACATGAAAGTTATCAAAATAATGGCATTTAGATGTACTGCTGTAACATGACTTTCTTCAACAGTCCTGTGTGATAGGATGTTTACACCTGCTTTCTGGGGGATTCCTGCTGGAGCTGTCGGGCAGGCACGTCTGGATAGGAGCATACTAACCGCACCCCCAACCCCTGCCTGATGAGGATTGATGGAAGAGTCCCTCATCTTGTGCTCTTTGTGAAATGTAAATGACACACGTAGCAATTAGGGGGAAGCGTTGAAACACGGTATCCCTTAGCCCGGGCTGTCCTCAAACTCCCTGTGTAGCCCGGGATGTCTTTGAGTTCCTGATCTTGTGCTGCGACTGCAGGTTGGTTCCCCCACACCCAGTGTACGCACTTCTCCCTGTGCTACGGCGTCTGTCTGGGTTCCCTTCCTCCTCTGGACTTTGTTTCACACTACACATAACAGCTAAGATTGAAATGCTCCATTTAAGAGTAAGTGCCCTGTTCCCGGTGGCCTGGACTTGTTTCTCTGTGCAGCAGGAAACAGCCACATGCACCTGGACAAACACAAAACAGACTTTCAGAATCATTAATTACGGTTTAGACGCAGGGATGAAGGTGAAGTGGCCTGACATGGAAAATGTCAGCACTAGCGCGTGGCCGAGCCGGCATCTGCCTTCTCCTGTGTTTTCATTGCCGGGTGCCTTCTTAAAGCTTGGGTTCCCTATGTACGCAAGGGAGCCCAGGACAGACCTTTGGTTTCCTGTAGCCTCCTGGCGGCATGCAGGGCCAGCTGGCTGGTATGATAGGCATGTCAGTGCAGGCATATCCCAAGGTGAGGCTCAGGATGCCAGAGTTGGAGCTGGAAGGTGTGTGTGCGGGAGACATGGAATGACGACATGGTAAATACAGCAAATTCCAGATAACGACTGGAGCTCTTGTGTGCCACAGTCTCAGTGCTGGGGGTCGGGAAGGGGAGGAGCAGCACCTTTCCGTGAAATGGAAAGTTCATGAAGGATGATGCCGGTTAGAGACAGAAATTGTCGTATTTGTGCACACTTCAGTATAATCAGTTATATAACTTTGGTATTAACGATAGATATCCCCAGAGTAATATTTGAAAGGCAAAATAATCTGATCTTGGAATTCTTACCACCTGATAGTAATTGTATATTTGTCCTTGTAGAACACATACACAGTTTTGGGTTGTCAGGAAATGGCAGGGGCATGAAGGGAAAAAACAGGTTGTATGAGGGGGCATACCACCTACAACAAAGAAATCTGCCTTGTTTGCGTTTGGGTGGGGGTGACTTCTATCAGGAGACCCCTTTGTCGCTCTCCCCCCTTCTTTTCATTCGCTTCCATGGCAGTTTTCCGTCTCAGCAGGGAGAGTGTTCACTGATTGTCAGCACGCGCAGAGGGGCACACACGAATCGCCGCTTTATAGAGGCAACGTGAATCCGTGCTCATGGCTTCATTTTATAAAGTAGTTCTGCTGTTGCAAATTAGAAACTCACAAATACATCCACAGTGATGCACTCCTGCCTGTGAGAAACAAACAAATGAAAACGTTTTGGGCATGGCGAGGGATGAAGTTTGCACTGACTACTTCATGGGTGGTCGACGTGTCTCCTGCAAAACACGTGCCCTAATATGTATTTACTGGAAAACTCATAGAAAATATGTTATTTGCTGTTACTGTGTCATAAGTTAAGCAACTAGTGATAAATACTGATCAATTTGAATGGACGTAAAATAAAAAATGATAGAGTCTTTGAGTGAGAGACATGACTTAGCATTTAAGAGCAATCGCTGTTCCAGCAGAGGACCCGGGTTTGATTCCCAGCACTCAGGTGGCGTCTCGCAGTCATCTCCAGTTGCAGGCCATCTGGTGCTGTCTTCTGCCTTTGTGGACGACAGTGGGTCACAGACAGACATGATTAAAAATCAATAATTCTTTAAAAGTTGAAGACAACAGACTTTTGACAGTAGCTGGGCCATCATAGGAGAAACGGTCACTCACCGTGCTGTGACAAGAGGAGCTCGTCAGGATGTCACCGTCTTGGCTCTCTTTCAGCTTTGGCTCTGCAGAGCATAGCTGCTGTGCTCTGAAGCTGCAGGGGGAGGAAGCAGGGCATCTCCATCCATTTGGAAAAATTCTAATACACAGGATCTTAGGTAACATTTGATTAGATTATCAGGAACACACACACACACACACATACACACACACACACTGCCCAGAATAGTCTCAATTCTGAGAATTTAGACAGATATATTCTGGGGTCAGCATAAGGGACATGTATTGTGGGAATGGTAACATGTGTTCCCACAGCCGTTTGGTTTTTTTCACAGAGCAAGGTGGAGACTGGCATGGTCCATGCCAAGGTGGAGACTCCCATGTCCCATGGGAGATGGAGTATGAGAGGAATTGATTTTTCTTGTGGTATGGTCTCGAACCCAGGGCCTCGCACATGACAGGCTTCTCTTCAGCTGCCGTGTCACATCTCCAGCCTGGTGCTTTGTCTTGCATTCTCACTTCAGTATTTTTTCACCATCCTTTTCTTCTAGTAGAATATTTCAACTTTTTGCATTTCTTTTTTTAAATTTTTATTATATATTTAAATTAGAAACAAGCTCGCTTCCCATTTCAGTCCCAGCTCCCTCTGCCTCCCCTCCATGCCCATTCACCCCGCCCCTCCATCACCTACCCTGTCCCCTACCCAATCCCCACTCCATTCCCCAGGGAGGGTACGACCCTCCATGGGGGATCTCTAGAGTCTGTCATTTTGTTCCTGGGAGGGCCCAGGCCCTCTCCCAAGTGTCCAGATTGAGAAACATCCCTCATTGTGGGATGGGCACCCAAAGTCCATTTGTGTGCCAGGGATAAATATTGATCTACTACCCAAAGCCCCATAGATTGCCTGAGTCTCCTCACTGACGCCCACATTCAGGGGTTCTGCATCAGTCCCATGCTGGCCTCTTGGCAATCAGTCTGGGGTCCAATATCTCCCCCTTGTTCAGGTCAGCTATTTCTCTGAGTTTCAACAGCCCAGTCTTGATCCCTTTACTCATCACTCCTCCCTCTCTGTTACTGGGTTCCAGGAGTTCAGTTCAGTGTTTAGCTGTGGGTATCTGTCTCTGCTTCTGTCTGTCACTGGATGGAGGTTCTAGATGGTACAGAGAAGGGGGAGAAGAGGAGGGGAGAGGAGGACATGGGGGAACAGGAAGGTTGAGTTGGGGGTAGAACAGAGGAGAGCAGGATGAGAGAAACCATAATAGAGGGAGTCATTCTAGATTTGAAAGGAGATCTAGCACTAGTGAGATTTCCAGAGATGATACCAACTGGCAAACTAAGCAATAGTGGAGAGACTACCTTAAATGCCCATCACTGATAATGGATATTTCACTTTTTAAAAGTAAAATTTCATCACAATGTGAAGGTTACTTTCTTTACTCCAGGGAGCTTTGGAATTTGTGCATTGATAAGGATATGTGTTTGCTTGAATAATTACACATAGGATTGATATTTGAAATGAGTTTGCACTTAGGCAAGGCTTTGCTATGAGCTCTTTGCAGATATAAATATTTGAATCCCTTCAAAAGTGAAAGTGAACTTCATGTTTAGGAGGGAAAACAGAAAGTTATGCTTAGCGTGCCTGTGGCCTGGTTCTGTTGCTGCTTCTGGCTCTATGATTCTAAAGCTAACAGACATGCATTATAAGATGATGTTATATTAGTGTACATGTTTCCCACAACACAGTGTGTGTGTCTAACTATTTTCATATATGGGTCATGAGTCTTAGTCTAGAACAAGACTCCCTGGCTTTATTTTTATTGATTTATTTTTTAATAAGTTTTCTGAGTCAAGGTCTCCTGTACCTCAGGCTGGACCCAAACTTGATACATAGCCAAGGATGACTTGGAACTTCTGACTCCTTCAGCCTCTTCTTCCTGAGGGTTGGACGATAGGCATATGTTACCATGCCCATTATTGTATGTGGTGCTAGGAATTGGACCCAGAACCTTTCAATGCTAGACAAGCACACTGCTAACTGAGCCACACCCCAATGGATTCGTGATTCTGGCTCTGCTTCCAACAGGCTGTGTGATTTGGAAGGAATCCACTTTGTCATTTGTGAAATGGGTTTGATAATAATAACCTCACTTCATAGGGTTGTTAGTTGGATTAATTCTATTCACCTTTCCAATGTCCTTAGACTCACAGCCAGCTTGTTTTTGTTTATAACGTAATACTCAGATGGAGACGTGCCCATTTGTATTCTTAAGACTTTCCCAAAGAGATTTCTTATTTTTGATGGCATTCTAAATCCTGAGATTTTGTGATAGAGCATAGAAAATTGTCCCTTACATTTTGTGCTTCTCTTGTGTGGTTCCTGCTACCTCTGAGTTCCTGCTCTGTCATTGGTGTTGTTGGCTCCTGGATCTGAGGGACAAGTCACTTTGAAAATTTTAGCCTTTCTGAGGAGTGGATGGGGGTGGGTTGTGGGGAAGGTGGGGAGGAAGGAAGGGAGGGGGGGACTGTGGTTGACATGTGAAATGAATTTAATAAGAAAGAAAATTTCAGTTTCTGAAAAACATCTGGAAGTTTTATTTGACTGTGAACTTCATGTGAGTTGACTGTATGATACAGCTGCTTAACAGTGAGAAAAAAAATGAAAGGAGAAAAAAAACCTGAAAGCTTCCCTAGTATAAATAGAAACGAGTGTCCACTCCTTGGGAAGCAGTGTCACGTCACTGACGTACCGCACGCTGGCTGCTCACTTGGAATACTGTGTTCTGTCCAAGGCTCCATAATTTTAGGAAGGACACAGATTAAGTGAAATGCCAGAAGTCTGGCAGTCATGTAGCAACCAGGAAGTGGGACTGTACAGCCAAAGAGGAGAAAGCAAATGGGGACTAACACACACATCTCAAATCACCGCAGGTTTGCCATTGAAAAAAGAAATGGATACACAGGAAACAAAAAAGTGGATTCAAAGAGGAAAATAAAGGTACATTTCGACTCAAGGAAGAAAGTGATGAAACTAAGGCTGAAGATAAGGCAGCATTATTTTTAGAAGACTGTGTGTGTGTGTATGTGTGTCTGTCTGTCTGTCTGTCTGTCAGGATATGTCTATGCACCATATGTATGTAGTGTCTGGGGAAGTCAGAAGAGGGCATCAGAGCAGAGCAGCAATACCCACTGAGCCACTCTCCAGACCTAGACTTGCCCTTCTTAGTGGTACCAGTGGTGAGTCTATTTAAGAGTCCCAGTGTCGCTGACTTAGAGATTCAGTCCCATTCACTAAAATAAACTTTATACATCCATAAAATTTATTGGATGTTTTCTTTTGAGGCACTGGAAATATGAGTTTCTTATAGTACAATCTAGAATACATTGTGATTCCCAAACCTTTCAAGTAAATAAGTCATATTTGTGTGTATAATATATGCATGTGTAAATATGTATATGTGCATATATGTGTGTGTGTGATGTGTGTGCATGTATGTGTATATATGCATGTGTGAATGTGTATATGTGTGTACATGAGTTTTGAGACAGACTCCTTTCTCTGTGTCCCAGGTGAGCTTGGCTCTTAATCTTCCTGCCATGGCCTCGCTTATGCTAGGATGCCAGGTGTGGCCCATCTCGTTAATCTCTAATTATAACAGTCTTTATATTCTTTGAATCCTGTAAAGTTTCCTTAGGGTTTGCTTGTTTCCGCTAACTTAGCCCTGGCTGGCTAGGCTGCATTTTCTATAAGGCTAAAAGATTTGGTTATGTCTTGTGTTCAGTTGTTACATATTGTGGGAAAACACTGTATCCCAAACTACAGGGTTCGGATATTCATTATTATAATTTTTAAAAGATTTATTTATTTTTATCTATGTGTATGAGTTTCAGTGACAGATCCTTCTAAGCCCAGAGTTTAGGGGAGTAGAAAAAGTACCTAATAGCGCCACCTTCAGGAAGATGTTAGGTGAAGCGGAATGGGTCTTTATTAAGCACCTACTAGGGGCATGGGAAGGGATTATGAGAGAGAAAGTCAATGTATGTTTACTTTTGGTTTGGCAGAGTATATTTCCTTTTTAATCTCACTGAGGCTTTAAATCCAAGTCCGTGTGTTTTAGGTCTGGTTGTCTGTTTTTGTGATATCCAGGCAGCCCCCTAAATACAACATCTGCTACATTTTGTTGTATGTTGGGAGACTTGAACTCTCATGTGCCCCCCGAAATGTTTTTAAATTTTATTTGTGTGTATTTTCAAAGTAACCTTCTTTTGGGTTCACAGTTTTATGTGAACTGCAGTTAAACTCCTTTTTCCATGACTTGTAGCCTATGGTATTTAACTGTTTGCTGGGCTCGATTTCCCAAGTAAACAGAAGCACGCAATGGTATTTTCAAAGAGCAGTGCCCTAGGAGAATGTTCTGCAAGGTGACTCGGCTGCTCACTGTGTTTTAGGTATTTAAACACAAGGTTTAGCACACTGCTTCATTGTCTTTCAAAGGTCATTAAAACACTCGACCCTTGGCAAAGAATAAGCTTTAAAAGTTTTGAAGGCCATGTAACCTTTTAGCATTTCATCCACAAGCAGATTCACGAACAGAGGAGAACCGAATCAGTTAGTGTTGCAGCCAGGCAGTATTGACCCTACAATTTTAGAAACCAACCATAGCATGTGGTTTGAGACAAACAGAAATCTGGGGTTGTAGTTTTCTGACTTAATGGAACAACCCATTGAATTTGCCTTTTTAAAACTATTTTTTTACAATTCTACTTATTGTTTGCTTGTGTGTGTGTGTGCATGTGTATCTCTGTGTGTGTATATCTCTCTTCTCTTCTCTCCTCTCTCTCTCTCTCTCTCTCTGTGTGTGTGTGTGTGTGTGTGTGTGTGTGTGTGTGTGTGTATGTCCTGGAGTGTATGTGGATGACAGAAGACATCTTTACAGATTTTGTCCTCCCCCACCATGTGTTGCAAAGGATGAACTACTCAGGACTCAGGTTGTCAGGCTTTTGTGAAGCACCTTAACTTGCTGAGCTATCTCAGCCCATTCACGCTGTGCTGGAATGCAGAGCTGTGGTCCTCCCAGAAGCTCCGGAGAGTGTTCCATGTGATGTGTCAGGCCTGTTAGCTGAGTCAGAGGCACACCTGTGAACAGTAAGAAAGCAGCTGCAGATGTCACTCCTAAATCAGAGACTGTTCGGATAGCTTTGTGATTCGCTCTAGACAGTATGGATAGGTTATGCCCCAGCACAGGCATGACCCGGAAAACCAGCCCTGTGATCTTGTACTTTTTCCAGGAAATCAGATGATCAGACCCAGTATAAGGTAATAAAACAAGCTCACAAATGCTGATCTTTGCAGCCATAAAAACACCACGAGCTTACAGTTTCAAAGCTTAGAGAATGATAGCTGTTCTCTCTGCCCCCCCCCATCATCTCCTTTTTTCCCAAATGGAAAATGGTTCTGCGTTGTTTAGGAAGACACAAGTCAAATGCCTTCAGTAAAAGGCTGATATTGATTGCCTGGGAATAGGAAGTGAACATTCATCTTCAGCACAAGGTTTGAACTTGGGGTTTGAAAATAGAGTGTGAGCTGAGTAAATTATTTCGAATATGAAAACGTTTCCAGTTTTATATGCTTGTTTTCCAAATGCCCAGGCATTTTATAAAGCATAGACTACTTAGCATTGTGTAAGAAAATTAATAAAAAATAGTAAATTTGATATTTTCCATCCCCATGTCATGTTGGCTTCCTTCCACGCAAGCTCATGGGGCTTCTCTTGCAAGTGAGTTGCATCATCTCATATAGCTTGAGAAGCCTTCAGGAATCTGGCAGAGTGCTTGCAGGTGTTCTGAACGTTGGCAGGCCTGTGCTTGCAGTGCGTGGGTTTCCAAAGTCATCTTCCCGCATCTTAGTTCACCATTAGAAAACACAGACGACTCTTGTGCACGCAGGGGCATGGCAATCTGTAAGTACTTTATCACCAAGATTGACGTGGCTTGAACTATCTCTTGCTTCACGTTAGTAGTCTCTTGAGTTTCCTGCCAGTGACTGGCTCACCCAATTCCATATGCCATGCAAGGAGTGCTCCCTCCAGCTCCTTCTAATGGTCACAGTGGGTATTGTGCCCATGGACATTGGTCTGGTTGTCCTAACAGCAAAGGTACCTTGCACCTTGCAGCCTGGTGAAGGAGTGGCTTACAGCCTGGTGAAGAGCCTGGCACAAATCAACCTTGCAGTTATTCATTACTAATTTACAAAAATAAGAAATTATCTGAGGCAAGAAGTGCAGCTTAAAGGATGGCAAAAGGAGTTTTGGACTCCTTCATGCCTTTGGTTGAAGGTAACTCTATGTTGATAGAACGTGTTTCACCCATTATCCTGGGTCAGAGAGCCAAAAGACTGCTTTAAATATAACACACGACACACACACACACACACACACACACACACACACACACACATATATATATATATATATAATGAAGCAAAGATCATTTAGAAGATGCTGTTCAAGCCAATGAGCAGTGAATACAGAAAATAACTTGGAAACTTTCCAACTGAAGTTAAGTAATATACCAAGATCTTCTTGCGTTTGTTTGTCCGCCTTCCCTCATGTGTCAGAATTCTCGCTTATTACATACAAAATCCACTGCAAAGGCATCTATATTCCATGAAAGCTCAGTGGAAGAAATAAACACAGTGTTTTCTTTTGTACCCCAGGATACTTCTTCCAAGGAGAAAGGAAGAACACTCATTTCTTGGTATGTGTGCTTATGCTTGTGGAGGCCAGGGATTGGCATCAAGTCTTTCCCCAAATTGCTATCTGTATCATTTATTATTTTTTTAGACAGGGTCTCTCATTGAACCAGGACTTCACTGCACCTAAACTTGCTGGCCAGTGAGCCCCGGGGGCTGTGCCAGGGTTACGACTGGGCACCGTCAGACTGGGCTTTTCAGTGTGAGTGCTGGGGCGTCTGGACTCGTGCTGCCGAGCAAGCACTTCACCCACTGAACCATGCCCCGCCCCTCCCTGGTGATTCCTGCACAGGGATGACCCAGAAAGGCTCACAAGATGATGTTGTGTTGTTCAGTGAAATGTTTTTCTGCCTTGTAGGTTCATGGAAGGGAAGAGATTCCCATGACGTAAGAGGATAAGGAAGGAGAGCACCATAGCCGTGGCGTGGGGATGGCCGGAGCTGGGGTGCTTTACTGGCTCTGTGACCCTAAAGTAATTGGAGACCCTGCCTCTCTGATGCTTCTCTCTGTGTAGGTTTGAGCTTCTGCGAAGAGGAAGTTAACTGGGGGTAGTTAAGGGCACTCCTGTGATGCAGCGAGCGGCCCTCTGTTACTGGCCTTTCTCATAGCTGTGACAAAATGCCTAACGGAAATGACTTAGCATGGGGAGGTCTGGTGGGCTCACTGTTTCAGAGGGCGCCATCGTGGTGGGAAGAAGTGTGGTGCTGAGGCTGGGGCTGGCTATTTGTACCCCTGAGGATTAGGACCTAGAGAAGTAGACTTACAGGACCAAAGCAGCAGAGCTGTGGCCTCCAGAAGCCTGTCCCCAGTGGGTGACCTACTTCCACCATCCAGGACCCGTCCCTAAATGTTCCGCTTTCCACAATGATAAGTTAGGTGAAGACTGATTAAAGAAGCCATCTAGGAGGGTCTAGGCCTTGCCCTGGACGAAATGACAGACTATGGACACACCCCATGGATGGCCTCACCCTCCCTGGGGAAACGAAGGGATTTGGGGAGGTTGGTGGAAGGGCGTGGGAGGAGGGGAGGGAAAGGGAGAGGGAGCTGGGATTGACATGTGAAGCAACCTTGTTTCTAATTTAGATTTAAATTTAAAAAATAAAAGTTTTAAAAAAGTAAAAAAACAAAAAAGAAGCCATCTAGCCTCAACCTCTGACCTCCACATACATGCATACTCCCACATGTATGTGTGCAGTGCACACAGACATATACATCACACACACACACACACACACACACACACACACACACACACACACAGCCTTGTTTGGAGACATAGCACTTTTAATGCTGACACTTGGGAGGCTGAGGTAGGAGGATCATTGTGGGATGGAGTCTAGCCTGGGCTGCATAATGAGCTCCAGGTCAACAAAGTGAGACTCATGCTCAAAACCAATAAACAAGACAAACAAAAACATACATAAACAGTCTGCCAGTAAATTAAGTCATGAGAATTTCCAATTATTCTCATATTCTGCAATGCCTTCCAGTATAATGTAGGCTTGTCTTTCCAATATACAATGTCCCTTGCACTGAAATAGTGAATCCCAAGTGACAATCACTTATAGTCTTGCTATGCTTTTCCCTTTCTGGCCATATAGCTGCTGAAACCAAGTGTAACATTATAAGCATTTCCTCTGGGATTAGAAATGGTGGGCGATATGAAAGTCATTGGGTTATTGCCAAACTGTAGTATCGGGTAGAAACTTGCTTATGACTGCTATCTCTGGCTAGTGAGCCCTGCATAAGTGGCCTGGCTTTAGTTTCAAATAGCTAGTGGTCATAATTGTGATTTTATTGAGGGAGAAATTGTTGTTTTCTGTGGTGATTTGAATGAAAACGGCCCCCAAAAGCTCATATATTTGCATGCTTGGTCTATAGTTGGTGAACTGTCTGGGAAGCATTAGGAGGTGCCACCTTATGGAAGGAGGTCTGTCACTGGGAGTGGACTTTGAGGTTTCAAAAACCCAAGACATGCCCAGTGTCTGTCTCTCTCTTTCTCTCTCCTGCATTTCTGTAGATAAGGATGCAAGCTCTCAGCTACTGCTCCAGCTTCACGCCAGAACCCCCCCCCCCCGCTGCCATGTTCCTCACCATTGTAGGAGGAAGTCTATGCCGCCATTAAACATGTGACTTACTAAGTCTATGCCGCCATTAAACATGTGACTTACTAGAGGCGCATACAGATGAGGTAATAAAAGGGCGGTTTACCACACCGCTAACCACACCCACTTTAGGCAGGACTAAAGACGTATACGGCTGGACGTAAAGACGTATACGTACGTAGGTGGAACTACGTCACTAGCCAGGCCCACTTTTGGGCATGGCTAGGGGCGTTACGGGGGAAGGCATAAAAGACAGCGCACAGGAAGTCTCGCTCTCTTTTCCTGGAGTTCGGCTTCCGCGTCTGTAAAGCCAACAACCATGATGATCATAGACAAACTCTTTGTAACTGTGCGCAAGTCTCACTTGAAATGTTTCCCTTTATAAGTTACCCTGGTCTTGGTGATTGTTCCAGCAAGAGAGCAGTGACTAAGACATTCCAAAGTTACATTCCATAGGTAAAAACAGACATAGTCTGTCTACCCAGAGCAAGGCTCACAGGTCTGCACATTGCTTCTAGGAATGTGGGACTCTCTGGCCATTGCCCAGATAACTGTTAATAAAATCTTCATTTTAATACGTTCCTCCTGTGGCAGCAGGCAAGGTTGTAGTGTCCAGGTGGCAGACTGTCATTCCTGGCCTTTGCAAAGGAAAAAAAATCTTCTTGCAGTATGATGAAGACCGTGATAGCAGTTGCTAGATATTTCAGCACTACCTGGGAGAATGGAAGCAGGAGGTGCATCTACAAACACACGCTGCTTTCTGTTCCCAGGAACATTTGGGGCAAAAGGCTCATAGCCTCCCATCAGTACCCTGAGTCAACCACTATTCAAAATGATTGGTTTATGCCACTAAGACTATTCCGGCATTTGGATCAGCCTACTGTTGCAATAACAGACCACAGGTGACTAGTGGTTATAGGGCCTGAGACTAACCAGGGAAATACTTACAGGAACTGGGAAATCACTAGGATTTATCTCTAGGAAATCTGGTTTTTGGGCATCATTTCATTCTCAGGTTGCTTTACTTCATGTGGTCCAGCTTCTACAAGACGAGATGTATATTGTCTGGGGATCATGGTGGGTCATAAAATGAATCAATTTCCCCTGCTTTCCCCTCCTTTCAACCATTCTTGGTTCCCCCATCTCCGTTCATTCTTTCACTTCTGTTGCGCCTGCCTTGACCAGCAAGGAATACGCAACGTTCGGACTCTTCTTTAAGCAGTTTATTCAGTAACCTTGAACAATCTTCTTTTCCTGGGGAGCGCCAACCCACAGCTTAAAAATCCTTGGGCGGCCAACCCTAGTATGCCACGTGGAACATGCAGATAGGTCCACGTACGCGGAAGCAAGCCTGATATCCAGCCTTAACCAAATACAGGTGGGGCTCTTAAGGAGTTGTTTATCACAGAGAGCACCTGCTGTCAGGCTAGCAGAAGGCGGAAGCCAGCACCATCTTAAGGGTGCAGCACTTCGCAGCTCTCTACACACTCCAATCTTCCTCTCTCCACTGAACATGGATTCATATAGCCCCAGCTGACCTGGTATGCACACTAGAGCCAAGGTTAGCCTTGAACTCCTGATCTTTTGGTTCCTTTCGCCCAAGTGATTGGATTACGCATGTGTACCACTCTACCTGTCACATTTTTAATCTTATGTAGTGAAATCCAGATTATGACAAGCTTAAATTCTCTATAAAGATTATATACCCATTTGAAAACTGCAATGAACACTCCAGATACTCAAACAGTTCCTATATGACTTGCATATTTTAAAAACAGTTTCTCCCATAGTGAGACTTAGGGTTAGAAAAATGTTCAAGCAGCAGTGGATCAAGTGACTTAACTTAAAGATCATCTATTTATGTATTTATCATGTATCTGCCTGTCTGTCTATCATCTATCTATCATCTATTTGTCTGTCTATCATCTACCTACCTATTATCTATCTATAGTACCTATTTGCATGCATATATACACATACATATATGTATATAACAATAATCAAAGAAAAAGAGGCTGTCAACACGAGAGTGTTTGGAGACTTGGAAAGGATTGGAGGGAAGGAGCCTGGGGGTGCGGCTGGAGGGAGGAAATGGAGGGGGAAAGTGATGTGATTCTATTTCAATTAAAATATGTTTTTTAAAATATGCAAGTGGGGTTTTTTCTACCAGCACTGAACTTTCCTTTTTGGGATGGTTGGGCAGACTTCTGGTCACCCCTCTCCTGGAGCTGCAGTCTACATGGGTTTTCCTCCTCCTCTGTCCCTTCCCCACATTGGCTGAGATTTCCAGTACAGAGCAAGGCAGTTTGATGTGCTGGGTGCTATCTGATTGCCCTCAGTACTAACTATAAATGTGAAATATGCTGCTAAAGAGTTGAGACTTTTGGCTGACAATGTAATACTAGGCATAGGAGATGGCTTATGATCTTTCCGAGGATGCCTTTGGCCTGTTCTAGTACAAATTATGACACCTTGCAATGGCCACTGTCAGGGAGCTAGTATCACTGCAAATCTGCCTTCATCCACTTATTCTACAATTCTGCATCCCTACTATGTGCTACTTTCAGGTGCTGGGACTGGAGTGGATGGCAGGTTTCTATCACATAGTTTATACTGTATTGTAGTGGACATTCTTTTGAGCCCATTCTCCAGAAGTTTGACATTAACTACATAGAGAGTTAATATTAAGTTTCTCACATTAAAACTTTTCCAAATGTTATACTTCTTTTGAGAAGATCTATTCATTCATTCATTTATTGTGTGTTCATGTTGGAGGTGTGAGCTTGCACATGTGTGTGAATGTCGAGATCAGAGGTCAACATCTGGCATCTTCCTCAATTGCTAGCCTCTTAATTTTTTTAGGCAGAGTCTCTCTTTAAGAGCTTATGAATTCAGTTAGATTGGCTTGCCAGCAAGCTCCTTCTGTCCTGACTCCTCCCCAGCGATAGGATTACAAACATGCACCATCACACAGGGCTTTTAAAAATGGATGGCAATCTGAATTCAGGCCTCATGTTTGCACACAATATTACTGACTGAGCAATCTACCTTGCTCCTATGCTTTTCCTTTTAATAGAAGAAAAATATCAATTATTTTTCTCAGTAAGACTACCAGTCAAACCTAGAAAACAGTCTGTTAAAATTGTCTTCCAAAGCAGACATATAATGCAAGGCCACTGCCAAGTCTAAGGATTCTCTTGGGTCTTTGGTAGATGTGATTCTGCCTGGTGAAGAAGTCTTCCTGTTCTGAACTATGAAGACATTGTTGCAGGAAGTAATTAAGTTCCCTTTTCTCCAGAGTTTACCAAGATGACTCCGAATTCATTTTTAAGGAGCCTCCTGACTGTTATGTGTCCAGCTTCCTAAACTTTGGATTAATCTTGGGCACAGCTAGCTCTTCTGCTTTTACTACAAGGCTATAATGATCTGGCAGTCACTTCCTTACAGGAATTTCTATGTATAATGTTAATGTGGACTTGTCATGGCAGTTAATCTCTACTGCAAACCATGTACGATGATTCTCTGCATTCCTAGGTCATGTAATTACATAGAATTGTTTTCAGATGTTGACATTACACTGAATAATTTGGTAATATGGGGAAAAACGTCTCAACAGCCATTTATCTAAAAAAAGTAATGAGGAATATAGCTGGAATAAATATGGTGTGTGTTTAGACATAGACTGCAATCTGGCATGCTGGTGTTAGGGAACTTTCTGTCACAATATCTTCATCATCCCAGTGTGGGTAGCAGTTTCAGCCCCCTTCTTAGAATATGGTTACCTGTCAGAGATGTATGTGCCTTGTTCCCTTCTGTCAAGTAGCCACTGGCCCTTACTGAGCCACACCCCGATTCCTGCAGCTTTTTTCTCACTTAGTGTGTTCTTCTGGTCAGTTTCAAAAGGTAGAAGATTGAAGTAGTCACTTGGTTACAAAATACAAGTCTGCAATAGTTGTTTACAGAAAGGGGAACAGATGCCTAAAAGCTCTTAGCTTGGGAGAGAGCAGAGTGAAATTAGGAAAGAAATTATTGAAGAGAGACCTAAACTTTGATAGAAAACCTCTGTAAACTTATTTTGGTCTAAGTGTTTATTATGGGTGATAATCTATGAATTTTATCTATTTATATTGGGTTCTAGTCAACATAGAAGGCAGAGAATCCAGAATGGGAGAAATTATACTCACTGGACTAGTTCTTATCATTTAGGAAGGGGAAAAACAGCACCATCCCAATGGTTTTTAAGTTTCTACAGCAACATTTGGAGGAAATCAAATAAAAACTCCATTTGACTTATGACTTAGTCCACTTGAAAAGACTCGGATCATTGGACACTGGTAAGTACTTATCTCCTGGGACAGAATATTTTGATTAATAGTTTTTTTCATGCTGTGGGCAAAAGGGAGGTCTGTGAAGTTTTTTTCTTTCAAGCTAATTACTGTTTCCTTGTACCTTATAGTTCTGCAGTGCATAAATTCAAAATATCTGTAGAGGACAGGAAGTTTATTGTATTGTTTAACTATCTGTTTCCAATTAGGACTTTAAAAAAGAAAATGAGCTGCTCTCCCCAGACCCACCCACAGGCACATTTTCCATGTCAGACCAGCAGGATGTTGCACAGATCTGTCTGGAAAATGTAGACCCAGAGAATTAGCACTACCAAAGAAATTTTTGTTTTGTGATGACTGAGTATTTTTATTTTTCTAAATGAACTCTGTGTGAAAGATAATTTTTTGCCTATTTTTCCCATTTAAATCAATATTTAATTTTCTTGCTAACATTCCTCCTGATTGATTTTATCCAAGTACAGTATAAAAATAAGGAGATTTACAAAAATCACCATAGGGTGTGATTCCCAGAGGAATTTAATTGTTGACTGGAATGAGTGTGGGAGGGCTGCACACTTGTAATGGAGTATGGAGAGCTACCTTGATGTGCTTGGTGCAGGATATGGAACTGTTAGGATTTGTTTTAGATACTGACCTCCAAAAGACTTCAATTCCAAAATAATTTAGGAGGGCAAAAGAATTGGTGGATAATTCTATGATCCCACTGGTTGCTCGGGGCTGGTTCCAGAAAGACTCCATAGAGAACCTGTGGTGATATTTTGTTTGTGATCTAACAAATAAAGCTTGCCTGAAGATCAGAATGTGGAGCTGGCCACACTAGCTAGCCACAGACACCAGACAGTTGTGGCACACGCTTTTAATCTGGCTCCTTTATTTCTCTGACCTTCCAACATTTACCCCAATATCCGACTCTAGGTTTTTAGTATTACAATTTATTAGAACTCATGCTACATTAACCGATTTACACAATCAACACCTAGGCCCAAATAAGATGACATCGGACTCTTCAAGTCTTTTATAACTTTATTGGATCACTTAAAGTAAAGGCCTCGAGTGGGCCCATGTTTTCCAGAGTTCTCCCCACTTTCCTTCCTCCACCTTCCCTTCCTCCCTTCCTCCTATCCAACACTCCTCCTCTCCCTTGATCCTTCTCTCCTTTCCTTCCATTACCCTCCCTCCCTCTTTCTGCCTCTCTTCTTTCCTTCCTTCCCTCCATCCCATCCCATGCCTCCTTCTCTCTCTCCCTCCCTCCCTTCCTTTCTCCCCTCCTGTGGTCCATGTACCTTATGCCTGTGGGTGCATATGTGTGTATATTGTCAGTGATCAACAGCAGGTGTCCTCTTCTATTGCTGTCCATGGCATCGTTGGAGAATGCCAACGTTCTCATTAAACCTGGAGCTCACCAACTTCACTAAAGCAGCTGGGTGATGAGATTCAGGGATCTCTCTGTCTCTGCCTCCTTGGCTCTGGCTTCTGTGCTGGTGGTGGAAATCCGAATTCACCTTCTTATGCTTATGAGGCAAAAGCTTTACAACTTAAGACCAAACCACTTCCCCAGCCCTTCAGTTTCTTTGTAAGTAAATTTTCTTTGAATAAGATATATCATGTCCATAACCTTTTTCAAATGGTATTCGCAACAGTCAGCTAAGATTAAAGGTCTCAAGGAGGGCAGGGTTTGCTTGGTGGGAGAATCTGTTTCAACAGCCAGTTGTTTGAAAGGGTACTTATCTTCCTTGTGACATCTTTATGACCATGAGAGTGAGGAATGCTGTCTGCCCCAATCACAGGGAGATTAGCTTCTTTCCTTTATGCTTCTGGGATATAGAATTAGGGATTTTCTGTCAGACACAGTAAATTTTCTCTTGGACCTGTCATCAACGTGCAACACCATGGTAGAGGAATGATTCAGCCCATCTTATCCTTAATTATTTCTAGTCCAAGAGAAGGAGAAATGACCAGTTTGAGGCAATATTTATGATGTTTTATGAATAAAAACATATTTTGTGGATAAACTAAAATAGAATTATTTGTTAGAAATTAATCTGATCCAAGCCTTGTGTAGTAATCCCAGCACTTGGAAGCAGAGGTAGGAGGATCAGGAGTTCAAGGCCATCCTGGGATACATGAAACTTTGTCTCAACCTGAAAACATTAGATACAGTTTCTTGAATTATTCAACAGTAACGCTATATTCAAGACTTTGCTACTAAGTTCATTATGAAAATATAAAAATATAAGTATGTAACAATGATTAAAGGAAAATGGAACAAAAAAAGGAAAATGGAACATAGTAGATAAAAATTTCAAGAATATAAAAAAGAAAAAATGCAAGAATATGTAAGTGCCATATTAGTTCAGTCTGTGGTGTAGCTATGAACTGAAGGATTAAGGGCTGTGGATAGAGCTCTGTGGTACAGTTTTCCTAGCACTTATAAGGTCCTAGTTCCAAGCCTCAGGTTTGAATAATTAAAAAGCAAAGGATTTTCCTGAGGCAGAAGGAGCACTCAGAGAGGCAGGAAGGTTCACAGAGTAGACAGGCCTTGATCTGGATCTGGTGGGTGGATGGGATTAGCCGAGAGCACAGTGGGCGAAAAAGGTACCTTGCCACGGCCAGCGTCTTGAATTGCATCAGAGTTCTTCACAGCAGCGTCCAAGGCTTCTCTGGTTTCAGGACCTTTACCACAACCGCTTTGCATTCTTTGCAATCTCTCTGTCATCTATTCCTCTCCTTTTCCTAAGTTCATGCCACCCAGGTAGCCCCTCCCAACTCTTAGACCCTTTATCCTGCTCCTCCATTCTCTTTTCTGTTGTTGCTGTTAGATATTGAAGTGCTTGTAACCTGTTGCTTGATGCAAAATTTTAAAGTGTATATCCATATAAGTAGTTCTATACCAAGACAAGAATTTATCATTGGTTACCAACCATACTGTATATTCCATATTAAAATGTCATTTAAGGCTATTGGATGTGGACTGGGGATTTAGCTCAGTGGTAGAACACTTGCCTAAGATGCATGAGGCCCTAGGTTCAGTCCCCAAAATTGTTCTCCAATATTACAATTATTGAGCATAATTTCTTTTCAAACTTCCTGTTTGTGACATACAATCCTAGCTAAGTCTGAACACTTGACTCGTTTTAGGCTAAGGTAGGCTGCTGTAACACAGCTACAGAAGTCTGAAGGCTCGGAATGACAGTAATTTCTTCACATCTGTGTGTGTTATCACAGTTGCTTCTAAAGGAAGCTCCACTTGCAGACCCCTAACCAATCACCTACCTGGACATCAAAACTAAAAGCAATGTTTTAAAACAGCTAGGATCGATTACATGTTTACCAGACAAATGACCACGCATATCTAAAGAACTGCTTTCTTGTTCCCGATCTTTAATACAAGGAAGGAGTGCTAGCTCAGTCTCCTGCCTCACGGTGAAGCTATCTCACCCTTTATGAGAAACAGGGCATCTACACTGGAAAATGCTACTCTTCAGAATACTACAGGTCTGTGTAGATCTCATTTCCTACCCTTGTAACTGAAATCACACACACACACACACAAAGAAGGTTTAGAGGCTTTCCCAAGGAATTTCTCAAAACTGAGATCATTTCCCAAGGACTTCTTCCATAGCCAAATAAGTTATAGCCAAATGTTGGTATGGAGTGAAGGTTTCTTTGCAATGTGGGCATCTGAGCTTTGGGCTCAGATTTGGGGTGGTTTGGGAAATAGCCAGGGGTTAATCTGCTATCAGCTAAAGGCGATTGGTTTTGGAAGAAGCAAGGGATGTGAGGACATGGTTCCCACTGACCCCAGTGCCTTGCTGTGTTGTTCATTGCTTATTCCAGATGATCTCCACACACCCAGTCCTTGGAGTGTACAGTCATTGCCCTGCACTCATTTTTTTTTTATTTCCTGGAGGTATAAATAGCCCAGTGACACCTTCTGCTCCCTGCAGCCTGTGCATCAGTCATACTGTGCCTCGCCTTTCTAGGTCACAAAGCTTAAGCACACACACACACACACACACACACACACACACACACACACACATGCACACACACCCCAGAGGTAACAGCATGTGAGATGAGCATGTGACTCATCCTTCTCATCTCACAGTGCCTCCATAGCCTCCAGACGGCCAGTGATGCCGACATGATATTTGGGTGGTGCAAGAGACACAGAGAGGGAAGAAAATAGTCATTATTAACAAATAAATTAAAAATAGCACACCCCCAGGACTCTTCCCTCCACCCATTTCTTCCCACGTGCCTGCAATGAAGACCTTCCTGTGAAAAACCATAGCCAGGAGATTGCTGGGAACTTGAAGAGTCAGCTGCTTCTGTTGCAGTGACCCTCTCCCTTTGTCCAACTGACTAAGCTCAAGTCATGAGGAAATGTCACCTTCCTTATTCTTCTCCAGTGAGATAAAGTGGAGATGGTCATTTATTATTGAGGGCTTCCAGCATGGAGAGCAGTGGGCTGAGACTCTGGAGATGGGTGGGCAGAGAAAGCATCACCTCTCTGAGCTCCTTCAGCTTGCTCGCAGCACTTTGCTATTCGCGACATCCCAGGTGGCTCTTCCTGAGAAAGAGGACTCCCAGAGGTGATCTCACACCTGCTGAGGGCTGTGTGCTAGCCTCCAGCCACTGTATCGAATGCCTGAAGCAGTCAGCTTGTTAGGACAAAAGGTTTATCCTGACTACAGTCTCAGGGGTTTCATTCCTGGTGCTTTGGAGCCTGGGGTGAGGCAGTAAGTGGTGGTGGACATGTGAACAGTCCACAGCTCTGAAACTCAGGCGGCGAGCAAAGGGTGAGCTGAGAGGAGGCTGGCTCTGTAATTCCCTTCAAGCATTTAGGACTTAATCTTCACAATGACTGTAGACTCTTTACGAGGCCCCATGTCTTAAGGTACCCTTCCAGAGAGCAAGTCTTTGTCACAGGGGTGTGCTCTTTGTTCAGGATCCTCAGGGCCTGTCAGTATATTGCTAGAGAATGTTATCCTAGTGAATATTTAGTTTTCTATGTGCCAGGCTATAAGCCAAGCACGTGGGAGACCGAGCAACTAAGAGATAATGTCCTATGCTCACTTTAAATCGCTCTCCTTTGGAGATTACGTTAGATGGACTAAATGCTGGGAAGGAAAACACAACAGGTGAGGGTTTGTTCCAGGAAGCCATGGGTGTGGGAGCTGTGTTAAACAGATGGGTACATGGAGATTGCACTGGGCGGAGGGACCATTGCATCTGAGGACAAATGAGAAAGAATGGCATCTGAATGTCTGGGGGAAATGCATTAAAACGTCAAGTGCAAATGTTACAAGAGACAGGAGTGCAAGAGACAGGAGTGTTGACAGGAGGCTGCTGATGTCACACACACACACAGATGGCATGCTGTGAATATAGTGAGGGCTTCACGGGTTCTTTTGACCAGCATGTGGCTTTATAGTAGAGTGACACAGAGTCCTTTGCTTTTCAGATGAATAGGGTGGAATGTGACTTGCAGATGGACAAGGGTCAGAGCCTGGCCTGAGTCACAGACTTTCCAGAAAGTTGTATTTGCTTGGTTTCATTTGTTTGAGACAGGGTCCCTCACTCTATAGCCTGGATAGCCTGGCTAACCCTGAAGTGACTGTGTAGGCCAGGCTGCTCTCACACTAATTGTCCTCCTGGCTCACCCTGTGGCACACACACATACACAACGTCATGATTACAAATGTTTAACACCATACCTAGCTGGTTCACTTTAAAAAAAAGAAATCGTCTGTCTGAGCCAGGCAATGAAGGCACATGCCCTTAATCCCAGCACTTGGGAGGCAGAGGCAGGCAGGTCTCTATGATTTTGAGGGCAGCCTGGTCTACAAAATCAAGTTCTAGGACAGCCAGAGCTGTTAAACAGACCAACACTTTTTTCGAAACCCCAAAAAATAAAGAAAGAAAAAAGGAAAGAAAAGTATCCACCCGCATCCTCACGCCCACAATACACTCTTAACTCCTGAGCCATAACTCAAGGCCCTAACATATTTGTTCTTAGTCCCAGTTTATTCTCACATTCCTTGGAAGCAGACCAGTTCCATTCTGTCTCTGTTGACCAGTGGTCATGGATTATGTACCTGAAAGATAGAGGTGGGGTTGGAAAGGTTGAGACTTCAGCCTCTCTCCATAACTCTAGGATGAAGGAAAGTGCCACACATGTCTATACGATGAATCCTCCACTAACAGCTATAAGGATCTGGTTTGGAAGACTGCACAGTTGGTCTGCTGAGGTGTCTGGGGTATATAGCATACAGAAGCGCCTCCTCCCTCATATTTCCATTGAATTTGTCATTTGTATCTTTGGTGAGGTGCTTTCTTTTATAATTGAGCAGTCATACATAACACGTTTCTGTGAGTTGGTCTAGAAAGTGCAGTATAAGGAAAAGGGTCAGAGAACTCTAATGTATAACTCATTGAGGACTATAACCTGTGACTTTTTGTGAGGGACCTGCTTGTGGGACTGAGCCTTCAGACTGTGTAATATGATGCTGTATTCAGGTAGACAATGTTGAACTTAATTGGAGGAGACCAGCTGGTATCAGCTGGAGACTCTGGTGTCCTAGTTGTTGAATGGTCTGTGGGAAGAGGGAGAACATGCTGTATTTTGTTTTGACACCCTGTTACACAAATGGATTTATGTTCTGAGAGCATGGGGGAGATGATACTGTCATTTCCTGAGATGGGAAGATGTGAGGAGGAACCAGTTAGAATATATTACAGCTTGGTTAGCTTTCAGACCCAGGAAACTGATGGTCATTTTTTTTTAAAGTGCATAGAAGACTCCACTTAAACAAAAACATGATAGAATTGGTGAATAGGGTAACTTTGCAAACTACAAAACTTTTGAAGTTGATGACATTGCTTTTATTTTTTTACTGTACAAAAAATGAGGTTTATTATGATATTTTCATATATTGGTATTTCATTCTATCTTGCTCATATTTTTCCTGCCCCATTACTCTGTCTCATGACCCACTTTTACCCCTATCCCCCTTTATGCATTCACATAATATATATTCGTACCTACATATAGCGTATTTAATACTAGTAGAATATATTTACTTTAAAATTATACATGGAATGTTATATTTTATAATTCTCCATTTTTTTGCTGTCTTGTTTCTCCCTCCCTTCCCTTTAGACCCCATGTTTCTTGGTGGTTCAGGCCCTCTTCTGCTTTTGCATCAATACATATTTACATATTTAAATCTAGTTTCCACATGTGAGAGACAACATAGTCTCTTTCTGAGTCTGGCTTATTATGCCCAACATGATGCTCTTCGGTTTTCCCATTCACATTTGTTGATAGGCTTTTCTAAATGAATATTTCAAAGACACTTTGAAGTTGGGCCATTCTGCATCAAGTCTTGGAATCTCCAAACTGAGTGGTTTCAGTTGTTTCAATGAATGATTATGTGACCACAGGTAGCGCTAACTCAAATAATATCTCATATTGTTATTGATGTTGTTTTCCTCCCTCATCAAAAACAGTTTTGCTTATAAAAGATAACCCTTATCACATTTTCAAAGACTGGAAAACATAAAATGTTTATATTTTAAAATGAGTTTTTCTACTGTTTTTTTTTTTTAAAGAAAGTTCTTTGGTCATAGGTTTCAGGTTTTTTGTCTTGTTTTGGTTTCCTCTAAACATTATTTCCTTAGATTCCCTGCTTTTTAAAAAATATTGGTTCTGTATCCTTCTTAACATAATGCTTTTTATCTCCTGTGAGTTGCTAAGTGGGCTCTCCTTTGTGAATGGGGATTCTTCAGCTAAGAAACTTGATTTATGATGTAGCAGCTATTGTGATTTGGTTATTCCAATGCTATATGTTGGCCCAGACCTAACTAGTATAAAGATCACCCAGAAGGACCTAGGAGGGCAAGACTGAAATATATGGAAACCAACTTTTCTTCTAGTCCTTCTGTTCTTTACATAAGCAATAATTAATACCAATAATTAACACAATTCCAGTTATTCTTAAGGATAGATAACCCTTACTTCACTTTAATAATTGTTTGAGAAGCTCAGTATAGAGGTATTTACCATTCAGTGGGTGTAGGCCAGAGATTATCTTATGAGTCAAGAGCAGGCAGGCCTACATAGTATGACCCTATCTCAACAAGCAAAACAACTGTATATATCCACATATATACATATACATATCATATACATATACATATACATACACATACGTATACACATTTATATGACACACAAATGTGATCCTGCACAGTAAAGGTTTCAGTGACCACATCCTTCTATTGCCAACAAGGGTTGTTTCACTCACAAGCACTGATGATTTCTATGCCTAATGTGTGCATGATGCTTCTCTCTAGATTGCTTACTCACCTCTCAGTGTATATTGAATACCTGCTAGGTTGCCAAGTTGCTAAAGATTGTGAGTTTTATGCTAAGACCAGTGGGCACAGCAGTGAATCAGTCTAGTCTCTGATATCCATGGGCTCATAGGCCAAAGGCAAGAATTAGCCTTTCCTCTTGCCTGAAGGAATTCTAATGTTAGAGCAGTTGCAGAGAAGAATTAATTTCTTGACTCGACCAAGCAAAAGTAAATTTTGTTTGTATTTTTATTGTACCAGATGGAATCTGATTCATGTCAGGTTGTGTTTAAGATGGAAAATTCCTTCTGTTTGCAGCTGTCTTTGGAGAAGGGGAAAGACAGCTTATAAATTCTACGAAAGAGTGAATTGGGTGTCTGAATGAATGTTGCATCTAGCCATTTGGGGAAAGCTATCGAAATGAAGAACTGGCTCAGAAGTTTGTTGTCTCCAACTAAGTGCCTTCTACAGTTGGATTAACCTTGGCTTTTGTGAGTGTATGTTTGTGTCTTTTGAACAAGCAATCTGAATTTTGATTCCTTATTTTTTTAATTAGTGAGTATATTATTTAATTTTTTAAAGTCTCCTCATGAAGAGAAGCCCTGGGTTAGACTGATTTATCACTGAATTCTCCCAACAATTCTAATATCAACAGTTCTCAATATCTTTCACGAAACAGAAGAAAAAGATTGTTACCACATTAATTATACAAAGTCAGTATCACCCTGATATCAAGACCAGTTAAAAATATACAAAAGAAAATTACAGAACAATATCCCTGATGAACATAAATACAAATATTCTCAAAAAAGTACTTAAAAACACATCAGGGTCTTACATCATAGACAAGGGGTTTTATTCCAGAATCACACAGTTGATTCAACATACACACATCAATAAACGTCATAAACAGTATAAATAGACTTAAGGTCAGAAGTCACTTGATCTTCCTGATAGATGAGGAAAGAATATTCCATGAAGCTCAACAGGCTTTCCAAAACATTTTTAGTTATACTATAATTACTGTATTTTTAACTATTAGCAGTGTGTTCTAAACAGAACTTTTTTTATCTTGCAAAAACAAAACATATGCTTATTGAACAATAACTGCCATTATTCCTAACCACCATTGTGGTCCCCATCCCCAGTCCCCTGGAATGCAATTGTTCTTGTTGTAGTCTCTGTTTCCATGATCTCCACTGTTTTAGATATTTCAGCTAGGTGTACAAATGAAGTCATTGTCCCTCATTGACTGACCTGTCACTTAGGAAAGCATCTTCCTATTGCATCCATACCACAAATGACAAGATACCCTTCTTTTTCCAAACTAAATAACAGTTCATTGTATTAACATATGACAGTTTTTGCTGTCTGCTGTCTGCTGGCGGATATTGACAGTCAGTACTTTAGCTGGCAGTATTAATGACCTATGTACAACTTCAAAGTATCAGTGGTTTAACATAACACAAGGTAATTACTGGCTGACACCTTCTGATCAGATGTTCGCTTGGAAGATCATTACATTTTTTAAAATTTAAATTAGAAACAAGCTTGCTTGACACGTTAATCCCCACTCCCTCTCCCTCCCCTCTTCCCCTGCATATGGGGCCTTAGGTAGTAGATCAATATTTATCCCTGGTGTACAAATGGACTTGGGGAGACCATTCCACATGGAGATATGCTGTCTCACCCTGGACACATGGGGGAGGACCTAGGCCATGCCCCAGATAATATGAATTTTGAGCTCTCAAATTCTCACTGGTGTGTAACAAGTGTATCGAGCAGGTACTAACAAATAATATTAATGAGTTCACGAGAGCTGCCTGTTTGACCTGTCTGAGGCAAGAAGGGTTTCTTTTATAAAACCTTTTGGTATTTGAACTTGAATTCAGGGTCTTCCATATGCTAGATTACTCAATCACTGAACCTCAGGTCCACCCCAGGAAAAAGATTCATGTCTCTGCCTCTGTGTGTGTGTTTTTTTTCTGCTTTGTTTTTCTTCAGGGGAGTAGGTAGGGTCTCATATGGCCAAGGCAGACCTTGAAGTTCTCCTTCCCCTACTTCCCAAGAACAGGGATTAGAATCAGGTGTCATCATACCCCACAAGGCAGGAGTTTATAACTGATCAAGTCAGAGTGAAGGTGAGCAAGGGGAGTGTGTGGTTACCCACAGAAAAGAGTCCCAGGTACATCAGTGTGACAATTAGATAGTGCAAGTCTTTTGTTATGTGTTCAGACATGTTCTTCATGTGTAGCCCCTGGCCCCAGACCTCCAGATCGTCCTGCTGTCAGCCTCTTCTGCGAGCTGGGGCATCAGCTATAAGCCATATGGTGAATGTTTACACTTATAATTCTTTCAGAGGTGTCACCCGAAATTCTAGTATTCAGAAGTACATCCCAATCACGGAGAAACACTGTAGAGTTGAGAAGTCGTTTGAAAAATACTTAGGTGTTTAAGTGGCTCTCCCTTCAAATACTAGGAAATTTTCAAGCCTCCATAGATTAGCAATTTTCTCTAGCACTTGCATTCATTACTATTCTGTGGCTGTGACAAGTCACTCTGACCAAAAACACCTCAAGGAAGAGTTTATCTTGGCTTATGTTTCCTGAGGGTTAATGTCTATAATGATGGGAACAGCAGGCAGGGCATGGTAGCAGGAGCAGGAAGCTGGCTGCTCCTAATTTAGTCATCACCCATAGGAAGCAGAGAGAAAACAGGAAGTGGGATGAGGCTGTGAACTGTCACAGCCTGCGCAAATGGCACGTTCCCCTGGACTTCCTGCAGGTTTCACAACCTACCCAAACAATGCCGTCGGCTGGACAGAGTGTTCAAATGTGTGAGCCTAGGGAAGACACTTCTCGTTTAAGCCACCGCATCTCTGTTCACTCGTCTGCAACTGACCTGTGGTTTTCGGATATATGTGTGCAGGGGAGAAGACCAATTACACTTGTGAAATATGAGATGTAGCTCAGAATGACCCCTGTCTTTTTGCCACATTCTTTGGCACTCTGGATTAGAGGGATTTTCTGATTTGAGAGTTGTTAGATCCCTTTGGAAATGTCTGTGCCTCTCCTGTGGTGGACACGGCACACAGTGCTTTGTGTATTTTGCTATGTATTTTGTGCCTTCATCGGGTGCATTAAGCTCGCACATGTGTTTCTTGTGTGTGTGTTTGTGTGTGTATCTGTGAGGTGCATGTACACATGTGTGCATGTGTGTGTACATGTGTGAGATACCTAAAGTGCCATGCATCTTCTTTTGGGGGGGGTTACTGAGTTCAGACGTTTGGATGGCTAGTTCACACTGGGGACTCACCTGTCTGCACCTCCCCAGTGCTAAGATTACGAGCATGCTCTACAAATCCAATATTTTTTAAGCATTTCACTTGGGTCCTTGTGTTTACGAGAAAGAGACTTTGCCAACTGAGAAATTGCCCCAACCCTGGGTTCCTTTTTGTTTCCTTGATGACACCCACTCTGGATGCTTCTTCTACTCCATGTCTAAACTATCTTATTCCCTGACCTAAATGTACACCTCACTTCCTATTTCCCCTTGGAACACACTCTTGGAAATACTTTGTATGCTCTCAAGCCAATGTTCAGTGTTGATGCGTCTGAATCACGGTCCCCCGATCTTCATGTTGTCCTTGTGATGGCTCAGACTGATTGCATTTTGCATGTCTAAAAATCATCTCTCACTGTTTTGTTCTGAGTGCAGTTTGTGTGGAACAGAACACAGAAACTAGTCAATGCATGACTGATGCTTAAAAATGAAAAAAAACTTGTAAATTACGGAGCTATTTTAACATACAATTTCCTCCCTTTCCTGATCATTATTATTGCACCCAAAGTCATCTGTGCTATTTAATTCTTGCTCACATTCATTCGGTGTGAGGGCGAGCTTCAGTGTGTATCAAGCTTTGGCAGTTTTCCCATAAGATGTCTGTAAATGGCTTCCTTTTTTCCTTGTCCTAATTAAGGTTTTTCTTTATACCTACTGGTGGAAAACACTAGTTAAGCAGTTAACCATTTAATTTCCATTAAACATGGCAACATTTCCAATGAAGGGGCATTATTATTCTCTACAGGAGGAATGTAGTACAGATCATGCCAAGTCTTTGGATGACTGGAGAATATAGTTTTTCCTTCTTGGGACATCTTATGTGCTTAGCAATCTACAGAACCCACCTTGGGAATGCTGGGAGAGATGGTGAGGCAAGCAGCTCCTCATCATGACTCCATTATGCTCTGGGTCTTTTTTCTTACTGACAGACATGGACAGGTAACAAGCAGAAGGAGGTCTCCTGACTCCTAGCACTGAATAGCCCCCCCACTTTATCATTGTCCTTGGCATCGGTTGTCTTCATCAGGCGATGGTGAGCAGGAGTCTCTGAGCAGGAAGAGGACAACGTATTTCCCTACAGAAAGCACTGCCATTTCTCCTCGTGGTCACGCAGACTGTCTGCTTTCATCTATAGGGCAGCCTCTTCCTCAGGCACTCAGTGCAGGAGTCCCATGCTCCTTTAGCCTGCCTGATGCGCTGCTTTGGATGCACTGCTTTTAATCTGCCGTGCAGACACATAAAAATGTAGCCTCGTGGATATTTCATGGTGGACTCTGACGTTTATTTAACAGTTTTTCTGCTTACTGAATCAGGGTAACAGACTCACTGTGACATTTCTGTGTCCCTTTGCAGATATAAAGGTAGAAAAACAGAATCCTGAGTTGTAAAAGTATCGAAGAATTCAGAGGCCAGAGAGGAAAGTCTGTACAGTGTTGGATGCTTTTCCACCCTTGTTTTGAATATAAATAGGACACAAGTTCAGGAAATCGGGATGTTGACACATTGATTATCCTATTATATTTTTCCATTTGCTCAGGGCACACATTTTAGAGTCATCTTTCCCAGCTTGGTTGCTCTTTCATTCCACAGTCTATCTGCAAATGTATTCATCTCTATTTCAGAACATGTCTAGTCTCAACACTTTCTATCACTTATGCAGGTGCCATCTTGGCCTGTTGGCTCAGTCATCAGAGTAGCTCTGAAAGGCTTTCTGTTTTCACCCTTGTGGTTTATTCATCATATAGCCACGTTACCAAACCTTTGAGGGCAGAGTCAACTCATGTCATTTCCATGCAGTCTGGAGATCGCTTCACCTCTCATTCAGAATGAAACTCAAAGTTCCTAACACAGCCCTTGAGCTCAGCCAGGCTCTGTCTGTCCTCTTTGATCTCATCTTCTAACACTTGTCCCTCTTTAGTTCAGTCACATCGTCTCACTGCTCTTTTTTGAGCCTGGAAGCATGCCTTTACCTTCTGGTTTTTCTGTTTATAATTTCCTCCACCTGGGATATACTTCCTGTCAATAGCCACATGGTTTCTCCTTTCATTTCCTTACAGTCTCTGCCTCCAGTTGTCACCAACATGGTCTGCCTTGTCTTCCCTTATTTAAATCTTTTTATACATGCTAATTATTGCCTCTCTCTATGTATCTGTACATCTGATTTATGCATATTTCCCCAACATATTGTTTCATTATGCTCTGCCTTCACCAAGCATAATGTAGTTGAATAGGAGGAGGGCTTGGTTTATCTACACAGTGCTGAGACCAGCTCTTGCTGGAGGGTTCCTGACACACAGTAGCCATGTAATTAATACTTGCCAAATAAATGAAGATCAAAAGATGCATGAGCAAGCTGCTTTATTTGCTGTGATGTTTAACATTCAACAAGAAATAATACATTGTTTTTCAGTACATCACTGTACTTTATGATAATACTAATTTTATGAGTATAATTAGAAAGCTAGTATTAAAACATGGGAGAACAACCTACTAACTGTGAAATTCCCTGGAAACTGCCTCTATAAACTGTGGGAACTGTAACTGTATGACGAATCCCAAGTTTTCTGACATGAAAACATCACTGATCCCTGCTGAGCTCTGGCACTGTGACATGTTCATTGTAAAGAGATTGGCCTTTGATCTCAAGGATAATACTTTTTCCTGATGAAAGTTTTATAAAGTAAAATACTAAAAATTACATGATGCCACAAATTAATTGCACATTGAACATTTACATTCAGATCACCTTGACAAGCTTCGAGTGTCTTCTGGCAGGGGTTCACTCTCGAGTAGCTTTCCTTAAAGAGACTCAGTGCCTCTTGAAGAACAGATAATTTGAGACATGCAGCATACTTGAGCCCAAATAAACTTTCTGAGTGACAACAGTGACATCACACATTTACAAAATTTGAGAGGCAGGTAGAATTTCATGTCTCATCTATCTATCTATGTATCTATCTATCTATCATCAATCATCAAGCCTATTATCTGTATCAATCATATATATATATCAACTTTCTATTTATGTCCATCTATCATGTATATATAATTTCATCTATTATATCTATCTACCTATCAATCAATGTTTGCCTATTATCTATTTATCATCTGTCTATCTGTCCACAGTGCATATCCTGTCATTGTGTTATTTATATGTCACAACCTGAGTAGAATTTTAAAAACTGACTATGGTAAGATGGGTAGGAAATTCCCTGGGAGTTAGGTTTCTTATTCAAGGTCCATCAGAGAAGAGATTGTATATACATTTATTTGGGAGGCAAAGTAAATAAATATTAGTGCTTCATATTTGAATGATGGTGCATGTGTATTTTAGGTGACTTCTTAGGAAATTATGCTCCTAAAATATTGGCAAAAGTATGGATCCATATGTGAAACTCACAGAACAACGATTGACAGCTGTAATGTATTCATAACACATCAGAAAACAAGCAATGAAAACTGAGACAAAATGATATTGTTACTGTAGATATAGTGACAGTAAGGAACTTTTACCAAACATTTGCTTGTGATCCAATTAGATATGTGTGTCTGTGATCCAATTAGACATGTGTGTCTGTAAGTTTTCAAGCTATGAGTGGCATTAGGGCCACCAATGATTTGGTTATTTTAATGTATTAATATGAAACGTTAATGATTCTTTATAACTACCTTTATGAGGGAATCACCTGATCACAGACAAGAAAGAATTAAAACAGCAGACTGGACCACCATAGGCAAGCCAAAGGCTGAGTCTCCAGGCAACTTTCCAGTTGAGGGAAAAAAAATCTCACCTGTTTCCTCTCATGCCTAGCATAAAGAAGACATTCCTGTGAACTCACCTTCACTGTTTGTGTTCTCTTCCCTTGGTTTGAGTGATGTCAAAATTTCCTTCCCAGAACTTCTTTTAATACTCTATTGTGCAAGGCTAATGAATCAATTATGCTATTGTAAAGGATGCATCTACTTCTAACAAGCACCTGCTAATCCTCAAATTAGACATAAAAAAACAGGTCTGTCATTTTGACTGAATTTAAGCAAGCCTTTATTAGAAATATTAAGTATTGACCAAATTGGAATTCAATCAGGACCACCATCTGGAAATGTTCCAGTTGGGTGGTCCCATGACATGTCTTCGTGGGTCTTACATGGGCAAAATTCGTAGGCCTCCTTACTTTCCCATGAGACTTTGTTGTTATTTTCTAAGAACTACAACTCCCAGAATCCCAGGGAGTTACCTGGTCTTTGGGCCAGTGGGACTTATAGGTTAGCTTCTGGTCTAATACTCCCTCAAGTTGTATCCTAGGTTAAATCCTTCACTTTATGATGTGTACCAGTTTACATTTGGATATAATAACCATAAGTTTAATGGTTCCCAAACAGGAATTATGATTCAATTATTGTATCAATGATGTAAGAGCTAATAGTAATTGATATAAAGCAGAAGAACCAAAGGCCCTATGATAGATAATATATTTTTGTTCTTCATAGAGCAGGTCAAGTGTCTTATCATATTATAGAATCATTTTAGTTAATGTATCTGTTGATAAATCTCAGCTCAGTTTTGGTATGTCAATAGGCATTACAGGTAACCATTTTCCCCCACTATGTCAGGGAGTTTCGACTTCGCCTTTTTCAGTCTGATATAGGGGCAAGGACAATGCATTCTCTTCTGTAGTTGCTTCCGGTTGAAATGGGGCATTGGTTGTCAGGACGCAGAAAGGCTGAAAGACTGGGAAATAGGACATTTATCAGAAGCACCTGATTAGTTGATCTTGGTAAAGGGACAGGGAGCAGTAACATTGGCTGGACTGGTTCACATCAGTTTTTAGGAAATCAGAGCTCAGCAGGTTGCAGGTGCTCCCTGTGTCTGTCAGCCAATTGGAAATATGCTGAGATATAGACCAGGAACAGAAGTTAAAACTCAAGAACTTAAAAAAATTCACTTACATTTGTAAGTTTTTCATTTGACCTGTGACAGGTGGATCTAAGCCTTATGACTTTGATTCCTTGAAGTTTACACAAACTTTAGTTTTTTGAAGGAGACAAAGGTTTTAGATACATTAGCATTACCATTGTATTGAAATGCACACTGTATAAAAGCAGTGAACAGGCATCTGTAAAAACAGCTAGAGCAGATTTCTACGTTGGTGTCATAGCAATGGCTATGGCTTTGGGTTAAAAAAGCATCAACTTATTTTTCCTGTGTCTAGAGAACCTGATATATATATATACTTTATCCCAGTGAAAAAGCACCTTTAAATCTACATTTAGAAGCCAACTAAAGGAAATTTAAAATCTGCAGCTCATGACTGAATAGTAAATAATCAGTGTTTTACCAGGTTATCAAAACTCTATTTGTCTATGTAAATACCTTTGAAATCTCAGTGTAACAGTATATCCTTATAGTTTGTATTTATATCTTAAATCACTTTGAGACCCTTGGAACTTATGTTCTTATAACGTCGGTCCCTTTATACCTTAGACCATCAGAATTTATACCTTGTGTGGACTTTAATTATTTACTAGAGACATGAGTAGTTATTAAAGAACAGTCATTGTAAAACATTTGTGTGTGTGTGTGTGTGTGTGTGTGTGAGAGAGAGAGAGAGAGAGAAAAGTTACACCTCAAATGTGTTCATCATTTACTATGAAGCCTGTGAGCAAGGCAAACCTGCCTGTCTTTTCGTGTAACGAGAGACCTAGTAACCTTAACTAACTGATCTGCTGACTAATGGACTGAAACAAAGTGGCTACAGCCTTGGGGGAAGGAGCTCATTATCTGCTGTTGCCTATCTGACAAGGATACAGTTAGCTTAGTCATCAATGTGATCAGAGATTTGAAAAGGACCAAACAAAATGACAGGTTTGCTGGCTACCCAGAGAGCTACCCCAGGTTCCTTCATGGTCACTTGGGGCAGAAGTCTGAGAGTAGAGTCAGTCTTCAGCTGTCGGGCAAATAATACCTGACAGAGTTCCTGTAGGTAGGAACTGGTGGAGGGGACTGATCTGCTTTGTCTAGGCAAAGAGGAGCAATCAGCTCTCCAGTGTCCTGCTTGTCCAGAGTCTGGACAGGGTTTTAGCAGCAGTGAGGGCGTTTTACCACCCACTGGCCAGCTTTGCCACTTTTAAAGCAAACTTCAAGTAGAGCTCTTCTGTGCCCATCATCTTCTACAGAGGGGACGGAGGTGTTCCCAGGAGCTGAACTGTATCTCTATCATGGAAAGCTTTTTTTTTTAATTAAACATTTAAAACTATATTCTCAGATTTCTGAATTGGTCCCCAGTGTCACAAGAGTTTGAAACCAGAGATCCAAGGCATGTCAGAAAACAACTGCTAGCTCTAGATGAACATCCAATTAACCAGAAATAACCAGAGTGATGTGCGACATCTCTCTGTGTCCTGGATGAAGGATTCTGTGGGTCTCCTTAGATCCTCTTCACCTCCAGTAGGGTACCCTAAAACCAGAATCCAAAAACCAGGTAGAAAAGTGTCCTAGAGTTTAAAAAGGTTTTCTGTGGCTTACCACAAACAAAAAGGGAGTCTTCACCGAAATGCTTGCTGTTTTCTTTTGTAAGCATGGCTGTTCACTGCGGGAGTGGGGCGCGAGGTGAGGGGTAACCGGGAGTCTGAGTAAAAAGCTTAGCTTCAGAATTTGGGGTGGAATTATCTCACTGGTGCCTCCATATGTTAATTCTGAAATTCACCAGAAAAACCAGTCCTAACTGAAAATTTCCTGCACCCTGATAATTCTCTCAATCAAACCAAATTAGAGAAGTCTACCTTTAATGGATACAATGCTCCTGGATGATTTTTTTCCAGCCCCCACGGAGGAGAGACAGGAAAGAGAGACAAGAAAACTATATGTTTGTTTTCTCAGGGACAGTTTAAATACACTGTTGCACTGGTCTTCAGCATCTCTGAGGGAGAGAGGGATCATCATTTGACTGGTTTTCTGAGATGCAGCAAGGTTTGCAGAGAGATAGGGGAGGGTCTTGTAGTGGGACTTTCAGCAGAACACTTGAGATTCTTTGGGTATATGGAAATCAGGGGCAGGGGTGTAGCTTCCACCAGAACATCATTATTTAGGCCAAATTTAAGCAAGATATTATTAAAAATATTAACTATTGATGAAGATGGAATTTGATCAGGACCAACATCTGGAAATTTTCCATCTGTGCAATCCTGAGACATATGTTAATGGGTCTTTATGGGCAAAACCCATAGGTCACCTTACTTTTCCAAGAGGATTGCTGTTATTTTCCAAGAACTACAACTCCAAGAACTCAGGAAGTTACCTGGTCCTTTGGCAGGTTATCTTTCAAGAACTACAATTCCCAGAAACCCAGGAAGTTAACTGGTCTTTGAGCAAGTGGAGTTTACAGATTAATTTTGGATGTAATACACACTGTCCACCCTGCCTCCCAAACCAAACAAAACAAAGTAAGTCAAGCCTGTAAATTTACTCCCAATTTAAAGTAAAATCTGAAAACTAATATAGATTCTATTTTTTTCTAATCAGGGAGATATTTTTTATTTCTTTGTTTCTTTTTTTTTTTTTTTTTTTTTGGTTTTACGAGACAGGGTTTCTCTGTATTGTTTTGGAGGCTGTCGGTCTAGCCTGGCCTCGAACTCACAGAGATCCGCCTGCCTCTGCCTCCCGAGTGCTGGGATTAAAGGCATGCGCCACCACCGCCCAGCTATTTCTTTGTTTCTAATATTAATCCTTCCATGCTTAAGAGTTAGATTTCTGTAGGATTCCACAGAACCCTCAAGAGTATCAACCACATAGTCTTTCATAAGTAGTAATTTAAAAATAAAAGAGAGATCATGAATTTAGGTGTTATGCTTCTGTGAACACACATACATGTAACACTCTTTAAATCATATACATGCTGACACAGCTTAATTGATGTATGCTGTATGTTGTCCTCTTATGAAAAAACCTTTAATGAAAGTTAGATGTGTATATATTATATATACATTATTGTATGGTGTTGTCTTATCTAAGTGGCTGATTCCTAGGCTTCCTAACCTTATGTCTCAAATGGAAAAACAAAAACAAACATAAAAAAGGCATACTGTTTGTAGTAATCCCAGATATTACAAATACTCACCTAATTCTAGTGGATGACAAATCAGACATTTTCTTATTAGATTGTTAAATTTGCTAAAAAAAATATGTAGTATAATTCAGTCTGTCATGGACAGTTTATGGTAGAACTCTACAAATATTTTTAAAAGAACATTTAAAATGTGTCCTGATTAAATTAACAAATACCTCAAATAAATTCGAAAGCTTACCTGATTTCCCTGAAATTGCTCTATTATGAACCCATACTAGCCGTTTGGTTTCCTTAAGGTGTTGGGATTTTTATAATCAGGTACTGGGGTTATTATGATTTCCTCTACTCTCAACATTGCTATTCAGCACCAAGGATCTTTGACATCCCCTGTTTCAACAATACCTTTTGTTGCTTTTCTGCAGAATGCCAAGAAGCTGAGTCTTTCAACTTGCTAGAGTGCACTCAGCTTTCTATCTGCATTCATTGTCACCCGAGGCTGTCAGTTGTTCATGGAGCACAGAAAGTACAAGATGTAGTGCCTAGTGACTTAGTAGCCTTTGGTCAAAGTTATTAATTTGCTTCCTGATTGTATGGATTTCCCAGTATATGGACATTTTGCCCGCTGTTTCTATTTCTGCTTAATGTAGTATTGAATTTGTCACTGTTGTTTCCATTTTCTCCCAAAATAGCCCCTTTACTTATCCTGGGTTTCATTGAGTTCTACAAATGTTAATTTCCAGAAAACTATTTTGGAATGAATAAGTAATGTTGGTAAAATCAGTGTAAATTTGAGAATGAGCTAGATTACAGTGCAGAAATGGTCTCCAATCAGTAGTCTCCTTTGCCTGCTCACTAACGTTCCCTTAGAGACATAGGAAAGGAAGTGTACAGACCAAGACAGTGAACATGTGTCTACTACCTAAATCTATCAGGAGTCTTTTACCGACATATGGAAAAAAACTAGAAACTTGCCACTAGCCTATAGTTTTCTTGTACCCATCTGACAGTCACTAGGAAGACAAATTGTTTCATATTGTTCAGAAGCACTGGATCCTTTGAGCTAGAAGCAAACCCACAAATCAGAAAGCCTCCATCTTTTACATATGTACATCTGTTTGAGGCTGTTGAACGTAGACTACCATGGCATTGTGAAAACCACTAATGAGGTCTTTACAGAGGTGCGTGGGGTGGTTTTAAAATGGCCATAGGAAAATTCTTAGCTTTTTAAAATGTAATATATAAAGGAATCAAATACGTAAGTAAAATGCATGTAGATGGGCTGCAGGTGTTATTCCATGATAAATACTTTCCCAATATGACTAGTTTTGACCTCTGCAGTAGCACACCTGTGTGTGTGTGTGTGTGAGAGAGAGAGAGAGAGAGAGAGAGAGAGAGAGATGCCATTACAAGAGTAAGAAGTGTGTTGTGATTAGAATACTCCCATCTCAGACAGAGTTGCCCCATGCATTCTCCCTGTGCTTCTCACATGTTTATACTAAGTTGTGGCCTTTAGTAGATGTCTGGTTGCTGCATATGTGAAAGCAAAGAGTGGGTGGAAAACACAAGTCCATCTTTGGCAGCGATAATTTCAATAACATTCTTAGCAATCCTGTGAGGTGTATTTTCAGCAGCTGGATGTATTTGCAGAAACAGTAGCGCCTTCTTTTTTTCTTTTTAATATACTTTGATGTAAACAGAAATTATCCTGATGCAAACCTTCAACCATAGAAAATTTACCAAAAGGTATTTAGAGACTAAAACCTTCTAGAGCAAAGCCTGGAACTGTAGCCCAGTGGAAGAGTGCTTACCCATGTGCATAAAGTCCTGGGTTCAATCCCCTGTACTACCAGAAAGAAATCAAAAGAAAGCATCTGTTTAAAGCTTATTGGAAGTTACTGGCATGATTTCTACATTTTAAATCTCCATGTGCCTTTTAATGTGTTTATAAATGAAAAATAGTAAATGTATGGGAGGAAATAGAAATAACATAATCAGGAAAAAATAGGGAATTTGTCCAGAGCATCACATTAGTTTAATTATAACACATGCTTTGTGTGTTTGTGTCAAGTGTGCACGTGTCAATCATAAGTATTCAAAGGTTTGACAGCATTAATTTGACATGTTGAAAACTTTAAAACTTAATCCACTAATGATAGAGAGAGGAAGTCTTTTTCAGATACAGGAGCCTTGTACTTTGTCACTGTGTCTACTCGGAAACTCTGACTTCACTCTGAGAAAAGACACATGAGAGACATCCATCTCAAAAGTAGCAGGAAGACGGCAGTCATCCAGAGAGCAAGAAGCTGTTATCTCTCTGGGCCAGAAGCCACAGAATTGCTTGGGATGCTGAGTTGCTGGGGCATGGGAGAGTGTGCTTCTGTCACTAAAACAGCACTTTCTCCTGTGGCTTAGTTGGTCCCTAGGGTCCCAAACCACTCACATTTCTGAAACAAGCAATCCTGGTGCCTCAGGAACCAGAGGAGATTCTAGTTACGATTTCTGTGGAAGCTGGAGGGAAGTGGAGAGGAGTGGGAAAGGAAAAGGGAGGGAGGGAGGGAGGGAGAGAGGAGAGACCTTCCTTTCATTATATCCTTTAAAATATACTTTAGACTCTTCGACAATCTTGTGAACCAGAAAGTTAAGAGTCTGCTGATGTGTTTGTTCCTTTGCCCATTTTTATTATTTTTATGCTGCTCATTTTACTGCTTGACCTGCAAATAAATGATTTGTTGCCACCACAATTTATTTGCTGAAAGTATGTATGGCTCTTTATCAAGGCCTTAAGATGTGATTGGTTGAAAAACTAGAAAAGTAGTAACAGGCATAGGCTTCACTCTTGAGGTATCACAGCATAAGGAAAAAATACAAATCCTTGTAAGACTTTACACCAAAGTGATCCCCAAGCTTTTATGAATAGAAAATAATTCTTTGTATTGGTTGTGTGGAATAATTCACCTAGCTGATCCATTTGTACAAGACAATGCATTTTTATCTCTAGGGGGGAAGATTTTGGTTTTTTGTCCACTTCTAAGGATTATTAACACCACCTATTATTTCTATGCAGTTTTAGAATATCTTTGTTTATTATTTGGCAATTTCATGTGCATATACAGCCTATCATTGTAATACTTACTTCCCCTCCTCCCTGCTGTTCTACCTAAACACTTCTGCATCCCTCATAATGCCCTCTCATTTCTATTGTGCTTTGTAACCCATTGAGTCCTCTTAGTGCTGTCTTCTAGAATGCTGACTTGTCTCGTTGGCTTGGCTTTCTGACATGGCCATGTCATGTCTGGAAGATCATATTTTACAGAATCTGCCCCATCTACTGGCTCTTACATTCTTTTTGTCTCTTCTTCTTCAGTGTTTCTTGAGCCTTGTGAGGACTGGCATAGCTATTCCATTTAGGGCTGAGCACTCAACAGTTGCTTCTTCTCAAAACATTGATCAGCTACAATTCACTGCATTAACTCCTGCCCACTTCAGTAAGAGGCTTCTCTGCCCAGGATTGAGAGCAGCAATGATCTATGGGTTAAAACATAAGTCTTAGAGGACAGTTTGACCACATGTTAATTTAGCAGAAGAACAATGGTAGATTTCTACCTAGTGTGTATGATCTCCCCAGTCATGAACTTCTGGCCAGTGCTATTCCCTAGTCATTGACATCATCAGTGAATGCTATTCCCCTTGTAGCATCACCACCACTGTCATTTTAATGAAAGGTAACTTTTAATTTCAGGAATGCATGCCCAGTGTAATAATACACAGAGTGTTTCTTGAGGTGTAGAGACCACAATCCTGGCAGTCCATGTTGTTGTTGTAAATGCAGCCTGATGCTCTTGTAGGTAACACATGTGTGGTTTGCACTTGGTTCTCATCCTCCTGACTGTGTGGTTACAGGCCGCAGAAGTCGGGTTTATATGTCCTGACATTTAGTGGTCATCTTTTGTCACTAGGGTAGTGACCCTTGGGCTGTGACTTTCTAAGGAAAGCTAACTAGAGTTCAATGGCATGGTATAGTCTCTCAGTGAGTTTAGTTTTTTTTATCACTTCCTACTTATTTGACATATTACTGTGTTTCTGCTTAGTCAACTTAATGACTTAAAGTTTTGACATATCTGATTGAAGGTTAATATGTGGCATAAGTCTATAGCATGCTAAAAGGATCACAAGGTGACTTCAATAGACAATTGAAATTTTCAAATGATAGCATTTTCCCTAAAAGTTCTTTAGTGGGAGCTTTGGTACTCCCATTTCAGTGGATTATGTGTAATTCCACTTGTGGAATGTGAATTCACGATGTGCAGGTTGCTGTAGGGAACAGGTTTACATACATCTCTTTCTTTGTTCTAATTATTTCATAGAGATGGGAATAGTGGACACATTTGGGAAAATGAGATAAAGATCATTTGCTTTCTACTCTTTCTTCTCTAAGTAAACCAGATTAAATTTTGGGTTCAGTCCAGTCAGTGAAAGAAATAATTATAATGATTAATTATTTAAAAAGATCACTACCAAAATGGCCTTTTAGCAGATTTTTGTGAACTTTGACCGGTTAGTTCAACAAATATGTAAAGCAAAGATACTAGTCAAGGCCAGTGTGATGTTAGTAAGTAAATGATCTGCCAAGGACCTGAGGACCCTAGTTTGATCCCTGAGACCTATGTGGAAGAGGGAAAGAACCGATTCCCACAACTTGTTCTCTCCCCTGCACATGCATGCCATAGCCCCGCCCACACACACACACACACACACACACACACACACACACATGCACTCACCACACGCACGCACACACACAAACCACACACACAGGCGTGTGTACACACACACACATGCATGCACCACACACACACACATGCACTCACCACACACACACACAAACCACACACACATGCACGTGTACACACACACACACATGCATGTACCACACACACACATGCAGTTACCACACACACACACGCAAGCACCACACACACACGCATGCACCACACACGGACACACCACATACACACACACACACACGTACTACACACGTGCGCGCACACACACACACACGGATGCACCACTCACACATTCACCACACATGCACACACACTCACACACCACGCACATGCATGCACACATACTAAATAAATAAAAAATGAATAAATGTAAAAAAGCCTCACCCATGTTTCCAAAGTGCTTCCTGCTTTATTGGCAGTGTATATATTATTTCAGAACACTGTAAAGACAGCAGTTAGCCCCAGAGTAGGAGGAATACTAAAGCAAGGGGATGCAATGGTGCCATCCCATCTCCTCATCGCTCTGTGGGTGGCTGCCCACTGTCGTCAGCTGTGGGTAGCTGCCCACTGTCAGCTGTAGCTGGAACCACCACTCAAAGGATCCCAGCTAAAAACTTCAGACTTAGAAAGCAATTGCACTGAAAGGGTGATTAACATCTGTAAGTCCTTAATGGCGGCATTCCCAAATTGTTTTGAACATTGGGAATATTAAAAATTAAACTGCTGGTTGGTGGTTTAGAAGACTCGGCTCACATCTCCTAACTGAACTGAATCTTTCTCCTGAGGATTGTTGTCCACAGCCCATTAATTTAGTCTGCCTACTTTAAAGCTTTGGTTTCATTTCCTTGGGATCCTTGAAGCCTCATTTTATCTAGAAACTGAATTAGTTGTAACCTTTGAGATCTACATGACACATTTAAAAGAAAATCATTTGTAACTTTGGTCATTACTTTTAATATGTAAGGGTTCCATTTCTGACTTGACTCCAGATGTTTGCACCAAACTTCCTTGTAGGTCTGTATTCACTTAGCTAGAAAGCTCTACAGAGGATCAACAGATCCAGAAGAGGAAAGTCTAGACTCTGATTAGTTTCAAAAGCGCCTTGCTTATCTCCATCCAAAAATAGGAAAAAGAGTTGCTGTTGCTTCCAAGGGGACTTTTTGAAAATAAATGTGATAACAGCATGCAGGTAATTTTAAGTCCCAGGCGTAAAAACTGATAAGGTTTAAAGAGCAGTAGGTTAGAGGTCAAGAGACTTTTATCATCACAGTGGCAAAGCTGGACAGAAATATGGACTCTCCTTAAAGCTCCATGCCTCCCTCAGCAGAGAGAAAACATCACTTCTCTCTTTCCTGTTTCAGTGTGACATCTGCAGTTTAAACATATTTTAAAGTAGCTTAAGGAGCTGGAGAGGTGGCTTAGTGGTTATGAACAGTGACTGCTCTTCCAAAAGATCCAGGTTCAATTCCCAGTGCTACATGCTGGCTCACAACTGCCTGTGATTCCAGTCCTAGGAGTCGCTTTTGGCCTCACAGACACCACACATGGTGCGCAGACATATATGTTGGAAAAACACTCATGCACATACAAAACAAAATGATTTTTAAAAGCTTGCAATTTGTGTTTGAAATTAAAAGTTTCATAAAAGATACATTACATTGCGTTGTTACAGAGAATAGCACATTCCCTGAAGAGGTGTGGCCCAAGCTTGTGGCTCATGTACCACGAGGGGGTATTTCAGTTATTTTCCCCAAATAAGCTTTTGGTCTACAAAGATAAACAGTTAGGAATGGGAATTATCTCATTCTTTGAGAGCACTGACTTGACACTCATGGTTATTTATCACAATTTATCTCATCTGTTTCAGTGTTCTTCAGAGTTTTGTGAAAAATTATTTTTATTTTCTTTTGAGATAAGGCCTTATTTATTATACAGCCCAGCCTATCCTTGAAGCTACTTTGTAGCCCAGACTGGCCTACAACTTACAATTCTTCTCCTTCTTCCTCTGGAGTACTGGACTTACAAGTGGATGCCACCAGGTCTGTTTGAAATGATTTATTTTCTGATTATAAAAGTAATGTAATTCACTGATCCACTAAGAAACATGCAGAAACTCACCAAAGATGGAATGCATCATCATGTTGTGATGAGCCCAGGGCAAGGCCTGGGTTCTCTGGAATACCCTCTCCCCCCCTCTCTCCCACCCTCCCTCCCTCTCCCCCCCTCTCCTATATTGTGTATATGTGTATGTTCCTTTGATGGGTGTGATGTGTGTGCATGTGTGCATTGCTAGAGAATGTGTGCTGCATGAAGTGTTATCTATGTATTGTGTTGTGCATGTGCTGTATTTGTATTTGTGTTTTATGTGTGTATGTATGTGTTTGGTGTTGGGTGTATATGTTTGTGTGTGCTAATTATGTATGTGTCTTTTTGTGTGTGTGGTATGTGCATAGGGGTTGTGTGCAATTCTTTTAACTTTTCTTTGACTTGATACAGTGAAATATACACTCTGTGGAGTACATTCATTTTCATAGTTGAGTAGTTCATCCCCTACCCCCATGGAAGTTGAAAGTTGAGTTTTTGTTTTGTTTTTTTCTGCCAAGCATGTATCATTAATACTGTATGTACTCTTGTCATTTATCAACTTTCCTGTGCCAGCCACTAGGTGGCTCTGTGTTTGAATGACGTTTTCCTAAGAATGGAGTTCTGTTAGTATCATTAGGCTGAGACGTTGTAGGATTTCTTGGGTTTTTATCAGCTTTACATGAACAATCCTTGGGTACAATCATTCAGCAATTCAGTGGTATAGACCTGAGATGCTTCAAATGAAATCTCAAGGGATTGTTGGCTTAATATATGCCTTCAACATAGTGATTGGATGTGTTTAGAAAGCCATGTATTTTTTTTTTACCCAGAATCATTGGTACAGACTGGTCTAGGCCTTGACTGTAGATCACTGTGTCTTAATTCTATCACTCAAATGCTATTAGTTAAATTTCCTCTCTTGGTACTTCTTTATGATTATGTCCCTTGAATACATATATTGAATTCATATATATATTTAATGTACAGTATTATTCTGGATGGCTATGGGGGCCAGACGTTTACCTGGATGGACTCAGTCTATCTTTAAGGATGATTGTTTTTCTGTAGTCCCTTAGCTCATGCTAATTCATATTCCAAGGATTGTGTATAACATAGCATTCTCTCCCCTAAAGACCAGCTGGGGACAAGAATGGTTGAGCTGGTATTGAATACAATCAGGCCTCTGGGGACAGTTAGGAGATTCTCGTTAGTTACCATTGAATGGTGACTTACAGAATGGGGAGAGAATGCTTGAGGAGAGGCGCCTGATACATTCTGAGCTGCTAAAATATCACTTAGAAACCTCAGTGCTGTGGTTTGAGAAGCAACTTATTTTTTAGCATGGTGGTCAGTTGAAGGCCTGACTGGTCTACACAGTGAGTTCCAAGCCAGCCTGTCTCTCGTGGTGAGCTCCTGTTTTATTTTGTTTTTGTTTATTTTTTGATTTATGATCACCCATTTATTTTATCTTACCTATAGTCTTCAAAAAACTCTAAGCTTTTCGCTTAACACGTCTTCTGCAATGATAAAAATTAATGAAATGGGAGGGGGTGATTCTTCACTGTATTAGTATCTTTTATCCCTCTGTTTTTGCGGTAGACACCTTCCAAGAACAAAGTAACCCCTGTGTGAGTTCCTGATGGGTTCTTAGATTACATAGGCTCATGACTATGAGGCTGTGCCAAGCTTTCATCAGTTTCTTAAGCTGAGTACTGTGTGTTCTAGAATGTTGAAGACCTTAGGTACTTGATCTTATGCAATTCAGAAATGGTTGCATGTCTTAAGATAGAAAATACAGGAGTTAAAGTCCCTAAGTTGAATGAGGGAAGTGGATAGAACAAATGGTTCTTAGTTCTTAGAACTCCAGAGACTATATTTAAAAGAATGTCCCAGTAGAAGGAAACATTATAAATAATATAAATTTGTGCCAGAGGATGTTACTCATCTTAGTGTTCTCTGTCTCTCTCTGTGTCTCTGTGTCTCTGTCTCTCTCTCCCTCCCCCCCCAATGTTTTGCATCATTAAAAACTGTTTTTATGGACTTGTTGCTTTGTGACTGGTGAGTATAGAGAGCCAGGGAACTAAGTCAGCAGGTTGGAGCCTGACCTTGTGGCCCATTTATTTTTCTGTCTTCTGACTCTTGAAAAGCATGCTCCCTGGAGATTTCTCCGAATAGTGGCTGTGAGTCTTGAGGCCCCACCCTCTGCTGAGTACACTGAACTGTGTTGTGCAACATGGAAATTGTTCCCATTCCTGACCTTGAGAACCAGACACATGGAAGGCCAGCAAAGAGAGCAGGCTGCTGGGGAAGGAAAATGCTGTGTACTGGCAGTCACAGTGTGTGACTGAAGCTTGTATTTTTTATATGAACGAAATAGGATTTTAAAATATTTCAGATTATTTTCCTTTTTTTGGTGGTATGTTGAACCTCAGAGCCTTGGACATACTAAGTACAAGCTGTACCACTGAGCTATACCCCCAGCCTGAATGAGCAACTGGAGTGGATTTTAAAGCACATAAACAAAAATAACTTCCTAATTGAGAATTGCTCTGCATGGTTTTGGGATTTTTGAGACAGACTTTCATGTTCGTATAGACTGCTCTCAAATTCACTATATAACAAAGGATGGCCTTGAGTTTCTGATGTTCCTGCCTTTACCTTTTGAGGCTTGGATTACAGCAGCACACTAGGATTATGTAGTGCTGGGGATTGAAGTCAAGGTACCATGCCAGCTAGGCAAGTGTTTTGCCATCTGAGCTATATTTCTAGCCTCTACTTAAGAATTTTTATGGCAGCGCTTCCTTAAGAATAAACCACTGTCTGATGACATTTGTGCATCTACCGGGTGAAGTTTGGTCCTTGCTCTTTACCTATTACCATTTGTTCTATATGCTAATGAGACCTTTGTTTTCCCACCGCTAATGTTTCCATTTTTGTGGTTATAAGGGCAAAACAAATTTAAATATCAAACTTGTGAGTGTAAACTTTGAAGAAATGAGCGCCCATTTTATCTGCACATGCCTTACTTGTCTTTGTTGAAGGGTAGGGTGGGCAAGCCCTGTTGTATATGCTCCCAGATCTTTTCTTTGGTTCTTAAACCCATTGACTGACTTATTTTAATAAATACTTTCAACTTTTATTTAAAAGAAGACAGCTGTTAAACATAATTTCTGAGTTACTGGTTATTTTCATCTTAGCAGAATATCTGATGTGAAGCATAGCAGATAGGCATACTCTAGAAGGATACATTATAAATACATGAAATTCTGCAAAAGATTAAGGAAAAAGGTAAAGGAAATATTGGTACTCTCAGTTTATGTCTAGGAATCTTTAATTCTGAAATAAATTTTGAATGAATGATAATGATAGACCAAACTCTTTGAATAAATATTTTTAGTAAATTAAACACTCATTTTAAAAAAGCAAACTGCAAAACTCTTTAAAATGGATGAGACCCTTCAGGCCTTCTAAGTATTACAGAATGAGACCCTACAGGCCTTTGAAGTTTTATAGAATGTTTTTCTATATTCTTCCTTGACCTTATAGTCTATTCTATAATTAAATGATTTTTAAAGTGAGTTGCTGTTCTTGATCATATGAAAATATCTTTTAAATTTTACTTTTATCTCACTATATGATAATCTCTTAGTATCATGGAATACGAACCTACTAGCTAATTTCATTAGACGTTGGCCTTTATTCCTCATTGTATAAAGGATATTCTATTTATTTTATTTTATAATGGAATTTATATTTATTTACTGTGTGTGTATACATATGGGCACACGGATGTCGTGGAACAAAGGGAGATTAAAGGGCAACCTTTGGAAGTCGGGACACTCCTTCTACCTTGTGGGCTCTGGGGATGGAACTCAGGTCATCAGGTTGAACATCAAGTGCGCTGAGAAATATCAATGGCCCAAGACATTTACCTTACTCTTAGCATTTCTCTGTAAAGTATTGACCAGTGGGGGGGGGAACATTTTGAAACTCTCAAGAATGAGATAGGACTGCCTCCTATATTATTCTTTGTGATTTCCTCCTCATTCTCCGGCAAAGCAAACTGCATTGCTCAGGTTTAAAATAGGAATGTTGTGTAAGCGTTGAGTTCATTCATTCCTTATGGAGTTATTTTTCTGTTTATAATAGGTTTCTGAATATTCTTTTCATACTGTAAGATGCCTCAGAATCATTCTTTCTTTGAGTAATGTTTTGTGGGCTATGCATTTTGCACCTATAGTTGTTTGTTATTGTCATTAGCCTTTGTTTGGAAATTAGGACAGTGGGTGACTCAGGACTAAGTAATTTGTGGTCTTGAGGAAACTTTCCAGTCTCTTAAGATATTCTCTCCTCTGTAAAAGTACCTCTGTAATGTCCGACTTAGAAGATAAATGGTGCAGACTAATGATAAATGGCCTGGAGTGACATCAGAATTCTGGCAATTGTGATTGCAGCAGCCTAAAGAGGTGAGAAAAGGTTGAGATCCTGCAGGCTGCCTAGTCTTTCTGGTCCTGCTGCTTATCTCCCTCTCCCCTCTCCCCCTGACATGCAGCTCAGTGCCTGCCAGACCCAAGAGAGGTGTTTCCCTGTTTTTATGACCTTTAAGTTAACTATAGCAGAGAGGAATTAAGAAGTACTTTCAAAGTGTTTGTTCCCTGAGCAGTAGTGGTGGATCTGTGGCCCAGTGACTGGATTTTGGTGACCTTTTCGATCCAAAAGATGGGTAGACCACCAGCCATATTTACACAGTCTCTGAACTGATGGTAGGAGATATTTTTAAAAGCAAGTCCAGAGTCGATACCCACTTAGTCTACAAGAGCTAGTTCCAGGACAATCTCCAAAGAGAAACCCTGTCTTGAAAAACCAAAAAAATAATAATAAATAATAATAATAAGCAAAACAAACAAACAAACAAAAACAAGTCCAGAGGAGAGGTGACTGAAGACCTTATTGTCCACCACAGTCTGGCCACGTTGTCAAGCCTGTCGTGGCCATGTCTAAATTATTGGAGTCCTCACACTGCCACAGCAATCTGGGAGGTGAAATTCAAAGCTGAGGTGGTCACCCATTGCTTCCTCTGCATCTTAGAATACAGTCCTATTTTGCTTGACAACCATTTATGAGCAGGCACGAGATGTTGGAGGGCAGAGGTTACACAGCACTGCTGGCTCTTTATATGGGTTCTGGGGATCTGAACTTCTCTCCAGGCATGCATGACAAGCATATTACCAACCTCCACGGCAACTCCCAGGATTCACTTTCTCTGTGTGTCTGAACTTCACTCCTGACTTGTGCTTCTTGTCACATCTGACTGGGCTTGCACCTGTCAGCCCATCCTTATTCACGAAGCATTATCCAGCCTCAGTCACTTTCTGTCCAAATTGTTCTCTCCACAAGCTCCCGTGAGCTCAGGTCAGCTGCCTCTGTGGGTTCCCCCGTCCTGACCTTGACCCCCCCTATTCTCATACAATCCCTCTTCCATAAATAATCCATTTTCTAAATTGACAAGTCAACTCAGGATCTTTTTGGTAACACTTTGAGTAATTATATCAGCATAAAAGTTCTTTAGATCCCCCTTTGACAGTCATGGGTATGTTTGAATGCCATCATTGAAAAGATGCCACACGCCAGATAACATCTAGTGTGTATTTCGGTATACCACACCGTGGATGACATCTGAGGGAAAATACTATGTGGGAGGATTAGGGAAATGCTTAGTTGTTTAGGAAGTGAAAAGAGACTAAATGATGTAGCCTGGCTTTACAGTGCTGTAAAAGTGGGTCATGCCTCAGCTGTGAAGTCTAAGGTCATGCAGAATAAAAGACTCATCAAAACAGGCCTTCTGATGGCACAAAATGCCCTGAAAAGGCATTCGGGGACTCCAAAGAACATTCTTCATAAAGACAGCAGACACTCTGCTTATGTGTCATTGCAGCTTTCCATCTACATTTTAGGGACAGTGCCAGCTATTATGGGAAACTCTGGTTTGGGGATAATTCTTCTGGATTTTGTGGAGACCCCGACCTTATCTCTGCAGCAAATCTCCACCTAGGTCGGATTCCTTCCCACAAGGTCTTCTAGCTTGACCTGGTGATGGAGCAAGGAGGCGTGGCTAGGGATTGTGGTCGCTTGGTGATCTTGCCAGTGTGTCAGTCATGTGTCTTCAGCCCCTGCCAGAGCAAAAGTAGTTAGTTCCATGCTGCATGGCTTTGTTACACTTTGCCCTGCTTCCTGGCATCCCTGGTTTCCAGGATTTCCTTTGCTTGGAGGCGTCACCCTTCCACCGTTCTCTTCGAGTTTCTGGGACAGGGTCTCCCGGATCCTGGGCTACCCTCAACTTCCTTATATAACTGTGGGTGTCTCTTGAATGCCTGATCCTCCTGCTTCTGCCCCCACCTGCCGAGATTACAGTTGAGCACCTTCACCCTTCATCTTGCAATCCTGTTACTGTCTTTTCCAATTACTTATATCCCTCTCACATATGCTAACAACTCCTGCTGTTTTCTAAATTTCTCATTTGCATAGCAGCAATTCATCACTGTCTTTCATTACTTTTTGTACTTTTAGAGACTTTAAAAAAATGAATAATTTTGTAGATAAATTCTCACAAATCAGAGTCTATACGTGCAGGGGCAGCTATAGGATAGACTTCCCTTTTTTGGTGTTTGTGACTTATGCTGGTTAAACTGGAGACTTACAGAGGTATCTTCCTTAATTTCAGATATAACTGCTGATACTAAAGGGTTCAGTCGAGAGCTATGTGATTATAAAGCTGTAGCAGTGTGGTCAGAAAAGTGTGCTATTTTAAATTAATACTTTTTTATACAAGATATCCTTGGAAGGAGTGGGGAAGTGGTAATTCACCTGCTCAAAAGTAACACTCTCTGATTTTTTTAATCTTTAAGTATAAGCTTTGGGTTAGCATCAAACTTGTTCTAACACTTAAAAATTAATTATCTTAATTGATTGTGTGTGTGTGTGCATGTATATTCCCATGTACACGAGTACAGGTGCCCATGGGGTCTAGAAGAGGATATTAGATCCCCAGGAGCTGGAGTTATGTGTGACTATGAGCCCCTTAGTAACCAAATTTGGGTGCTAGTAACTAAATTGCATGCTAGTAACCAAATTTGGGTCCTCTATAAAAGCCTCAGGAGTTCTTAAACCATGGAGCCTTTTCTCTGGCCCCTTGTTCTGACTTATGAGAGGCAGCCCTATGTTGTGATTTTGGCTCAATAGTAGAGTTCTTGCCTGGCATAGGCAAGGCTGTAGGTTCAATCCTCAGCACTACCTTTGTCAAGAAAACAAGGTTAAAATGAGTTGAGTTATAATTGGTTGAGTTATATTCTACCAATGCCCAAATTCATATGTACAAGCACTGTTAGCCCAATGTGATGTTATTTTGCAAAGGGGTCTGGGAGGTAACCAGGTTTAGATGTAATCATGAAAGTGGAGCACGTATGATGAGATCAATGAAAGAAGACAGAGTTTTGAGTGTGTGGTCTCTTCTCACCATGCAAGGATACATGAGAAAGCTGAAATCTACACCACAAAGGATGACTTCTAGCCAGGAGCTGACCATATTGGTACCATCATTTTGGATTTCTGGTTTCAACAATTGTGAAACAATCAATGACTGTTGCCTCTCATATTTTGTTATAGTGTTTTAGGCTACTAGGCTTTCTTGTGGAGGTTAGTTTCACACATCTAGAGATCAGTCTGCATTTGAACACTTCAGAATCATTATAGGATTTTGAGGAGGCCAGTTAGGAAAGGAAACCATTTGGTTTTTCAGTGTGTGTGTTTTCAATCTAGCCTGTACCTTAAATCTCTTCCAGAATGTTTAAATATGAGTCATGCACATTTCCTCCCCATGGCCAGGGCACTGGGGTTGCTTAAGACGCCCTCAGTGAGGCATAATATGAACCAAAGTAATCATTGGTCCAGGTCATTCATGTCCCCCACGCTTCTCCTTCACAGATCCTCGTTTGTGGAGAAGAGCAGCATATCATGAGGTCTCCACCTCTCCTTTCACATCTGAGGGGCAGTTTGGTAGCATTTTCCGAACAGCAAATTCACCCTCTCCAAATCTGTGTCTCTGCTTCCACGGGTTCTCAAGGAACGGGGCGTTAAAAAGCAGGTGGATTTTCTAGGTGTTTTAATTCTGGCTAAATTGGCATTATTCACTTAAAAGTTCACATTTCAAAGAGTAATGAGTTTTGAATGTTATACCAAAGTAATATTTGATGTATGAGTTTCTCTTCCTTTTATTTTATGTTGTTTGCTCTTGTAGGCCATGCTAGTCTTGAACTCCTTCATGATCCTTTTGCCTCCATCATGTGAGTGCTGGGATTACAGGTGTGCAATGCCACATTTGGTTTTATGGAATTCTGGGGTTTGGACTCAGGGAAGCCTGAATGTTTGGTAAGAGTTCTACCCACTGAGTCACATCCCCAGCCCAAAGAAAAGACTGCTCATCCATCCCCTATGGACACCTAGAGGGTCTTGAGCACAGTGCTGCCAACTCCATCACTCACTTTTAGTATTGGTCCTTTGTAAGCACTCACTGGGAAATCTCTACTGCCTGAGAACGGCTTCCGTGGTGTTTGACTTCATGGGGCTGTAGCTCTGGTACATCTTACGACCTCAGCTCCTCCATTCTCACCCCTTCAAGCTCCACTTGATGAGAAATTCTGGAAACTAACAGAGGGATTCTACCTTTTATTTTCCCTCTTACAGGCATCACTGTGGAGTCACAAAAGCCATGTTCTTCAACAGTTAAATGTCTTTTGGATCTGCTCTCTCTCTCGGGGGTTTTATTAATCTTTGTGGCTAGATTGTCACAGCTGCAAGTTGTCTTCAGAACTATTTCTCAGAAAAAAACAGCAAGTAGCCAGTGACCCTCAGTATACTGAGAAACAAATAAAGAATGGTTTAAATTCTGAATCTTATCAGAGTCTCCTCCAAAGTCATTTTAGATGTTGGAATGCTGAGCTTTTAATATAGTTTGGGGGAATTTTCAAATTTGGCTTGGACTAAAGGGCAAAATGTTTGGGAACCATAAATAGCTTAATGTCTAAACTACTAAGACATTGAAGAGTACATGGCCTCAGATTCACATTTTAACAAAACTAAATGATTACCTACCAACATGAGAAATCTTTTTAAAAGTTTTTATATTTTAGAATTTTGTTGAGTTCAATAGACTTTCATATCTACCCTTCCCCCAATGCTTCCCCAACTTTTCCCCATGCATTCAACTTTGTGCCCTCTTTTTTTCTCTAATTTGTGTTGCCCATAGATTCTTAATGTGTTGTCATAGAGTCAGCAGCTGAAAGTAATACACACATATTTTCTTGCAATTATGCAGATCAAGAAAAATGTAGTCAGTTTCATCAGACTGAAAGCAAGGTGTCTGCAAGGCCTTACTTTCTTAGGAGACGTTAGGAAAATTCTTTTCTTTCTTTTCCAGCTTCTGAAGATGCCCTGACCTCCTGCAAAGAAGCAACTTAGCACCCTGTTTCCACCTTCATGCTGCCCTCTGCCTCTGCTGTCCTTGTTTCCTTCATTGCTCCCTTCTTTAGAGGCCTTTGAGTTTGCAAGTAGTGCTCACCCATATGGTCCTGAGTCATCTCAGACAGCTTCATTTTATAATTCTGAAGAATCCCTACTGAGAAATTAGAAACAAAACAAAAACCTCACAGGTTCCAGGGATTCGAAAGTATATATCTTTGGCAGCCATCATTGATTTTTACCATAGGGTAAACTTCATCTTTTGCTGTCTGGTTCTGACTATTGGTGGTGGTGATGGTGCCAGAGGAAGGGAAGGTGTTGGGGTCCCTGAATATTCAGAAGCCAAATTAAGCAAGTGATTTTGTTTTGGCTCTAATTTTTCTTTTGAAGACTGGGAAATTTAGAAAAATGTTTGCACACTATAAAGTATGGAAGAATATCAAAATGCTAATGCCTGCCACGTGCAGATTATCTATAACACACTTATACTTGGAAGATACCAGTTCCTTTTTAATAACAGTGCTGGTTTGAAAGGTAGTTGCTTGGTGTGATATTTGATTTTGTGATATTTAAGTTTATTGGGGTGGATTTAGTAGATGTATAACAATAATGTTGTCAACTTTGCTATAGTTAGAATATAAAAATAAAGGCTAATAATTTCAAGACTGAGCGGGAAAAATGGCATTGTATGATATCCCTACATTAAATATACAAACTTAAAGATGTAGTAGTGTTAGACCTCTGCCTTGGCCATTGCCTGTACTGTTCTAGTCTGTGGTGTCAAACACTCTGTAAATCTTAGAAAGAGAAATGCAGTTGACAATGAAGAATGTGGTTATTCAAATGATCAAAAATGTTGATAACTCTGAGTCTCTTGAACATATGCTTAGGTCCCTGGGAATTGAAACCTTGGAGGTTATATGTAAAGCCTTCCCCAAAGAGCAAGAGAATGTGACAACCGAATTATATCACTTGGCATATTCCATCTAGTTGTTTCAAATCCATGGACTTCAAATGTCAGTACCTACTAAGCTATGCATTAAAAATTATTAAAAATATAACTGCTGGTTACCCTGTATTCTGCCATTAGCAGAATGTGGCAGCTGAGTATTCATTTCTCTGGTCTCTAAAAACCCAAAACCTGGGGAAAACACCATGCTTCTTTGAATATGGTTGGACACCTAGTGTGGATAGGCTCCCATCCTCTCTGCTGAGCCATATTTATGGAGTGTTACTCTCTTGGTTACAGGGTACACTTCTCTACCAGCAAGGCACAAAATGAAAGACATGTTCCTGACAGTCTTCAGGGTTTCAGAGTGCACAGGGTGGCTTGGGGAAGTAAGAAGGGGCGTGTGCCTGTCTAGAATTGTCTCTGAAATCTGAAGCTACTGAATATATGAATTAATATTTCACCCCAAGACCCCTATGATTGGTTTTTCTTAAAAGTCCCAGCAAATGCTGTCAGCCAGCAGATGTGTCTCTCGAAATTTCATGACAATCAACATGACATTTTCTAAGAAAAACAGGTCTGCAGCCCTCCAAATTTCCATCCAGAACCACGAAGCCCGGCTCGATTGGTAAGAAAATATTTCACAGTCATAAAAATGAATTTCTAGTCGAGAAACAAACTACTAAGGAATAACTCAATATGCAGTTAAATGAATAGAACTGGGGAAAAAACAACTGAGTTTTTGGTACAATCATTTCTTTTAAACATAAAACCGAGGAGGTATCTGCAGGGCAGCTTACGGTTCAAAGGATGGAAGCAGGCCAGGTCTAATTCTGAGAGCTTTGTCCTATTACCTGGTTCCTAATATTTAACACATAATATGCAAGAAATTCATTTTTCTACACAGTGTCAATGCTGATGTGCTGCTTGGTAAACTCTCGCTGAGATGGGCGAGAGGACAAGACCGTTCTGCATTGTGGGATAAAGGAAACTCATTATTGCCCTCCCCAGTGTAGTTACTCAGGCACCTCAGGCTTCCTGGGCTTGGTGAGAATGCCAGCCATGTTTGCAACCCTTTCTGAGCATTACTTTTGATACGAACAAGGTAGTCTTGCTCCTCCCAAGTCGTTCCTTTTATGGAGTCAACCTTGGAATCTCGCCAGATTTAGTGAGTTTTTGTTGATGCATACTGGGTGCCTAGGTTCCGTGCCATCTTGTAGATGGAAAAATATAAGCGCATGTAAAACTTGTGATGTTTTTTATATTGAGCACCCATGCCGGTTCCAGCTACATTTCACCATTAATATTTTGTATCCCTTGCTTAATCACATACCAGTTCACCCTCCAACCCGTTATCCATCCACTTATGCCTCTAAATTTTGGATGCAGTTCAGAGTGAGCTATAAGCACCAGGGCCCTTCTCTGTAGTGTGTGAGCCTGCCTGTCACAAGCAGAGTTTACCATTTGTTTACAGGTAGTTATGTTTTTAATTGACCCCATCCTGAGAGGCTTGGCTTGAAAAGGGACTTGTGCAAAGAAGTTGCCAAAAGCAGGAGAGCTTGAAAGCTGGCTGTGAAGACACAGCTTTTTATCTTGAATTAATAATAGCTTGCAATTAGTCACACCTTGCAAAGTATTTTAAGTATGCCTTTTGATCGGATCCATAGAAGAACTGTACAAACTTACTTTGTTTACTTTAGTTTTCTCATGGGAAAATGGAGATTTGTGGAGACAAATAATAATAATAATAATTTGATCAAGTTCTTATCAGAACTAGAATTTACTTTTGATCATTTTTTAACCATCATCTTGACACTGAAGAAAAAAAAAAGGAGGCATGTGAGGTATTTAAAAAAATTTAATATCTTCATCTTACCTTTAAAATTACCCAGCCACTATTTGTTTCATTTGTATGTATGACAATCAGAAAGATGTTTAAATAGTTCTTGTTTTTATAAAGATTTGTCACTTCTTGAATTTACACATATATCTGTGTTGGTGTGAATGTATGCTGTCTATGCGAATCCCTGTGGAGGCCACAAAAGAATGTCAGCTACTCCTGAAGTTGGAGTCACTGGAGGTTGTGAGCCACCTGATGTGAGTGCTGGGACCTGAACCTGGGCCCTTTGTAAGAGCAGGAAGCATTCTTAACTACTGGGACAACTCTCTGCCTCCAAGACAGATTTTAATCACAAGCTTCTCTGTGTTTTACAGTGTAGATAGAATTCTATTGCCTGCCTTCATTTTATTGTATATGATTATGTGTATGGGTGTTTTTCCTTCATGTATTTCTATGCACCATCTGCATGCCGGGTGCCCTCAGGGGCAAGAAGGTGTTAGAACTGTGAATTTATCCTAGATCTTCTGAAAATACACACAATGCTCTTAACTACTAGGTCCCAGCCCCTAGAAATCTATTGCCAATGAATTTGTTCTTCAGTTTTTTAATTCATAGACTAATATCAAAGTATTTGATATTCAAAATGTGTTCTTTTATAATACTTTAGAAACATGGCAATTTTTCTCCTAGAGCTATTATTTCTAGTATCACATTTATTGTTCAAAATTATACAGAATTTGACTATCATAATTTCCCCTTCTTTATATAATTGTAAGGGAATATAGATAGTTACATCTGTATTGAAAATCTTAGAAGTTGAGAATAGGATCATGAGCTTAATTATTATTATGATTACTAACTTCATGCCAATTTTAAGTCAGACATTTTCCCAAGTGAAGCATTTCTCATAATATAAAAATATTGTTTTAGTCATCCGTGATCATTTTTTCCTCAGAACTTCTTGCCTGAGTTTCTGAGCTTCCAGGCAAGAACTGAGGAATGCCTACTGTGGGAATTCATGCCTAACAGAACTTTTGCTTGGTTGTAATCTAGAAAAGAACTCCCAGAGGCGGGTCAAGCATTTTGGGCCATGTGGGGCAGACTCTAATTTGCATGAATTAATATGTAATTATAACTGTTGATATTCTATGGGCGCATCATGCATCCGGCTGTCAGAGGAATGTCCAGTAAGCTCTAGAAGAAGAGATACTAGTTACATTTAACACGACATCTTTTTTTTTGCTACTTTTCTAAGAATACACAAATGTGTATTTTTTGCTTACAGAGGAGAGTATTACCTCACTCTGAATTCAGCTCTGCTTTGCAGCCAGTGTGCCCGTCTTGATTAAAAATCTGTACGAAGCCTCACATCAGTGGATAACTCAACATGCTGGGGGGCGAAAGCACAGAGCAGGGTTTGTATGACTTTGGGGAATGAAATGGACTTATTGAAAGGTACACAATTATGAGTAGGAAGAAACCTATCATGGCTGCTTTTACTGTTTTTAGGATGCTAGCCTCAGAAATGAGGTCCTTAAAAACAACAATTGCCTGCATTTTGCAAAATGTCTTAGGGTCCCCTGCAGTTCCTTGCTTTCCTCTCCAACCACTAAACATTTACTTGTAAAGTCTTTCTGTGGTTCACCTGTTTCACTGGCTTGCCTTTCTTCTCATTATGGAGGTGGGCAATTCTCTTCAGATCTACTTTTCTTTCAGAAGTCACTAGGTTGACTTCTTAAAATCTCAGAAGTACTTGTTCATCAAGCGATTAATTAAAACAAGTATATGAAGCTTGTACTTTTTTGAGGTTCTGCAGATGACCTGTATTCCTCCAGAGTAGTCTGCCAACACAAGAAGTTCTCGTGGTAACCGTTTGGGATGGGGTTAACTTCAAGAACTTCTCATCATGTTCTTTTTGACTTTATAGTGTTCGTACAGACTAGACAAGTGGGTTCCTATAGACAGCTCAGTTCATGTGGAATAGACAGGAACATCCAACAGAGGCAATACCAGTAGAGATTACTGTATGATTTCTTTCCTTACTTTTCTTTTAATATGCTGTATTACATTAGTTGATTTACATAAGTTGAACCAACCCCGCATCTCTGGAATGCAGCCAACTTGGTCATGCTTTATGTATGTATGTTCATAATGGGTTTCTGAATTCGTTCAGCAAGGGTTTTCTTGAAAGGTTTTGCATCTGTGTTTATCAGAGAAATTGCTCTGTAGCTGTCCCTTTTGTGCTAGTATCTAGTTTTGGTTCCAGGGTGATAATTGCTTCAAGGGAGAATTTGGTAGTGTTTCTTCACCTTCTATTTTGTGGGAAAATTTGAGAATTGATATTAAATCTTCTGCTGGTGTTCAAGACAAACTGAACTAAGACACTAAGACTGTCCCTCTGATGGGCTGTCTTTGGTGTCTACAGTGTTGCAGCTGGATGTGGGGCTGGCACAGTGACTTCAGAGCAGCCCTGCAGCTGACCTGCGTATTGATCGGCACCCATTGCTTCCTTTGCAGTCAGTGACTCCAAGACCTTCCAGGCTTCATGTTTTTCTGGAAAAGAACACCATGGCTCCTTTTTCCTAGAAAGTTTGAAGGACCAAAGGGAGCAGGAATTCAGCAAATCCAAGCTTCTGCTCAGTCTTTTCAGACACAAACTGGGGTTTCCTCTCTCTGTAGACCTTTTTTTCCTAGATGGTCTTTATTCATATCACACACGTGATGAGATTTGATGCCCACACATCAGTCATCTCAAAACACTCAGCCCGCTGCAAATTAGAAGAAATTCTCTCAAATTTCTTAGAAATGAGAAAAAGAAATCATAGCCGATTATTTTCTAGGCTATCTGCTTTGAGAGTCACCTAGTGTCACGCATGTTATGTAAATTGGAACTTCAGAGATAGTTTTCCCTTTGTGTTTTGTTAAATTAACAACAATGACAACACACAGTAGTGGTCCCTCCCTATGGCCTGTTTGTTGTCTTCTCCTGTTATGGTGACAGTCAAGAATCTGCCTTCCTATTTGTTTGCTGTGGAGACTCCATCCTTCTGCATTCCTGACAATCCAGTGTGTGTGTGCGTGTGTGTGTGTGCGTGTGTGTGTGTGCGTGTGTGTGTGTCTGTGTGTGTGTGTCTGTGTGTGTGTGTGTGTGTGTGTGCGTATGTACATGAGGATGAATGTGTACAACAGGGCTTGATGTTTCAAGTTTTCCTTGATCACCCTTCACCTTGTATCTTGAGGCAGGGTCTCTGATTGGAATTCGGGAATTTTAGTTAGCCAGCTGACTACAAGATCTTGACTCCGAGGTGCTGGGATTATAAGTGAACTTGGCATTTACACATCGCTAAAAATACTTCCTATAGCCTTTCATGAGTATCGATTGATAAAAATTTTTAAAATGCATAAAAATGAGCAGAGCTCTTGTATTTCCTGTGGGACCTGGCCAGACAGCCGAATGTAGTAACTGCATGTTGCAGAACTCCCAGTTAGCTGATTTCTTTCCTTTCTTTGAAATCCCAAACTCATAGTTAATTTAGTGGATTATTTCAAGTGATACCTTCTCCAGTGTTATACTTAATGCTTATTGGACAATAACACACCTTTTATAAACTATGATATTGTCTAACATCGGTGGGGTTTTGTTTTTGTTTCTGCTTTTGCTATTACAGTTTCATTTGTGTTGTAAGGGGCAATGTGATTTTGGAGTTAGCTCTGGTCTCTGAAGGACAGAGAAGGAAGTTTGCTTTAACTCAGTAAACTCATTCTTTGACATTAGTATGTATTAATTAATACCATTAAAGTTCTGGCAAATTTTATCATAATTTAGAAAACTCCTGGCTTACATTTTGCTTAAATTTTCAGTTTTGTCCTCAAACTTTTGTTTCATATCCTACCACTGAGTTTTGTTTTATGATGTTTTAAATAAGATAATCTCTCATACAAATGAAAGACTCTCAGTGTGAAGTGTCTACCTTTTGTTTTTGAGGAAAAAAAACCTGAAAATATGATGGGCATGGTCATTTGGTAGCCGGCAGGCTTTTTCAGTGTTCACCTAAGACTGGAAATGAAAAACATAAGCTGTTTGATAGCTAGACATAAATGTAGAGTTCAAGAGTCACTTTGAGTTATTTTCTTAGTTCCTTTAAATATTCCTTCCTCTGATTATTAAAGTAAGCCATGCACACTGAATACATTTTGGAAAATACAAAATAGCAATTAGAGAATGTATCTACAACCTAAGCATAATATAGTTTCCGTTTTTGATATCTGTCTCTGAATGTATGTATACATATGCCTTTATATAGATCTGAGGTATAATATTTAAAGTTAAATCATAACTCATGCATTCATTAAGTGAATGCTGCACCTTTTATTTAATGAACTAGTAGGAAGTTACAGTGGATCTAAATGAGAAGTTCAAGTATCACACATATTCAAATAAGGTAAGGAATAGTTTTATAAAAAAATCACATAAGTGGTCAGTCACTTTAGGGTAGTAAACAGTTGCATTCCAGTAGATAGTTACACCATTACTATCAACATTCTGATCTTGAATTACACTGTAGCCATGTTTCTGTGTGGAATTGTAAACCAGCTAAAAGTGGTCAGGGTACCCACCAATTTGTTTAGTTGTTTTGTCCATTTCAAAATCTTCACCAAATTTTCTATGGAATGTATGTTATTTGTTTACATTCACAACGAATTACATACTCCCTTTTTTTCTATGTAAAATGAATGTAAGAGTAAGCAATACCATGCTGGTATATATCTCCCCAATAAATTTTAAATTATCTACCGAATTACTGAACCAGTGTGAAATGCATAAAAAATTTAAAGGGAATTAAATGAAACAGAAAACTTTCTTGAGGTTTTTACTTTGGGGGAACAGTCTTTACCCTCACTTCTTCCCTAAAGTCCCCTTTGATGCCCTCTACCCAACCCTCCAGGGAGTCCAGCCTTACTCTGGAATCAAGTTTTCACGATTAAATGGGCAATGTTAGTAACGCTGTTTAAGGAATGCATTCGAGGCTGTTGTTCAATGTGAGGCTGTCATTCCACTTGCTTGGAAGCCGGTTTTGGTGACACACACCTTTAATCCCTGTACTGGAGAGGCAGAGGCAGGTGGATCTCTGAGTTCAAGGCCAGCCTGGTCTACAGAGTGAGTTCCTGGACAGCCAGGGTTACACAGAAAACCCCGACTTGAACAAAACAAAAACAACAGGAAAAAATCTACATTTTGAGATCCAATTTAATTTCTAATTAATTCTCAACTTAGTCTGATGTTTATTCACCTTTTTTTTTCTTTTAAAAATCATCTTTGGTTTTTACTCCCATACAACCAGTATCTCTTTTTAGATGATCAGACTTTTGAGAAATTTGTTTTTTAAAGCCTTAAACATGTGATGGCATTCCGAAATGGACTTTGTAGTAATTATCCATGTTAAAAGCAAAATTGTATATTTCCGCTTATAGTTCTTTGGAAATAAACTAATAATTCTTGTAAAAATTAATCAATTACTTGGAAATACTTTGTATTTTTTATCAAAATGTATCATTCTAAATTCATTAAGATACTCTGAGTCTAACTGTGACATTTATTTATTTGTTTGTTTGTTTGTTTATTGAGACAGGGTCTCATGTGCTCCCAGACTGGCTTTGAACTCCCTCTGTAGCAGAGGGTGACATTGACTTATCCTATTGTTTCCAAATGCCAAGCTTTCAGGTTGTGCCCCAGCAGAGACCTGGGGTTCAAGTCCAGATTGTCATGTCCTCTACGCAAGCGCACTGCCCACTGAACTGCACTCCCAGGCTGAAGACAACAGTTTTCTGCTTACACTTGCCTAGAGATATGTATATGTGGCTGTCCGTGAGACTTTTCTCTATTTCCTAAGGATTTTTGTGTCTTGTTTGAGTGCAGCATGAGAGAAGTAAGTCATTCATTTGCTTTTTCTAGAGGTTGGGGCCAAAATGACATGGGCAGCAAGCTTGGCAGTGATTCCTGACAGAATGAACAAGCCTTAAAGTAGGCATGATAGATGATGGCCTCTGTGTGCTGGTGTCTGATGACCATGTTGATTTAGAACATGTTGTTTAGAGTGTAAACAAACTGCTGTAGCCCCCAACATAAGACAGAATAGCCCTTTTTGTGTTGCAATTTTCCATAAACTCATATGAAAGATTGACGAGTCAGTCACTAGGCTGGGAAATAAGCACATGAATAATGGTCCACTGAACTCTTATAAATATAGTTACAGGGGATCATAAGATGGATCACTTCCTCAAAATTCATGGTTAATTCTAATTTCTTCCTTATATACAGACTGCATAGCTCTGTTCTAATAATAGCAAGCCAAAAAATAATGTTCAAGGATTTAGATGTTGATGACAGATGGGTCTAGGAGCCAGATAACAACAATGGCTAGAAGACATTGCTTGTTAACATTCATGCTCCAGTAAGGAGTGACCTGGATTTTGCCCACATTTGCTCAGGAAATGCAGGACTGTGGAGGTCTTGACGTCATCAAGGCAAAAGGATTGGGGCCACGGTATGCTCATGTTCACTGCTGGCAGTCATTCATTAATAAATCTTCAGTGAAGTAGGTTGTATTTGAGTTGACATCTGGAGTCTTTCTATAGCGAGAAGCAGGGTGACTCTGAGTTTGTATTTTTTTCCTGGTAAGCTAGATTTGGGTTTTGCAGAATGCCACATGTGTAACTGATGGATTTAACATTTCTTACTGAAAGAAAATGAAAGATTGAGAGGACTTAGGAAGAAAAATTGATTATCTGCGCTGCCTTCTCTCGAATGGACTTGGTTAACTTAATATTCAATACAAAAACATTTTGTAAGCTATGTAGATGTCTGGAATATATACATGGTCTCACTGATTACAATTGTAAAATGTCAGTTGAAATTCCTTTACCTATCAAGAAGGATGAGAATAGTTACCCTTATGGTTTTGGAAAGTAGCCATTGTGAACTGTGATGCAAAACTGTTGATGATGAGTTGTGTTTTCTCTCTGGGGGCCATTATACTGAACTCTCTGTGGAAGGTCACTGGGAAAGTGGAGTGCTGGGGTCTCTGCAGTAATAGGAAGAATAACACAAGTTCAGGCTGACATTTAGCTCACACAGTAGAGCTCTTGCTTAGCACACAAAGAAGCCCCAGACTCCATTCCCAGCACACCACACACTGGGTGTGCTCACACATAATGTCCATCCCAGTACTAGGAGGTGGAAGCAGAGGGAGAATTTACAGATTATCCTTGGCTTCATCGTGAGTGTGAGGCTAGATACACGAGACCCTGTCTGGAATAGCAAGCAGGTTGTGCTCAGTGGTGACGACGTTGACTTGTTTAACTGCAAAGTGACTTCTTCGGTCTCATCCAGTTGACTGATTTTGCACAAGTTTAATTGGCATAAAGAAGTCATATCTTAAAGCCATGACTTATGTATGAACTCAGTTGACTCAAGCATTCCTATATATGGACAAGGGAAGGAGCGTGAAGGGGTTTCCCTGTCAAACCCACATTAGGATTCTGCCTGCCTCCACCTTTTCCTGTTTCTTAGCCCCATCTCTGTACAGTTTTGAACGTGCCCTCTGAGCTCTGGCTAAGATCTCAACCCTGGCATTATTAACATCAAGAGTATCAAAGCTGAGAAACATGAATCTAACTCAGAGTATCACAGTAATAACTGTGTAGTTTACATGTTGTGAGTGTTCCTTAAGCATAATAACAGACATGCAAACTGAGATCATGTTTGTTCTAATGATTATTTAATATTTTCCAATTGACTTCTTATTAAAAACAAAAACAAAACCAGCTATCAGGCATTCTCCCACACTGCTTTTAGGGAATGCAAGCTGGCTCAATCTTCTTGAAGAGCCATTTGGCAGTGTGTGCCAGGATCATAAAAATATTCCATATTTTGCTGGCTACCTCCACATTTAAGAATATCTTTTAAATAGGTTTTCTGGAACTTAACCTTGTTAATACCTTTTTATATCACTATTATTTGTAGCAGGGACAACTGTTAGTATTCAGAATCTATAGTAGCCTGTCCTTGGGGTTCTGACAGGATGTGTCCTCAGCTGCAGCCACTAAGAGCATCACCTGTGCCTATTCACTATGTTCCCTTTTAAAAGGGCCCTGGCCAACTCCCATTCCTCTCTGTCTCTCTCTCCCTCCTTCTCTGTCTGTCTCTCTGTCCCTCCCCTCTTTTCTCTTCACCTGCACCTGTCCCCAGAGGCTGGTCTCCTCCTCCTCTCCCCCTTTTCCCCAATTAAAAAAAAACCTTCACATGAGGTCTGTTACATGGCATCTTTCTCTCTCGTGCCACTTTTAAAATTACAACAACTACAACACAAATGACACTAACAACTAATTACAAAATAAGTAATGTTACAGTCAGAGACTACACTGGCTCATGACCCTTAAGATAGTTTCTAAACACTCACAATGAGGGAAAGTGTTCAGGAAATACACGAGATTAAATATGCTATATTGTTCTGGATAAAATGTAAAAGATAATTAAGAATGCCTAAAAATGCAAGTTGATCATCTCATAGCCATGAGTATGTCTTTGTCACCTATTCTTGTTTGTTTGGGGGTTTTAGTTTTTCTGTAATGTTGTGTGAGTTCTCATAAGACAGGGGGTCTGAATATTACATCTTTTAAAATAACCTGATTTTAAAGAATACATAGTTGGGACAGACTATAGAAGAACTTTTAGACTTTGTAGCTGGAGTAAAAGAGTGATAAAAATTCTAAGTAAATCACTAGTGGCTTTAGCAAGATGTACAGATGAATGCTCTTGAGAAACGGGAAAAATCCAGGATTTTACAAGTATGCCCTTTATGCTCTTCCAATAGTGCTACAGCTTTAACCTGGTGTTAGGACTCAACACAAGGAGTTTCTTCTTAATATTATGTTCCCGCAAGCCCTTGAGCAAGGGTGTAGGCTTTTCTCTGTGGCTTAGAGACATTTTGAATTAGTAGGATTCATGGACCTAAAAAGAGAAAATATTTGCTGTATCAAAAGTCATCTTTTCATTTCACAGTGTAACTCTGTGTAGCTGCCATCTCTCTGACCCCAGCATCACATCAGGATTTGCACACAGCCAGGGCAATACAAAGTAAATATTTAGAAAATTAGATCAATGAAAGCATACATGATGGAGTTTTATAATCTACTTTGTATAATATTAGTACTCCAAATAGAAACAGAATCATTCCCAGAATGCATGTGAGTCAAATTTTGGGCTACTTAGATGGAATAAGAATTGCTATTGAGTTCAATAGTAGCAATCTGAAGTTATTTGTAGAATGAAGTAATTAAGTTTTTCCCCCAAGCAAACCATACTAAATGAATTGCTTTCTATTCAACCAGTGAGTACTTATTAAAATGAAGCTATTTAACAGAGGTCTTAAATATTCTTAATGGTCATTTATGACAGCGTTATAAAATCCAAATCAGTTGGATTCCAAGGGAGTCATTTTAGAAAGCATTGCTTACTGAATTTGAAATCATAATTATAATAGAAATAATATCTGTACTGTTTTTGATGTGTCAGGCTTAGTGTTCACCATTCTTTGCTCCACCGTAATGGTAAACAGTTCACTTTTTAAGAGGTTTATTTATGTAACCCTAGTCTTAGCCAACGTAATTTTTATACTCTTTAGAACATGTATACTCTTTTAAGTTGGTGGCTTTTTAAAATTGCAGTTCATGAATGTAATAGAATCTGGTTTTTGTTGTTGTTGTTGTTGACATTAAAGCATGAATGAGGTCCTCAGTTTGAAAATTTTGGTTGAGGAAGAAAATTCCCTGTGATCAATTACCACCAGAATTGGATGGAGACAACTGGTTACTGGCTAAATTTAGGGACCACTCATGTCAGAACTGGATGGGAAAGGCTTCCGTCCACCTCCACTTTCCTAATAAAGCAGGAGATAGATCTGAGCAGTGGACACCAAGTCTTCTGAATGCCCAGCTAGACTATGGTTTCCACAGGTTTACAATATCCTTGCATGACCTCTAAGACTTTGGCTGTTGACCTCACTGTCATTCTACATGCACAGCAGTGTTTTTCTCTCAGTATCTAGCTGTTACCATGAGCCAGTTCAAACAGTAGAAGATCTGTGGGATGTGAATCAGGTGAGCTCAACACTTCTCAGACTTCTTAGTAGCTGGTACATCCTAGATGCGTAATGAATTCTCATGTAGGTGTTTGCTAGTGCTGATGGTGATTCTGAATGGACTTCTTCTATCCTTCATAGATTGTATTAAAAAATCCGCATAATATTTGCTTTCTAAAATTTCTGGTTATGTAAGCAATGTTTTTTTAATTTTCTATTTCAAGTCTCCGCTCATATGTATTTGTGTGCAGCATCTGCACGCGGTGCCGTCGGAGGCCAGGGAAGGTGATAAATCCCCTGAGACTGGAATTGCGGGTGTGTTTTAATGGCTTTGTGGGTTCTGGGAACTGAATTCAAGTTCTGTGCAATAGAGTAAGTGCTGATAACCACTCAACCCCTTGGCTCCTCTTTAAAATTACTTTTAAGTGTTACATACAAAATAATGACTGCAACCATATATGTGTATGTGTCACTATGTCACTCTCACTTGGTCCCCTCACCTCCGTCTTCCTTTTGTGTGGTCCCGTCCTGTCCTCCATCCAGTCCGCCTTCTGATACCTCATTACATGTGTCCATCACATCCCCTGCCTCCCCCATCCTTAGCATTTCTTCCTCCCCCTCGTCATCGTTTCTCTAGCTTCATGATTTACAAGCCCGCGTGTATGGAAGCATGCAAACATGCCCACACACACATGTGTGCACAGGCTCACACGCATGCGTGATTTTGAATCTAGGTTTCAGGGGAAACATGCAGTATTTGTCTTTCTGAATCTGGCTTTTAAAAAAAATTTTTTCAGTTAACGTTGATTCCAGTTCCGTCCGTTTTCCTGCAAATGGCATGGTTTTGCTTTGCTTTGCGGCTGCATAAAATGTGTTTCCGGGCCACATTTTCTTGCCCCTTTTACTTGATGGACTTCTAGTCTGGTCTCATTTCATGGCTATTGTAAACAGGGCAGTAGTGAACATAGCTGTGCCGGTATCTCCAACGCGTGCTTAGCGTCCTCTGGGAATATGGCTCATGTTTGCTCTACCTGGGTCATGTGCAAGTTCTGTTCCTATTGTTTTGAGGAACCACGATTCTGACTGGCTGTGGCACCAGTTTACACTCCCACCGGCAGTGACTAAGGGTCCCCCTTGCCAGTATCTTTGACTGAATTTGGTGCCTTTTGTTTTCTTGATGGCAGCCCTCTGGCGGGGGTGAGATGGAATCTCAAAGCATTTTCCATATGTGTTTCCCTGAAGACCAGAGTACTGAGTTCTTTTTCAAGTACCGTATAAGCTGCATTTCTATTTGCATTAAGCCTATGAGAGGTGATGGGTCTCTTAGACAAATGGAGATTCTGCCCCTTTTAGAAATCCACTCTTACGAAGAAAGTTGGTTAGCCACAGTGAGTTCCTTAAAATTGTGCAATTAAATTGGTAGTCCTTAAAAACTTCTGGTTTGGGGAAACATGAAATTTATAAAAACTAAATGGTGTTAGGTGTGTGAAAGAGCATGTGTGCCATGCATCACGTGTTAAACTTTGTGTACAGTTCTCAGATCCTTTGCTGTTAGCAAGGGTTAGGTACCAAACTGACAAAGCCCTAAGCTTGTCCTTCCAGCTCAGACCCATCTCCTGAGTTCCAGACGCGTGCAGCCAACTGTGACTGTGGGCTTCTTGACCTAGGGATCCAGCAGACAGCCCAGACTCCACAGAATCACGGCTTCCACAACAGCTCCACCTGTAGTTTCCCACTTAGCAGCCAACTTCCACCTTCTGGATACTCAAGGAAGATGCCCCGCCTGCTTGACCACCACTCTCCCCTCCACTCTCGCTCGCTCTCTTCCTCCCTCCTCTCTCATCGCGCCCAAACCACTCTCTGCTTGCAGAGGAATTCAGACTCCAGAGCTGCTCATGACCTCTGCTGCTGCATTCTTCCTCAGACTCTCATCAGACCTATTCCTGATGCCGCAGGGGTCCCTCGGCAACCCTCTCTGCTTCCGCTGTCTCTTCCTCTGCTGTCTGTTCACACCAGAGTGCCTGCGTGCCCTTTTAGGACCTATCAGCTGATGTCACTCCTGGGCTCAAAGATGCCAGCGATTCCACATATCATTAAGTCAGGCTTTAGCTGCCTCAAACACCTTGGTAACCGGGATGCCTTCCTTATGTCCCTTCTTTGCCCCTTCCCCCTTCTTCCCCCATGTAGCTACACTTAAGTTTCTTGTACAAACTAGGAACCTACCTGTTGCCAAACTTCCTCCTTAGCCTGGGCTGCTTTCTCCCCAGATATCTTCATAGATCATTTCTCTTGGCCCGTGTCTTTGAGCAATCCCATCTTGGCCCTAGGTAATCTACTCCGCCTCCTTCCTCAGACCGAAATCTCCTTCCCTGTCCTAGCGAGTCTCTTTATCCCACTCTGTCATCCTCTGATGCACTTGTCACACAATGTGATGTATTCTTATTTATTTGTTGCTATCTTCTCATGTATATGTGTCATGCCTGTGTGTGTATGGGTGCACGTGTGTGTGTGTCTGTGTGTGTGTATCTCTGTATCTCTGTGCGTGTGTCTGTGTGTATAGGTGCATGTGTGTGCTCATACCTGTGAAGATCCTAGCCTGATGCCAGGGATCTTTTCTATGATTCCTCCTCTTGTTCTTTGATACACTGTCTCTCAGTCAAATCTCGAGCATGGAATGTGGGCTACTCTAACTAGCCGGTAGCTCTGGAGATCTCCTGTCTTCACGTTCTGCACTGTGAGAAGCTCACTAGTATCTGTTTGTATGGTTCTGGGGTCCGCACTCCAGTGATCTGCTTGCATGTGAAGTGCTTTAACCACTGGAAATGCTCAGCCGTGTTTGTTTATTGTGCACTCTTATTTGCCTCTTTCACTGCTGTTTGTGCTCTGTCATAAAAGTAACTGCTTAATGTCTCTTCCAGTGATCTCTCTCAGGTGCATGTAGCCATGTCCAGTAGATACTCCCTAAGCACAGGTGGAATAAAATGGGTCAAAAATTACCAGGCAAAGAAAATGCTTTCCCAAGATTCTCTGCATTTCACACCATGCATTTATCTAAAAGAGATTCATCTAAATACTGCATCCTTTAGGGAAACTACTTTGTCATTTGAGGAAACACTTGGAGCAGTCTATATCATATAGATGGTGCTGATTTCTTTCCTGGTGCACAAAGAATACAGTGCGATGACCCTCCTTCTCTCCATTACCCTAAATATTCTACAAATAATTAACCAAGCAGAAAAAAAATCTTTTCTCATTTTCTCCCTGTACTTGTCTATTTTGCTTAAGTATTCAAAATCCATCAATATCTTTATCTGCGTTATTATTTGGAGAGAGCACCCTTTTCAAGACGAATAGTTATCTTCATTTGAAAGCATAAAATTCCAGCGTACTGTGTCTGCATCGCCTTTCCCCTATAGAGCCCACATTTTCATTCAATAACATGCGTGTTCTGTCAACCAGATCTTAAATTGTCCTCCTTATGCTGGATTTGTGACATCGTGCGTCATCAAGAGCTGTTCTCAGTGATCCAGATTCAATTATGTCTCACAAACAGACCAACTATCTAATCTGGCAGCATTAAAGCTATATTAACCTCTTTCTCTGAAGCAGAGTCTTGGCCTGTGTCACAGTGGGAGGCTACATCTGTGTCCACAGCTGCTTCTTTCCAAGCAGGAAGCACGGTGTAGACTCCTGGATGAGGGTTTCAGGTGTCTGGCAGGACTGTCTTCAGTATTTGTGACCTTGGTTTGATGACCTCTTCCCCTCCCCATACAAAGTGACTGCTTTGTTCACTTTGGGGGTACATACGCATTGCCTCTGGCTCCGTCACACACAAGCCTCATTCCCAGAAACAGTCTATGATTTATAACTTAGTGTGAACTATATGCCTCATAAGTATTTGCTTTCCTAGATTGATTGCCAATTAAATAAATACTTTGTCTGTTGCAAACTGGGAGTAAGTTGATAAGAGAGATATTTAAGGGGACTTTTGGGCACTTTAAAAATTTCAAGAGATGTGTATCAGCCTAACCCACTGCTTTATAGCAGTGGCTAACTAGATTTATGATATGGTTTTTATTTGTTTGTTTGTCTACAATATGGTGTTTGGTTTGTATTCCAAATTGCTAATTGTTTTTCTTCTCTTTATGGCTGCTTAGACAATCTAGAAATAGACAGCAAATGAGAATTGTATATATTTTGGCTACTCTCTAGGATTGTCATTCTGATGCTATGAAGTCAGTTTCTAGGGTTGAGGTATGCATTTGAATTACATATAAATTTGGCAGGTGAGAAACCATAGGTTTATCATTGTATATTATTATTCATGAAGTTGACATGTTACATCGTTTAGCCATTTGAATATTTTCTCATGAGTTTTCTTCTCAATAACATTTTAAATATTAATGATGTGTACTGATCTTGTTGATGGTAAAGCCTGTCAAATATCACTTGACAACATCTACTTAATATGCTTTGAAATCTACTTTTTACCCAGTTTAGTTTTGCATTATTTTTATTTTAAAAGTTCTGAAAAGGCCCCTTTAACCCATTTAGATAATAGAATTTGAGTGTTTTATCCTAAAGATGTTTAGCTGATTTCATGTGTGTGTTTGTTTGTGTGTGTGTGTGCGCGCGTGTGCACGCACACGCATGTTCATGTGTGCACATATAGGCACATACATGCCATAGTGCACATGTGAAGGACAGAGAACAGTCTGGAATGTTGGTCAGTGCCTTCCCCTTTGTTTGAGATACGGTCTCTTCATCACTGCAGGATTATTGTTTTAGTATTTTGGTTATGGCTTTATTCACAGTTAGCTGTGCATAAACTTAGTGAGAGCTGAGAATCCTGGGAGAGTTGAGCATGCATAGTGCAGAGTGAAAATAGTGTGACCTTTGGCAGTGAACTTGGCTTTGGAAAATGATTCATTAGTCTTCCCAGCTGGGTGACTTTGATGTGTTTGACATGTGACTTCCCTGGAGTTTATGTAAACTATTTCCCTTATCACCTATCTTAGTGGGTATTATAAAGTTTTAATAAGGCAATATGTACTGTGATAGTAGACATCCAAGGAATAATTGCTGATGATTGGTCATTAAAACCTTACCAGGAACATGTGCTTCTGAATGCAAGACCTCAGCATACATGTCAAATAGGAAACACAATGCTTCTCTTGATAAAAAAACCAAATGTTATGACTCCTGAAGGAAAAAGTCTTTCACACTCTCTTTGAGTGGTAAATTGCTGATGAAGATAATATGTTAGGTAGCAATAGATTGGAAGTCATCTGGACACCCCAGTGATAATCATGGAAATAATCTAAAATGACTTTTCGTACAACCTTTGGGACATTCCAACCCACTTGGTTTGGGACTCTAAAACACACAGCAGTGTCCCAAATTTCCAGGACAGTCTAGAGTCTCATGAATTGTTACGGAACCTGCTCACTATCCATCCATCCGTCCATCCGTGTGTCCCTCCCTCCCTCCCTCCTTCCTTCCCTCCCTTCCTCGCTCCCTCCATTCATCCATCCATCCCTCCATCCCTCCATCCATACATCCATACATCCATCCCTCCATCCATACATCCATCCCCCACCCATTAATTTACCTGCCTGCTTGTCCTTTCACCCATCATCCCTCCATTCCCCTCTGCCATTGTTTAACAACTGACATAGGGGTTAAAGCCAGACCAGCAAAGCAACACAAAACCTTTCCTTAATGGCCAGTTAGTCCTTTGAAAAGGACTCACATTTTAGAGTCTCTGCACATGTTTGTACCTTTGCTTTTTAAAGTGCAGCATGACTTCATAAACTCATAGAATAACTTTCTGGTGGGAGCCATAATGACATAAATTAGACCCTCCTCTGACTTCCTGCTGCGCATCTTACAGTTTCCAAATGTAGCAAACTGAATATTCATTACAACCCAATTCTTCAGCATAGCTTGAAAATTGCATTTATTTATTTATACGTGTATGTCATACATAAATTCATGTATTTATAAATTAATATATCCATGGGTATATTAAATAAGTAATAAAGGCTGCTGGGATGTGAGCTATTGTTCCTGTCGTATCATTTTGCAGTTGTCCCAACAACCCACTTCTTTGCTCCTCAAACTTACTCAGTTAGGGATTCATAGTGTGGAGCCCTTCAGCTTTGGTCCTGCCATCCTGACAATGGTGGTCAAATGCATCTCAGGCTCTTGCAACCTTCCCAAATGGATATTCCTTCTTTCCAAACTTAGGGTTATGACTGAATCCTGGAGTGTAACTCATAGGAGCCTACTTAGCTTACTTCCTGGACAGACTCCAAGCATGGTCCAGGACCACATTTGGAAAGGCACTATGCCACATTCTTTTCTGAAAACAGGCAGAGCCAATCTGGCAGGGGGAATGCCAACAATATTTAAATATTGTATATCCCTTAAAGACTGGGAGAGAGTAAGCTGGTTCCACGGTAGAAATTACAAATTGCCCCGTGTCCCCTCAGCAGAGGGATTATTGCAGGGATTACACATGCCAGTTACCCACCCAGAAACTTTTCATAAGGAAACAGGAAGAATGTGTCCATTTTGACAGTGGGGAGGGGACATTTCTCAAAAGCTTTTAAATTCTGGATTCGTCTATGACTGAACTTTGAAAGAGTTCACAGGTGTTTAGTACTAGAAAGAAAAGCACAGGGTGAGAGGTCAATTAGGATCAGTGTGTACAAGTTGAGCCACTTTGTGCCTGTGAAAATAACTGACTTTTAAAAAAAGCAAAACTAATAAAGAACATGGAATAGAAGCTATTAAAAAGTAAATAATGTTCCCTATCATTGAAAAAAAAAGGTTTTCTAATATTGGCTTGGAGCATTTCCAGGCTTATAAATGAAGATTAACAGATGTTTTGGATCTAAGTGGTATTCTTTCCTTCCTTCCTTCCTTCCTTCCTTCCTTCCTTCCTTCCTTCCTTCCTTCCTTCCTTCTTTCCTGCCTTCTTTCTTTCTTTCCCACCTAAAAGATAATGATGACCAACTATTTTTTGGTAACAGGGAGTCAGTAATCCAATTAATAATAGATTCTACTAAACAGAGTGGCATAATTAGATTCTTTTTTTAAAAAACAGATTTTCATTTCAGTTCTCTAGAGGTGACTGTTTGCTAGAACTCTGTGTGATGAGAGACATGTTTTATGTGTGCTTCATAGGGTGGTTAGACATGAGAGCCATAGCCAGGGCTCTTGAGGAAATGAACTTTAGATCTTATTTAATTTCAGCTATTGTACATTACCTCGTGGGTAGCATTTGATTATGCCTCTCTGGAAGAAAGTATAAAATAGACCTCTTATGCAGCTACAGAAGAGCTGATGGGCACCTCTTTGCCAATAGGAAGCCTCAGTGTTGTTCAGCACTCTGCTTCCGTGAGGCCTTCATGCTGGCCTCTGGCAAAGCAGTACTTTGGCTTTGCCATACTTACAACAAAGGTCACTACAACTTCCTCTACTTTGGTTCTCAGACTCCTTTCTTTTATTTTTTTTAAATAATCATTTTATTTTTATTTTTAAAACAATCTTATTTTACACACCAATCCAAGTTTCCTCTCCTTTCCATCCTCCTGCCCGCCCCCCACTATCTCCCCCATCTCATTCCATCCCATCCCCCATCCACTCCTCAGGGAGGGTGAGACCTCCCATGGGGGATCATCAAAGTCTGTCACATCATTTGGCGCAGGACTGAGGCCTTCCCTCTTGTATCTAGGCTGAGAGAGTATCCGTCCATAGGGAATGGACTCCCAAAGTCCATACATGCACTTGGCATGAATACTGGTTCCACTGCTAGAGGCCCCATAGACTGCCCAAGCACCCCAACTGACATCCACATTCACCGGGCCTGGTTCAGTCTTCTACAGGCTCACCTGCTGTTAGACTGGTATCCTGGTGAGCTCCTACTTGCTCAAGTCAGCTGTTTCTGTGGGTTTCTCCTGCATGGTCTTAACCCCTTTGCTCATCACTCCTCCCTCTCTGACTGGACTCCAGGAGTTTGACCCACTGTGAATCTCTGCTTCTGTTTCCATCAGTTATGAAGGCTCTAGGATGGCAATTAAGGTAGTCATCAATCTCATTATAGGAGAAGGGCATTATTCCTTTTAAGGTGAGTAGGTACTATACAGTGTGCTGTGCTGTTCTATACAAAGATAATCAAATTGGGTTGGCGCCATCTGGAGCTGTTCAGGCAGTATAGCATGCATGGCCACTCCTGGATCATATCTGACCTGATTGATGCCCATGGTGCCTGATGTGAAGTCAATTCTTGATAGATGAGTTAAATCCCATAAGGAATGTGTTTTGATCTTATGTCTAAGTAATAAAAAATTGTCTTAAACTTTAGATTTAAGTATTTTTTTAATTGTCTTAATAAACTATGCAGTGATGGGAGCATGAAAGTTATAAACATGTATTATAAAAATGTTGTCTTTATCTTTCTATACTCACTAGGCTGCTCTATGTTTATAACCTTGTTTATGGAAAGTGCTAACTTATTTAGAATAAAAAGATATCTTAGACTTACTACATGCAATGTACTTACTGGTTAATGAAAAATGAAAATAACTAAACATATTGAAATGCTAAGACCTGTAATAATGAAAGTAAAGCTTAGATTGAAATATCCCATGTGCAGTCAACAAAGGAAGAGGAGGATTTTGTGTAGTTAGTTGAGTTTTGCAGCCTTGTGGCAAAATGAGGAGGCTTAAAGGCAAGGAAGATGACATAAGGAAAATTGTTGGGGGACGGATGTTTTTAATATATTGTAATTGCATGTTTACTATGAATGTTAATATGACACAGAGTGGCTTTCTATGTTTGCATGACTTTGTATGTTTACAGCATGTACTGGCCAAATGAAATCTCATTTTTGTCATCCTGCTTTTCAATGTCTATCAACAGCTATTTTATTTTCCATGTTGATTTCCTTTCAACTTTCACTTGTGAAAAACCAAGTGCTACTTGTCTTGTTGGCTTCTGTCACTTAATATCATGTCCTTGAGTTCAAACCATTTATCCCAAATGACAATTTCATTTAATTATTCACTGTTTAATATTCTGGTCATGTTTATCTTTGTGTGCATATCACGTCCTTTCTTTTACCTAATGTTCAAGCCCTCATAGGCTGATTATGTATCTTAGATACTGTTTATATAACTACAATAAACAGAAGAAGGGTAGGCCTAGCATTGGGTGGGGAAGGAAGGCTGGACCTACTGTGGGCTAAGATTTTGCTTAGAACTTTAATGGGGGCAAAGGGGTAAAGAATGAGCTAGTGAAACCAACAAAAACAGCTGACCTGAACAAGAGGGAGCTCTTGGACCCCAGACCAACAGCTGGGAGGCCAGCATGGGACTGATCCAGATCCCCTGAATGTGGGTGTCAGTGAAGAGGCCTAGACAACCTATGGGGCCCTGGACAGTAGATCAGTATTTATCCCTGGCATATAAATGGACTCAGTGTGTCCATAACACAAAGAGGGATGGTCTCTCAGCCTGGACTCTTGGGGGAGGGCCTAGGCTCTGCCCTGAACAAAATGACAGACTCTGGATATCACCTATGGGGAAGGGAATGGAGATAGGGTGGGGGCCTGGGGGACTGGGATTGACATGTGAAGCAAGCTTGTTTCCAATTTTAAAAAAAAGTAATAAAAAAAGAATAAGAACACACACACAAAAACAACTTTTATGGGAGCATCTCCCTTTCTTTTCCCGCTCTCATATTAGAGAGGTTTATATAGATGTTTAGTGATGATGTAGCCAACGCTGTTTTAGAAACTTGTTGATGGTGACATCATTATTTAGTGAGGACACCAAGATTTGAGACTATTTTGTGTAATGGGAAAACACATGCATTGTACCATAGGCATTGGTCTTAGTATAAAGAACTGTGTGCTTGCAGAAGTCAAACAGTACAATCCTACTGAAGGACGTGATTCTCACAGAAGCCAAGGGAGAGGTTGAGGCAAGGGATATTGAAGAAGCTGCATCTGAAAGTGTCTGAACCATAGTAACTACACTGCTTTTTTTCTGGTAGAACTAATGTGGGGAGTTAGATGGATTAGTTTCAGGCTAGGCAGTGGCATCATGAACCTTAAAGAAATATAGTAGGTAAAATCAACAGAAGACTTGGAAAATTTTATTTTAATTGTATTTTTTTTTCTAAATGCACAGCTGCTTGGAAGTGGATAAGTCCCATCTTGGTTGTGCTGTCTGTCATCCGACTAAGGAGTCAAAATTAACTGTGAATACTCAGCCAAGAGATTCAGGCAGATGCCTCGGAAATATTCATAATTGATTTTTCTCATGCCTGCCAATGACTTGGGAAGTGTTTGTTACATTATGCGTTTTGATTGTTGCCTTGTTCTAATGCATGCTTGTCAAAACATAAAATAAGAGGACAACAAATATCTGGCCAAATTTCCATATCACTTCTAGGATTTGGCCCAAGGTTGAATGATTCCTCTATTGCTTCTGGGTTTCACATGCTCAGCAGCACCCGGCATCAGCCCCTCGGCCCTGTCACAAAGAGAGGAATGAGATCAGAGTTTAGCACATAGATACCAGAGCCAAGCGCTGCCATGAGAAATCCTAGCATGTGTTCTAGCCACTGAGGAGAGTTCATTTTCATACTCTGCAACTGATGAGGGACTCCTACTACAAAACTGAGTGGTTAGCCAAGATAGGGGGAGAGAGCATGGGGAGGGGTGGGTCTCATGACACGCCCCCTTCCCTCCTCTTTGATAAGCATCTTTCATGTTCATCCACAGTTTAGAGGAGAGGATGGCCCTGCTTCTCTTGTGGAACAAAAAAAAAGTTTCATTCCAACTAGAATAGTGTGTTTTGTTATTCCCAATGTAACTCATTCTATTGGTCTATTTCTTTTCCTGTTTCAAACCCACTCATAGCTCAGCTCTGGTTTGGATGTCAAGGGTCTCTCTCTTTCTCCAGTTTCTGGGTTTGTGAGCTTTACCTGCAGGTGGCTAGAAACAGGCAAACACAGTTTTCAATTGGTGCAGATCTTTGGAGACCTGACAAGAATGATGCAGCTTCTGTGTGCCAATGATTTATATTTTTAAAGAGGGAGTGATTGGAGGAGTAATAAAGAAAAAAGATGAAGTTTAGGAAAACAATGTGAAAAATGGAATGAGATCTTCAGCTGAGCCTTTGGAGGAATGATTTCTCATTACTTAATTATACATGAATGATTATTAAATGGAATGTTGTTTTGATTATCGGTATACTTATTGATACAGCCTCCTCATTCCCACTGTGACCTATATTTGACAGATGAGATGTTTTCTCTTACAAGTTTAAGATAATAATTTAAATCTGATGCCTATGGAAATGTATGTTGCATTAGAACAGGCTCATTCAAAAGTCGCTCATTTGTGAATGCCATCTAAGGTTCATTCCACATGCTGTGGATATGACAATCATTAAAGCAAGGGCCTGTTCTCCAAGATCTTCCACTTTGTAAGATCATGGCTTTCAAAATGCCCTACTCTGGCCATTTCCTTTCAGTACTCACCTGGGAATTGATAGAAACAGAAAGACTCAGCCCCTAGCCTGACTTACTGAATCTGAAGCCCTGGGGGCAGGAGTCTAGTGAGCCCCATTTCAACAGGGTCTGTGTGCGATTGTGAGATATTTACTGGAAAAGACATCAACCAATGGTTACATATTCTAGGAAACACAAAAGGGTACAGCTCACATAGCAGGGACGGGGGAAGCCCTTTTGGCCATGTGGTCCAGGAGAAGGGGCTTTGCAGTTATCTAGATACTGATGGAACTGTGATTAATTTGAAGAGCAGATCCTCAGAATTTGCCATTTAATTGGAAATGTGGATAAGATGGTGGGGTAGCCGCAGACTTGTGATGGTGCCTGCTGATACCTCATGGCCCCCCAGGGCATCACCTCAGACACAGGAAGATGAAGAGCACTGACTGGAGAAGAGCAGGACAAGGGAGGATTTGGAGGGGAAATAACTGCATTGGATATTTGGAAACTTCAAGTTCCTGAAGCAATTCATTGGACTGTAGTAAGGTCATTGCCTGGGATTCATGAAGTCCTGGTTTCACTTCCAATAACAACAACATCAACATACACGGGCACACACACACATGGGCACACACACACACACACACACATACACACATGTACACACACACACACACACACACACACTGGGGAGGGAGAGGAAAAAGAGGAAAAGAGCACAGGTAGCAGAACGTAGCAAGGCTGGGGCTGGAAAGACTACGTAGAGTCACCTTATTATTTTTATAAATGACTGAGAGTAGCATCCGGAAGGATGAATGGCAGTAGAGGAAGGCAGCACAAAGGGCTGGCTAGCACGGTGACAACGAGCAACACCTCACGAAACACCAACAGAGAGGTGCAAAGCACGATGGCAGTTTGGTGAGGGTAAGCCGCTTTTGGATGGCTCACATTGAGGTTAGTTATGAACGGTTTGTGGCCAAAGTTTCCGCGTGCTCGCCCTTTCTCTCTGATGTCCTTCGTGCCATGCTGTCCCTTTTGCCTTTGCTGGGGCTTCTGGCCTCGCAGGTAGACTATCTGTCTTCCCATCAGCTGTCTGCCACAGACTCACCATGAGACCTGGGGATTCTGAATGTGTTGTGAGACTTTCTGCTCAGTGGGACATCCTGCCTTTTCCTTCCTCTCTGTCATGGCCTTCAGTCTTCTTCCCAGGTATCCTTTCTTGCTCTTACACAGTTTCCTAAAAGTAATTATTTGGGGGAGGGGTGGCTGCAGAGATAAAAGAAAAGTGAAGTATCTTCTTCATTGTTTTTGATAATGGCGCACCTGTGTCACCGTCACGGTTGACTTATGAAACTCGGTCTACATCTCATCTAGGAGGCCTCTCACAACCACAACATTGGTCTTTGGTGTCCTAAATGTCTTCCGATGAGATCATTGAAACACTCTGAACTGTTGGCCACAGTGACAATGAGATTTATAGTTACCAAGAAGGAATGTGATACTTGGAAATACCTTCAGGGTACAATGCTTCTGTGGATGGTAGTGTACCATTTAAAAATCACTTTCAGGGCATGGAGAGATGGCTCAGCAGTTAAGAGTGCTGGCTGCTCTTGTGTAGGACTCAGACACATGTGGCACCTAATGGCCATCAGTAGTAACTCTAGCTCCAGGGGAATCTGAGATCCTTTTCTGGCCTCCTCAGGTACTAGGCATGCAAAGAGTGCACATACATACATACAGGCAAAACCCTCGAACATATAAAATTAAATCTTCATTTCAAATTTTGAATGATGATTTACTCCAGAAAACTATCCTACAAAATAATTTGCTATGTTACTTAAAGTGTATTGGAATTGTTTGTGCCTCTTTAGGAAAACACAAGTATATTGTATGATAAGGTAATTATTTCATGTGTACCTTGATGAAGGCAAGGTGCTTCATGTTTTTATACATATTTGTAAAGAAGGAGAAGGTAAGTTGTCTACTAAAGTCTTACACCTGTTTCTGGGGCCATCCAGCCTTAGACTCAGGACCAGTGTTGTCAGGTTCACCTGTGAGACTCCATCACTTCATAAGCCCCATAAACAGGGCATGAGTGACCCCAGTGGAAGACACACATTCTGATTTAGCAAATTCTGCTCCTACTCACAGTATTTAGGTATCAGTGATGGGGGTTATTAGCAGATAGCACTTGAGTTAACTAATTCTTTACAGCCCTAGAGTGTTGGACCATATGTGTTTAAAGGATGATCTGTTTAGGTATCATTTTAAATAAGAGAAGCCCAGGCTAGAGTGATCACCATTTTCCCAAGTGTGTTGCTTAGGAGAGAGGTGGGACTCTTAGGTATATTTAACATGTGAGAATGGAGTTCCAAGTTCAGAGTGTGTGTTCCCTGGAAAGGGTGATGCTTATATCTGTACCTCAGATTCAGTCTGGATACTTCTGATGTCATTGTTAACATTCATATTGTAACTGTGTTGTTAAACTTTTCAAATTGTCCAATAAACAAAATTTAAATAAGCACTGAAGAGTACACAGAAATCTGTAGTGTTATTTCATTAAATTAATTGTATTCCATTTTTACAAATTAATAATACATGGTAGAAGTACATATTTTATTAACTATATTATTTTGACTATCGATATTTTATATCTATGTATGTATAACTAAAATAATAATAGGAATGAAATATAGAATGAACATTTGCTACAACGATTGAGTCTGGAATAAATCTTTTATTGTCATGGAAGGCCCACCTGGGTTTCTGGTCTAACTTACCTCCTCAGTGTTAGCCTCACCACTGGGCAGTACCTTCTCATGGTACAGGTTGGGGCTTTATAGGTACTTTGGGTTCCTGGGCAAGTAACTAACCCCTCTGTGACTCAGATTTCCCATCTGTATAATAGCTGTAGTAATAGACACATGGGGAAGACTGAATGTAGTCACCTCTGTGACATACTTAGGATAATGCTGTGAAGGCATTATTATTTATTATTTGTATCATTATCATAATTTTGGATTTTAAGAGATCTCCTTTTCAAATAGTGTGTGTGTGTGTGTGTGTGTGTGTGTGTGTGTGTGTGTGTGTGGTATGAGTGTAGGTACCTGTAGAGACCAGAAGAGGCTATAAATCTACAGGAGCTGGACTTACACTTCATTGTGAACCACCTGATGTGGGTGTTAGGAACCAAACATGGATCCTGTTTGAAAACTCCTAACTGCAGAGCCACCACTCCAACCCTTATTTGACAGACTTGTAAGGTTTCTGGCAAAGTATAATTTGAGGGACTGCCATGTTGGATTTTAGAATGATCCTGTTGTCATTCTTTTATAAGAACCAGGGGAGAGATAAAAAGTTCCCTTGAGCCTTTTTGATACCATCTTGCATTTTTTCAGCATGTACCTGTAAGCCATCTTTTCAAGAATGTTCTATTGAAACAGAATGGAAATGTGGCTTTAAAACAAGGACCTCATAGTGTCTCTATCAATTCATAGCAGCATCATTCACTATTTCTATGACTTTCCACTTAATGGAGTTTGGCTGTTATGTTATGTAGTATTAGTGTTGTCTGTTTGCATATAATTTGGGTGAAATGTTGCTTTACGTAGCTTTCTCTAATGGCTGCAAAGCGTGTGAGGTGATCAACGTAAGAGGAAATGTTTTCTTTGGCTTACGGCTCCTAGGGTCGTTGCCCGTGGTTGCTAACTCTTTCTGTGCCCTGGGGCGATGCAGAGCATTATGAAGATCATGGTGCAGAAGCCCTGTCCACATCATGGTGGCCAGGAAGCAAAGAGACATTAAAGGACTGGAACACCTGTGTCTCCTTCGTGGGCACACTCCTGAAGCGCCAACATCCTGCTGGTAGACCCACCTCTGAATGAGATTATACCTTCTTCCAGTAACATCGAGGATCAGGCCACACCAGATCCACACTAGAGCAAAAGAGATGGGTCAGTATGACAAACTGCACCGCTTGGCAAGGCAGTGCACGCGGCATACCATCCCGGCACGTGGAAGGCTGAGACTGTGGGACGGCCTGGCCTCTATAGTCAGACTATCTCAGAAGCTGAATGACTGTAGACTTTTCAAAAGATCTCTTTGCTTTCCTTGGAGGAAGGTGTCTTTAGATTCTCAGCTGGGTGTTCTTAAGTGTGCTGCTAGGAGTTTGAGAGAGAGGTCACGTGATTGTGAGGGCTGGAGAGAGCTTTGGCATGATGAGAAGGAATGTAGGGCTGGAGTGAAGAAGCCCAGTAGGTAGAGAGTCAACCATGGAAAAGCCCTCCTTCTTTCTCTGAAAAAGAATGATGATCTGAACCAGACTCCAGGCTGCTGTTCAAAGGGGTAAAGGCCTTGGAGACTGTCATTAATCCAGATTTTAAAAAAAGATAATTATCAATAAAGAGTGGGAAATGATCCGAGTTGATTTCCTTTCTCGTCTCCGTTGGTATGGAGATAATTCCTTGGCATCTCTGTAGTGATGGAGACATCACCATATAGTCAGCAGGCGTATATTTGCCTTCCTCACACCGTGGCTTAAGCACCTGGTAGGACTCTCTCACTTCTTATGTACTGAGTCCCATCCCATCATCCTCTGGCTGGCTCCAGTGAGGGACTCGGTAGACACTCAGCTGCTGGCCTTGAGACTTTATTTTACAAGACAGTACTATTTCTTTCTTATTGATATGGCATCGTGCTTTTCTTTTTTTTAACACACAAATAATATTTATTCACTGAAAATCTCCCGCACATACTCAAGGTATTCTGGTCTTACCCCCCACCCACTACCTCTCTCCATTTACCCCCTCTTGCCAGGACCCACCCACCAACGCTTTTCCCTCTTGCCCTGCCTGCACTGAAATTTCCTGAAAAATTCATCTGTAAGTTTCCATATTGTATCCAGGACCTTAAAAGTCACTGGAAAGTCGGCTTGAATATCAAGTGATTCTGTTGTGATGAGAGCAAGTCATTGTAGGGAACTGAATGAGGGCTTTTGCACCGAGCCTACTGAACTTTGAAGCGTCTGGAAGTACAGCCTGAGGATCTACAAATGACTTGAAGCCCACTTAATAAGTTTATTATATATTATGATGGTGCTCGCGGGGCAGAGGAGGCTCAGGAAATGCTGTAGTCTACTCGACTTTTGAAAATGCTGCAGCACTGGTCTTCAAGTGCTTTCTTGCTCCGCCTTACCGACTCTCATTTTACGTCAGCCTGAGTTTGTGTTAATAGTATGAGATTTGTCACTGATGCCTCCGAGTCTCTCAGTGAAGCAAGCCACAGTGCTCTTGGGATGTCTTTATATATTAACTTATCAGGAAGCATAATTAAATACTAAGCATTTGAAAAGATGAGTGTCTTACCCCTTTTGATGAGATAGTCAAGAGGGTTAGCTGAGCATTTCTTATCTTACATTTGAAGATAATGTTTATATAACCTCATGCTTGTCCCTGCCCTTGCTCTCCTCCATTTAATAGTGAAACACTGCTTCTGGCATTAAGGGAGGGCCAGATAAATAGAAGGTCTGTGAGCACTGTGCAGTATCCCTTTCCATCCTCGTCAGTCCGCCCCTCTCTGACTCTGCATTTCTTGGCATCTTCCCACTCTCTGTTTGTCAGAGTTCTCACTCTGACGTAAAGGCCTCGCAGGGAGTGACCCCCAAGGCAAACCTGTAAAACATTAGACAACAAGAGTAAAGGCCCCGTTAGTACTGTAGCTGGCCCAGTGCAGACAAATGGCAGCAAGGGTATTTTGAAAGGAAGACATGGCTTGACAAAGAACACAGTCTCTTGCTTAAGGTTTACGCTGGCACTCGTTGCTGTTTATAATACCCAATGCCAGGGGCAAGACTTCTTTCCTCCAATTATATCGTTATTTTGCTGTTTAAACCTATCACTTTATATGGGGAGGTGGCTGACTAAAATGCAGAAGCAGACATTTTATGTGTGTCTGTATAATTTTAAAATGAAAGAAAAAATATCCAAAGCCACAAACTTTTTCAGGCCAGGCTCCACCTACCCCGCGGGAAGTACTCTGGCCTCTGATAGGGAGTGAGGGTGTCTGTGAAAGCAGACCCCCATCCTCTGGTACAGGAATTAAATAATTAGGGCATACCTGGGCTTGGTTTATCGTTGTTAGTCTCTCGTTTTTAAATTTTTATTTTAATTGGAAATACTGACTCTCAATTACTAAGAAGAATTAGGCTAGGAAGGATTCAGAAGATGGACGGTTCTAATGTTGGCTCACATAGAAGCAGGTCAGCATCTCCCAGCATGTCAAACACCCCTGCTTTGTCTCCCAGTGTTTCAAACACCCCTGCCTTCACTTCATCCCTGCTTTTGAAACCCAGCTTCTAGCTTCATGGAGTACATAGGAGGATTCTGTGATCTGAGCCAGCACAATGGTGTTGAACAATGCATTGTGCTATATGCTCATGGTGGCAGTAGGGGTATTTGTTGCCCGTGGAGGAATGGTGACTCCTTGGATCAGAATCACAATTTTAAAAAATACAGGGAATCTAGAAGCTAGCCAAGGTAAACAAATAAGACTATCTGCTTCTACAGGTCTTCTCTGTCTCCTTTTTATTATGAATTCTTCAAGATAATTGATATGGGTATAATCTTTCTGGACTTATTGCATCTATAGTAATTTAATAATGAGCCATTGCTAATTAAAGTGCATTCACTGTAGAAACAAACCCATTTACAACTGAGGTCACTGAGGCAGGGAGAGCAGTGTAGGATGAGCTGGGATTTGAAGTCCCACAATTAGGTCTGAACAACACTTTTGTGAATAATGTGGTATACAAAAGTGTTTCCTGAGAGTATGCATTTGTAGAAGGAACGGCTGTGACCTTGGGGCACTGAGATTGGTCTGACTGGGATGGTGATGAAGACTGGAAGAGCTGGCAGGCTGACCAAACCTACACCTACCCAGGCCCAGAACCAGGGTTATGTGTTGGCCCGCCCCAACATCCACCCCTTCTATGATCTGTTAGAGCATGGGGGGGGTCAGTCCTGTGGACCCAGGGCTGCAGAATCTCCGTGACACAGGTCAGCAATGGGATGTCCAGGAAGAGTCCAGTGTCAATGGTGCAGCAGAGACCAGGGGCAATTATTCTTTTCAATAGACCCTTGCATCTAAGAATATATGGATAAAGGGGTTTACTGTGTGACTCACTGTCACACTGTAGCTTCAATGATGAGATTTCTCCCTTCTCCCATCCCTCTTCTTCTCTGAGATTTTATTTTTATTTATTTTGGGGAAAGGTGTGGGGAAAGAGACAGATGGGATTGGAAGCATGATGTGAAAGACACAAGGAATAAAAAGAATAAAAGGAAATCACAGGCATGTATATCATGGAAATATTAAGCTACACAAAACAGGGATGTCCTATGATAGTTTATTGAGGGAGAAATCACTTACATGAGAAGCCAAGAAAGCTGAGAACCACAGGTCTGCACACTGCTCTCCAGACTCAACCGGGACCCAAAGAGAGCTCATCTCCTTCCCCCCAGCTCTTTTATCCCCCATATGTTCTATGCACCTGTGACCACACCCACACAGGCATAGTCAGCTCTATGGGTACGTAAGATCTCTCCCTACAATTTCCCTTTTAGTCTAAAGAAAACATTTAGACTTAAAACTAAGTTGTGTCAATATACAAAATGTCTCAAACATATATAAAGCATATACACATAGAGGACAATAAGGATACACAGTAAGACGAATTACAACAAATCATAAATCACCAGAAGATACAATACTCTACCTATATCCCATCCTAAGCATATCTATTCTATCTAAACCTATACTTATCTGAAAGACATGCCCAAGTCTGAACACCTCCTTCCAATCCCAACCCTTAGCAATTGGAAACTTACTGTAAACAGGTGTAATGTCAACAGTAAGGAAAGGGGGTATGGTCAGTGTTACGGGTACATAAGATCTCTCCCTACACATGCATACAGGGAAGCTGAGGATTTTGTGAGCCTGACACTGTGAGGGAGATGCACCACCAGCAGTTGGGAAACTCGCCTACAGAATAGGGAGGAAGTGGGGTGGGCGGTCTCTGAAGAGAAGCCGGTTCGGGTTTCAGGCAACATCCAGATAAGGAAGCTGCAGTTGATACTGAGCATACTGCTTTTAGCTAAAGTTAATCATTACTGAACACTGGCAGTCTGAGCAGGGGAGGCTTTGCCATTTCTGAGCCTGACCCAGGGAAGCCCTGTCCATTCTCATGAGTTTGAGACATCTGGGCCCTTGACATGGCCGTGCTCTTGCCAGCAATACACATTCTCTAGAGACTTCATTTCCTCCCCACAAAGAATATACTGCTTATGAAGAACAGACTATGCTTGAAATGCTATCTTTTATTATTTGAAAGCATGTGTGTCTATATGGAGATAATTTCACATGTGTGTGCAGCACCAGAAGACACCAGAAGAGGGTGCTGGTATATATGGAGGTAATTAAATTAGAATGATTTCCCTGTGACATGATTAATACCTGAAACAGGTAGATACAAATATACAGACAAACACACTAAGGGAAGATGACTCCCGGAAGCAGAGGGAAGGTTCCGATAATGTATCCACAGGGTAAACAATGCCGGCATTGCCAACAAGCCACTAATAGCTAGGATGCTACAGGAAGGCTTCCCAAGGAACAAGAGTCTGCAGATGCACTGTTGTGTGTAATGGTCAAATGTGTTGCTGCCATTCTAAGACATTCAGTATGTTGTCCTAGCAGGCTTGTCTGTCTTTACATTAGTGGTTGAGCCGGGCGTTGGTGGTGCACACCTATAATCCCAGCACTCGGGAGGCAGAGGCAGGTGAATCTCTGTGAGTTCGAGGCCAACCTGGTCTACAGAGCGAGTTCCAGGAAAGCCTCCAAAACAATACAGAGAAACCCTGTCTCACAAAAAACAAACAAACAAAAATATATTAGTGGTTGAGGTCTTTGAAGAACCTCAAAGGTTGTCAGTGCTGAGCCAGTCTGATTTCCACACTGAGGATTCCTTGTCCAACTCTACAAAAATCACATTTTTTTCACTCCTTCCCTTTGAAGTATCCTATTTCATAAGTTAAGAGAGGCTATCATTTTGCTATTGTTCTTGCTTATCCTATTTTACTTACCTTTGTACATGAACAGTATACAGATTTCAGGTGTAGACTCTTCAATTTAAATCCACATTTGAACTTGAAGAGACAAATCCTTTTTTCATTTCACACAGTTGATCAATATGGTCTAATAAAAACTAAGTCTTTTGTTTGCTTAGTGTGAACACACAAACTAAAGCTTATTGTCTTTGCTACGATCCGTAGTCCTACAGGCAGCCACACTTGATCTTGCATGGCCCCTTCCTCCAGATAGGAGGAAAGACACACATACATTCCATGAAATAAATTCAGTATGGGGAATGGGCTCCCAAAGTATCTTCGTACACTGTGGTTACATACTGGTTGCACTGCCAGAGGCCCCATAGACTTCCCAGTGACTACTAACTGACACCCACGTTTAGGGGGTCTGGTTAGGTCCTATGCGTGAGGTCTGTGAGTTCCCACTTGCTCAGGTCAGCTGTTTCTGTGGGTTTTCCCAGCATGGCTTCACCCTCCCTGGGAAGCAGATGTGGCATGGGATGGGGAGTTGGTGGGAGACATGGGAGGAGGGGAGAAAGAGGGAACTGGGATTGATATGTAAAATAAAATTATTTCTAATTTAAATAAAATTTATTTAAAAACATATTGATTTCTCCATAATAGATTTTTATTAAGAATTGGTACCATGGAAAAAATTTAATTAAAAATGTTATTCTTTCAAATTAATCTTTATTGTCAAATTAGGAGAAATGTGCAGGGCTCACTAGCTCAGCATATTAAAACGTGGAACAGGGATCCATCATGTCCACCTCCAGACTTTCTGACATGCACATGTGGATTGTGGTGGTGATGCACTGTTCACGGTCCCAGAAAGTACCATGTTTGGAAACCCTTCCTGCAAAAAATCTAAGTTTTGACTGTTCTACTAAACCTTGTAATAAGTCAGAGTTGGGATCCCCAGAATGAAAGAGATTTGCTGTCTGTTTTGGGCTTCTGTGAAGAAAAACACTCTTTCTTATGACAATATAGAGCCTGTTTCTTTGGTATTTTACCTCAAAGCAAGATGCTTTGATTCCCAGGCCAACAAGACTCTCCTAATATCAAAGCCATTCTCCTAATAGCATCAATTAGATCTCTGTCTGTCTGTCTCTCCCTCTCTTCCTTTCCTCCTTACTGTCTCTCTCTTCATATATTTTTTTCTGTTAAGTTTGTAAACTCAGCAAGCTGATTCCAATGTGGTCAGAGCAACTGCATCTATGTGCATAAATTTCTCATATTACTCTATAGTTTATAAGATGTTAGAGGTAATCATTTCAACATAATTTTTATTTGATATAAAGAGAATGCTCTTTAAATTGAAGACAGTTATTTTTGTGCTGACCTTATTAAATTTGCTAAGTGTATAGTTAATACTTCAAAAGTCATTTCACGTTAAGTAGATTTCTTCTTGTAATCACCACATCAGATAATAAAACATTTTTTTTGTTTTCCTGTAATTTGACAGCATTACTTCATAGGAAAAAATAAGAAGGCAAGTCAAAGAAGTCAGATGAGTTTCTTAACATTGCCAATTTAGTACAACTAAGACTGAACCCTCACGAAGAAGTTTACGAGTGTGTGTGTATGTATGAGTGTGTGTGTGTTTGAGAGAGAGAGAGACAGAGAGACACAGAGAGAATGTGTGTGAGTAGTGAGATTGAGTGTGTGTGTGTGAGTGTGAATGTGTGAGTATATATGAGTGTATGTATGAGTACAGAAAAGTAATTATGCAGAGTCATCTTTGCTAAAAACCTATGGAAAGAGCCGTAAGTGAAAGGAATGAAAAGCATGGAAGGTCTGTGATGAAAAGTATGATGATGTGGACACCTTCACCTGTGGACTTCATGCTTAGTATGTATGGTTACTGGGTTGATTGCATGAGTACTTGAAGGGTTAGCATGAAGTTACTTTGGGTTACCATCAGCAGCATGTATGAAGAGTTGGTAGTCATGTTTTGCATATAAGAAGGTTTGCACAGTGTCTCTCCTTTAGAAATGAGCACCAAGAGCTGATGACAGCACACATGGCAACCATATGGCCAGCATTCAATATGAATACTAACGATGAGGATGTAAGAGAAATATTTCTCTTGAACTGGCCTGTGTTCCTTTCTTTTCTGTGGAAACTGATGACACTCAGCCTATAATGATATATGAAGGGTCCCATGTTATGCTGAAGAAGTGGGTACAGGCCATGGGAAGAGTGGGCACTTGCAGGCAAACATTAGTTATGACTAACAATAGGTTAGACTCAAGCACAACTGTTTTCAGAGATAATTTATCTTTTTTATTCATATGTCTATATCTGCATAAGTCATATGCATGCTGGTGCCCATGGGTAATAGATCTCCTGGAACTGAAGCTACCGATGGTTATGAGCTGCCCAACATGGATGCTGGGAACTGAAACCAGGTCTTTTGCAAAATCAGAGAGCACTCTTAACCATTGAGCCACCTCTCACTACCTCCCATTTGTCCATGCTTCATACTGGCTTTGCATATTGCTCTCATGTACTTGTTACCTCTAGAATACCTTCAAGGTGCCAGGCTATATGAGTGGAAGGCAGATTCGCCATAGAATTTGCATCTTTTTTTGATAGACTTGTGTAGGACAGTATGGAAATGTACACATTCTGAGGAGTATCTCCTTCATTCAGAGTCAGCCTTATTTGTGTTCTTTTAGTAAGTAATGCTCCACCTTAGGTATGAGCCCTCACCTTCCAATTCTCCTCAATTCCTGACATCTGTGTTTATATCTATCTTCCTTAGACATTTCATAATGTCTTTCTCTTTGCAGACTTCCACCTTCACTGACTCCAGCCAATTATGTATAGTTTCTTAGAGTCTTTCTTAAGAACAAATATGAATGTGGCAACATTGCCTTTAAGTTTTTGGTGTGACTATTACAAGTCTTTTGTCCACTGCATCAGAAGTGCCACACTGTGTATCTAGAGATGTCCACCCTTTCCTGCATGTATTGTGGATACAGATCGTTTGTAAAGAAACCCTCTCTTTCCAAATGGTTCACTGATGTACTTTTCTCATTTGGAACTAGTGTTTTATCCTACAAGCCACTCTACATACAATTCCTTTGTATAAGGCCCTCTTCTCATAAATAAAGGTGTGCGTGCATGCATGCATTCATGCTCATATGTTCAGGTATCTGTGAAGGCCAGAAAAGGGCATCAGATCTCTTCAACCTGTAGTTACAGGCAGTTATGAACTGTCTGCTGTGTGTGTTGGAAACTAAACTGTAGTCCTGTGCAAGCACAAGTGCTCTTAACTACTGAGCCATCTCTCCAGCTTATTTCCACTTTAAAATTGTGTTTTAAATGGATTGTACACCTCTGTGTCATTGAAGAATAGGTATTTTAAGAGCTATATCATAGGACTGTAATTCTTCAGCTACAAGTTTGTTTCCCAGTACGAGTAGAAATTCTGCTAAAGTAAAGACTCATGTTGATTTATTTTTGTCTCTCTAATGCCACTTGAATCTAGCTGGTAGAAATCACTGGATACGTAATGAGTTAATGGATGGAAAGTTTTCTGCCGTAGGAGTCCCATCATCAAAGAATGTCTGTCCTTGACTTTTTAAAAAATCTGTTATGCTTTCAACTCATCTTTTTCTGGCTTTCTCCAGTCCGTCAGGTGGTGTGATCTACCTCTTATGGGTAAGAACAGTCCAAACAACAAAGCATTTCCATTAAGTCCCCTTGAAAGAATGTGTGCCATGGGATAAATGCTTTTATCTTCTCATCTGAATTCACAGCAGTGCTTTCAGTCCAATATCTGGATGGGAGAGGTGCCCTTGCTACTCTGTGTGATTAAAAGTAGAAATCTAGATGCATGACAGAAAATCCAGACCTTCAGATGTATTTTCCTGATTCTGAGATCCAAGCTGCATTTGAGACTTAAATGGCCTCTTCAAGGGAGACAAGGAAAGACTCCCCCCATCCTTTGAAGTGTGAATATTGTCTCCTTCAGTGTATTAGAGTTGATTTTTCTTTTATTAATTGCACCTATTGACTCAATGCCAAACCCCTGCAGAAATGATAACTTGCTCATGATCACTAATGTTTAGTACCTTACTTAAATCATTGGTCATGAAATCATGAGTATTTCTTTGTAGATATCAGAATAGGAAAATAATAAACTTATTTTTAATTCAATGTTTAGCAAGTATCTTCTAAGTTATCAATGTTCTTTCTACAAGAACTATTGTCATATGAAACATTTTTCTAAATCACAAAACATGTAGCTATAACCCTCACCGGGAAGTGTCTTGCTTTTTTTTTTCTTACCATAAAATATATCCTGAATCTTTAAAATCATGTAGAGGTTCTGTGTATATTGACTGCTTTACCAAAAATGTGTCCTTACCCATGGACAAAGGTTTGTGCCTTAAAACTCAATTGTATTTAGGTCAACCATCACCATTACCTTTCTCTCTCAACGAAGAACTCAGTGTCCTTACATGTGTGACTTAACAGCACCTATTCATTCTTGAGTGGAACAATAGAAAGCAAAAAGTATTAGCACTTAAAGAGCAGATCTTTCTGTGTCCATCTGTCTCTAAGACTTTCTGTGTGTGCTGTCTAGTAAAGAACTTCGTATGGTGTGGTCCCATCACAGTTGAGGGGATGGCAATGATACTGCTCAATGTATTTGGAGATGTTTTTAAATAATTCACTAAAGAATCAGTCAATAACATGCTTGTCATGTAAGAATGAGAACCTGAGTCTGATTCCCAAAAGAAACATTAAATAAATTAAAGTCAATGTAGTTTTACAGGAATGTTAACATACGTCTTCATGGTTCTAAGTTTTGTTTTGTTTTGTTTTTTGGCAATTTGACACAAAGTTCGACATCTGAAAGGGAGAATCCTAATTGAGAAAACACTCCCTCCAATTGACCTGTAGTCAAGTCTGTATGGCTGGTGGTCTTAGGTTGTATAAGAAAACGGACTGAGCAAGCCATGAGGAGTAAGTCATTGAGCAGTGATCCTCTATGGTTAAGCTTTAGTTCCTACCTGGGGTTTCTACCTTGACTCCCCTTAGTGTCGTAATGTGATCTGAGATCTGCAGGCTGAAGTACAACCTAACCCTACACAAGTTGCTTTGGGTCATGGTGGCAACCACAGAACGGAAACTCTAAGACATTTATGAAAGGTTCATGTATTGGTCAAAACATTACGTGAAGAATGGATAGGAGGTTATTAAAGTAAGTTTTAACTGTACACATTAAAGTTGAACTTAATACTGAAGTGTTTGGAGAGAGGCTTTGCTCACAGGGAAAAGGAAAATAAAAGCTACTGTGCCGACCACAGTTTAAGATAACAAACCCATAAAAAGGTTGATACTGCCTCTCTTTGTGGAGAATTCCTCCAGCCAACTCAAAAATAAAAGCAATGTGAGTACTTAACATAACCCTTCGACTTGGCAAGCAGAACAAATATAAGTGGAAAAATCCCCAAAGCCTTCCAGAGAAGCTAGTGAGAAAAACACGGATCCTTGTACACAGACATCACTTCTATTAGAAATAAGATGTCCAGGGATATTAAGATCGCTCAGTGGGCAGCAGTGCTTACTTCCAAGCCTAATGGCCTGAGTTTGACTCCTGGGGTCCACATTGTGGAAGCAGAGAACAGACTCCCTTAACCTGTTCTTTAACAACAGCATGCATGCTATGGCATGGCCATGCTCATATTGCTTGAACACACACACACACACACACACACACACACCATCAGTATAAAAATAAATAAGGCATGCTAACATATGGTCATTAATACAGCTAAAGTATCTTAATAACTTACACACAAAGAAGTTAGTTATAAGATTGGAGAGCTGGGTTAATGATGTTTCTCTTACAGAGGTTCTGACTTTGGTCCTTGTGCACAGAGCACATGGCTCACAACCACCTGTAACTCCAGCTTCAGGGAATCTAAAGCCACCTTCTGGCCTCCCCAAGCTCAAGAACATGCAGACACAAGCATACAAATAATTATAAATCTTTTTAAAGGTTAATTATAATGTTCTATTCCCCCAACATTCCAATAGTACTACTCAAATTTAAGTTGGGATGAATTTAATGTTTGCCCTTACAGAGGTATGTGTGTGTGTGTGTGTGTGTGTGTGTGTGTGTGTGTGTCTGTGTGTGTGTGTGTCTGTGTGTCTGTGTAGAAATTATGCTGAAATGACATCCCCCAAAAAATTCCCATCTAAAGCATGTAATACAATAGCTTTTGGAATTTTCATGGAGCTAAAGACATCATCACTGAACCCAGCAATTTTTCATCACTCCAAGTAAAACCTCATGTGTTCTAGCTTTCACACCTCATTGTCATTTGCTTACCCTCCACCTCAGATCAGCTAGTCACTGACTGACCACACAGATTTGCATATTCTGGACTTTTCCTAAAACGGGAGTCAATATCAGGTTTTCTGATTGGCATCTTCCATTTAGCCCAAGGCTTGTTAGTGTGTGCACTTAGAGTTGTTTCTATATTTGGGTCCTTCTGAAGAATGTTTGCCCTGGGTATTGTTGTTGAGGCCTTTATGATAAATTATCGTTTGTCTTGGGTGTATGCTTATGGGTGACACTGCTGCTCCTCCATATGTGAACGCCACGTTTCATATTCTGAGAAGCTATTGGATGCTCTTCCCGAGTGGCTGGGCTCATTTGCATTCCTGGCAGCAAACGGTGGGTGTTCTTCGTCCACGCCCCGACCAGCACTTAAAATGTCCTGTGTGCTTATTTAATAAAAAGTAGCCCTCGCTTTGAGGGTGTGAAGCGGTGTTTCACTATGGTTTTCACTTGCCCTTCTCCAGCAGCTCCTGGCCAAGCACATACCTGTGTGCTAGTTAGATTTTTGTTGTCGCTGGAGAGAAGTCACTTCCATATTTTCTTTTTCCTTTCTTTCCGTGGCAGTCTTTATTATTATTATTTTAGCTATTGATAGCATAGCACGGCAGCAAGATTACATGAGTAATTTAATATAATACAACCTTTTAAACTGAAGCCTTTATCCCTTACTATGCTCTAGGACATTTGGAGTTTCCCCTCCCTCCCTGCTCTAAAGTACAACTGTGATGCCTCTACAATCTCTCCCACTAGAAAAATATTGCACTACATTTAAAGGTGTATTTTACAAACATCATTAGCAGCACTGCTGAGCTTTCCCTGATTGTGGCTCTACAGAGATAAATACTTGAAAGCATGAGTAGATTCTCAGAACTAAAGCTTTGCATTATTTCTACAGTTCTTTTTTTTTAACCTGTTTTCTGATTGAAGTGTTTCCTGTTGTTGAAGTGTTAAGGATCTGTATTCTCTTTACAAGTATTCTTATTACAAGACCTCTGCTAGATTTTTGTTGTATTAATATTTTCCTATTTCTTGTGCTTTTCTTTCTTGGGGCTACTTAACATTTATCTTTGAAAAGAGAAGACATATTGCTCTGATAGTCAGATTTGAAGGTAAATTCTCAATCATCAGGATCCGTCTAGAAGTTCTTATATTTGTGATAGTCTCTGAAACCCTACCTTTTATATTAAAGATGTAAAGGTTTTTATAATGAAATTTTCAATTTCATCATTTCTCTGTGGCCTGAATTAGACAAGTTGGTTAATGATAAATGAATTTTATTTCTAAGGCTTAAGGCAGCATAAAATATTACTTTGCATTTTCCATCTGAGAAATCATGATGTCAAAGGTCATGTCACATTCTGTACTAAAAATAATATGGTTAACCCAAGAATTACAAAACTGTTTCTTCCTAGAATAACTTTAGGACCAGGTTCTGTAATGCATGCTTCAAAACATTTTTAATCTGTTCTTCAGGTAGGTTTTCCCTGGTTTGTAGCATTATATACAGGTATCCATTTTTAAAGTTGTGATTGTATTAATTTTTTAAAGTTGTAGATTCAGATGTGTGGTAGTAAAACAGATTTAGACACACATGTTTTGTCTACCACACAGATGTCATTCATAGGCTTGAGTTAGCTATGAAGGATACATGCACACACCCACAGCCCCACATATCCACCCCCTACATACATGCCCAAACACACGCACCCACACACATACATACACACCCAAAAACACACACACAGTGTAAATTATGCCTCTGTGATATATTAAGCAGTTAGAGCACACGTGTGTGTACACACACACACACACACACACATACAGTGTAACTTGTGCCTCTATTATACAGTTAGAGTATTGTGCTTTCTCAGAGTTAGTGAAGGTCAGATAATATTTGTGGGTCTGTTTGTTATCCGTTTCCAAGGCTTTTTCACTATTAATTTGTTATCTACCATTACTGCTGTTGTTTCATAAGAAATTGTGTTTGTGTGTGTCAGACAGGGGTTACTGTATCAATATCTCCCTGCCTAAGGAGTGCTCGCTGGTGACTCTTTAGGCTATTGGAACAGCAGTTGATAGTTTTCCTGATTGGTCACCTTGTGTTGGGGGGGGTGTCACTGCTTCCTCCTAGACTCCTACATTACATGAGGGCAGGAAGAAAAGAAAGAGAAGAGCAAGACACCAACTAACCAAGAGTTCCTATGGAAATGTCACCTAGTGACTTCTGCTTGTATCTACTGACCTGTCACCTCCTGATCTGTTGGCAAGTTGGGCCAGGAAACTGCTTCTAAACTATGCATATCAGCATCAATAAAGTCCCCTCCCTGGGATTGAAGCATCTGTAGTATGGAATAGTAGATGATACTCCTAAGACCGAAGAAGAAGGCAGGTAGAAGATTCCTATTTTGATCAGAGCATCCTAAAGCTGTTTGCACTACATTCAGGTTCTCACTTGCATCTAAGAGCCAAAATAGGACTTTAAAACTAAAACAGGAAACATGTTATATATTACAGTTTTATATAAATATGCTTTTTTGTACCAAGACACTCGTTCTCAGCAGAGCGAAATTAGGACCTAGTATTTGAATAGTAGTATAACTGTGAAAGTTACACAGTAACATAACTTTCAGATTAACAGATTCTCTTGCTCTCTGCCTCTCTGTCTCCCTCTCTCATCTCTGTCTCTCTATGTGTTGGTGTGTGGTGTTTGACTCCCACGGTTCAGTTTTCTCTTGCATCAAGGAATTGCTTATCCTCTGTGTGAACCTATGTTGTGTATCTCAACTTGTGCACACATAACACACCTACTAGATTTCTATTCTAAAACCTATGATTTTGGTGGAAGACAGTTAAGAGCTAGTACTGACAGACCTTTTCATGTTGCAGCAACTGCAAGAAATAATGTAGTCTTGTGTGAGGAGTGGCAGGGAAGGTGCAGGTTATACTGAACTTTTGTTTACTCTGAGTGCCAAGCCTGGCTCAGGGTAAAGAATCCATGCTTGCTGGTATTAGATAAGGGTATAGTAAGATGCGTAGATAGATGGCAGGGAAGTTATGGAGAGCGTCCCCCATTAGATGCTATTAGAAATGAAACATGAAGAATGAGAGTGTTCCAGCAATGCTGAAATATTAGAATGGGGCCTGGGAGGATGGTTTTGCCATTAATGTGCTTGTCACTCAGTCAAGTGGTCCAGAGTCTAGATCCACAAAATAAATGCTGGGGTACATGGTGCCCATCCATAATTGAATCCAACGAAAGCAGAGGCAGGACTCTAGGAGAAAGCTGGCTAGAGAGACTAGCTGTATTGGTGAGCTCTGGATTTGACTGAAAAATCCTACCATACTGAATAAGGTAGAAGAGACTAAAGTAAGACTCCCAACATCATCCTTAGGCCTCCATATACACAGGCACGTATGTATGTATGTACACATGAGAACATGCCTGCATGGAAGGAACATACACACAGAGAGAGATAGAGAGAATGAGAGAGAGGCGGGGAGAGAAAGGGAGGGAGCTGGGGAGAAAAAGGACTAAAAAGAAATGTCATTTCCTTCCACCACGTGGATCCTGCTGATCCAGCTCAGGCTGGTTGGATCTGCAGCGAGCACCTTTAGTCACTTAGCATTCTCCCTGGTGCCCACCTCCATTTTATAAATGAGAAAGCTGAACTCTGGCAAGAATAAAACCAGGGCTTACTGACAAGAAATTCAACCCCATCACACTTTTCTGTACTATAGCACTGTGAAGACTCAATAGACACACTGTTATATGCACAGTACCTTGCCTAACAGGGCCTGGGTTGTGAAGTTCATGGACGGTGGCTGGAAATAAGATATCTGCCAATTTAATGAGCTCAGTTTTAAAAGCATTTCCTGTCGGTCACTTGCGAGTTGGATGAATAGTTCTGATTTCTTAGAGCTGCCTCTAACCATCTTTCAAAGATTAAAAACTCCCTTTGCATACTAAGTTATGGGGTTGTCCTAAGGTTAGGTGTGTGTGTGTGTGTGTGTAAGAGAGAGAGAGAGAGAGAGAGAGAGAGAGAGAGAGAGAGAGAGAGAGAGAGAGAGGAGAGAGATTCTAATGAACTGTTTGAACAATGAACATGTGCAATTTGCAAAACTTGAGAACAATAATAGTGAAATCACTGCTCAATCTGAGCAGGCTAATGAGGTCAAGACTTTATCTTGCAAAATCTTGAAAAATTTGTCATCCTCTGATGACAGAACCTTGGGCATTAGTAGTACCTGTTAACCAGAACATCATGTGACCACTTCCCTTTGACAATTTTTAATATAAATTCAGGGAGTCAGTCAAAGAGTCACCCTAATACTTGGGAACCCACAGTCACATTCAGGATTCATGTTTTAAAGACACATAAAGGTGAATTCAGCAACTATTTCTACTTATCAGGCTTTAAAATGAGTCCCGTGATGTAAATCATATAATGACAATTTTATTTTAAAAGTCATGTTGTTTTATTTGTAATTATTTTAAGAGCATTTCTTAACATGATAGCCTAGAGAATTTCCTCAGATCCAGTTAGTTATTCACAACAGCTTGAAATGAAGTTGTCTTATATATTTTGCATAGTTAAAGGTAAGTTATATATTAACAACTACATTTATGTATATACACTGTTACATTTATATAATCAAGAACACACACACACACACACACGATTATAGCCACAGATGTAAGCTATTTGGCTTATTAATTATGAGGCTTACACCAAATTCACCATATCAAAAATTTTTATGAATAAAAAGGTGAACCAAGTTCAAGAACAAATAAATCTTTTTAAGTTAAAAATTTTTTGGTTCAACTGACAGTGTTTCTAGATTTTATTTTTTCCCTTCAATTTTCTAACTTTTTTCTAAAAGGAGATAATTTTTATAGATTAGTCTCATGAAATGTTACTGCATGTTTTAATAATTTTTCTGGGAAAAATAGCCTTGAATGAGTTCTCTCACAAGCTACTATCTAAATGGAATCTAAATGTATAAAGAAACTGAAAACTGTTAGCCTGATCCAGTCTAACAGCAGGTAAATACTTAGAAACAGTATATGGAGTTCCTCCTTTTTTTGTTTTGTTTTGTTTCCTACATAATGATCCAAATGGCAGAAACAATACAGGATATGGTGTAATATACTATAAAGTACAGATTTACAATCACACTCAGAGGTGATCAGTGATTTAAGTTTCCACTGAACTAAAGTCTCTACGTAGACTTAATAAATTACAGCCATAATGCCTCAATGTTTTATTTTTATAGAAACTGCTTTGCTTCATCTGCCCAGAACTTAGGAGGTTTTTCTCATGGGCTGTTATAGAGTATTTGCACAGAATTGGGAGGAGTGGCTCTTAGATGGTTTGTTTGGTTTTCTTCTTTTTTTCGGGTATTTTTGCATGTGAGAGGCAGTGTGAGGATTGAACCCAAGGCCTTTTACATTACTACTACCAAGATCATTTAACTCATGAGTCAGCATCATGTCTGAGGTGAAATTTGAACCAGTGGCCCTGATGAATTCACGTAGATCATTGCTCCCTACTCCTAATTACTGATTCAGAGGGTCTTGTAAGGATCATCTAGATTGGGAAATTACTCCCTTGTTATATTTTCATAGAACATGGAGCCAAATTTGTGCAACTGTTCTGTGCTAAATGAATTAATGAATGAATGATTTCAGGAATGAATGTGTGGCACTAATGAGCTATGTCAAACAAACAGTTGATAGCTTAACAATCAATGTATTCTTTACTATATACTTAGAGATGATTGTGCAGCTATCGGTGTGAATATGGTTAATTTATAGTGTTAGAAGATTAAAAGTTCCTCATGTTCCACAGTGCAACATGTGTTCCCACCAGCCTGCTCCCTGAGCCACAAGAGTCCCAAATGAACACGCAGAAAGCTATATTAATTATGAAGCTGTTGGCCATTTGCTATGGTTTCTTAATGGCTAGCTCTGACTTAATTATTAAACCATAATTACTAATATACATTTTTATAAGGTCTTATCTTACAGAGAACGTCAAACTTGTGCCTTCTCCTCCCAGGATCATGTGGCAACCCTCTACTCTTGACTACATTTCCCAGAATCCTCCTCGACTCCTAGTCCCACCTATCTTGTTTCCTTATTGGCTAACAGTGCTTTATTTATCAACCAATAAGACAAGATATACACAGAAGGACTTCCCCCATCACCACAGTCTTAAGAAAGATGAAGAATGCTAGGGGAAGGAAGTGGATTTGAAGAAATAAATCTTATCTCACTAATATTTGCAGTGAGTTCCCTAATGGGGGAAGATGAAATATGGTATCTTTCTTTCTCCTCACCAAAATGCTCCGATGCCAAAGACTCAATACTTAGCATGGACTCTGAAAAACAGCAGGAAAAGGAAACAATGTGATTCACACCTAGCTGACCTAAATTTTAATGCCTGTTCAATTACTATGTAATTGCTTCCATCCTGCCTCTTTGAATTCATTTTTATATTCATAAAACAGGGTCACATGACTCTTTTAAAAATGAAAGAGAATAAATGATGAGAGAAATGCTCAGAAAAATCACAAAACAGATTGTTGAAAAGAATCTATTTCTTACAAAATTGTTAATCTTTCTTTAAGCAGAAATAACAGTTCTTTGGCATGTTTAATCTAAATCTGCTGCCTTGAAGGTTTCCGCAGACTTCAATAACCAGTGTGGGCTGAAATAGCACCGGTGGAATTTCCTTTTGCAGAATCATAAGCTCATTTCATCTTACTGCCAAGTTTTCCTGACCTATCTTACAAGAAAGAACTGTTAGGTTGGATGTGATGATGTACCTGCACCAAGAATCATCCATGCACACATGGTAGAAATGTTGTGCATAATCCAGATGTCACTCCACTAGATTTAGCAACATGTAAGGTTAGCGAGTTGGTCATCATTGTGAGGGTAGAAGCGAGGGAGGATTATTAAAGCCTTCTGAACTCAGGTGTGGGAACTTTATCACACTTAGCAGAGATGGAGCTCGGGTTTCAAACTCAAGCCCATTGAGTTGCCACGTGCAGCCCTCTTCCTCCATGTTCTGGCCTTTCATTTTCTGTACTTTCTACTGGCTGCCAGGTTGCAATGGTTAGAGTCAGGATCAGAGGTTGAGGGTGGATGGAGTTAAAGGCCTTGTGTCTGTCTGTGAAAAGGAAAGGTCTTCCAGTGGACTGTGTTGTAATTTAATAAAAGTGCCCTGCGAGAGAAAGACACCATTGACAGTGTTCAAGCAGAGGGTTTCTTTTTAATTAAGGAAAGGGATCCTAAAAAGGGTGCAGGGAAGAGAGGAGACCCACCTCTGGAGACAGGAGCAGCAGAAGAGAAGAGAAAGGAAAGAGGGAAAGAGAGGGGGAGCATACAGAGAGAGGGAGAGACAGAGACAGAGAGACAGAGAGAGGGGGAGGAAGGGAGGGTGGGAGGGAAGGAGGGAGAGAGATATGGGAGGTGGGCAGGGCCCTTTTAAAAGGGAACATAGTGAATTTGCACAGGTGTTTTTAGTGGGTGCAGCTGAGGGCATATCCTGTCAGAACCCAAAGGACAGGCCAGTACAGTTGCCTGAATACTAATAGGCTATGTTAAGGTTTGTAATGCTTTCTAAAGAGGGACAATTTGGTTGGTAAAGTCAATGCTACACAAACACAGGGACCTGAGTTCAATCCCCAGAACCCACATGGAAAACAAAAATAAAACACACACACACACACACACACACACACACAGAAAAACACTAAAAAACATAAAACAACAAGAAAAACATGTTCAGTAGCACACACCTGTAGTCCTGGTGCCGAGGAAGCAAAGATACAGGGTCCCTGGAGCTTGCTGATGATCCAGCCTAGGCTGTGTGGTGAATTTCAGGCTATAAGAGAACCCATCTCAAAAACAATAAATTGTGGATGGTAACTGAAGACCAATAGTCAAATGTAACCTTCAGTTTCTAAACATGCACGCGCGGATGGACACATACACACACACACACACACACACACACACACACATACACACACAATCATCACCACCACCACCATCATCATCATTATCATTTTTTTAAAAATAGTAATTCTAAGGAACTCCTCTTTCCTTGTAAATTTTTCTGGCATTGTAAGAAGGGGAGCATAGGAGAGGATATGTTACCCTGGGATGTTCACAAAGGTATTTGATTGATCTTGGGAAAGATTCTGAAGGCAAGAGAAGCTGGGACTAGTAACTTGAAAAAGACTCACTCTGCCCTGTCGGTCACAAAGGATACAAGAGCACAGTTGGGTATGGAGGAACTGTGTGCTACCTAGAGTTTATCTTCAGGGCTCTTGGCTGTGTTCTCTATAATGTAACTAGCCCCTCTTCCTCCCCTGTAAAACCTTCGTGAAGCAAACATCACTGATATGCTGGAGCTAATTTGCGGGTTGCAGGAGGGAGTGCTGAAGAAGCTTCAATGAAAGCTCTTTATGAGGCAGCCAGGTAGTTATATCTGGTCCACCCAAAGGAAACTGATAGTGTCTCCTAGTTTAGCTATTAAATCATGAAGGACAGTAAATCGTTTTCCACATAATCTGTATTATATCTTGCAAAATCTCCAGTCTTGACTGTAGAGCCTGGGTAGGCTAAGAAGCAAAGTGTGGAAGACTCTGTGATTGTGCTAGCTTATATCTGACTAAGTCAGATGAAAGGCAAACTTCCATTGTCCCTTGTTTGAAGGGCACAGTATAGTACTGACATCCCATTCTTAACAACATCAGACAAAGGAAGGAACATTAAGCAATGAAGCAGAAGGGGATGTGCTAGTCTCCACACTCAGCTACATGGCTCCCCAGCCCAGAGAGCTTCACCTTGGCAACCTTTGTGCCCAGGGAACCAACAAGGTGGTCATATTTTCATACAGAATTCTGGAGTGGGAAAACCTACCTACAAAGAAATTGAAGAGCATGTGCCAGATGGATAATATTCCAAGGCTAAATAAATTTGAACTTGCTCGTCACACTGAAAACTCCATGGCCATGGAACTAAACATGGAGCCGGAAGGCCATGCCCAGTCAAGCACTTACAATTTTGAGTCTCTTCCTTCCCCATCCCTGCTAGGCTGAGGATCCCGATGAAAGCTGTCCATGCACTAAGCAAGTGCTCTGTACTCTGCCACATTTTATAATTCTTGGAGCACATGTAACAAGGCAAAATAAAATATGCTATATATGCCAACCAATAGAAGGTGTCTCTCGATAGAATTAGTGAGAGTCTAGGGCAAGGAGAATTCCCAGTGTCCCAGTCTTTATAGAGAATGATCTCTAGGGTTGTCTTTTTGCTGTTGGATTGAAGTAAGCTATCAAAGGTAGACCTGTGTGATTGCACAGATCTTACTGCTCCCAAGTGGCCCCTGAGGGACTCACTCTTGCCTCCTAGGCACCACTTCTTGCTCCTGCCTCAGGGATTGTGCACCCAGGGAATCCTGTCTGATGTGCTCTTCCTCCAGGTCTATGAGTGTGTCTGTCTGTCTTTCTCCAAGGCTCTGCGAGAGGCCATCTTTCAAAGGGGCTTCTCGGGCTTACGTACTGGAAAGTAGCTCTGTGCCCAGCTCCAGCTGTTTCCCATCTTTCCTGTACCTAACCCCATCCTCTCATGATACCCCGAACCCCTTCATCTGCATCAGGGCCATGTGGACTGGCTGCTGCTGTGAATGTCTTATTCCTTTCTTCGCTAGATTATGAATGCCAGGGAATAAAAATTACATTTTTAGTGTGGTATTAGCTGTGGGGTCATCAGTGCTATGTGCATCATAGACACACAATAAAATTTTGTTTAGTGAACAAAAAAGTTATCAAGTGATTAAAAATGGACCCTGTGGCAACTCTGACTTCCCCCTGTGTAAATTACTTCTGTATGTTTTTTTTTATGTGTGTTAGTAATTTTCACCATCTGAAAGGAATAGTTTTCTTAATGCCAGTCAAGGTGACTGGCAAATGTAATGCACTAAGTCTGAAGCTGGAGCATCACAGTGACCTCGAATCCAGCCTGAGCTGTAGAGTTCTAGGTTAGCCTGACCTTAAGTAAAACCTGTCCCTCACAAAGAAGATTTCTTTAGAGTGACATAAAACATAATCCTGGTGACTTGATTCTCCATCCTTTATCTTTGATAATTAAGCCATGCTGGGAATTGAGCCTGTGTACCCTGCACGTGCTAGACAAATGCTTTCCAACTAAGTTGTATCCTAGCCCATTCTAAAACTTTTATTTGGAGCTAGGGATCCTACTCAGTTGTTCAGGCAGGTGTTCGACTTGCTTGTAGCCCAAACAGGCCTTCAATTTGTACTCCGAATTAGCTGGCATTATAAGTCTATACCACAAGCCTCAGCTAATTATTTTTCCTCTGTATCTTTCCAAGTGTATACTAGGAATAATTACTTCTTTCCCAAAGAGTTGCAGTTCTCTTGAAGCCTTCAGACTTTCACTAACAATTTTCCCGTGATGCCCCTGTGAAGGCAATTATTTTTATATAAATAAATATTGGGAGAAGGTAGCATCGTGAAACTCTGTCAGCATCAGATGAAGAAACATTAGCTAAGGAAGCATCATGCCATCTCTTGTCATTTCTCACGGCACGCTTAAAAATATCTGTGCTCAGATAGAGCCGCTGTGTTTCCCCACTGCTCTCCTTGCTACTCCTGTGAACTTCTTGAGTTCTGTGCTTGGCAGTGGTTTTGTTTTCCTTGGAAGGCAGTGTTGTGCAACATACTGTTAGCTGAAGGCTGTGATGCAGAAATTTATTATTGAAAATAAGATGGAGAGAAGGAGGAATTCACTCTGTAAGATGAAAATGACTCAGTGTCAAAGGGCCGGGATGTTCTAATGCTTCATGTGACAGACTTGTCTCTCTTGAAGAACACGTAGTTTGTCCACCAGGAATAAATTTATCTTTATTTATCATCTTGGTTCATGAGAACAGAAAAGAGATGCAAGGGACTTCCTGCCCCCCCTCTCTCAGGACTTCTTCATCCTATGGAAAGATTTTTGCCTGTCATGTGTAGGCTTGACATTAATGACCTGTATAGCCTCAAACCTTCTCATAAGATACTTATCAAAATGTCACTCTTCCAAGGAGAAATCACAGTGAATAACCAGGGGAAAGTTTTTAATAGATGGTGACAGATTGATAGTTTTCTCTTTCTGAGTTAAGTAGCCATGTACTCTGAACTAGACCACGCCTGCACGCCCAGAGCGTATGTATTTTCCAGGGCTTCCCCTCCTTCTCTTATATTTAACACATCATAAAGTCACGCACATTCCTCTCTCAAAGGACTGTCTCAAATGGAGTTAATCCTTTCAGATAGTTCTTCCAGAACTGCTGGAGTGTCCTGCTGCCATTCATTTATCTCAAAGATTTAGTCCATATGGGTTAGATTGGAAGAAGGAAAATGTCCAGTTTCTACTTCTGTTCCTTGTTGTCCTTGGCCTATAAATGTGGTTTTTTTTCTTCCTTTTTAAATCTAATTCCCTGGCTGCTTTGATTTTCTGTGAGGTAACACTAAATCTATCAGATTGATCAAAGGAATAGCTAAGTTTCTTGTTGATAGAAAAACAACAGTTTGTACTTCACTCTGAAATCCATTGCTTTCCTATGTGTTCATGCTCTATTCCTTAACGTCTGTTTTAGCAATATTTCCACTCACAATCACTAGCCTAGAGAGGGGGCTGCAGAATATCTTAGCACTTTCCAAAACCTTTTGCCCCATGGTTCTGTTTTTCCAGGATTATTTTCCACTGCTTCTTCAATAAATCCAATCACAGAAAATACTGTAATAAGCCCCATGTACTCAACATTGAAATAATAAATGATAATTTGAGGTTAAATTGCTTTCATAAAAAATAGAATTTAAGGGTTAAGGCCTTAAGCCCATAGGGATAAATGTCCAGTTAATTTTCCTTGATGCCCTCCTTTTTTAAAGACCATTTCTGTGTCCCACTTACCATATTCAGTTAGTTGTTTTTCATTTATATTTTACATATATTATAGAAACCGTGTGTAGCTTTCAATGACGTTGAAAATAACAGCAGTAGTCTACATTAAAAATGTATACACCACAGTCAGGGGCTGGTGCGATGGCTCAGCCGCTAGGTACCGTTCTTAGAGAGGATCTGGACCTGGCTCCAGCACACACAGGCAGCTGACAATTGTCTGTAACTAATGCTCCAGGGATCTGCCCCCCATCTGGCGCCTACAGGCTTCTGCATGCACGTGGCACACATAAGCTAATGCAGACAGGCAGACAGACAGACAGACACACACACACACACACACATAGATAAACAAATAAATAAATGAATAAATAAATAAATCTTAAGCAAACCACATTCTTGGTCTGCCCATACCTTTTAAATAAAACAGGCCATATACATATTCATAATAGAACAAAATGGAATTCATTTACACTAATGGCATCTCATTAGTCTATCATATGATGCTGAGAAATTGCTGTCTCTAAAAGATAATGCACTTGGAAAAGTATAGGTTTTAATTTTTTTAAAGAAAATGCCCAACTGAGACCGTGAGTTTTTACAGTATTTTTAAAAGCTCTGATTTACAAAGTATTGAGTTGATGTTATTTTCTGTAATACATGATGACTCAAATCAGGATACAATGGAACTAACATCATTATTGGGCTTAAAGCATCAACATATGTAAGATACTAGTGGCCGAGGAGAGGAGAAATCTCATGACGTTCTTTCTGGTTTGTGAAAAACATTGCCTTCTTGACCTGATGTCACAGGCAAACAGTCTTTCTTTAATCCATGGAATACAAATTATAATTCTCATTTAGAAAATTAATTGATCTGTGTTTATTGTGACAGCAATGGGCAGCAGACTTTGCCAAGTTACACTAAGCCCTGGTGGCTTGAGATCATTAGCCGGGCAGGTGACAATCATATGAGTCAGGCTCCTATAAAATAATCTGTCCCAAACAGTTTATTAAGTCATTTCACCACCAGCTAGAGCACACTTCATCATGTCACCAAACTGTCTGTACAGAGCTCCTCACCTTCCTGCTATTAGTACAAGCCAATCCCAAGGCCACAAACAGGCTGACAATTGATATGTTTCAAGAATTGCTTTTGATAGTTCTAGAAAATAAGTAATTAAATGGCTCCAATTTAAATATTCATAAGCCATACCAATCATTTGATTGATTGATTGATTTAACATTTGTGAAGTTCACCAGCAATTTTAAATTAGAATTAATGAGCATTTACCAGAAAAAGGAAATGCCCATAAATCAAAAAATTTAAAATTAAAGCATTAAAGAAATATGAACTGTGTGAACATTTAATTTTGTATAATGGTTAGTTGGATAATTTTGACTAAATCATGTGCTAGCCAAACGATAATTAAATCATTACAATGACTCTGCTGAGTACAGTGGCCAACTATGTCTTGTAAAATGAGTAGCATAAATTACCTTAGTTTATTTTTGGCTTATCATATCACAATAATTTCTCATTCAATTTTTTTGTCAAAGATTTTAAAGTCAAATTTTAATTATGGTCTGTATTCTTCTCACACTATTACTACTGGCTGATTTGTCTTCTGTTGGATAACAAATTTTAACATATTATTACTGGAGTTTTATATTTTGACCTACTTAAAGTGGTATGCTTTCCTAGGACTTATTTTTATTTCTATTTTAAATGTATGATTATTTTTTTCTGCATGTATTTCTGTGCACCACATGTATTCCTGGTGTCCTTGGATGTATGTCAGATCCCCTGGATTTAGAGCTTAGTTGGTTATGAGCTACCACATAGGAGCTAGAACTGAACCCGGGTCCCCTCAAAGAGCAGCAAGTGCTCTTAACAAATGAGCCATCTCTCCAGCCTTAACGGGGTGTAGGATTTTAAGAACAGTGGATTTGCATAATTATATATACCTGTATAGTTGAAAACCACTAAGAAAATAAAATCAGCCGTCTGCTTGCCCTTGCTGACTGCGTATCACACAGCCCTGTTGCGTGACTTACAGTGTTTATTTCCCTGGGAAGCCGCAGGCTTACTGACGTGAAAGTGAAGCTTTGCACAATGTGGCATGTGTTTAGAATTTCCCCGGCAAAGAACAGTAAAGCCACACATAGCAGACTCTTCCTCCCAGGGATACTCAGATACCTTTGATGCCAGGATAGTTTGAAATGGTAGCTATCAAGACAGTTCATTTCTTCGTGTTAATTTACTCACTATGCCTGTTCAGTCCTATTCCTACTAGAACACAGATTTTAGCAGCTCAGTTGTCCTTTTAGAGCAAGGATAAAGATATTGCTGACGTAAAATATGCATTTAATTTACCATAGTTACCCTCTTGTCTTCACAGCTCCTGGGTCATTCAGAATGGGACCACAAAAGAGGGCCACGGGGATCCCAGGTAAACATCCTCTCCTTCAATTTTCCAGTTTCTGTTTCCTAATGATTTGAGGAATGAGATTCTGTGAAATTCAAGGAATAATAATCAGCAGACAGAGGAAGAGGCGAAATAATCATGCCATTTGTTTTTATTTAAGTTAACTGTAATTAAAGTCTGGATTTCAAGACCCACAGGCAGATGTCAGTCTTTTCCTCCGGAGACCTTCCCGGTTTCCCAGATTGCCCCGTGTTTACGTGAATGTGGACTTTGTATTTACCTCGACTCTGCAGAATTCATTTTGATCAACAGCCTGCTCTCTTGATTTCATTCACTCCCTTTGATAAGTTTCCATGTATTTTCTTTCTCCCCTCCTCCATCTTCCTGTTTCTGGTTAAATATTCTGAAATACAATCAGGGGTGAACTCTGAACTAATTAGAAGATTTTTGAGTCTAAATTAATTGTCGAAGGAAAAAGAAAGATGAAAGGACCTATTATTTTTGAAAAGAAACAAATTCTAGACCTTTCTATATTACCAGACTGTTTTCATTGTCTTGTTTTATGTCTTAGGCAGAGGGAAAAGCTTCCATGACGCATTTATGCTTTTTAATGACCTAATTAGACAATGTGGATATGTTTTTCTTCCATAATTACATTGCCTGACAGAATAAAGGCTGTGTTTCACACTCAGAATATCCTTTCTCCTCCAAGTATATTTTGTAAAGATGTAGAAAATATATTTTTCTTATAACAGCCTCTGTTAACCTGACTGTAAACATGACAAAAAAAAAACGTACATGGCTGGAAATTCTTAACTCTGGATTCACGCTTCAGTGAATTATGTAGTACATGTATGTTCTTTGTCAAATGTGGGCTGCTCCTGACTGTATTTCAGGTAGCTATCTGTGCATGTGTCACCACTGTGTGGGTATGGAACTGTTCACGTAGGTCATAGGGAAAATGAAGTCAAGTCAATGGATAGCTTCAGTTCTTATCTTAGAAGCTGTAAATATTTTTTTACTTCAACCAATGTTTATTTAATATTTTTTAGAAAAACTATTTTAAATGAAATATTTCTATTGAGAATATTTAGGTAAAATATCTTACTGTGCATATAGTTTTAGTAGCAGTGCTGTAGTGAAAAATTTAGATAATAATGTGAATCTATTTTCATAGAAGCTGTGATCCTTTTTCTATACCAGTTGGATGAATAACTAATATAAACAAGCTCACTTAAACCAGGATTATCCAAAAGAGTATGTCTTCTGCTTTTTTCTCCTCTTCCACTTTCTCTGGTACTTCTCACTCTGTTCACGTCTATAATATCTTAAGTCACAATTTTCTTCAAAATTCCTGTGGATAATGGATTGTTCAGACTAACAGAATAAGTGATTTGCATGTTTATGATTGCAAACCAACAATAAAAAGAAAAGCACAGGACTGCGATATGGCTCCGTGATTAAGAAAAATAACCAATCTTGCAAAGGACCTGAATTCAATTCCTAGCATCTCCATTGAGTGAATCAAAAATGCCTGTAACTCCAGCTCCAGGGAATCTGATGTCTCTGGGCTACATGGTCACTCACACATATAAATATGCACACATACACATAATTACATGTTTAAAAGATTTATTAAAATAGTTAATAAGTAAACAGTACAAACAAGCGCATAGTTTCTGATTATTACTGCCCAAATGCTTTGATGTTCAAAATAGCCAAGTAACACGTTGAAGACATGTACTGCCAAAAGAATATAGTAAAATATCTACATATATTTTTTAAAATATCTTTCTGTCTATGGCCATTGTACTATAATTTATATTAAGGTTGGACTTGGTCACACTCTTATGTAAATTATAAAAGATAAACTCCTGGCATCATGTTGCCATTATTTAGAAGAATAAAAGAAAACTCAGAGTCAAATTATATTCTAGGTATTTTATATACAGCTTAGAATTATATGCTTTAAAGTGATTTTATAAGTTTCATAAAAGTTGGATGACATTAGAAAGCCTTTCTAGTTCTGAAAATCCTGAAGGAGTTAGCCTGTGCTTCAGGAAATTGCATCAAGTACAACAAAGGCCTTTTGTGCCTTTCAGCCCACAGAGTAACTCTTTCCAATGTAGGATACAAGCATCCCACTTTGATTCTTCAAACAGTTAATGACAAACCCTCCATCCTTCAGAAATTCCAGAAAAATAAATGAAGCACCATGTAGCACCTCCTCACTAATTCTAATTTCTTTCTATATTGCTACCATAAAATACCAAAGGCGCCGGGTAGAGCGTTAATCCCTTCTTCTCTTACTGTCTTTTAAAAAAATGTATAACATTCTCAAGCAGTTCAACTTTTCAAAGGTAATTCCAAGCAGGCTTTATCTGAATGCATATCCTTTAATAGTTTGCTAACACTCGAAGGCCTTGGTGAAACCTCATCTCAGTTTGGCTTAATTTAGAATGGCTTGCAAGCACTAACTCTAAGTGTGTGGTGGTCGTGGCTCGAAGTAGAGAAATTGCAGGGTGTGGAGAGATGGCTCAATGGTTAAGAGCATGTAATGTTCTTGCAGAGGGTCCTAGCATCTGTGTCAGGTGGCTAACAACTGCCTGTAACTTCAGCTACAGGGAACCTGAAACTGCTGGTCTTGTAGGACATGATATATATATATTATATATATCACACACCCCACCCTCACAGATCCATAATCATATGTATGACTAAAAAAAATAAAAATGAATACAACAGTGTTTCTACTTGTAGTTCCCGGATAAGGCCTCTGGATAGAAAGAAAGCCCAGTGAATAAACAAAAATGTAATGGGATTTTTGTAGTTCTTTCTGCCTAGTAGGATTAGCACTACTTAATAGAACTGGTACCAGCAGGACTGGCAGAGCATTAGATGTTAGGCAAGCCTCCAGAAGTGCATAGAAGGGAGCAGGAAATGAAAGTATTTCAGTAGCAATACAAACTGGGACATGTCTGGGTGTACGTGAGTTTCCTTTGTAGCATCTCTTTCAAAACCTATTGGGTAAGTATGCTACAGGAGGCCCTGATGTGAATGCCACACAATGTTTGTGGGATGAGTGCTATCACAGGAATTACTCTACAGGGCTGAGACAGAGAATGCCACATGGTGTTGATGAGATTGCACAGAGATGTAAGGAAGGCCAAGGGTTTGAACACTGAGAGATTCCGACCCATAAGCAGAGACCTTCAAAGGGAAAAGGGCCGCTTCAGTGTGGGTGCTGGCAAGTGACAAGCCGGGATGGTAATTCCAGAAGGAAGCGTCGCGTGAGCACTCACGGGACCATTCTAGCTGCACTGGCTCCAGGAGAGAGTGAATGTCAAACTGGAAATGCCAATTGCACATGTGACAATCTAACTACAGCAGCAGATAGACTCCCAGAAGAATACTTGAAGAGAAAAACAGAAGAGAGGCCACTTCTTGGGAACTAGTCACTGGTAGTGCTGAGAGGGAGCCAGAGAGGGAGGTGCTGGTTGCACGCGGACTCGGAAGTCAGCAATGGGATAAAATGAGTCAGAGCTGAAGAGTGCTGTCTGAGAAAATAAGGCCAAGACCACAGGCTCACGAGAATGAAAATCGCGGGAAGTACCTTTGGACTGGCTAGGCGGCCAGTGAGTGTGAGCTTTTGACAAAGAAGCCATGGTAGGGAGGAGACTCTAGGAGTTGAACCAAAAGGAGGGTAAAATGGGAAAGCTCTGTTCAAAAAAAAAAAGGTGGAATTGTGGAGAAAGGCAGCGACAGGACTAAGTGAAATGCGAATTACCCATAATTATCAGCAGACACAAAACACAGAACCAAACAGGCTGAAGCAGCTCCAAGGCCTAATGGCAGGGAAAACTGCTGTCATGGGACAGAATTCAGCTCTGTTCAAAGGGCTCCCTCTGGCTCCTGTGTGTAAGGGGTGTCAGGTTTTCCTTCACACAGCCCACCTCTTCTTCCCACTTCATCCCAGCCATCCAGCCCATGCCAGCAAAACTGATCATATAGTCTCAGGTAAACAACATTGGAGAACCATCCCCCCAAACCAAAAGCATGCATGGGAAGGCTTTGGAAAAGTTGTAAGATATTTGTCCCACGGTGGAGAAGAAATGGGGATGAATCTTTCAAAACGGTAAGTAGGCTATCAACATGAGGCCTTTAACTTCTTTTGGGAGGCAGGGTGCTTGCGTGCGTGTGTTCGTGTGTGCGGGTGTGTGTGTGTGTGTGTGTGTGATGTAACAGGAGATCTTGAATTGATGATGTAGATATTTACCGACTGACTCGGTGTGTGAACATCAAGAAATTCTAGCAGAAGCAGAAGTGATCATTCACGCCTGTCCCCCCAGCATTTAGAAGAGTGAGACTAAAGGGTCACATGGAATTTGAAAGCAGGCTAGGTTAGAGGGCAGGATCTCATCTCAATAATTAATGAATTGGTAGACAGCCTAGAAGAAACTGGAAAGCTTTTCATTAGCAGTGCATACTGTTCTGGATGATAAACTCTAGTGTGTTTTACTCTAAGAAAAGCCTGACAGGCTGAAGAGGTGATCAGCAATTAACAGCACACAGCACTCTTGCGGAAGAACCGGTCACCACAGAGGTGGTGACTTATACTCTCTGAGACTCCAGTTCTGGGAGATCTGATTCCCTCTTCTGGCCTCCATTGGTCCAGGCACACACATTGTGCATGCATACATGGAGACAAATCTTCTCTAATGCCCTACTATTGCCTCCACTCATACGAGTCATGCAAATGGAACTTACATGCATGGCAACAGAAATACTCAGGCATGTAAAGTAAAAAAAAAAAGTTAACTTTTTTAAAAAACAGGAAAACATGCATATGCAGGATAGTGGGAATGCCTTCACTGGTAGAGTACTTAACTCCAAACCTGATGGTAACTTGAACTCAATACCCAGAACCCACACATTAGAGGGAATGATCCCTACACGTGGCCCTCCATCCCATGAATGTGAACAAATATACACACAGTAAACACATGTATTTTTAAAGGGAAAACATGAACATACTTCAGGTATTTTTAACCTTTGAGGAATCAAAATCGAATAAAGTAATTTTCATCTTCATATCTTTGGTAGCAAGCAATTTTTCTGAGCGTCTACTTTTATCTATAGTTAACCTTAATCTGTACTGGGCTAGAGTTGACTTTTCAACTCCTAGCTACTTAAAAAATAAGAATTTTCTCCAACTCATCTCCATCCTTCATGGTCATACCATATATGCATTATTTCAGTATTTAATATGTGAAACTTTTATTGAAAAGCATGCCTGTCTTACTCTGAATAAATTTCATCACCTACTTGCATATCCTTGTTTAGAGTCAGCAAGAACTTTATTCAAGTCTGTTTGTTTTGTAGTCAATAATTCTCTGACTTCATCCCTCAGCTAACAGGTTTGCAATTAATCTTTCTTGTTTCTAGTTTTTGCCTTTTAAAGCATCTGCTCTCAATTGTTAGATCATCCAAATATAGGAAAAATGCTAAATGATAAATAAACTTCCAGAATCACACAGAGATCCTTCATGTGGCATCGTTCCCAGTAATACCACATGAAGTCAGGGCATGACATTCTCAGAAGGCAATTATGGTTTTTTTCCCCTTAAATTCTTGATGAAAATCTTTCCAGTGAGAAGTAAAGAGAAGCAACAGAAAATTGCCATCCTACAAAAGGGACCTCTGTGGAAGGGGGAATTTCAAGGACCCGAAACTTACTTATCACTCAGTGGACGGTCCAGTGGGAAAGATCAGTCTGGCTTGTGAATCAATGAACTTCCTATCATTTTGACAAAGAGGAAACTAAAAGACTTTTATTCATCAATAAGAACTTACAGGTTCTTTTTTCCCCACTTTGGTGTATTATTGATGTTCTCCTGACAGCCAGGCTTTGTCAGCAAGAATGTAGGCTGAGGCCTAACAACAATTATTGGCATGATTGAAGTCTTGCTGTAGATGATGAGACTCTGCTTTCACTGTTCATAAGTAATTGAATTTGTAAGTGTACAAAGCAAGGAGGTAGCTGAACAGATTGGTGGAAAATGTTATTTAGTATATCAGGCTGTTAGTATGCTTCAAAGCAGCCTCTGAACTATGTTAGTGGTAGGTACTTAATTGTCTGTGGCATCCTGGAGATGCCAGCCTGTGAAAACTCTAGAGCAGGAAGCAATCCGCTAGCCCAGTTAGCCTTTACATCTTTAGGTGTCCCAGCTGAGTTTGCTGGGAAGTCAGTGTAACTCACGCCTCTATAAGTCTGGATATGCTGAGAATGTCTGACTCACTTACGCCTTTGCCAATAATGTAGAATTCAGTAGCATGTCATTTACTTTAGGGGTTAAATAATTTATTTTATTTCTTTATAAAAGAACATGAAGAACAATACAGATGTTTTCCAGATTGCTCTGGAACCATGCCACATAAATGTATTAGCGTTACTTCCTCTTAATACATTTTAGTATGATGCCCAGCCGCATTTCCCAGGAATTCGTTATGAGGATTCAGTGTGAGTACAGTAGGAACCATTATTCCATCTTCCAAACGCTCCTGTCAAGTGTTACTTCTTACTAGCTTTTCATGTCCTGGGTAGAGTTCACTGCCAGGGTGACTTTTTGCACAAACTCAGTGTCTTGCAGTTACATTCTTTTTCTTTTTCACTTTTCAACAACCCTATCAACTTAATGATTGATTAGAAATCATTCCAGTTATTGATTCTGTTTTGCGATACTTTTCCAGTCAAGATTTGGAGTTGTGGATGGTTATATTCTTCCCAGTGTGGATGCTGAGAACTGAACTAGTGTTCTCTGGAAGAGCATCAAGAGGGCTTAATCACTGAGCTGTCTTTCCATATCTACTGTTGCGTTTTCTGTGTTTGTGTCTGGTGTGTTGTGAAATTTGTTTAAAATTGCTTCTGCAGAGTGGGATCATGCAACAAATACATGCCTGGGTTCCATGCATTTTAGGTAGGACTTTTGAGATCTATGCAGTAGTGACCAGAAGGGCCACATACATGCATACATGCATTCATACATAACTTCTGTTGTCAGATAGATCTGTACTGTTTGGACACTCATTTTTGAAATAGTCTTTATTTTGTGAAATTTTTAAATCTCATTTAATCACACTGTCTACAGCTTCCATGCTGTTATAAAAGTGCAGGTATTTCTTGCCTTTGTCCTCTGAGATGAGGAAATAAATGAACTAGTACAAGCATTTTGCATACAAGTGCCTATGACATGAGTACACAAATTCTGGAAACCAACAGGTCTGAAGTTGTTGATTTTTTTGTCACCAAAAACACGAGAGAGAGCTGTGTTGGCTTTAGAGCCATTTGCCTTATCTGTGCATTGTGATGTCTGGCAGCAGGAGACAAGGGCAGCCCCCTTTTTCCGATGGTAACAGCAGAGACATCTCCAAACATGGCCAAGTGGTGTCTGGAAAGCAACCTTTGGTGGCGATTATAGCATAGTCCCTGCTGGTGGTGGAAGGGAAGTGGGAACTGTGGACTGATTAGCTTTGGCACTTCACCTAAGAATGTGGGGGTCTGATCACTTAGTGTTCTCCAAGGCACAATCTCAGGTTCAGTCTCTACATCACACTTCACTTTCAAGGGTCATATCCTTGTGGAGTAGTTTTCTCACAGGGGGATATAACGTCTGCAGAAATTATGGGGAATGGGTGTTGTCTACATAGTTACACACTGAAGTGACTAATGGGAGTGGCCCGGGAGACGAGGTGTTTCTGCCATGCAGTGGCTGCATGGGTGCACGTGCTTCTGTGACCTGGTGAGTGACCTTGAGTCCATCACTCTTTGCTAAAAGCCTTGGTCCTTTGCAGAGGGCATCAATAAACAGGAATCAAATGAGTCCACGGAAATAAAAGGGAAAATTGCCGTCGGCAGCTGTGCTTTCCTTTGCACCCTGTTTATAGATGAGTGGACATGCCTAATGCTTATTGAATGACCGTCTTATCTTGAGGGCTGATGGCATCATTTCCGTGACACATGCAATGCCTTATGAATGTTTTTGCTAAGTCACAGCTTTGTAGGACCTTATAAAACTTCCAAAAAGCGATGGGAATGTCAGGCACGGGTGATAGTTGCTTGTCTGAAGGGACTCTGACCAGAATAAGCAGCTATTGCATTTACCAAGTGCCCAGAACAACAAAACTCACTTCTTTCAGCCCAGTAGTTCCTGACTACTCTTGCAGTTGACGCTGCAACAAAAAGACAATGAAGGAAGATAGTATTTGGTTTTTAGAGTCTTCTAAAATAAGTATACAAATTCTGTTAACAAATTTTGCAGGTATACAGTTTTCTCTTGTACCTGCCATAAAGGCAAGAGAAAAAAAATATGGTAACTTCAGAGTGGGTTCATTTTATCTTTGTGTTGTTGAATCTGACAAATACATTTTAAACACTGTATGATTTTATATTATTGGTGGCATAGAGCAAGACATTTTTCAGTGATTGAGAGAATGTACTATGAAATGGAAATTGGAAGTTATTCTTTCCAATAAAACTGTAGGGGGAGAGATAGTTCAGATATGAACATATTCTCATGTAAGTAAAAAAAAATCTCAGGCAATTGTGTTACAGCTAGAATGATTCATTGGCCACAAAATGGCACCAGTGGTGGTGGAGTCAGGTGGTGAGTAAGAAGTAGGTTAGCTAAAGAGGGAGGCAGGAGAGTAGAAGAATGGGGAATTGTCGATTTTTACAGTGGCTCCAGACATGTGTCATCCCAACAAAAGACAGAGAGGTAGCATGTTAGCCTTTCCTTGGTATACTTTTTAAAAATTTTACCCAAGAGGGGAAATGTTTTCAGTTAGTCTCTTGTTAATGCATAGACAGTTTTATGTACATTTCTAATACTATTGTGATTGAATTTATGGAATGAGGTTTGTCTTTGCCCTCATTGTAAGGAAAAAACTGCAAAGTTATTTAATAGCATCCATGACATATTTCATACTGTCACCAAAGACGCTCTCTGTCCTTTTAAAAGGTACTACATTGGATGGGTCAGTGAGCCAGCATGTGATAGCACTTACTGCCAAAGCATGAAGACCTGTGGTCAGTGTCCACAACCCATGGAAATTTTATCTGTGACTATAGATTGCTTGGCGTTTCTGTTCTCGGCATTTAAAGCCTGACTTATTTAGCAAAGAAAGCAGAAAATACAAGGACATATCAACTATTAAAACCATAACAGTAGATATTGATGTTACAGTTATTTTAAAAGTCATACGAATGGAGTTTTTGTCAGTTGGAATTTTTTAGGGTCCAGGTATTTGGGGTTTTGGAGTGTGTGTGTGTGTGTGTGTCCATGTATGTATATGTGTGGTGTATACATATGTATATATTTGCATGTGTGGGAAAGTGTTGATGCATTATGCAATAGATAATTCCTGAAAAATTCTAGAATGTTGCAAGTTGAAGTTTGCTCTTACTGGAAATCCACGGGATATCCAATAAGAACAAATCTTGAGTCAAAATCATTTGCTGAGAGCCCCTGTGGCTTCATAGCTAAGTTCTGGTTTGCATTTCTCACTTGTACCCCTGCAACTATTTCCAACCTGGAGCTGTGCAACAGAGCTATTTTCTTTTCCATTCATGAAAACCCAGAGTTGTTCATGCAGCCTCAGTGGCACACACCTCTAGGGTGAGTTAAAAAGAAGAATGTTTAAGGAAAAAAGCAGCTAGTAGCATCATCTTTGAAAGGTAGCAGACTCTTGATTCTAGAAGGGAGGGTGTGAAAACCATGAAATCACGACTTCTCTAGGCAAGAGATGAAAAGAAGCTCACTATCAAAGATGATGGAGCCAGGCACAAGTGGTACCTGCCTGTAATCCCATCATGTGGGAGGCAGAGGCAGGAAAACCATTGCAACACCAAGGCCAGCTTGTTATAATATATTAACTTACAGTTGACGTGAATAAATTGTGCTGAACTGCTGTGTTTAAGAAATATTGGTTAATTAGTGACATAGCAACCTTCTAGTGATCAGTGAAATATTTTTTAAAGCTTAAATCCTAAGGCTGAGAAGTTGTGTGTTTAAAACTATCTCTATGCTCTTGGACTTGTTCTATTTCTAAAGAGTTCTGGTTTCAATGAGTTTTTCTCATTTTAATATGTGAGATAACATATGTTGGGGAGTGTTTTACTGCTTTGTAAGTCGACATCTTGTTAGGAGTAGGAATTTCTCATGTTGATATGGAAACATATGTAAGACTGAGCACACAATTTATGCCTGTAATCTTAGGTCACAGCTGCTGAGACAGAGAGTGTACCTTCAAAAGGCCAGTCTGGTCTACACAGTCAGATGCTATCTGAAAAAGATTTCAAAACTAAGATTTTTTTAAAAGATGGTAGGATCTTGTCAGATAGCTTAATGGGCAAAGGTACCTACAGCTGAGCCTATGACCTGGGACCCATATGATTGAAGGAAGGAAAATATCCACTCCTTCAAATTGCCATTTAACTTCCTGTCACGGAAGATCTTCTGCATGTGCATGTATGTAGACATACATAAGCACACACACACAAGCACACACATATACAAGCATGCACACACACACACGCACACACACAATTAAACATTCTTAAAGATGATATTTAAACCTTAGTTTTAGGTACAGCACCAATTCTCAATCCCAGAGCTCATGGGTCCCCGCCCTTGCCTCCAGAGTGCATGGGTGTCCCCCCCATCCGGCCCTTGCCTCCTTACCCCCTTGCTTCCCTTTGCCCTTTCCCCTCTTGTTCCTTATCCCATGAAATTTTTATGTGCAGAGGTAATCCTGCCTCCTTCCACTCAGGGAGTGGGAATTTACATTAGGACTTTAATAGAAACCTATGACACATGATGGGACCAAGTTTTCCACTATGTTTTGTTGTATCTTTGGCTTTAAAAATCCATGGAACAAACTGAACTTGGCATTGCTATTTATGCCCCAAAAGAAGAAAATATATAATTTTGCCATTTCTGATGTTGGATCTTGGCACTGTGGCTGTTGTTTATGGAAAAAGACAGGAGAGGAGAAGCATTATTTTAACCCCGAGGATAAATAGTCGTATCTAAACGAGGTTTCCTTAAAAAGCACTTGTTCCACTTCTCCACTGATTATTAACACAGAAATTGCTATCGATCCAGCATAAGACGAAAATGGATTTATTGTGTTACTTAAATAGCAGAGTGTGCTTAGTGTATGCCTTCGGTTATGGCGTCATTATGACACGCCATTTGCATACACCTTGTTTCTGACCTGTGTATAGGGGGCCCCTTCATTTTATGGTGGAGACTTGCGTTATTTTTATAAACTTTCTTTTAGCCTCATAGAGAATTTTTATGAATATATATAAAATGAGCACTGTTTTAATAGAAATGAGTGCTGCCATGGTTAAATATCCTTTTCTAGCACTTGTGGGCATTACTGGCTCATTTACATCATTGTGTTTGTCTAGAGAGACTCAGTATCAACTGTTAATAGAGAGGAATGAAGACATGAATAGAACATGAGGTATCAAAATACTGAAAGCACATTCTCCTTTGATCTTTTGCTATAATGGTGAGGATGAGGGTTATTTTCATAGAATAGATTCTTTAAGCTTTGATGAATTTGTTTTCTAGGGGGAATTTTGTTATTGTTTCAATAAATATTGAGCAGTCCAAAATGTGAAGATCTAAACCTGTGTTAGTGTCTACCACAGTGCGTTTCAGAGGTGGGTTCTTTAACTCTGCCCTTTCCTTGATGGAAACTTTTGTGTATAGAAAAACCATGAGAGGCTGGCTCTTAGCTGATTTCTACATGGAGCAAATTAGCCGGTTCCTTGGAAGGTACTTTTCAGTGGTCCCTTTCACGACTGGCAGGTCCACTCAGTATCATCTGTAGACCTGACTAGACTGACAAGTCCTGAGATGCTTCTGGACAACTTCATTTTCATAAGTTTCACAGGCGAAAAGTGGGGTAACTATGTTATATCACCTACAGGTAAGGGCAAGGCTGTGAATAGATGCTGTATCTACAATGACCCTTGTTGTAGCAAATTCTGCGGTTACACCTGGTTCATCTGCACATTGAAAGGAAGGATTGTATTTAAGATTTGTATCATTCACTTCTTCATTAGTCAGGAGAAGGCTAATGGCATCCTACGATGTCACAGAAAGAAAATTACAAATGACCAAATTCAGAGGCAGGGAAATGACAGTGGAAATTGATGCAGGTTTATCTTAACATGTAATATCAAAGCAATAACTTTTTGTAAGTCAGTAGATCCATATATATCATAAAACACATGAAATGTGCCACCTAGAGTTACACAAAGGGCAGTATATGTTGTGACACACCTGGTTCTTTTAGTCTTTACATCTTCTTCTACACTTAGAAAAGGTATCCTAAAATCTAAACATGTTTATACCATTTCAGTTAGCCATGGAAAACGACACAATTATTGTTATTTTTGGCTCCCAGTTTTGTTTTCGAACTAACCAGTATCCAAAGCAGATCAAATTTCATGACTCTGGAGAGCATTAAGCTCTTTCACTACGTTGCAGCTTTAGTAGTGTGTTTCCTGTGCCTGTGATAAGTGCTGTTTTATTCTTTACCTTCTTAAGTCTTCTTACCTTCTTACCTTCTTAAGCAGCTCAGACATCTGAACCACACTCTCCTGAGTTGTCTACATTTTCATCTCCTACATATGTGTAACTTAAAATGTTGTATGGAATTTTCTAAGTTGAGGTTCAAATTTCTTTGAATCTTCTTGTTTGTGTCTCATAGCAATTTATCATTCAGGATTCCTTCAAGAAATGTTGAATGGGTGGAGAGATACATTGATGGGTGGGTGAATGAATGAGTGGGTGAGTGGAGAGGGTGGATGTGTGGATAGAAGGTTGGATGGATGGGTGGGTGGGTGGGTGGGTGAGTGGGTGGGTGGATAGATGGATGAAGCGAAACCACAGGCATCTGAACACACAGACTTTCCTTTAGCCTGTTTTACAAGTTGACTACAGTGGGGCCTTGTTGTAACTGAAGGATAGCTAGACATTTTATCAGTATTTCGGAAGTTTGTTTTATGAAATTGAGAATCACTCTAATAAAATCTGAACTTTAAAACATATTTTATTGTGGATCAGACATGGTTATAATATTTTCACATTGTAGTGTGAATTATATATGGTGGTAAAATGTATGAACAACCCTTCCATCCTATAATGATTTCCAATCAAAGAAGGATAGTTGAAAATTTTAAACCAAAAAACAGAAGTACAGAAAATAATCCAAAACAGGCTTGCTGTGAACTTGTTTAATTTAATGCTCGCAAACGGCCCAATATCAACAGGTCTTCTCAAAGATTTGAAATGGTCTTAGAGGGATAGCAGTGCTATTCTGGAAGGTTAAACAGAATGTTTTATTAGCTTAGACATCTTGAACAAACTCTCAAGTAAAAATCAAACCAAAAGATTACAGTGCTGTGAAACTTCATTATTGTTATGCAGTGACATTATACTTTTGATATTATCTTTCTGCATTGATTGCATGTTCAGAACTTTTGAGGTTTTATTTTATGGAAGAACATAAAACTATGGTCATAGACCTAGAGAGATGACTCAGAGGTTAAGGGTACTAGCAGCTCTTACAGAGCATCTGAGCTTCAATTCTCAGAACCCACATCTGGCAACTCAAAACTGTCTATAACTTCAGTACCAGAGGAATCCTATATCTCTTCTGGACACTGTGGGCACTATACCCATGTGCACATAACCCCCCCAACATACACACACACACAAATTTAAAAATAAACATTTTTAAAAGTATGATCAAAATAATGAGAGGAAAGTGCATATCTGTCAAAAGGATTACTCTAAACAGACTTTAATTTATAGCTGAAATATATAAGTGGTTGGGGTGATTTGGGCATTTGGTACAAGGATAGTTGTTAATGTAGTCACTCTAACTTGGTAAATAAAGCATGCAGTTTTTTTCCTCCATCCCCTAGTAGTTGCTTTTGTCAATTTATGAAACTCCTATCTTCTTGATTTTACAGGAAGGACTCTTAACCACTAAGCTACCTCTGTGTAACCTCCATTCCTAAGTATTAGATTTTTTTCATACCACCTTTTATTGATTGATTAACTGATTGATTATTTTTATTTACATTTTTGTGAGGCCCGTAAAAGCCAGAAGAGGGCATGTGATACCCTACAGTTGATGCTAAAGGAAGTTGTAACCACCCACTATGGGTACTGGAACTAAACTGAGATCCTCTTCAGGAACAGCAAGTACTTGAAACTGCTGAACTATCTCCACAGTCCCCAGTTATCAGTGTATGGGAAACAAACATTTTAGAATTGTTATTACTAAACATAATAGTAATTTCACCCAACAGTAATGTACCAATGCAGCTTCTGCCAAGCCTGCCTTCCCTAAAGAGATTCTTTATGTACAGAAAATGAGCTAGTACCAACATTTCAGTGCACTGTGGATGCACAGGGCTGTTTAGCAGGATGGAGCCTAAATTACTTCTGAATTGGTGTGGCATCTTTGAATGTGATGAGTAGCCATCAATTTGTGCCAAGTCCCCTAGCTACCTCATCTTAAAGCCACTTCTATGAAAGCCAAAATGATAATTATATAATATATACTTATATATTAAAATATAATTATACAATTTGTCTGGGATTTTATGAAACTTCATACTTTTAAAGTTTCACCTTGCACGATTCTCCATGAACTGGGATGCTAGATAGGTGTGACCCAGAAGATAACGGTCATGGAAGCAGTAAAAATGTTAGTTCTACTGGAAGATGTAAAAGTTACCCAAAATGAGAGACTTCTCTTGTCAGACATGGTCTTCTCGTTCATTACATTACATTCACACTGCACACTTGTTCTCGATATACAGTCTTCTGATTTTCTTTTTGAGATAGACTCTCATCCTGTAGCCCACTCTAGCCTTAACCTTACTGTATAGCCTGGGACAGCCCTGAGTTCCCAGTGATTCCTCAGAGTACTCATGCTACCACATCTGAGTCAGTACTCCGGTGAATGATAACTCAATATCATCCCATTTTATCATCCTGATTCTATAGTAGACACTACGCTATCGGTGTCTACTGTACCGGAGGATTTGTCAAGACAGGGTGCCTGGGCCTTCTCTTTTATCTGATCCAGTAGAATGAGTATCTATGTTCTGGAAAAATGAGAATCAATTTGCAAGGACGTCTGTTTTAAGGTGATATATCTAGGGGATTGAGAGATAGTTCAGAAGCTAAGGAGAGCTTGCTGTTCTAGCGGAAGATCTGGGTTCAATCCCTAGCTCCCATGTTGGGTGGATGGCAATTACCTGTAACTCCAGGAAATTAAATACCCTTCTTTGTTTCAATAGGGGCCCACACATTGGGTGGCAAACACAAAAACAGGCACACATTCATACATATTAATAAAAATAAATCTAAAACATAATACGAGTACATCAGCCCGTAGCATTTTCTGTCCATCTTTTTCTACTCATCCTGGAAATACATTAGCATTATCTCTCATCAAGGGAAATCCCTCTCTGTCAGGCTTCTTTCTACTGAATTATCATCAAATACCCTCCCTTGTGCAGGCTTTCATGATATACAAGAGGGGACACCCTGACCTACAGATTGGAAAATCTTCCTTCTGACTTGCTATAAATGTCACTTACCATTTTATTTATTAGGTCAACTATGATGACTTGAGCAAGATAAATTGTCTGAAGATTCATGAAGATGAATACTTCATCATCCATAACGCACTTCTTGATGATTTTCTGGGGGAACATTAATTTTTGGTGCCTACATTTTGCAGAAACATATTAAGAAAAAAATGTCTGTACTAACACTGAATTTTTAATTGATATTTTAAGTTGGAGATCAAGAAAGACATTGCCTTCTGTAAATTTTTGAATACTTAATAGTTATTTAGCTATTTCATTAGAACTAATATATTAAGTTTTAATGTAGAATTAATTAAAATTGAGCTTTAAATTTTCTAGTTAAAAATAGGGGGAGACAACAGAGTGCTTACTAAGAATTTAAATGAAATTAATTTTATTTTATATACATAGAGTTTACAACACAGTTCTTCTACAGTTTGTGTGTTGGCTCATTGCCTGGGTAGCCTTAAAAGCCACCCCCTGCTACTGATTACATAGAAAGGAGAATTTTAGAATCTGGTCTGTTATGTGCTATTCTTTAATTGAAATTTTAATATATTAGTTCTAATGAAATAGCTAAATAACTAATGTTCCAAAATTTACAATTTTTTTCTCTAGCTTAAAAGATTAAAAAATTAATTTAATTACATTATCTAATGTATAATATATACTAATCTTTCAACTTCTTTGCAGTCATCTAAAAGCTTCTTCCATGCATGTGAAATAAAATGTTTTTTTTTATTCTTTCTGAGTTAGATCACAAGATTCTGTTGTGAAAATTCTTTCATCTGTGTATATCTATCGTCTGTTAATCATTCGTCTATGTATCTATCATCTATTTACCTGTATATCATCTGTTATCTATCATCTATCCTGTCTATCATCTACTTATACTCTCTCTGTCATCTCATCCATCTGTTTATGTATCTATTGTCCTCCAGCTGCACATCCATTATCTATACGTGATGCTGACAATAGAACCCGGGCTTCTCGAGTGGGAGACACACAGTTGTGCCCGCACTAAGCCACACGCCAGAGCCCCCACCCCCTTGTCTTCCTGGAGCCCCAAATCCTCCTTTGACTTGGTAGATGTGTTCTAACTGTGAGTTGCAACCTGGTAATTTTCCTTTGTGCTCCTTAAAACTGAAGTTACATGCAAAGACCAAACAGACAGCAATAAAAGTGCAGAGAGAGGTGTAGTGGTGCCTGCCTATATATAATCTCTGCACTTGGGATAGGAGCTGCAGTTCAAAGCCATGCTTAGCTCCATAGCCAATGCCAAGCCAGCTCTGGGTATGTGTGACCCTGATTCAAAACGGAATGAATGAATGAATGAGAAGGAAGAAAAAGAGAGGAGAGGATCAGGGAGAAGTTGGGAGGAAAGGAGAGGAGAGAGCTAGCCATCATTTCCATGTTTTCACAAATCAAAGGATTTACACCTAGTTTTGCCACATATCAAAGTCTTGTTATCACATTAATACTAAAAAATAATTCTGAAAATAATTGAATTTTAGTATCACCAACCCTTTCATTTTAAAAAATGTGTATTTGTAATGAAATATTATTCTCACTTTTCTGAAGCAAAAAAAATTGTAACATGATTTGTCTCAAATGTTAAATCACTTGTGACTTTCATATTGTAATGTTTACACAAAACTACCAAACATTAGGTTAGCAATAAATTTGCGGTAAAAGTGACCAAAATGAAGATATGACAACTAGCCAGAATGAAGATATGACCATCCTGAAATGCAGGACTACATGTGAACTGATTAGAAACAGAGGAGCTCCGAGCTGTATGTAAAACAGGAAACCAGGGTCGCCGTGGTCATACATGATGTGCAAGGACCAAACTCTTTTACTATCCATAAACATACAAATGGGGATGACTTTTTAAGCATGTGGTATCATCCACCACTGAAAATGAGACTAGACAATCTTCACTAAAGCATGGAAACTCACAAAAGTGCAATTTGCCAAGAACAGAACACTGTCAGTTACCTAAAGATACCCCTGCAGTGACAGCATTGTATACCGTTCCTTAGACCCCTGCTGTTAAAGGCAGGCTTTGATTTTTCCAATTTTCAAGTGAGGTCTGTCCAGTTAGAATACGATATGAAAGGATCTGGAAAGTGTGACATGAAATCAAGCAAAGGAGTGAAAGAAACAGCTATGAAGTAAGAATCATGTGGTTGGTTGCTTTTCAGTTTATGCCTTTAGATCTTTAAATGCTTTAGTTTTCTATGTGTGTGACTGTGAGTTTAGGTATAGTGGGGTAGACCAGGTACTGCTGAGTCCGAGGGTGGCAATGTCATGCTGTCTCCTCAGAAAGGCCTTCCAAATCATCACTACACACCAACATGGCCCAAATTCCATAGTCTTGCATCTCTTTTAGTGCACGTAACGTGTAATGATTTTTCTCTGCAAGAGGACACAACCTTTCTGTGCTGTGTTCACAGTTTGCTCCCGATGTCTAGCAAAGTACTTGGTACATTGTAGCTAAATAGTTTTGCATAAATTTGCATGTATATGTATCTACATATATGCATGTATATGTACATGCATGTATATGCCCACACAGATGGGTGTGAGAGCAGGTAAGCATATGTATCTCATGAGGTACGTACCAGTAACTACAGGCAACAAAGCACATTTGGAAACAACATAAATCTCATATCCATAGAGACAGCTTCATTTAGATACCGTTACCATCCCAATATAAAATCTCACTTGTAGTTATGAAGTTTGCAGCATCCGGATTAGTGGTATTGATGTGGATTTTTATGAGTGCTTTTTTTTTAAGCTAGATGGGGATACTCAGATTCCACAAGTGGACAAGAGGCAGGACTTGCACTCTAGCATGACTGCACCCTAGACTCTGTCCTCTACTGGGGGAGTTTTAGAAGAGGCAGACAGGTGTTTGTGCTCATTCTGGTCTCCAGGAAGAACAAAGACAAGAACCACACAAATCTTCTGTGTGATGGGAGAAGTCCTTCTGTGTATATGTTTGTCTGATTGGTTGATAAATAAAGAACCTGTTGGCCAGTAGGGAGCAAGATAGGTGGGACTAGGAGTCGAGGAGGATTCTGGGAAATGTAGTCAATAGTGGAGGGTCACCATGTGATTCCAGGAGGAGAGGACACATGAAGCTGCGTCCTGGGTAAGAAAGAACTCATAAAAATATATATTAGTAATTATGGGTTAATAATTAAGTCAGAGCTACCTGACAAGAAATCATAGCAAACGATCAACAGCATTTTAATTAATATAGTTTCTCGTATGTTATTTGGGGTCTAAAGCAGCGATGGGACACAGGCAGGAATCTCACAACACCACCTCCTAGCTTCTGGATGCTGGGATTAAAGGTGTGTGTCACCACTGCCTGATCTCTATAGCTTGAGGCTGACTTTGCTTTTCTGAATCCCCGGGCAAGCTTTAATATATAATAAATAATACATCATTACAAGTCTGTCCATGCTTTGGATGTGCTTTGGTAGCCTTTGACATTCTTTGGCCTGTGGGAAACTCGCCCTAAACTCTGTTCATTTTTACTTGCCTTTCTCTGTATGTGCTTACCAGATTGCCTCTCTGTAGAAACAAAGCATGCATTGCATGAGGGTCACCCTAATGAGCTCATTTTAATTCCATTGCTCTTTGAAGACTCTATCCTCAAATAAGGCCACATTCTGACTTACTGGGCATTAGAATGTCAACCTATAGATTTGGGGAAGAGAATCAGATACAGCTGGGGTTTGTGTGATAGCATCTCCACCATATTTAAATGAGGCTTCCATTTACTCAGAGTCCAGTTCTATCCCTTGGGTGTGGTGTTTCTGTCTCCTTTAGGCCCAGACATCTCCCAATTTAGATGCTAATGTTTGAGCCTATGCACCTTTGTTGACAAAACCTAGCAGGTATTTAATGAGAAGCGTCTTTACTGTCTTCACACTAAAACAGACAGTTGAAAAGGCTGCGTTTTGCTAAGTTGCTCATGCGAGTATATGTCACATCAGTCCACTAAAGGTTATGTGATGGGTGTGATAAGCACATACTCAGTTTCTTTCCAAGAATAAGTTGTGCTGGTTTTTTAATTCAGCATCCCCCACAGATTGTGCTGCTCTTGGCCCCTCTAGTCCCTTTTCCCATGAGCAAGTGTTTCATGAAACAAATGTTTCCAATTGTCATCCTTCATGCACTACAATCCGGAGTGACTGCGGTGACACTTGGGTACTATTTGCCAATCTCAGTCACAGGCTCATTTTGTCTGCCTCTTGCCTTCTAAGACACCATGTGTTTCAGTTGTCTTTCAAGTTCCTGTGGTGAAATGCCTCACTAAAGCAGCTTCAAGAAGGGCTGTTTGGGCCTGCAGTTTGAGGATATGGGCCATCCGAGGGGAAAGGCATGCTGGCAGAAATGTGGGGCAGTTGATCACTGTGCCTCGGTCATGAATCAGAGAAACCAATGCTGCTGCCCGGCTCACTGTCTGCTTTTTTATTAGGGTTGAAACCTGAGCTCATGGGGTGGTGCTACTCCTATTTATATCAGATCCACAGTTTAAACTTTCTGAAGACATTCTCATAGATGCACCCAGAAGTGTGTTTCCATGGATGTACCGAGAAGTGTGTTACCACGGTGATTCTGATGACGATCAACCAGTGTACTGTGTAACACTGTCATGTGTTCATGTCACATGTCCTGACACTCAAGACTGATTCCTCATAGCCTGCCAGGAGAACCCTATCTCATCACACATGTGCGTGAACATGGATGTGTGTGTGTGTGTGTGTGCATATATGCATGTGTGCGTGCGAGTATGTATGTGTGTGTCATACTATATTTCCAGGTGCCATTTCCTGAATGAGTGCATTTTTGGTTTTGCTGCTGTTCTTTTTTAATGGCCCTGAGTGCATACTCTACCACTGGGCTATACCTCAGCCCCAAATGTCTTTTATTCACTTAATACAATAATTCAGGCCTTATCATAGGTAATGTCTTATTACATATCAGTAATGTTCTAAGACTTGACCTGCCATGCAGAGCAAACAGTTGCCAGGCAAGAAGATGATGTAGGCCAAGGCCTTTTGACGGGGAGAAAAGCACTAGAAATGCCTCCATAGGGTTGTTTATTCACAAAGGAAATGGCAAAGCTTCAGCAAACAGCCTACTGTTAGGGATATAGAAATGGGACCATGCAGATTAGCTCAAAACTTAACACATTAAATCAGAATAATTAAGATCTGGTGGTGAGGTAGCTTAGCTGGTGGAATGTTTACCTGACATGCGTGATAGCCTGGGCTACGTCCCCAGCACCGCATCCCCTGGACATGGTGTCACGTGCCTACAATCCCAGAATTTGTCTGAGGTGGAGGTGGAAAAGTCATTCCTTGGCTGCATAGGGAGTTCAGGGCCAGGAAGGGTCTTTTGAGATCTTGTTGACAAAAACTGGTGTCGCGTCTGCTGCGCGGCCTGTGTCCGAGAACGTGCGGAGGGTGTCGGGGATTGACAACACAGAGACTTGCTCAACGATGTAAAGAAAACTTTAAGCAGGCCCCAAAAAGGTTCAAGAAAACTTCCCCCAAGAAAGGCTCCCACCAGAGAAGCTTCTGCTCTCTCCTCTCCCCTCGCTGGTTCTGCCCTGACCCCAGAAACTGATCTGGGTGTGGCAGAAGAGGCGGTTAGTCTTTGGACAAGGTCGAGCTCAGGGTGGTTTCTGCCGGCAGGCCTTTCCCAGGAACTTAATGCCCCCAGGCATTGTATTGTTTTTAGTAAACATGTTTTTAGTAAACATTGTCTTACAGCTGCCTACTCCCAGGCAGAAGGGGAAGTGGGTCTCTGCTCAAGGTCTGGTGTTCCCACAATTCACCCCTTTTTATTTTTAAATGAGGCACTCCTGGCTTAGGTCAAGTAGGGTCACCCTCCCTTTCCCGTCCTTGGGGGACCTTGAACCCCTGTCTTAGGTGGGAGGGGTCTTCCCCACAAGTTGCCCGTCGTCGGAGACACCACAACTTTAAATCATCTGTAACCAACCTTCATGGCTATCGGGATTGCCATGGGCTAGGCTAAGCAATACTTGGTTACAGATCTCTTGCCTCTGGAACAAGGCACGTTTGAGCCCGGCATAAAGCCAGAATGCCTACCGCCATTGCCACCATTCCCAGGACCTCCATTGACATAGCGCCTCTCCATCACCGTACCCATCACCAGATCTGGGCCATAACATTCTACCAGCCTTCATCTGTTACAAGGGTAGCATGTACGTGATTTACATTCTGTTACAAGGGTAACCCGCATGTGACTTAGATTTACAATTTGATAAAGTTTACAATTGTTCCAAGATCTGCTCAGGAAAGCATTTAGAAAGTGCACTTGCACAGATACATTAGGTACAATCATTGATGTTACACATGTAGCATTATGAAAAATATGAACAATAGGCTTGTTGCACTATCCACAGAGCACCAATTTGTTCCTGTGGTGATGCAGTTTGTTGATTTAACATCAGCTGATTATGCGACTTGAGTCAAAGTCTCCTTTTTGTCACATTAGGACAAGTTGCATCTCTCTAGAAAAATACACTGGCCTAGTCGTGATTCCAGAAACAGGAACCATCAAGTCTGATATTTCAAGTGACCATGTCCTGTTCAATTACTGAAAAGAGGCTTTTGCCCCTCATCACAGTCCATACGAATGTCCAAATATTTTAAATGGGTCCTTTTTTCTCTGTTGGCTTCACGATGAAAACTCTCATGGGTCCGGAAAGTTGATGCAGCAGGTCTGTTGAGAAACTGGAAATCTCGAACCGACTGTTTTCTTTCTTTCTTGGGCTCTAGATTCGATGACATCAAGGGTCAGGAACACTGATTTAGGAGATCTCACTCAAACTGGCTTAGGTAGGCTCCCATGGTCTCAGGTCCAGTTTTTCTCTGCTCCATGCATCTCACTAAATGGTCTGACAGCTGCCGAAGCTTTATTCTTTTCCTGCAAGAAAACACAAACATGCCCTCGACCCCAAATTAGGGTCTTCTCCACTGTCTAGTGCATGGGTGTCTCCATTTGACCTGAGCAATAGTTGCTCAAGTTCCATCATGTCAGAATCTGTCTGAAGCTCACTGGCATTCACATTATAAAATTTTTAAATGAGGAGTGTATTATTTGATGAGTCATGTGGGGACTGGGGACATTATTCCCCCTTTTTTATTTTCTAAAAAATTTTTTTTGAACTGTTGAAGCTGGACCATAATAGTAGAAGGATTTGTCTACCCTCCTTGGTTGACTATCTAGGTAATGGGATTACTATTAGATTATTTGTAGATGCCCATTAAAAAGGACATCTCCATTAAATATTTCCCAAAAACTTCTGAAAATCACTCAAAGATTGTAAACTATACTGTGTCCAAATAACTTTTGAAAATTATTTGAAGTCTGTGAGCAGTCTTTCCCAATCTAACCTATAGAGCTCTCACTAGCTGACAAGGCCTTATTTGTATCTTAAATTTTTCTGTTAAAACATTAACAGACTGGCTGGATGTTCCTTTTGTCTATATTTAAAGCAATCTAGGTAGCTTCTTAACTATTTTTGAAGGGATTTAAGTATCCTTTTAATCATATAAGCAGTTCACACTCACGCATTCACAATCACATTTCATACATACCGGTGTGGCCACACCATACATTCAGAACATACATGCATCTTTCAGTCATCCTTTTTCCCTAGGTCATGATTAGTCTGTTGCAATGAAGCTTCCTTAATTGAAATCTATGTAAAAGAACAACTCCAGCCAATCCTTGAACTAAGAGGTTAAAAAGTCCTGTATGTTCTTTATCATTCCTCCATTTGAGCTACAGTCATGGGGTACAGCCGTACCTACTCCTTGTAACTCTGTAGATGCAAGGTAGAGAGGCCAAGCTTTTGGCCAAAAGTTTTTAGAGATGACTCACAAAATTGACCTTAAATGCAAACAAAATTTTCCATTCTATATACCTTTGTCTTTTTCTTTTTCTTTACTTAATACCAGTACCTCTTTACTGTTACAAAATTTTTTTTCCCATTTTTTTTTTAAGTCAGGGTTTCTCTGTATTGTTTGAGGCTGTCAGTCCAGCCTGGCCTCGAACTCACAGAGATACGCCTACCTCTGCCTCCCCAAGTGCTGGGATTAAAGGCGTGTGCCACCACCGCCCAGCTTGTTACCAATTTTTTTTTCTTTGTAGTATTTGGAGGCTGTCTTGGAACTTGCTTTGTAAACCAGGCTGGCCTTGAACTCAAGAGATCTGTCTGCCTGTGTCTCCCGAGTACTGGGATTAAAGGCGTGTGCTGCCAACGCCCGGCTATTCACCCATTTTCAATCCAACTTTCAACCCAGGATGTTCCCTCATAAAGGCGTGTTGGGATTAAAGGCGTATGCCGCTGGTATTAAAGGCGTATGCCGCTGGCAATCTCTTGGATTCCCCTACTTTCTGACCCTGGTATCAGGCTTAGGAGGGGGAAACTCAGAATGTCTAGTTTCTGACTTTTTAATCTCATTGGCGGCAGCCGCTCCCAATGTATTATTGGTGTTATAAAATTTGATGAACAGGGAGCTGGAATGACTAACTGGCATCAACATGGGGGGAATCCTCACCAACGCCCATATTTCCCTTACCTGAGTGTTCAGCAATGGTTGGATCATCTTTATCATGGTGAGCATTCCTAGTATCCGGAGTAGTATTGGGGTCGACATGCCTGATGCACCGTTCGGGGACCCAAATAGGCTTCTCACTTCCTGGAGGGAAAACACAAACAGCCCCTCGGACCCTAGCTAATAGGGGGGGTGGGTGGCTGCCATTTTCCTGTAATTAAGTCCTTCCATCTGACCCATCCCAAGGACTGGGAGGGTTTGTTCCAATGTCTCTCCATAGCAGACAAATTATTACGGTCTATGGTCAAAAAATTTAAAATGTAAAGTATGGTGGATAACTGAATATTGGGGGAGGTAACATACTCCCCCTTTTTTATTTTCTTAAAATACTGTTTGAGAGTGGCATGGGTGCGCTCCACAATAGCCTGTCCCGTGGGGTTGTGAGGAATACCAAAAGAATGGACAATGTGATGTTCCCTGCAAAAGGCAGCAAAGCGATTGCTGGCATAGGCAGGGCCATTGTCCGTTTTTAGGGCATCGGGTACGCCCATGTAGGCAAAGGCCTGCAGGCAATGAGAAATAACATCTTTAATTTTCTCTCCTGAGTGGAGAGAGGCAAAAATCAGTTTAGAATATGTATCCACCGAAACATGCATGTATTTTAATTTTCCTGCCTGCGGCAGGTGAGTGACATCCATTTGCCAGAGATGGTTGGCCCTGAGGCCCCGGGGATTTACCCCCTCATTGGGAAAATTATGATAAGGAGCACAATCAGGGCACTGAGAGGTAATCTGTGTCGCTATGGATAAGGGGCATCCAGTGTGAAATTTAATGGAGCGGGCATTTAGATGATACCGCTCATGGAGCTGGTGGGCAAGCTGCTCCTGAGTAAATAAGACCCTAGGGCGGGTCAAGGAGTCAGCAATTTGATTGCCCTGGGCAAGGGGCCCTGGAAGGTTAGTATGTGCACGAATAAATCCCACATAAGCAGGGTGGATGCGCTGCCAAATAAGATGTTGGAGCTGAACTAATAAGGAACGAACCTGGGAGGTTGGAAGAACATATGGAGAAGTTTCTAAAGGTCTAACAATGTTGGCAACATAAACACTATCAGTATATAAATTAAAGGGCTCTCCCTCAAACATTTGGAAAGCCATCAAGCAAGCAAACAACTCGGCGGCTTGTGCTGACATCTGCCCTATGGGTACCCTCTTCTGCACTTGAGAAGAAACCACCACCGCGAAACCCTTGGAGGAGCCGTCTGTAAAGACTGAGCGAGCTCCAACTAGAGGGTTCTCCTTTAAAATCTTGGGAAAGATCACAGGGTGTTTTTTGAAAAAAGACATCAAGGGGCTGTTGGGATATTGGTTATCAAACTGAGCGCCTGTAGATGTAATAAACAGGGTCCACCCATCATGGAAGATCTGTAGATGTTCCACCTCCTCCTTACCATAAGGAAGGATAATTTTATCAGGACTCTTTCCAAAGGTTTGAATGCTAAACTTGTGCGCCTTCCACAACAATTGTAAAATGAGATCATAGTAAGGGGTCACTACCTTCTTAGGGGAGGCTGACAAATGTACCCAATAAATAGGACCAGTCTGCCAAAACACGGCAGTGGGCGAAAAGCTAGATGAAAGTACAACCAGAACAAGGGGCTGCCCATAATCTATACGCCGAAGGTGGGCTTGTTCTATACTTCTTAACAACAATTGTAGGGCTTCCCTGGCCTCTGGGGTAATCTGTCTAGGGGACGTTGGAGCAGGATCCCCAGGAAGAATATCATAAAGCGCTTTAAGAGCCCCTGTTTTCATAGAAAGAGAAGGACGAAACCATTGCACCTCTCCCAAAAATCCTTCTAGGGTTTTAGACTTGACTGCAGTCCCATGTTCTTTAAGTAACTTTTTTAGTTGATACTGCAATGATTCTAGCTTCCCGGAACTATTCCCCATAGTTTCTTAACCCCGTCCACTTACCTCACTTTCACGATCTCGGTAGGACCTCCAATTGTCGCGTCTGCTGCGTGGCCTGTGTCCGAGAACGTGCGGAGGGTGTCGGGGATTGACAACACAGAGACTTGCTCAACGATGTAAAGAAAACTTTAAGCAGGCCCCAAAAAGGTTCAAGAAAACTTCCCCCCAAGAAAGGCTCCCACCAGAGAAGCTTCTGCTCTCTCCTCTCCCCCTCGCTGGTTCTGCCCTGACCCCAGAAACTGATCTGGGTGTGGCAGAAGAGGCGGTTAGTCTTTGGACAAGGTCGAGCTCAGGGTGGTTTCTGCGGGCAGGCCTTTCCCAGGAACTTAATGCCCCCAGGCATTGTATTGTTTTTAGTAAACATGTTTTTAGTAAACATTGTCTTACAGCTGCCTACTCCCAGGCAGAAGGGGAAGTGGGTCTCTGCTCAAGGTCTGGTGTTCCCACAAACTGGTGTGTGTGTGTGTGTGTGTGTGTAGGTGTGTGTGTGTGCTAAAGATCATGCTGAAAGCAACTTTGGGAGGAAAGTGTTTGTTTGGGCTATGTGTCCCCATCACAGCCTATCATTGAGGGCAGTCAGGGAGGACAGGGAATTCATGTCAGGAACCTGGAGGTAGGAACTGAGTCAGAGTCTATGGAGGAATACCGCTTCCTGGCTTGTTCCTTTGGCTTGCTCAGCTTGCTTTCTTATACAACTCCAGATCACTTCCCCAGGAGTGGCACTATCCACAATCGGCTGGGCCTGGCCACATCAATCATTGATAATAAAAAGTAATGACCCAAAGGCCGATCTTATGGATGTCTATTTTATTTTTCTCTCAATTGAGTATCTCCCTTCCCAGGGGACTGGCATTTGAATCAATTTGACAATGCATAACATGTGTATGTTTGTTTATATTTCTCTCTCTCTCCCTCCCTCCCTGTGTGTGTGTGTGTGTGATATACTTAGTATTAGAGAAGTATCTTTCCATCAACTTAAACTCAAATTTTTGATGCATTCTCAATTGCATGTGCCACCAAATCTCATGCGTGGGGAACTTAGTCTGCAGTCCAGCCGTGTTGAAGGTAGCACTTCTCATAGGTTATTACATCCCTTGTCAGTGGATTAGTTCTGCTCTCATGACAGCATGTCCATTGTGGTGTAAGTAGGTGGCTTATATGAGGGTGAGTTTTCCCTTTGCTTTCTCTCTTTCTCATACATGCTCTTAGGACATTTTGTATTCTGTCATGGGATCATGCAATTCAAAAGTCTTCTTACCAGATTCTTAACCTTCTAGACTTGAAAGAAACATCTCTTCTTTGTAAATTCCCCAGTCTCAGGAATTCTGTAATAGCATCAAAAATTGGACAATAATACCATATTACCATATAATAAGCCACCTCCTGGGACCTCTGTCTAAACCATACATTTTATGAATTGGGTTGAAGGATTGGGGTGAGGTGTGAGGATTTGCTGAGTAGCTTCTACACAGCTCAAGTACATGTCCTGTTTCCCTAAAAGTTGTATTTAGAAAGAGAAAGGGCATGGAGGGACAGAATGCAATACTTTAGTACTTTCCAAAGACCCTAGTAGATGGAAGTTGGAACGGATAACAACCAAGAATGGCTGAGCTCTTCAGGGAGAATTCCACAGAGGTTGGCAGCTTCAGAGGATGAGTTGGTTGGGATGAGAGAGCTAAAGGACCACTTTAGAGCTGATCCAGCCATCACACTGGTGATATTAAAAATACCCAAGGCTCAAAAGTGTTTAGTGAATTTAAACCTGTGATCATAGCAGTCATTAATCAATGCACATTTTGACAGGGTTGGGCCTTTTGGTTCTTTTCTGTTGCTGTTTCTATTGATCACAGGGATAGGGAAATCACTGCAAATTGTTTTGCTATTTATTTTTGCAGCACTGAGAGCAATTGTGTATGCTAAGTCAGAGGAGTAAATGCGCACCCTACTATTAAAGTAATTCTCTCCCACCCCTTGACTGTGCACTCACATGCTAGGTTCCTGTCAAATATGCAAATAAACCTCATTTCCTAACAGTCGAAGCTAATGGCATAAATTAAACTCTTGGATTCAGTTCTGGCTTTAGCAACACTAACCCGTAAAAGACAGTTTCACAATAAAAACAGTCAATAGAAAAAAAGAAAGTCTTGCCCTCTTCCTGCCTTCAGAGGCAAATGGAGGGTTTCACTATCAAAAAAAATTATAGCTTCCAGGTTTGTTTATCACTGAGATTTTCAAACAGCCGTCCTTACAATGAAATAATTTGGGTTTGGGAAAACTAGCGGAAGACTGTTATTTCTAAATTTCTTTTTAAAATTATGTAAAGCACTCACAATATTGGATTTAATCCCCAATGTAACAAAGGCAAGCTAGAAATAGTTTGTCACCATGACAAATGTACTAAATGTAACAGGGGTGGAGGCAGCAATGTAAAACCAAATGAAATCCTTCTTGATGAAAATTATCAGAATTTGCGGAAGATCCTAGGGTTTTATTTTTCTTAATGTGTTTTCATTCGGTTCTACTAGATGGGTCATTAAATAGCAAGGGACCTGTAATACTGATACAGGTCACCATGTTGGGATGTTACAAAAGGAAATAAGCAGAACTTGTATCATAGCTTAGAGCTGAGTCAACTTCTTAGTCCATCCATCTGATTGTCTCTATTCCCTGCTGATACTTTGTTACAAAATTTAAACACTGAACATTGAAACTGAATAGCACACTATAGCTCGCCATTTTTTTCTTTGAAAGGAACGTGGAATATATATGTGCACACACATTTCTAAGTGTAAAATTTATACAGAAATTATGGAATACCAGAATTTAAAAGTCAGAATTATAGATTATTAGTATTGGAAAGCCCTTCACCAAGTAGTAAGATGTATAAAGCTCCTTGGAAATATTTAATTTTATATCCTTGAAAGTATAGTCTTGAAGTACTTTGGAGAATTTCTTTTCCTCAATTCTTGGCAAGTCTCCAATCATTCGAAGACTTCTATAAACACACAAATATATTTTTCTCTCCAATTTAAGTCCTGTGAAATTATCTTTCCATGACCAATGACTTTAAAGCTGAATTTAAAAGAAAATTGTATTTAGATATAGTCATTTAGTAAATAATTCATTCTGAGTTACTAATAATTAAGCTAGTTTGAAAGGATTATAAGATCTTGAAATAGTGGAATTATAATATTATAAATAGATAACTAACCCATAAATGATTTGTCATCATTGGCCCAGGCTAACATCTGTAGCGATCCATGTCTCACCAAGATGCTGATGTTTTTACAGCGATGCATTTGAGGTCATAGACAAGTGCACTTTTCCATCGTGCTTTTGTGGATCTGCAGTAGGAAATATTTGTTTTAATGTGATTCTTAGCTGCATGCAAAAAAAATAATTGCACTGAAGCTGGAAAGAGGACTCTGTGGTTAAAAGCACTGGTTGCTCATACTAAGGATGTGGCCTAGGTTTCTGTCACCAACTTGGTGGCTCGACTCATCTGTAACCCCAGTTCCAAAAGATCCAGCACCCTCTTCTGGATCACAAGGGCACTGTAAGCATATGTGTACAAACATACATACCGATAAACATAATACACATAAAATCAAAATAAATAAGTCTTTTCTAGAAGCAATTATACTGTGGTAGACAAATTTATGATCTAATATAGACATATACTATTAAAAGGCTCTGTGTTTGAAATGATATTCTTCCCACAATATTTTCTGTATGTAAGGAAAGAGCTACTTTTAGAAATCACTAAAACTTAATTCTTCTTGTAATAGTACTCTGGCCACTCCCCTCTCCCAAGAACTCTAAGATTCTACACAACGGTTTAGAAATTTTACATTTAATCCCTGGTTCTTCTCTTTTCCTTTCCCCTCATTGTCTGACAACCTGTTTTCATAGCTTCACAAATATTCCCAGGTAAACAGATTTCAACCAAATCTGAATCCAAGCTTATTGGTGTCACCTCTGAACTGAGATTCTGAAGTTGTCCTCTGGACTCCTGCTTTGCCTTAGTCACAGGATAAGAGCTGCTTACACTGCGAGCTTTATTGTAAAACCTTTTAAAGCTCCCACCGTTGCTATAGTTTCAATGCATAAGCACTTCAAATTTGAATGCCATCAGGTGTGGGTATATAATTTTCCAGGTCATTTCAGTGTGTCGCTAAGGACTGACTTTTCTTGTGCTGCCTTAACTCCTGTTGGTTGAGTTCATTAGAAATGACAGTGATCTCTTTAAATTGAACTTCAGTGGCAAGACAAAGGAAAGTTAACAGTTAAGGGCACAGACTATATAGAGTCAGCAGCAGCCAGGAATCATGCCCAAGTCTGATCCCTCAATAGATGTGAGATAGAAAGTGGCTAAAACACTATGAGCTCATGAGAAAACTATGTCTAAGCTTAGCAACTCCTAACCAGAGTGACATGAGGACTGAGTGACATCAGGTACAGGAAGAGCACAGACTGGCCCGTGGTGGTGGAAGATGAACCCTCTATAAATGCTATTTTTCATATAACTTATCATTAATGTTGATTGCTTGTTCTCTCATTGACTGACGTTCTAAGAAACTATCAGAGTTCCTATAAAAATGGCTTTTGTTTCTGGAACCTGCAAGTCCTATGAGGAACACAAATGGTAGAGGTATTTGTTAATCCTGTTAGCCAGAGAAGGAGAGTGGACTTCAAGTCTATGAAGAACTGTGAAGGGCAAGAGGAGATGCAGGGACGACTGCCTTGAGTCTGGTGCACAGGGAAAGCTTTCTAAAGCTCACAGTGCCCACATGTCAAAGGGATTAGCCTGGGAATTCCTTGTTTTGAAGGAAAGACTCCTAAAAGGTGGGCGGAGGGAGGAAGGCTATGGTCAGCATGTAATATAAATACGTTAATAAATTAAATAATAAGAAAGAAAAGACACCCCCACACACACACAAAAATCTGGCGGTCCTCTGACCTGCTCCATTGTGAGTCTGGGTGGTAAGAGTAACAGTTGAGGACTGGCCTGGTTGCAATGGGATGGTGTGGGGTGTCTGGTGTGCTACTCAGTATCGAGACTTGCAAAAAGCCCTGCCTGTCCCCTTGCCCTGCTTCCCTGCTTGGCCCCTCTCTGCTCTCTTCAGTAGTGAAAGGTAACAGTTCAGTTTGGACGTGGGCTCACACCCTTTCCCTTCTCTGTACCTACACTTGCTAGGTCCCTTGTTCTTCCATTTCTTCCACAACTAGGAGGCAACACAGGCTAACCTCCTAGGATGCAGATAAGCCACCATTTCTGCCTCCCTGGAATCCACAGTTCTGTGCAGGGAGGGGGGGCAGGCACAGCCAGCAGTAGACACTAAATTAGCATATGTGTACCAGGCATTTGCAAAGCTGCAGGGAAGGCCTTTGTGAGGAGAAAGTGCTAAACTGAGCCTTCAGGCATGAGTAGGAAGGGATACCCAAGATGAACAAAGGGAGCTGCATGGTCTGAGGGGCACAGTGACAAACAACCTGTTAAGAAGGAAAAGTTCCAGGGACTTCACACACAGAAGGGGAAGTGTTAGGTAGGAGCTGATGAGGAGATAAGGAACTCAGGGCCAGGTGCCTGTGTACCCTTGTCATTGTCCCTTTTCAGTGGGGCCAAGAGGACTGGGGAGAAGGGTCGGCGAGGAGGTCTGAGTACTTGCTGCACTTGCAGGCAACCTGAGTAGTTACCTTCCTGATTCAGGCAGGTAACTCAGCTCCCTGTAACCCTGGGGACCTGGTGCCTCTCTCCTGGCCAATGTGAGCACTGTTCTCTCTCTCTCTCTCCTTCTCTCTCTCTCTCTCTCTCTCTCTCTCTCTCTCTCTCTCTCTCTCTCTCTCTCTCTCTCTCTCTCTCTCTCTCTCTCTCCGTTACACACAGCACACACATAAATGCACACACACACACGCATACATATGGAGTAGGAAGAGAGGGGGAGAAGAGAGGAGAGATTAAAAACTAATTCTATCATTTAAAAAAATCAAAGCTCAGAAACCTAATCCTTTCCACTTCACCAACTCTCCCTCATATGTTCTTTCCTGCCATCTGCTTTTCTATTAATGATGCTGTTATCACCCTCAGGTGAGCTCTAATAAGATTAGTTTATTAAATTAGGTGGAGCTACTGAAGAAAATTCACATTGATGTGACACATCCATATCTTTAAAAAGCAAATGGATCATCATGAGAAATTGTGGTGGTGTTTAACTTTCAGCGTTAGGAAGTTTAGGAGATTTTAAAGGTGATTATAAAAACTGAGGAAAGGCTGAGTGTGATACCAGAGGATCCAGGCAACCCCAAGATTAGCAAGTGCTTATTGATCAGCCTTTTCTTAATTTAATGTCCAATTAGAAATAAGGACCAGCGATGGGCATTAAACCATAGGGTCTCTTCAAGTGCATATTTTCTTCACTGTTCAGGAGCCCTCCATCCAATCAGCTTTGGTGAGGCCATTTGACTATTGTTGAGAATAATGGCGTGCGCTGACCATTCAGCTTCTGCTTCAGAACCAAAGAAAGGCCTAGGTAACATCTACACAGCATTACTGTGTCTTTTCATGTGATGTACACTGACTTTTTACTAACAGGTTTCCAAATTTGCATTTGATGCTGCCCCTTCTACTGTTTGTTTCTTCGACTAAAATAGCCAACATTCACTTGGTCTCTTTGACTTTTGTCTGATAATGTAAAAAAAAAAGTTCTTCATAGACCATGCCTAACAAAACAGTGGATTGCATGGCATCAGCATTGAAATACTAATCTGTCCATCCGGGTTCCTAGGGAACTACCTGGGAAAGCATGTGTGATGCATAAATTTGAAGCCAACATAGTCAGTCTGGGGCCTGCAGGCATGCTTTGGGCTGGCATAGTGCTGGCTTTGGGCTGGCTTAGAGAATGGGTGGAACCAGAATTTAGATTAATACTTTTCTTTAACACCTCTGGCCTCACACTCCATACAATCTGAACACTCACACTCACTCACACACACACACACACACACACACACACACACACACACAAACACACAAGAATAGAAAAGGCTTTAAATTTTCTTGTCCAGAAATAGTTTATTCACTTGCTAACTGAAAAGGGCAGATACCACTTAGAGTCTAATGTTCAAGCTTTTCCCTAAAATGCAACAGACAAGAAATAAAGAAAAAAAATCTGGTTTCATAGGTTGCTCTGCCCCTGTCCTCTTCAGCTAAGAGCTGGAGATTTTTGCCAGGGAGGAGGGGAGAGTGGGGCTGGAGGGGGCGGAAGGGAATGATGAAGAAGCCAGTGGGAGCAGTTGTTTTTCTGTGCTTGCTGACGTCAACGAAATTGCCAGATGGCATTTGAATGCTTTGCAAAAAGACAGGAGCCTTTTATTGCAGCTGTTGCAAGGGCTTTCATTCGCTTGCATTCCCAGAAGTGGTCTGATGCTTTCTCTCGCTGTGGGAGTGATGAGGGGCTCTGTACCTTTCCAGACCCGGAGGCTGTTTGCTAGGATGCTTTTACCTTAAGTTGCTCTGATAAGGGACATGTGCTCATGCTCGGGGACACCATGCTTCAGTCAGTTCCTAAGGGGGCATGAGCTGCTCTGCTCTAGTCAGGGTTATAATCTGATCATTCAGAAAGTGCACCCTCTCCAAAATGGTTTCTGAGGTTTCTGAGCCTGGGGGATGCCCTTGGTAGCACCAGAAGGGTCTAAGGTGACAGCAATCGGGTATACGACATGGTCTGTGGACAGCAGAATGCCCTATGTGCAAGGATAGAGCACTTATGAACAATGCTGTCTCAGAAGCCCTGTGTGCTCTATTTGGGGAATCAAAAGAAAGGGGATATTGAGAACCCCTGAGCATGCATGCTTGAAGGAAGGAACAGGGCTTGCAAATGGCGGGAAGCTGAGTCCTCTTCAAACTCTCTGGACTGGTGGATCCGTCTTCAAAGCTCGCCCTTTCCCACTGCCTCAAACCGTGTAGCTTACTTTCATGCCTGGAATTTGTCACGCTTTTAATTCATTTTGTTATCAAGTGTGTTTGTTTGATTTCATTTTTTGTTTGGGGTAGGGTTTTGGAAGTGGTTTTTGTTTTCACAGTGTACGAGTTTCTGGGACAGTTAATTGGATGAACTGGTTTCCAGGGCCAGTTTAAAATCGGAAAGCAGTACAAAGTTTTTTACACCAGAAAAATCTTTCTGTCACAGTGTGACTGTAACTTGAATTTTTCATAGTAAATAATTTGGCATATTCAACGTGGCCTGGACTGCATTCCCTAGGTTTCCTTCTGTTATCTGAAGTCAGCAGTGTGAGGTATGTCACAGGTGCAAGCCGTGGTGGCAGGGCTGGCATCTGTGGCTTCTGATGAAGTAAGAAGCGGCGTGAAGACAGTGGACACCACACCGAGGCTCTGAAGACAGAAAGGCTTCAGAGTTGTTATACGGGTGTAAGGAGGCGGCGCTGCTGGTAAACTATCTACCGTGCAAGCATTTGGCCCTTATTTTGACCCTCAGAACACACCTTTAAAAAACATCCAAGCATGGTAGACCATGGCTCTAATCCCAGTGCTGGGTGCAGGAAGAGCAGGTGGAGATAGGCTTATCCCTCAGGTTCACTGGTCAGCACTGCGGTTTGATCAGTGATCTCTGAGCCAGTGAACGTCCCTGTCTCAAAAACAAGATTGGTGGCTCCAGAGGTTGCCACTCAAGATTGACCCATGGCCTTCATGTGCACATACATATACACATACAAACTGCATACAACCCCATCATACGTGTTGCCTTGTCATGATGACATAGGCTGTTGTAATAGATCCTTACAGTGGGAATGATTATCTGTGTGCAGTGAAAAATCAAATGCTATTGTATTAGTCATCACATCAGAGATATGCTAAAGCCATTGTCTTGAGGGATAGGCAGTCTATGAACAGTGTTCCAGATGTTCTGTTCTGCCACAGATGAAACACGGAGAAAGCTGTACTTACTACTGTGTCATGTTCCAGACACATCCATATCATGGATTTGTTTTCAAACACAAACCATGGTTCTGATTTTCCTGCTTCAGGCATTAGGGATATGTAGGAGGAGATGGCGGCTGCTAGCAGAGCTGTAAGGTCTACCTTCCCATCTGCCCTTTCCCCTTCTCTCAACTGCAAGGGGTGTGTGTATAGAAGCATGATCTACGTACTATATGCTTGAACAGGCTCCTAAAACACAAGGTGGCCTGAAGGAGGATTAGCATTAATCATCAGCTCCCAGGAGAAAGGAGGCTTCCAGGGAGGTATCAAAATGGACAGGAAGAAGGGAATCAGAAAGGCCAGGGATACACATGAAAGTTACCCTAATCCTAGATATCACCAAGGCAGATGGAAAACAGGATGTATCCCTAAATTCATTACATGGGTGCATGGCCTGAGTCAAGAAGATTCTGGTCATGGGTGGCTTCTGATACATGTCTCGTGGAATACACCTTAGGAACGGTGTTATGTCAATGACAGTGGACGCCTTTGCATGCCCTCACTTCCTGCACACTTTGAAAGGACAGAGCACTTGTGCTAGGCTCCAGGGCTGCTGCGGTTTACTGTGTAACTACAGCCCTTCATCCTCCCTCTTCTGACATGTTAGGGTCTACCTGTGTGTCACCAGAATTAAAACAGTGAAATCCTGGATGAGATTCGGGTCACAGTCCTTCCTGGGGTTCATCCCACTTTCCTCCGAAGTCCTAAGACAGTAACTGTGTCTGTAGAAAATGCATCTGTTGATACATTTTTCTCCAACTGTGAAATAACTTTTTTATTTTAATATAATGAGGTATATAATTCACAGATTATTTGCATATATTCAGTTTAAGATATTTATTTGCTTACTATTTTTAACTTATATACAGGATCTACTTATGTGACTCAGTCTGCCCTGAAATTCACTATGTAGATGTGAATTACTCACGTTAATCCTCCTGTCTCAGCTTCCTCAGCGCTGGAACTACACACATGAACCACCGTGCTTGACATGTTTCACTCTTTTGCAAATACAGTAGTGTCATGGCAGCACATTGCAGAGTCAGTTGTCAAAAGGACTTAGAGTCAAACTCCCACTTGATTTTACTTCAACACACCACCTTGTGTTTTAACCGAATGCAATTTGTAGAGTATTGTTTAGGGGCTGGAATCTCAGTATTTATGGCATGGTTCGAAGCACAGCCCATTCTGCAAGGGTCAGAATGAAATGTGGCTATATGTACATATATATATATATATACACACATATACGTATACACATATGGTGTGCTGACAGGTACTAAGTCTTCCTCAGGTTCATTCAGAGGACTAGAACTTGTGAATTTTAACTCATCTCATGAGAGGTTTCCTGCTAAACCAGAATACCCGTACTGACTCACTTTCCTAAGGGAGTTACTGCCAAATAGATTGTAATACTCATTGGTGGCTTTCCAGTATTTTGGCTTGGTGGAGAAAAATCTGTCTTGGCAAAGGCACATATCTATAAATAAGTGCCTTTATTAACTCAGTAATCATTTAATTAAAAAAACCAATCATCAAAAATGTATTTTAGGCTACATTATAACATTTCAATTTGTTTATACAGTACACATTGCTTAGGTCAGAGCAGTCAATATGTCTATTTCCTCAGGCATTTACAATGGGGGAAAGATTAAAAATCCTCCATATTAGGTATTCATAAAAGTTCACGTAACCACCAGTGATTATTACAGTTTATCTGACATGCCTTACTGTGCTGTAGAAGTTACTACTATGATCTAAGTTCAGCAGACATTTGAATGCATTTCATTGCTGCTACATACTGGTGATAGTTAAGTAAAATAGACAGTCAGTGGTCAAGATGAATATTTAAACACATTACTTCCATTTTAATAGAACAGTGAACATGAACGGAATGTGTGGGGGGATACAAATGATGGGTTGTAACCCAGCCAATTGGTGTAGGGACAAGTCAGAAAAAATGCCTTTGGAATAATTTAAAGGTCTAGAAATATAGAACTAATAACGTAGATCATCTTGGTGGTGGGAAGGCTGTTGTTGTGTGCAAGTGGAGCTTGTACATGGGTGTAGTGACATCTGTCAGGACACGAATGAGTGAAACTGGATTAGTTGTAGCTGGAAGAAAAGTCTACAAGAGTGGAAAGCTTAAAAAAAAAGCAGGACATAGGACTTAGTAATAAATGAGAAAAGGAGCTTTCTTTTGAAGTATTAAATATGATAGAAGCCAGAACCCAGGGATGGGACTGGAGTCAATTAAAGCCATCATGTAAGTCCCTTAAAGCAAGTCAAGATGCATTGCCTGCATGGTGCCGTCTTGCCCACAGATTCGTAGAGTGCAAGGCTCTAGGCTACAGGCTCGGGGGCCAGGACATTTCAGCTCCTCTAGAAGAAGAAGTCTTACAAACCCAAGAAGGCAAATAGAGTTGAAACTTAAGAACTGAGAAGGACCCATACCACACAATAAATCCTGTGACAATGACTGGTAATGCTAAGGTGTGGTGTCTTAGTTATTGTTCACTTGCTATGAAGAGACACCATGGCAAAGACATAAAGGAGAAAGCATTGGGTTGGGGGCTTCCTTACAGTTTCAGAAGGTTAGTCCATGATCATCCAGGCATGAAGCATGGAAGCAGGCAGGCAGGCAGGCAGGCAGGCAGGCATGAGAGCAGCAGGTGAGGGCTTGTATTATGGTCCACAGGCAGGAGGCAGTGAGAGAGTAAGGTTAGGCTGCACATGTGTGGCACTGTTAGGAGGTATGGCTTCATCGGAGTAGATATGGCTTTCTTGGAGGAAGTGTGTCACTGGTGGGTGGATGTTGAGGTTTCCTATGCTCAAGATACTGCCCAGTGTCTTAGTCAACTTCCTGTTGCCCGTGAGATGTAGGACTCTCAGCTACTCCTCCAGCACTGTGTCTGCCTGCATGCTGTCAGGCTTCCTGCCATGATGATAATGGACGGAACCTCTGTAACTGAAAGTGAACCACTCCAATTAAATGGGTTTTCTTTTTTGCCATGGTCATAGTGTCTCTTCACAGCAATAGAAACCCTAACTAAGAAGGTATGGGCTTTTAAAATCTCAACGTCTGCCCCCAAGTGACACATCTGCTCCAAGGAGTCTTCACTTCCTAGTCCTTCTCAAGCAGTTCTACTTACTGGGGCTCCAAGTATTCTAACATATGAGCCTGTGGAGGTCATTTTCATTTGGACCATCAAAGATGGGAAACAAGGAGAAAAACTTCCAGAGGGACAACAGAACAACTAGAAAAAGGCTTGATGCTGTATAACCAGAGGAAGGAGAGACATTTCTAGAAGAAAAAAAAAACAATGTCACCTGCATTTTTAAAGTACTATAAAGAAATCAAGCAATTATGGAGTGAAAGAGATATAATTGGATTTAAAAACCACCAGTAAGGGCTAGCAAGGTGGTTCGTTGGCTAAAGGTAATTGCCACCCAGCCTGGTGGCCTGAGTTTGATTCCTGGAGTCCACATGGTGGAAGGTCAGATTCAGCTCTCTAAAGCTGTCCTCTGACTGTACAACCTCACTGTGGCATATACATACCCCAAAACCCTCTGCACTGTGGCATGTGCACACCCGTAAACCTCCCATTCAAAGCAAATAAATAAATTGACCACAAACAGTAGCAGCAAGAGCTGTTATAAGGCTGTGCTGAAACCCTGACATTGGTATGTTAGGATATGAATGGGAAGGGAGGAGAGAGGGCCTTGGACGTTAGCTGGTGGTAGTTGGTAAGCAGCTAGAAATTCCAGGAAGAGGAGGGATGATGTCCTTCAAATGGCAAAGGCTCTGGGAAAGTAAATTGACAGGCCTGAGTGGATTAATGGTCTGAGGAGAAAACCCTGCCGTCAGGGATAGCTTCGTGAATGCCATAGCAGAGCAAAGAGTATGAAATAATTTTAATGTTCTCTGTCATGTTGCTAGTAGCTACATGTCAAACACGTCTACTTTTTCTGAACGCTCGCCTTTGCCTGTGAGGAACTTTCAAGTCCCCTCAGACAAACCACCCTGCCCAGTTATTCCTTCCTATGGCCTGTTGTCAGTCACTACTTAGGAAAATGTGTACCACAGTGAATTTCTTATGTTTGACATAGTTTTCGATATGTTTAAAAATAAAATCTCAGCATGGAAAACAAGTGGCTTGACTTACAGGTCAGTTTTATTGCAGATAAGCAGTCCAGTTAATTTATATGTGGGTTTTAGTTTTGATGTGAGCTGGCGTTCAAATTTCCGGAGCAAGGAAGAATGTTGTTTTTTAAGGACAGTTGGCTACCTGTATGCTGATCACAATGGAATGCTAGAGTATAATGCTAGTCTTTAGGCCATAGAGGTTGATGGGGTTTCCAGAGTTGTGTTCTGAAGGTATTGGTGGGTCATATGTACAAAGTCATCCCAATACTTTCTATAATTATTCTATGTTCTTTTTTAAAAAGTACGGCGTCACCCTGCTGTGTTTGCAGTGAGTCAGCCTCTGCTCATTCACACATCTTTCTCTTTGTCCTCATGTTTTCCGGTGATTTGGGTGTGTCATTGCTACAGATGCCTCTTTTGGCGAAGCACACACTTCTGGTTGAGTTCTAATCATAAAAATGAGTTATGCACAGTCAGAGATGAGTGAATAGCAGAGGCTGCCCAGTGGTAATGCATGTGCTTGCCTCTATGATACTGTGTTGGGTACCTTTTGCTCCAGAATCCACACTTGATGTTGACGACTGTGAGTTTATTGCAGGCAGATGCCTAAGTAACAGGATATGTAGAAGCTATAAGAACTTCAAGGGAGTATTGTTTAAATAAACAACTCTGTATTGACTGATTGGAATATTTGAGTCAATCCCTAGCACTGTGAATAAAAATCATTATTCTGTAAACTTTTAAGAACTATTTGTAAGGATAGGATATTGTGTTAGAAGGCCACGAGAAGTCTATTCACTATGGACTGTTGTTCTGTTTTTTGTGTGTTTGTTTTTGGCATTCCTACAATATATAGAGCACTGAGATTATAAAAATGAACAAAACCGGTTCTTACTATTATTAACCTTCCCAGTTTGGTAAGAAATTTAGTCACTGACAGTTAGCAATCACCCACTATGACAACAGATGTCTGAACAGGGTTCTATGGAGGTTCAATGCTGAGATGGTTGATGTAGTATGTGTGGGCATTAGGCTAATATGCTGTATATTCTAAAGCTTGACTATGAATGTTACTTAAGAGAAAAATTAATCTCTCAGTTCCCCTTACACAGGATGTGAGCCATGTGTAGGAATTTGTCACATTTCTATTTCTGTATCAAATTCCTGAAAAAGGAGCAACTTCAAGGAGGAGGGAGCTTATTTTGTTTCACAGTTTGACCAGGTACAGTGCTCTCAAGTGTAGAAGCTTGCAACAGGAGCATGAGACAGTTAGCCATGTGTATCAACAGTCAGGAAGCAGAGAAGAGACAGGAAGTGGGGACAGGCTATCACAGCTCAATGTTTACCCGAGCAGCAATCCACTTCCTCCAGTTAGGCCCCACCCACTAAAGATTCTACAAGCTTCTAAAATAGCACCACCAACTGGACATTAAGTGTTCACCCTTGAACTATGGGAGGCATTTCATATTCAAACCGTTGCAGGCCATATTTGGGGAGACAAGACCTTTATAGAGTGTATGGAGGTATAAGTAGGGAAAAGTTAAATGTTAATACACTTGAAGCTTTTCCATGAAGTTGAGTTTTCTCCTCCAGTTTTGGAAAGTCATCACAGAGCAAGGTAGGACATTCTGTTTCTATTCTGTAAGAAACCCAGGTTGGGACAGGAAGAAGTTGAAAGAAAAAGGTCCGGTTGCCCTTGAGTGAAATAATGATGGCTCAGGGATGAGAGGATTTTTAAGATTCCTAGGTGAATCTGGTGACGGATTTAATGTTAGAACTGAGAAAGCAAAGGATAAAAACCAAAACAAACGTGAGTCAAGAGTCAATGGTGAGGGATACGCCATTTGCTAAGAGTGGAAGTACAAGAAGAAAGGTCTTCAGAAGATGGAGGTAGGTACAAAACCTACCCGTAAGAAATGCATGTTCTTTGGTCAGACTGAATGTGAAACAGCGCTGGCTGTCTGGGGCGAGCTATGGGAGGGCGGAATGGGCTATTGGTAGGAGACATGCCTGATCACATCAGGTGGGAGCTGAAAGGGAAGTGGGTGTAAACACAGCAGTGTCAGTCAAGAAGGGGGTAACAAGCCCAACACAGTGTCTTCTCAGAGAAAGAGGGAGGAGGAGGAGGAGGAGGAGAGGGAAGAGGAGGAGGAGGAGTAGAAAGTTAGAACATAGCTTGCCCCAGCCAGCCAGCACTGTTTCAGTACTGCCTAGATTCTTAGTTGGGGTCATCTTTGTGGGTCTCTGAACGTTTCCCTGGTGCCAGATTACTCTTTAAACCTATACTGGCTCCCTCTATTAAGGTATTTCTTGCTCTCCTCTATACTTCCCCTGTCTCAGTCTTCCTGACCCTCTTGTTCTCCTCCCCCCTCCTCTTCTTCCCTACTCCTTTTCCTCCCTCCCTTCTCCCTCACCCCCCTTGTTCCCAATTTACTCAGGAGTTCTTATCCCTTTCCCCTTATTTGGGGGACCATTATTTTTCTCTTAGGGTCTTCCCTGTTTCCTAGTTTCTCTGGTAGTGTGGATTGTAGGCTGTTAGACCTTTTTTCTATGTCTTATATCCACACGAGTGAGTACATGTGGTACATTTACACAATGGAGTATTACTCAGCGGGGAAAAATGAAATCTTGAAATTTGCAGTCAAATGGATGGAAATGGAAGAAACCATCCTGTGTGATGTAACCCAGTCACAGAAAGACAAGCATGGTATTGGTAGTATTTAATCAAGCTAAATTAAAGCCTCAGGTTAGAGAATGGCATACCCAGACCCTTTAACTCTCCTGGTCCTGAGTGGGCTATGAGGTTCTGCAGATCGTAGGATGGTCCTATTGTCTTCATCTCATAACAGTTTGAATTTTGTAAGATTATAATTGATGCCAAGTTCTTAAATGGATGCATAACACATTCTACTATCTAGGAACTTTATTTTCTTCTTCTTCTTAGCTCTTCAGTGAGGGTACATTCTGAAAAAAAAACAGAGCAATTACAAAAACTTATTTGCTATGTTTTTGTATTTCCAACCACAAATAAAGAAAGCTTTGCTTCCCATCAGTGGCATCCAGTGACTAGTAGATAAAGAGTCCCGAGACACATAAAAAGTACGTCCAATATGGTGTCTCCTCCTTGGCCAGTAGGGCAGTAGAAGATGAGTTTGTTGACCAGGATGATGGCGAGGCTGACAAGTGTGATGGTGTTGGGGGCCATGCAGAGTGGGATCCTTTGGAGCAGTGAGGCCCAGTAAAGTCGCAGTGATGGCTTTCCCACTGCAGTGTAGCGGTGCTCCTCCAGCTGCTGTAGCTGAAGGGCACTGAGCTGCTCACCCAGCGCCTTCATCCAGCTCTGTGCAGGACTGGCTCAGACGCCCTCCGCCAAGTCTGGCTGTGGGCCTGCCTCAACCCAGCACAATAAGGAATGTTCTTTTCATAGTCAGAAATTCTCAAGGGTTATATGAGTCTAGCATCTGAACAGTAGTAATGGGTCATGAAGGTTTGTTTTGTTTTGTTTAATTCCACTATACTATGATCTACAGCATCACCTTCTCCCTAATGCTGACCCCACCCAGAGGCAGCATGCTTCCTTCTGAAAGAACAGGATCTCCTTCATCCAGAAGCTCAGTGGCCCCTTCTTTTCTCATGAACTCACGTTCAGTTGTCTTAGCCATCCCTAGTTGAGTCTCTAGCTTGAGGATTTTAATGATCATAATTCGTGTAGAATTACAGCAGTAGGATGGTGAGATGGCTTGGTGGGTTAAGGTATTAACCACACTTTATGCCAAGCATGATAGCCTGAATTAAATCCCAGGCAGCCATGTAATAAATAGAATGGGAGATTCTATTACCACAAGCTGTCCTCTGCCCTCCACACATGGTACACTCCCAATATACAAAATAAATACAAATTAAAAAAATAAGCAACTCAATCATGAACCTAGTAGTTGATGGCTAATGGTGTTAGTCACAAACTCGATGGGCTCTGGAACCATCTATGATACCAGCCTACAGGCACACCTCTTAGGAACTATTTGGCCTTTGAGCATGATGGTGAGGGATTATGTTGATTAGGTTGGCTGATGTGGCATGATCTATCTTAACAATAGGCAAACCATTCCTTTGGTGGGGATCCCAAAACATAAAAAATGGAGAAAAATGAGTGGGAACTGGATTTCATTTCTGCTTCTTGGCTTGGCTGCCATGTAACCATCTACCTTCAGCTCCTGTCCCCATGCTCTCCCCACACTCACACCATGAGCGAGAATAAATGTGTTGTCCCTTAAGTTCCTTTGATCAGATTATCTAATCACAGCAACGGAAGTAGCTGAGACACCATGATGCTTTGAATGAAAAACTTCTCCACAGGCTCATGTTTCTAAACACTTGGTCCCTAGCTGACATCGTTGTTTGGAAAAGATTGAGCAGTGTGGCTTTGATGCAGGAAGTATGTCACTGTGGGTAGTCTTTGAGACTTTAAAGACAGGCAACTGCTAGTAAGGAGTCACTCTGTGGCTCTTGCCTGCCACTGAGGACTTGAGTTCTTAGGTTTCTGCTTGGGCCACCATGCAGTTTATCTCCATGCTTCCCTGCCTAGACAGACTCTTATTCCTCTAGAATCATAAGCCTAAATAAACTTGTTCTTCTGTAGGTTGCCTCGGTCATGGTATTTTATCACAGCAACAGAAAAGTAACTAATACATAAGTAGTATATAAACTCGGAGTCAAGTTGAGAACAAGGACACTTTTGAGTGTGTTTACACATATTGATCCTTCTATCCAAATGTTATTCTGGTTTATAAGATAATGGTTGAATCCATTAGTGAGCCCAGCAGCCACGGGTACTGTTGATAAGCACATAAGACGTCATTGTTGTCTTTCAAGCCAGTATAGAGGAAGGCTGATAATAGAAATGAGTCAGTAACTTGCAGTTATTTCTGAGAAATATCGAAGCTAGTCAGAAGATACTTTGGAGATGTGTTTAACTAGCCCCTCCTCTGTAGTAAATTGTGCAGTCTTTAGTCTGTCATCAAAGCCAGGACAATCCTTCATTTCTCATCTCCTTAAGACAAAAATAAAGAAATTGACTAAAATGATATCCAACAAGAACTCAAAGAATTTTTTTTGTATCCTGTATCCTGATACCCAGAATAGGAGTACTTGTAATCACAATTTTATTAATCTTCTATGACATTAATCTTCTAAGAGCCTTTGGAAGTTACTTTCCTTTCTTTGTGTAGCTATTTTGTTTTAAATAACTTGGACTGACTCACTCCATATTGTTGGCTCCCTATATTCCTTAAATCAACCATTATTGCTGTAACCAGGGCTTGTGAAAGCATTGATGGAACCAATAATTATGACCATGAGGAGAAAAGGAATCTGTGGCATAAATCGTAAGTGACTAACCATTGTACCAAGTGGCATATTTACTTCACTTATTTCCTTTTACATGGTGAGTCATTGTTGATAACAGTAGGGAATGGGAGTGATTTGTAAATTCCTCCCTAAACATCCTCCCAAAGGAGCCTGTCCCTTCTCTTCCTATTCACCATATTTTGTGCCACTGAGGTCTTCCAACTTAAAGTTTTGTAGATTGACACATAAAATTTTATCTTCATTGCCACCTAAGAGATAAATGAAGACAAATTCCTTCCTAAAATTTTTTCCACAAAACACATGAATGTTTGCTTCCAGGGGGAGCAGTGTGAAGATTTGTCTGAAGTTTGAAATACAAGAAGAGAAAAAATGCCTTCCTTCCTTCCTTCCTTCCTTCCTTCCTTCCTTCCTTCCTTCCTTCCTTCCTTCCTATATTCCTGCCTTCCTTCCCTCTTAGGAGTTTTGAGATAGTCTCACACAGGATGGTTTGAAACTCACTATGTAGCCACAGTCTTGTGGTCCTCCTGGCGATCCTCCTGCCTCAGCCTGGGAATACAGAATCATCATGCCAGCAAATGCATCCTTTTTCCCAATAGAGGGGATTAATAGCGCCTTTCCTAGAGCTTTGTGCTTGGAAGAGTATTTTGACGCTTACAGAGAGAATGTGAAGGAAGGGAGGATACTGTAAAATCGTGGAGTTTGCTGATGACGCTCACAGGTTGATAATGAGAGCCAAAACTCAAGAAGATTGATTAGAAGAGTGTACCAAAAGCATGGAATGAATTGGCAAAGATAATTTCCTATCAGCCATGACCAGTAACTGTATATAGAAACATTATTTCCAGTGTGGGCAGATGGTACAGCCCTGCAATCACCACACAACACACTAGGAACATCATCACTAACTATAAACACATTGCTTATCTTGTCCCATGCAGGTTGTAAGATTTGAAAGTAATAAGTCATTCCCTTTATAATGACATGTTCAGAACTTGGAGTTGCATTTTGGCAAGTTGAATAAAAAGATAAAAAATATCCAACCTTCTTTCATTCCTTTCAAATTTCTCTCCTTTTTTTTGCCTGTCTTTTTGAAATCATTTTTATATAAGAAGAGGAGAAAGAGAAAAAGGAAGGAAGGAAAGAGAGAGGGAGAAGGAGAGAGGGAGGAAGGAAAGAAAGAGGGAGGGAGGGAGGGAGGAAGGAAGGAAGGGAGGGAGGGAGGAAGGAAGGAAGGGAAAAGGAAGAGAAATAAAGAGAGAGGGAAAGAAAGGAAAGAAATTCTACTGTGCTCATTGTGTGATGGCATGAGCTCCCACAACAGCATTTATAACAAAATTTTGTTGGAAGAACAATTCTTGGTTCAAAACATTTCTTTTTCATGTGTTTTGAAATTTGATCTCTCTATAAATTTGGAAATCTTTCTTCTTAATGGAAGGTGTATTTTATTGTCTAAATGGAATTGGTTGCTTTTTGATGAGTTATTGAAAGACTTTTCAAGTCCGTTCATTGTATTAGACTCATTGAGAATGCTGGCCACTCTTGACTATTTTTATCTCAAGAAAGCATTTTATTGAGACAGTTGGTCAGAACTTACATGCATTTTTATGTTCACAAGTGACTTATTCACATATTTCTTTGTGAGGCCTGGGACTCCTGAAGATAATTCTAGAAGACAGAACTGAGAAATTATAGACAGAGAAAAGTAAAAGTTATATTGAATTTCCCATGTCCCCATATCTAATAGGTTCCTGGGTACCACTGATTTGCCTTGATGTCAACATTACAATATATCTCCTTTTCGTCAGGGTTGCCAATGTCATGGTTGCCCATGCTTGGTGTTTATCTTTGTTACTTTTCTGTTTGTATATTAAAAACAAGAAAACATGACCTACACAACTCATAGAAGGAAAGGGTTATTTGGGCTTATGCTCCCAGAAGAATGGGAGTCCATCATATCAGGACAGCAAGTCCAGCAAGAAGCAGACATAGGTGCAGCAGGACTCTGAATGCTCATATATTCAAACTCAAGTGTAAGAAGAGAGCAAATTAAAAATAGAGTGAGATTATTTAGTCTTGAAGTCTGTCCCCAATGGTACATATCCTCCAACAAAACTGCATTGCCTCAGCCTTCCCCAAAGAGCACCAACTGGGACCAAGTATTTAGATACCCCAGTCCTTGAAAGGCTTTTCTCATTCAAACCACCATAATGTTCTTAAAGCCTTGGGCATGACCATCTTCCTCAAATACTGGGTTGTATTTGGCTATGTCATTTTCCTTATAAGACATCATTCATCACTTAGTTACCAACTTGTAGAATTAGAAAACTTTGGGGTTTAGTTCATGGGCTTTTGAAGTCTGGCCTCTGAATTTGCTTTGAAGTTGATTACTGATAATAGAAAGCAGAACTTTTCCAGGCCTAGAAGATAGATCTGTGAAATCAAGCTTGTATTTTTCTTGTGCAATCCAGGTCCTGATACCATGTTCCTTCCAGTTTTTCTGCTCTGATGCTCACCAGTTCTGCCATCAACCTGCCTTCCCAAACTCACCAGACTTCCAGGACAGTTGGCTGGTCATCTTTCTTCATCCCTGCCAAGACTTTAGTCATGCTCTTCTTGCTTTTGCTTTTCATTTTTTAAAAAATTAGTTTATTTTAATCAGGTGTACATATATTTGCCTGCATGAGGGTACAAGCACATAGTGAAGATGTTGGCTAAGCAGGAAACCTACCACCATAGAAGCATGTACTCTGAACTACTGAGCCATCTCCCCATTCTCTTTAAAATTTTTGTTTTCATTAGCATAAAATCATTTTATACAGTGCTATGTTACAGAGGGCATTGTCATACAAGTATATAATATATTTGAACATATCTCCTTGTGTCTCCCAAACCCTCCTGTTTCTCATCCCTTCCCTAGTCATTCCTCACTACTGTTCTTCTGTATTTTCTCTTGTACTGTCAGGTCCTATCATGTCATATACATGACTTTGTATATGTATGTAAAACCTGGGAAACAAAAGTGATAGGAAAAATATGATATTTGTCTGAGACTGACTTAATTCACTGAAAATGATTGTCTCCAAATGCATCAAATTTTCCTGCAAAAGACATAATTTTGTCCCTCCTTTCGCTGAACGAAAATTCCACTGTATACCTGCATCACTTTGTCTTCATTCACTCCCCTGTCACTGGACACCTAGGTTGCTTCTGTAACTTGGCTTTTATGAGCAGCGCTGCAGTGAACACTGGTGCTCAAGTCTCTCTACGACATGTTGTCGGTGATGCCTAGGGGAGCTGTTGCTGGGTAATATGGAAACGCTGTGTTTCCTTATGCTTGTTGCCATTTCATGTAAAGTGTCATGCCTGGTAACTTCAAGTGGGCCTTCAGTGATGCCTGAGAATGTAGCCAGCCCTTTTCTTCCAATTGCCCCCGAGTCTAGTAATGTCGGCATTCTCCATCCCGCATTCTAAGCTGAGGGGCCACTGCCTGATTTACAGAGTACCTAAAGACCTGACTCTGAGGACACTTGCATCTCCATCCTCATCTCGTGTCCAGACCGTATCATCTTCGGTTTCTTCCTTGTCTTTCATTGCCCCACTTACTGAAGAGTGGTTGGTAGGCTCTATACTTTGCTGAAACCATCCCTCTGCAGCCACCTCTCAGACACTACACTAACAGAAAGTGTTTCAGAAACCACTGGTATCTCAGTCGTTTGTCAGTGATGACCCTTCATTCTCAACAAATGTGTTTTTTTCCCCCTTGCCTCTTTTGATAGCAAATTCTTAGTGTGAACGGTTGGCCCCTCACAATCTCCCGCACCTGTTCTACTTCGCTCATAGATGCCAGTATCCATTACAGCCCTGCCCTCCGTCTGCTTCCCTTTTCTCTTCACCAACTTCCGCAGCAGCCTAGGAGCCATCCCTGGACACAACTGTGTCATCAAGATCCATGTGTCTGTATGCAAGCCTGAGCACCATAATACAAAGCTTAATTGACTCCATTGACGCCACATATTTCTTCAGAGATATGTGCCTCAGGTACCTCACAAGAGCACATTACTTTGAGCTCCGCATTGGTGAAGCATTCTTGTCTCCCTGGCCTCAAACAACTTCTGTCTTCATCCATGATACCCATGCCACTGTTTATCAGGGTTCCTCACTACAGTTGGCAAGTTAACCAAAGGTCTTGAGCACAGCATCCATTCCTGCTGTGGTCTATGTTCTCCAACTTTCCTACACTCATGCTTTCCACCTTAGTTGTTTGAAGTTCACTGCACCCAAAGAGCTATTTTTTCCTCTGCCTACACGCCTGCTGAGGTTTTCTCTTTAAAAAAAGGAGAAAAGATACATAAATATACACACAAATCCTCTGCTTGCTATTTCATTATTATCAGATTATAAGAAAACATTGTAGGTTGTTTCCCTTTTCAATCCGACTTCCTCATATTGACTTTTGTTACTTTCCAGAAATCATGTGCTCTAGAGCAAGCTGTTAAGAATAGGTTTCATTCCTGGCTCTAGTTTCTCAAGAGTTTTTTTTTCTTTGTTTTAAAAATCAATTTAGAATATGAAACTGCACTAGACGATTGATTGCTCTATCAGGAAGCTATCTTAACACAGTGATTTGTTTTCAGGGATATATTGTACACAATAACTTATCCTTTTTCACTTTTTTGAGAGCACAGGGTTGGAAATAATGAATGCACCACTTTGTAGTTTTAGAGTATGTGGTATTTCTAGTACTACACTAAGCATTGCCCTTACTGTGCAGTCTAAACCCTTAAGGAGGTAATAGATTTCGTATACTTGCATAAATTATCAACCAAAGCAATCAGATAAATGTGTCAGATAAGTGTAAAGTTGAGAGATGATTAGGGATGAGTGGCTTTTCAGAAGAAAGAGAATCTACTACAGGTGAGAGATAAGCAGAGATAGATGCATGGCTTCTAAGAAGAGTCTGCACATGCAGCAACGGATGATGGGAGATGCGTTGGTTCTATGAAGAGAGTCTGCACACAGAGACAGATGTTGGAGGATGCATGGATCCTAAGAAGAGAGTCTGTCTATACACGCAGGGACAGATGATGGGAGGCACATGGCTTTTATGAAGAATCTATGCCCATAGAGGCAGATAATGGAAGATTCATGGCTTCTATGAAGAGAGTATATATATATATATATATATATATATATATATATATATATATATATATGGCTCCTAAGAAGAGAGTCTATACATGCAGGGACAGATGATGGGAGGCATGTGGCTCAAAGAGTTTGACATTTTTTTTAGGGCTTTTGTACGTCTAGTACATGAAACAAGGGAACATCCCAGCAGGCACCAAGGATAGCATGGAAGGCGCCAGGGAAGACACTCTTGAAAGAGAAGCAGAAAAGACCTGTGGGATAGGCAGGAGCCACTGCAGCAAGTGAGTCAGGAAGTGTTCAGTGATGGTCAATGTGGAAGAAGTCAAGGCTGCTGAAGGTTCAGAAAACTGTGCTTGGATGTACCTGTGTGTTGCGTTTGTCTGTGTGTGTGCGCGCATGTGCGTTGCTTTATGAATGCTTTAACCACAATGGTGAATTGCATGTGGAAAAATTAAATCAAATTATGTATTGTAATGGATCATGTTTCTAAGGTACCCTATAATATGAGGAGCGCTGGCACGCTAGCTGGAAGCTGGGGCTACAGTTTAGTAACTCATTGTTGAGAATGCTTGCGAGCATGCTTAGGACCCAGAGTAGGCTCCTCAGCTCCCCTGTAAAGGATCGTGTTCAAAAGTGACAACTGAAATGTTTGTAATTGGGAAAAATATTTAATGTGCTTTTAACTTCACTAGAACAGTGATATGAAAGATCTGATTTTACTTTTTATTGATTTCCACCAGTAACCTCATGATTTATGTGTTTTTTTGTTGTGTGGAAAGAAATGAAAGTCTGTATGTTAATGAGAGGTGATTACCAGGCAGATAGTCAGTTCCAAGGCAGAACACTGCCCTCTATTGTTCACCAGCCTCACTTTGTTTTCAGTCTAAACAGCAGCTTCAAGTTTAGTAACCATTGATAAAATTTAACAGACCAAAGGAGAGTTCGATCTCAGAGATTATCATTCTTATTTAAATTTAAATTCCTATTTAAAAATCTCTTCTCATATTAGAGGGTGCACAGACGGTCTCCATTTTCTGTTTCGCCCACTGACAAAGGCAATTTTTTTTTTAACTAATGCAGCAGTTTGTATTTTCTAAGCCTTTACTGGTATGAGCTCACCGTCAGATTCCCACATATTTATGCTACCCACCTCATCTTATCTAACTGGGAAGAGAGAGAACAAATCTGAAGGTTAAGCCTAGGGTTATCTTTTCAATAACATAAGGGCATATAGAATAAATAACCAATAGCATGTTTGGTTTTCTGAATAATAAAATAGCTTTCTCTCTTGTAATTATTAATTTTGTGTTGTTAGGTAAAGTTACTAGGGTCTGTAGAGTACTATAATAAGAAATATAAACATAGAATGTTTGGACAAGTTATCAATTGTGTGCAGGTAGACTTTTCTGGAAGAACAAAAGGATATTGAGGCACGTACTACTTCTCATTTGATGGCATGGAATGCTCTCAGAACATCAAAAGAGAAGGAAGTTGGGAATTACAGTAATTGCTGGCATTTGTGGTTTCTGATGTCTCATAGGGGTCCTTCCAACAGAAATGTTGTTGGAAAATCATCTGATTAAGGGCTCTATAGGTCCCCTCCTACTGTACTGTATGTGTGTTGTCTTTAGAAGCTACTTCAAATGTAAATGCATGTTCCCTGCCAGAAAATTAAAATAAGCAAACATCTGTTTCCTTGGGGTGGCCTTTTGGCAAGGTTCAGCCTACAGTGACTTGCTGCAAAATTTTCACATGATTTCATTTTTTAAAAATTTCCCAGACAACTTCAAGTCTAAAATTATAAACTGGCCCTATGAAAGTATAAACACATATGCAGTTTTTCTGTCTCTGAGGTCAGAACCCAGACTATGCCAAAGATTATTTCTATGGTGTCCAGCTCATATCCTAGAATAATTTAGCATATTAAAGACCAAAATAGCATTTTCCGGTTAACACGGGCAGCCTCTCTGGGAAAGGTTTGGAGGTGATGGGGTGACACACCATTCTATAGCGATTTAGAAGGCTATAGTCTCCCTGTATAGACCCAGCATCCATTCCTACCATACAGAAAGTCCCAGACTCTCCTCTTTATCTGTCATCGCTCAAGCTGTTTATCCATCTCTTTACCAAGCTCCCTCCTTGCCATGAGAATGCTCCTCCATGCTGTGCTTGCCTCCCAGGGTGCCTCCCAAGATGACTAAACAGAAAGAAAAGAAAAATGCTTCCAACAATGGGCCTCAGATGCCTGCTCTTAGAATTCTTTTCAGGGAGTGTTATAAATCACACCAGTGCAATCGACCATGTTAACTGAAACCAGGGCTGTTGTACAATTACTTTTTAACAGCCAAAAAATTAATCTCAGACCTGTTATGGGGCATTTGGGGATATAGGCTTTGTAACTACTTTTGCCTAAAGTAAGAAGTGAAAATATCAGAAGTTCTCATTTTATTGCTTTGGTTTTGTTGGTAGAGAAACCTTATCTTTAGGCTGTCTTCATTTATAAGAGGATTCTGACTGGGCGGGAGAGATGGCTCAGCAGTTAAGATCTCTGACTGCTCTTGTAGAGGACTTGAGCTCAGTACCTGGCACATACATTGGGTGACTCACAACTGCCTGTAAATTCAGTTCCAGGAAATCTCAACATCATCTTCCGTATTCTACAGGCATGTGTACATGTGTGGCACATGCACAGGTATACACTCATGCACATGAGTAATTGTTGAGAGACAGACAGACAGACAGACAGAGAGAGAGAGAGAGAGAGAGAGAGAGAGAGAGAGAGAGAGAGAGAGAAATGCCCAGTACAATTGACAAAGAAGTACATGTTTATGATTCTTTTCTTTACACATGCAATCATTTTCCGTTTATTCTCACACTCCCGCTACATGTGTAATATGTAATATTTATTAAACACATATTCCAGGCTAAACACTTACTAGCACCCTTTCTTTTCTGATTTTCTTTTCATATATTCATTGTACATGACCCTGGGTAACGTAAAGACATTTTTCTACAAGGTTTGTGTTTTACATCGTGTTTTTTTCCCCATATTCTTCAGCCTTCTCTTTCTCTCCTCTCCCGTTAGTCACATCCGTTCTTTTTCATGTCTTCTTTCACGTAGTATACATCCACGACTTCTCACTCCTATATTTGTCTTCCTGAGACTTTACTGACACTCCTACACGTGGTTTTATTTCATTGTCAATAAGCAGGTGTTGTCAGTACACCTGTTTTAGAGCTAAGACAGCCAAAGTTATAGGGAGAAATAGATTTGCCTGTATAGACAGTAGCAGATCGAAAAACATGAACTCAGGCAGTGTGACTTTACATTCTGTGTCCCCCAGGACCCCACAGAATAGATATTTTGTACTAGTGAAATAACAAATTATCTTGTCTTCTGGAACAACTCTTGACACCCTTACTTTCTAACTCTTCCCACACAGAGCACACAAGTAGTGAAACATGCGCTGGAACCTGTATATTCCCCATTGTTGCTGCTGAATTGCTATTATTATTATTATTATTATTACTGTTGTTATACTATCTACTTTTTAAACTTCTGAAATTAAAATATAATGATATAATTCCTCCCTTCCCTTCGTCCAAGACCTCTCATGCACCCCCTTTCCCTTCCTTGAATTCTTTAATTATTGTTGCATACTTATGCTTGTGTATATATACTCCTTAAATACATAAACACAGCCTTCTCAGTCCATATAATGACACTTGTGTGTAAGTAATTTCTGAGCCACTTGGGGTAGGTGAGGCATCTCTTTTCTGGGGAGATTATTTCTCTGTCTCACAGCATTCCTTTGTTGCCTGTCTAGGGTAGGTCCCTGTGAGTTTTCTCCTCCTATAGAAGCATGTCTATTGGTGTGTTTTCTAAGCAGGCATGTTCTTGGGATATCATGGGTGAACCCTGCCTCTCATTTTTTTAAGAGATGCTGTCTCACTGTTGATTTTCTAGTTCTCTGTCTCTTATACTCTATCTATCCTTTCTTTTGTGATTCTCTCTGAGTCTCTGGTGCAGGAGTTAAAATATAGATGTATCAATTGGTGATGTACACCTCATAATCATTTTGTGTCTGCATTTTGAGCAGTCATGGTTTTCTGTACTGACCTCCATTTATTGCAAAGAGGCGTTTCTTTGATGAGGGGTAAGAATTACATGTATCTGAGTATAAGGATAAGTATTTAGATTAAAGTTAGGAGTCATGTTGATTTAGGAAAGTGGCAGCTGTGGGTTCTTCTCTACATTCCATGAATCTGCCAATTCTAGAGAGCTGGCCATGTCTCCAGTGTCAAGTATGATTGATCTCTCTATCTATCTCTCAGTGAATGGACCCTGGATCCGATTAAAATGCTACTGGTTACCACCGAGGCATGCATGCCACTATCGTATAGCCATGGGGCCTTTGTGCCCTCCTGGTGATTGTTATAGTTCACAGAAGTCATAGCTATATGGGTCCTTACTTGCTCCCCTCCCCTGGGTGCGTATTTTTGAATGAGCTCAGCATTTCATCCTCCTGCTCCAGAAATCACAAGGAATAGCTTGTCATAGCTATTTTATCATGTCTCATTTCAACAGAAAGGAAATGTTGGGTTAAAAACACACTGGTGTTCCGCTAACTGTGATAATTAGGACCAGAGATTGGGGAATTTTGAAAGCCTTTCAAGCAGAAAAATCGTAAAATATTTCATAAATTTTCCATACCTTTATTAACGTATTTTCATTTAGTATGTCTGCAGGCAAGTTGTCCCACATATTTTGATGAGGGACCAAAAATGCCTCTTTTCTGAGGTTGTATCCCCTGTGTGGATTGTAGCTCCAAGCTGCCTTTCCTAAGTCCTGAAAGCCATACTGTGGATGACTGCCAATTTCAGTTTCTTTATAGTGGAAATGAATTAGGAACTTGGGAGCATTTTTACTGGAAAGTCCTTCGAGAATGTCACACTTTTCTATTTGAAGTTTTGAAGTCATGACTGATGGGGCCTAATTCAATGAAAATCTACCTTCGTGAAGTCTTTTTACAAAAGCTGTGCAACTCGACAAAACTAGTCTGTTAGTTTCAACGGAAATGGATTTCATTGCCTCACTGGCCATTGGTTTAGTGATAGCTTATTCTCATATGTATTGTGATAAATAGTCCTGGGAACCAGCAAAACTGATGAAGGTGCACATTGACTATTGGGAGAAAAGGGTTTGTGAAAGTTCCAGGCAGGATTCTGTTCCCTGTAAGACTCCATGTGCATTAGGCAAAAGCAAAGAGTAATAAGTGACATAATGATTTCCAACATAGAAGGGTCATGGCAGTATTAGCAGACAGTAAAACAAGTATTTTACTATTTGTAAAATAATTTTCACATTAAAATGTTAGCTGCTAGAGAGATGGTTCGGTGGAAAAAAATGCTTGATGTTGAAGCATAAAGGCTGCAGCTTGGATACACAACACTCAGGAAAATGCCAGGAGGCCATGGAAAGCCACCCTAGGAGACTGCTTAAGAGACTGAGTTAGGGGAACCCTTACTAAGTAGGTTAGCTAAGTCAGCAAGTGCTGGGTTCCACTGTGAGAATCTGCTTCCATATCTAGGCTGTGGAGTGTTATGTGTCTAATCTTGGAATTAAGCTCGATGTTGATCTCAATTCTATTTTTCATCTTTTTAACTTGTCCCTTGGCGTATTACTCTTTTTTTTTTTTTTTTAGTCACCATGATGAGATACTAGAAGTAAGCAACTTCAGGAAGGAAAGATTTATTTTGGCCCAACATTGGAGAGCGTCTGGTCCTTTGTGGTGAAGCTGTGACAGAGGGGAAGGCATTCCTGTGGGCCTTTGAGGTAGCTAGCACATTGAGTTGGCTGTTAGGAAATGCGGACAGAGACACAGGAGAATGATCTGGGCAGACGTAGGGGTGGGCTATCACTCCCAAGTTCTACCTCTCCCCAGAGAGCTGCTTTCTTCAGCGTAGCCATACCTCCTAAAGTTGACACCGCCTCTCCAGACAATGCCACCCACCAAATGGGTCCCAAGTATTCAAATACATGAGCTTGTGGGGAACATTTCACCGTGTCACCTTGAGCCCTTGGCTTAAGATAAAAACAGTACTTTGAAATTGTCCAACTCTTTTGTCGCAATGCCACTCATATCTGAAAACCGAAAGCCAGCGTACTGGATGCTGACAGGAGACTGTAAAGGTGACTGGCTGGAGAAAAGAAGGGAGGAAAGCAAATGTTTTAAAGGAGATGCTTTCAAAACGGCAGTGATCATAGCTAGATGTGGTCCTGCACACCTTTAATTCCAAACAGGCCAGCCTGGTCTGCAGAGGGAGATAAAGTGACATACATTAAGAAAAGAGAAAACGAGAGGGAGGAGTTGGAGAAGCAGAGAGGGGAGAAGATGGGGAGAAGAGAGAATAGGAGAGGCAGTGAAGGAGTGGATTACCAAGAGATCCTATTATTTTTACTTGGCTGTGTAAAACTGCACTTTCCCCCCATTGTTTATTGGAGTTAAACACCAGATTTCTATTTAAAGGTGAGGCTCCAGGTCTGGTTGTCAATTTAACAGTGTTTCTGGAATTGCATTCTCTGAATGTTAAATATGAAATGCTCCAATTATAAGGGGAGAATGAGGTAGAATGTTTTATGTTGTACTTGGGACTTTTTGTTTGTTTGTTTGTTTGAAGCTTCTTAGTTTAAGGCTCCTTCTTTCAGTGGCCCTTGCATAAACCTGATTTTCATGCTTATTGCCATTATCAAACATTTTTACTAGCTAAATGAAACATATTATTATGATTGAGATACTTAGAAATTTAATTATTTTTTATTTGAAAAGACACGAAAATATCCTTTGAGTGAATCATCCGATTTTTTCCACTTTGTATGTAATTTAAAAACACCATATCAATGACGGAAGCCCCATTGCCTGAAATTAATTAATAGTCATTCTATGAGCATGCAAGTGGCTTTATTGTTTGTCTACTGTTTGTTGGCTCAGCAGCCAGGGTGCCTCTCAGAGACTCATGTGTGGTTACTCTTGGCAGGTTCAGGGCAATCAAATTTGATTGTGAGTCTAGCATTTCACGCTTCAGTGGCATCCTTAGTTCTGTGAGCCAAAAAGGGTAGTGATAAGTTCTTCAGCTTTTAACTCTTTCATGAAAATGTCCTTAAAGTCGAAACTCATTCAAGCTGGGCATGACTTAATGCCAGTAGGCAAGGTGGACATTTTTCAAAAAGGGTAGTGATAAGTTCTTCAGCACAGTGCAGCTTTTAACTCTTTCATGAAAACGTCCTTAAAGTCGAAACTCATTCAAGCTGGGCATGACTTAATGCCAGTAGGCAAGGTGGATGTTTTTCTTCTTGTGTTTTCTTCTTCCAAGTGAGCATAATGTGTTTATGTTGGCTCCTCGGTGAATCCCAGTGTGGATGCACCACTTTTTGCCTGCTTTTCTTTAAAGGCCTTTGCCGTAGGACTGTACACTGTATGGAAAAGGCCTCGAAGAAACCTACTGCTAATGACAACAGTTCTTAACTACAGTATTTTAAATCACTTCATACATGCATAAACAATATATTCTGATCATATCCACTCCCCATTTCCCCAACTCCTCCCAGGTCCACCATTCCCCCCACACCTACCTGTCCTCACTTCATGTATTTTTCTTGTTTCTCATGGCCCACTGAGTCAACTTATCAAGCTATACCACATCAACACAGCATCCGTTTTAAAGTTTATGTGGCACTAACCCTGAACTAGAAGTGTCATTTCCTCTTTTTCTTCTTAAATATGCTTCATAAAATTTAACATTTTTCTTTAAATGTATATGAAATACTTAGCTTGATTTTTTTTAAGTTGTAATTGAAATAAACAAATGAACAAGGACTGGAAAGAAAACCAATTGTGTAAAGGTACTTACTGTGAATCCTGAGAACCTGGGTTCAATCCCTGCCACTCACATGACAGAAGAGAACTCATTCCAGAACACTGTCCTCTGGCACCCCCCCATTTGTGCCATGGTATCTATGTGTATACACATGTGCACACACATGTACACATACACACACCACACTCACACACTCACCCACATCAACATATCACATATGCACACACATATATATATATATCACACACCACTCACCACATACCACATACACCACATACATACATACATGAACATGTACACACACATAAATGTGATAAAATATTTAAGACAAAAAGAAAATTAGACAAAGTTATTCTCATCAATAATTGATTTAAAAAACTAACAGTCTCTGCTCTTTTTTTTTTGAGATTTATTTCATTGTCAAAAAGTCTTAAAATTTGTCCTCTAAGGTCCAACTAAAAATTTCAAATTTTCATGGAAGTGGTACAATGTCTTAGGGTATGTGTGTCACTTTGCTTTTCTGTCTCTGTGGTAAAACACCATCTCCAGAGGAAAGTTAAAGAAGAAAGCGTTTGTTTTAGCTGTCTCCGGAGCCATATCAGTCCATTATGCCGTGTTAGGCACAGTGACACCCTTGCCTGCAAGCACGACGCGGAGAGAGAAGGGAAGAGGGTGCAAGGCGGTGAACTCTCAAAGCCTGTCCCCGGTGATGTACTCTCTGCCGTAAGGCTGCATCTCTCCAGCAGAGGCATCAGCAGGAGACCAACTGTTTAAAAGTCTGAACTTGTAGGGAACATTTCTCATTCAACTATCATACGGCTAATTAGTGTATTAGAAAAGTATAGGTTGGGAGAATAAGTGCTGTTGCAGAGGAATGCCCTAGATGATTTTTTTCTACAAGTATGTAAGATGAATTTTTAAAAAATACATATTGCAGCCGGGCATTGGTGGTGCACGCCTTTAATTCCAGCACTCAGGAGGCAGAGGCAGGTGGATCTCTGTGAGTTTGAGACCAGCCTGGTCTACTGAGCGAGTTCCAGGACAAGCTCCAAAACAATACAGAGAAACCCTGCCTTGAAAAACCAAAACCAAAAAAAAAAAAACATATTGCTAAAAGAGGTTCTATTGCAATTTAGTGGTATTTTTGTGAATGTTGTCATAAATAATGTATATCTGTAAGACATAGACATAATTATCCTAAAGCTATTAATAGTGCATTTAAATTTTCACGTTGATTTGTAAATAATTGGTGCTTGCCATGTTTTTATAATTCTGGGAAAGTTTGGTAATATTAGGTGATTTTTTTCAGTTGTTTTACATTTTAATTATTAGAGAAGAAAGTAGTTCATTTTGGTTTGGTTTATTTCTTTGTTTTTTGAGACTAGGACCACTGCATATATTATAGGCTGGCCTTAAACTGGCTATCTGCCTCTGTCTCCTAAGTCCTGGGATTAATGGTGTGTACCACTACTGCCTGGTCTCCACAGCTTGAGGCTGACTTTTCTTTCTGAATCTTCAGGCAAACTTTAATAAATCATAAATAATGTCACCACAGGCAAGTGCTGAACTACTAAGATGCAACCCTAGAGCTGTTTTTGTCTTGCTATATATGCTCCCATTCCTCCTCAAGCTCTAGCTTTGAAAAATGTGCCTCAGAGGGAGAATGGAGCTGTCCCACGCTGTTTCACAGTGGGATGACTGTAGGTGAAGGTGATGAGTTTTAACAAGCTGGGAGAAAGACCTTTCTATATTTCCAGTACAGAGAAATAATGAATGCTTTAGATGATGGATGTGCTGACCCTGATTTGGACATTGTATAATATGTAACATATTAATATATCACACAGATAACTATTTGAATTTTTTTAATTTATTTTAATTTTTATGTATGATGCATGTGAATGTTTTGTCTGCATATATGTATGTATGTATATGTATACATATATATGTGTGTTTGTGTGTGTGTGTATGTATCAGTGGTTCTAAACGTGTGGGTCATGACCCCATCAGATATCCTGCGTATCAGATATTTGCATTGTGATTCAGACTTACAGTTTAGGAAGCAGCAACAAAAATAATTTTATGGTTGGGGTCAGCACCACATGGGAAACTGTATTAAGGGTCGCTACATTAGGAAGGTTGAGGACCACTGATACACATCATCTGCATGAAGTATCAGGAGACGTCAGTGGATGGCACCTGACAAATGGAGTAGTTACAGATGTTTAGGAGCTGTCATGAGGGTCCTCCATAAGAGCAGTAAATGCTGGCAAACACTGAGCCACCTGGCAAACCTGTATCAATAACATTTATGGATCAGTATGCGTTTTCTAAAAGTGTAACTTTTTTTGAAAAGCATGGACCCACAAAAACAGCCATGGCAAATTTTAATGTGTGAAAACAGCAATGTGACTGAAACTTTGTTGTTCTGAAATGTTTAGTTCAATTTACCTGCTTTTTAACTTCTAGTGGACTGCAGAGGTTAAGACATGGTCTCACTACCTAGCCTGGGCTGGCCCTAGAGCTCATATCCTCCTTCCTCGGCCGCCTGTGTATCAAGTTTATTAGTGTGCACTACAGTGCCTGACAGCTGCTTGTTCTTCAGCCAGAAAGTCCAGGTCAAAGCCCAGAGCAGCTCCCTTCACCTCCACACGCCCCACCATCCCTGACCTCCTGCTTTCATGTCCCAGTCAGGAACCAGCATCACTGTGGACATTGCCGTGATGGGCGAGGCCCATGGGCTCATTACCGACCTCCTGGCAGACCCGTCTCTGCCTCCGAACGTGTGCACATCCTTGAGGGCCGTGAGCAACCTGCTTAGCACCCAGCTCACCTTCCAGGCCATCCACAAGCCCAGAGTGAACCCCTCTGTAACCTTCAGTGAGAACTACGCCTGCTCTGATTCGGAGGAGGGCTTGGAGAAAGATAAACTGGCCATTCCCAAGGTAGGTGTGGCGGGAAGGGTTTGGTCTGAGTTAATCTTTCCGCAGTCTGCAAGGGTTCCTTCCTGCCACTTCTGAGATGTCTGAGACAGAACCTTCCTGGGTAGACCTGGGAGCCTCGTACTCCGTGTGCAGCCCAGTTTGCTTCTTGGAGCCACTTCCCGAGACTCCCCAGGGAGCACCTGGCGCGGCCTACTGCTGCCCTTTTCATTTCGGACTCCAGGGTTTCTCTTCACTGTTCCAGGATAGGAATAGATGAAATCCAGCTTCCATTTCCCTTGATCCCTTGCATTGTTTTCCATTAGAGTCAACTATCTAAAATATGGTTCCTGATAAAGCGAATTTTCCTTCCAGCGCCTGAGAAGAAGTTTGCCCCCAGGCTTGCTGAGAAGAGTCTCCTCGACTTGGACAACTACCACCTCTGCCACAGGTCTACCCACCCTGGAGCCGGCACCAGTGCGGAGAGACCGCAGTGCCAGCATAAAGCCGCACGAAGCACCTTCACCCAGGTTAGAGTCCACTCCACTGTCTCCATGTCTCCTCAGAGAAGTTACTTGCCAAAAAGGATTCATGGGGTCCAAGAGGATGTGCCCAACCAGAGTTACTGAGAAATGGGCTGAGAACTTACCAAAATCTCATGCTTAAATTCTGAGCGCGTTAGGGCCAGACTGGAATGACCTTAAGTCACTAAGAGCAGGTAGGGATGACCCCTGCTCCTATGGCACTGAGTGGAAAAGTCTAAGGCCAGAGTGAGGGTACCCTATACTTTACCTGCTTTGAGATCAATACTGAGAGCTAACTTGAAGGCATCTAGCCTAGCATTTACATACAATTCTTACCATGGCCTGTCAGACCTGTTGCGCCTTAATTCCCTGCAGAATTAGTAGGAATTATAGATCAAACAGTAGATATCTCATCAACGTTTGGATACGTTCAAATCTTTTAAAATTTCTCTGTGTATGCGCATTTTTGCGTATGTTTTTTTTGTTTGTATATGTGTATTTGTGTCTTTACCAGCAACTAGGCCACCTTCACCCTTAGCATTCTGTGTATAAATTACTTGAGCCCTGTGCTTTGAAAGCCAGTAAGCTCTCTACCAAAGGGCCCCCAAAGAGTTGTCCTGGCCAGCTGGGAACACTGTACAAATTTCACCATGTAATGGCTTTGGTAAACAGACTGGCTGCTTGAATTCTCTCTGGTATTTCCTTTGGGATACTTCTTTTCCTTGGCCCTGTCTGTCTTCGTCCTTCTTGAATAACTGTCTAGCATCTCTCTACTTATTGTCCTGGAGTGGCCCTGAATCTCCGTTCTTACCTATTTATTAGTTTTAAGCAGGGGTTGCCCAGCACTGGTCACTGAAAAGCTGACAGATAGGCAGACATGACCCTGAACTACAGTGCATTTAAATAACATACATTGATTCATGCTGTTTTATTAATAGTATCATACAATAAATTAATATATAGCAACTTAGAGTGGGGTAGATACAGGTAGGACTTTATTAATCTTGACTTCATTGTATTCCATTATATAAACGCTTCAAAATAAATACATTTTAATTGTTTTTTAGACACACTTCTTTCGAAGTGTTTTTTTTAATTTCGTGAATGCATGTATATATGTACCACATGTGTACAGCACATGTATATATGTACCACATGTGTACAGCACATGTATATATGTACCACATGTGTACAGCACATGTATATATGTACCACATGTGTATAGCACCTTTGAAAGTCAGAAGAGGGTATAGATCCTCTGCAACGGGAATTACATATGGTTGTGATCTGCCATGTTGTTACTTGGCATCAAACCAGGCCCCTCTAAGAACAGTGAGTGCTCTTAACTACTGAACCATCCCTGAAGCCCCCTTTTAAATGCTTAATGGCTGTCAAAGAACAGAGGTAGGCAGTTTTTGTATGAGCCCCAATAAGATATCTTTTTAAGATGCTAAATGATGTTAAGTTCTTCAAAAAGTCTACATGGATGAGTAATAATGTACCTACCGTATAATAGTCTATGGAATGAAGAGACAGACAATATACATCACATAAACTTTTCATAGTCAATCTTAGCCATTACTCAGGCAAGCAGAATGGGTAAAAAGAGACTACTAACACAAGGAAATAACTAACTATGAAATACACAAAGTTTTTCTTTTAATCTCATTCACAAAATTCCAGGCATCTGAAAGACTAAAGATGGGATTTTTAAAGGTGCCTTGAAACAAACAAGCATTTTTTTAGGCTTCAAGTGTTCTTGGCAACTGCCGGAGCTCACATCAACCTTCAAATGTCTCTTTCATTGTGTATGTGGTAAGTTGCTAAGAACGGTAAGAGCAAAAGGAGACCTTTAAATTATATAATCGCTGAACAAAAGTCTCATATGAAAGAGCTCGTGGAAATCCCATCCATAATGAAGGAGTTCTTGGCAATTGATGGCTGCTGGGAGAGGTAGAGTCCTTGTTCTTCAGGATCATCTCCACATTAACCCTCATTAATTATTTATCTTATGCGACAAACTCTGTGCATCATGATTCATAATCCCATCAATTCCAGGGTTGTTTACAATATGCCACCCAGACAGATTAGACACATCCTATTCAATCTGCAAATTATAGGTTTTCAACCTTCACCAAATTTACTGGTGCATGAAAGGAAACACAGGTGTTGGCAAGACAGGAGACAAGCACTTTTCACCAGGAGCAGTCCAAGGTTGTCAACACAACTTCCTGAATTCTATTCTCCCCAAAATTAGGGTGGATAATGTTTCCGTTTCCACATGTAAGGTTTGAAGCACTATGTAAAGAGAAATTTTGGTGTGGAAGACCCTCCAGGGATCCAATCCTACTAATTACATGGCTTCTGTAACCTTCTCTGGGCTGAATCCTCTGAGGATGGATTGACTCCTGATTTGTTTACAGGGAACAACTTGATGAGCCATGTCTCTGTTGATAAATGCATTGCCTAGGTAAAGAGAGCCTGTTGCCTCTCCCTTAATCATATGGTCGGTACATTAACACCATGCCCATCATGAGTGTGTTTCAGTGGGGTGTGACAGGACATCACATTCTTTCCAGGGAGTCACCAGTAAAGAGGAGTCTTAGAACATCGCACTAGGCTGCTGCTAATAGTTGTCTTTGAAAGGCAATGATGAGTTGCCAACAGAAATGACAGGCTGTAGGTCTGCTTCTTATGCTCTACTTGGTAAGTTAAGTTCTGCAGCAAGACATTGTTCCTGAGTGGCATGATCAAATGTTAATTCCTCAGTGTATAGTCACAATGTTGTCTGACAAAGAGCACCTAAGTAAGCATTGTGACACTCTCTGCTCCTACATGAACAGTTGCATAACAATCAATGAATCATGTAGATAGCTCTTGAAAGATCTGTAAATGGCATGGCTACAAATGTAGGAAAGTCTATGAATTGGACGGATTGGCAATGGCATCCTTGCTTTTGGTAGACTGTGTTTAATGAGAGACAGATACGCAGCTGCAGTCAAGGCTGGCCTTAGCTGAGTCTGTCACCTGCAATTTAAATGGTTCTGGCAGCAACTTGGGAAGAAATACTCGTGTTGGAGTGTCTGTTGCAGAGGTGGAGGCTGGGTTCTGGCCGTGCGTGCTCAGGAACAGTTGAGTAATCTCTCTGTGGTCTTTAATTGCTGTCTTTGCAGTGCTCTCAGTCCTGACTCTTGGAATACGCCGGGATCAACGACCCTCACCAAGAGCAGGTCCTTCACTTCTTCCTATGCTATCTCTGCAGCTAACCATGTGAAAGCTAAAAAGCAAAACAGGCCAGGTAAGCAATGTACTCCCCGCACACACGGTCTCATTTTCTATGCATACGCTGCGGTAATGAACTGTGGCATTAAAATGAACAATAAGGTTTTTAGTTGGGAAAGTGGAAGGAATTAGGAGATTTTCATCTCTTAATCCAAGCCCAGGTTCATGCTGGGATCTCTAAATTGGGTTTGCTGAGATATAGTTATGATTCCAGCACTTGGAGGCTAATGCAGGAGAAATAAGAGTTCAAGGCCTTGGAGAGCTGACTCAGGGCTTGTACTTCTGGCAGAGGATTGGAGTCTGATTCACAGTGCTCATGATGGGCAACCACCTATAAACCACTTTTGGTCTCTATAGGTACTGCATGCATGCACACACACGTGCGCGCGCGCACACACACACACACACACACACACACACACACACCACTTTATTATATTTGTCTATGAATTTCCCTTCCAGAATTTAGATGAGGGCCTGGGCTGAAACACTGACCTCTTCCTTCTGAGAAGTACAAACCGTGAATGCTTGTTTCATGGCATTGTAGAAATTCTTCTTGGGGTCTTTCAATTGCTTTTTGCTTCATTTCTGAATCTTCTATTTTCAGCAGCTTAAGAATTTCAGTTTTGGCTGAATGTGGACCCTCTTTTCCCAAAGTGATATTGGATATGCCAGTCTGGTGCCATGGCAACTGTGAACTCCAAAATCCATGTCATCACCCTCATGCCACTGCTGAAAGCTCTGCTGGTAGCCTCTGTGGTAGCTGGGCCCTCTGCTCAGACTTGCACCCTCCTCTTTGCCAACAGGCAGTAGATAGAGCTCTGAGGGGGAGCAACTAGTAGGATTGTGGCTCACCCACTCTTGCTGTCTTCTGGGAACCTAAGCCCTCAGATCTGGGTCTCTGCCTTGACCTTGAAACCCTTCTTTCCCTTCCCTTTCTACCTGCCCCTCCCTTAATGCATTCCCTCCCCCTCCCCCTTCCTGTCCCTCCCTCCTTCGCTCCCTTCTCATCTTTTCTACCTGTTCTCAAAGAAGCAAGTGTGGGTTTGCTAGTAATCAGTGTATAACAGGTAGAAGCAGACGAGACATCCTTAAAATGATGGGATTTGTGTGGGAGCCATTTGAAAATTCCCCACGTTCCACTAATATTTCAAGAGATGGGTTTTGAAAGGCAGACATGGCATTAAGATGTAGGACTTGGAGAAGGGCTCCTGGTCGCTCATCTTCCTCTGGTTGTTTACTTCCCCCTTGGTCCTTCCTCTGGAAACCATCACTCAGTCTGCTTAAAGTCTCGAGTGCTAAGTGTGGGGAGGACACTTTCCCCACAGAGTAAGGTTATTTGTATTGAAAGATGGTGTGGGGTCCTTCTGTGTATGTGTTGTCCTATTGGTTGATGAATAAAACACTGTTGGCCAATAGGGAAGCAAGATAGGTGGGACTAGGAGTTGAGGAGGATTCTGGGAAGTGTAGTCAAGGGTGAAGAGCCGCCATGTGATCCTGGGAAGAGAGGACACATGAGGCTGCATCCACGGTAAGATAAGACCTTGTAAAAAAAAATATATATATATTAGTAATTATGGGTTAATAATTAAGTCAGAGCTAGCCATTAAGGAACCATAGCAAATGGCCAGCAGTTTCATAATTAATATAGTGTCTCGTGTGTTATTTGGGGGCTGAGACAGAGGCAGGACCCAGGCAGCTGGTGGGGAAGAATGCACATCACAGAAAGAAACATTTATTTCATATATTATTTGAGAGAAACTGTTAAAGACCGTCTGATTCTCCTGCAAATGTTACAGTTCTTTGAGATGTGGTGTCTGTTAAGCTTTGTAAGGTGAACATCATCAGTGAGCGGAGAAACAGACTTGAGTTTTACTAGGACCAGACAGTGCAAGATGATGGAGATTAACGATGAACTGAGATCCACGACACAAACACAGGCACCCTCTCTGGCCTCTACACACATGTGTGAGTGAGGAACTCAACACACTCTGTGCTTGTACACACATCTCACCACACACACTGAAAACACACACATGCATCACACATGCATCACACAGACACCACACGTACCTTCACGCGTGGCATGTATACCACAGACATAAGCACTCCACACATACACAGACATCACAAGCCCGAAAAAGAGTTTTTTTCTGTTACTTTTAATGCCACTGGTACTGATGGGCAAAAGAGCTCAAAGGAGGAAACGGAGGGACGGAAAAATGACATAACTGGTCCAAGGCCCAGAATTCATCTGGGCCTTCCTTCTGTCCTCATGGTTTCATAGTAAAGAAAAACCAAGGACAATAAATTGATATGGTTTCTGACTAGGATTCTATGGCTGGGTACCTGTGCTCCCTCAGTTAAGTGATCTAATAACAATCATTCAACAACCCAGCATGCTAGATTTAAGGAGCTCAATATTGGAACTGCAAGATGGTTCAGCAGATTAATTGCCAAACTCGAAGACCTGAGCAGAGTAAACTCCCAAACGTTGTTCTCTGACTGGCATGTGTGCCACGGCAGACACTCCATATAATAAATACATGAATTTTATATAAATATATATAATTTTTATAAATATACATATACTTATTCTGGGAGCTGCAGAGATGACCCAGCAGTTTAGAGTGTGTACTGCCCTTCCATAGGATTAGTTATGTTCCCAGAACCCGTAGAACATGGCTACCTGTCTGTCACCTGTAACACCAGCCTCAAAGGATCCAATGCCTGTTGTTGTCCCCTAGATTCAGCTGTGCACACACATGCCACATGCATGTGAACACCCACAGACAGACTCACAAACACACAATTCAGAATCAAGTGTTTAATCTGAAAGTTGTAACTCTGGCACACACTGGAAATAACAGAGTATTTGAGGGCACAGCTTCATGTCCCTGCATTTCACACCCTGTGTCTTATTTGCTGTCTAACTAAACTCAAGAAGACCATCCACGCAACATGCCCCAGGCGGCAACGGTAGAAACCAGTCCCAGGGGTCGCAGTCTGTCATTTCTGTGGGTGGGGGTTTGATGTCTCCTGTCAATGACTATTTCAAAGGGACTTTGTATTGTGGTATCCTTAGATTGCTGTCATCATGGAATAAGGACTTTATAACATCCATATCCTGTTCATACTGAATGTAAATCAATCACTAAAACTCTGCCAAAACATAGAGATAGATTAAGAACCAGATGAACCTAGATTCCAGTTCTCGCTGGTCAGTTAGGTTCTTCTGGTTTTGTTTGTTTTCATTTGATTATTTGATTTGCTTTTCCTTCTCCTAATGCAATTTTAAAAATCAGCACAAAGCAGCAGTTTTCTTCATAGCATTTTCATACATTTCCTTTTCTATCTCAATGTTTTGTTTTGACTTTTTGTTTTTGCTTTGCTTTGAGGCAGAGTTTTAATGAGTGGCCCTAGCTGTTCAGGAGCTCTCTCTCTCTGTGTGTCTGTCTGACTCTCTATCTCTGTCTCTGTCTCTCTCTCTGTCTCTCTCTGTCTCTCTCTCTCTGTCTCTCTCTGTCTCTCTCTGTCTCTGTCTCTGTCCCTCCCTCCCTCCTTTCCTCCCTCCTTCCCTCCCTCCCTCCCTCCCTCTCTCTCTCTCTCTCTCTCTCTCTCTCTCTCTCTCTCTCTCTCTACCAGGCTGGCTTTGAACTCAGAGATCTGCCTGCCTCTGCCTCCTGAGTGCTGGGATTAAAGGCGTGCGCCACCACTGCCTGGCTTAGCTTTTCTCTCTCTCATTTTCTACCACCTCCTCTCTGCTAGTAATTTCTGCCCACAGTAGTCTCTTTCTACCACAGTATCACATGTGTTCTATAAGCTTCTACCTCAGTTTTGAAACTCTATTATTCTTGCTTTGATGTCATGGACTTTAGTTGCCCTAGATAAGCAAGTTCCCAAATATGTTTGATGCAACTGATTCTTTTGCTACCTGCTTTTCAATGTACCATGTGGGAAGAGATTGGGGAAAGTCTTTGGTGTGGAAAAGGGGTAAGGATATGGGGTCCCAGGTGGTGTGAAGAGCAATTTAAGAGCCCTGAGCCTCAAAGTGCAGATGGGTCAGCACGCTGAAGATGATTTGTCTGTGTCCAGAGTATGAGGGATTGATATGTTCTTTGCACAAACCTAGTGAGCCATGCCTTCCCAGCTCTCTCCTCAGCATTCCTTTGAAAGAGCTGGAAAACAAGCCATCTTGACCAATGAGTAAAAGAAACTACATGGGTCAGATCACACAGGAGTCCTCTGATGAAAGCATAGCAATGGGAGATTTAAATATGATTTGCATTTTTTAATTTACATGAGTGTTTGCATGTATGCATGTATGTATGTATGTATATATGTATATATGTAGACCACATGTATGCAGTGCCAGCAAAGGCAGGTAAAGGCCATTTTGATGCCCTTGAACTAGACTTACAGATGATTTCGAGCTCTCACGTGGGTGCTGTGAACCAACCTGGGTCCTATGGAAGAGCAGCAGTGCTCTTAACCCCTCAGCATCTCTAGAGCCCCTGACTTGAATTTCAAAACTTCCCCTTCTAGTATGAGTTGCTAAAAATGGGGAGCTACTGCCATGCAGCCTCCAAATTCCTCTAATTCATAACTGCTGCCTGTGCAGTAATCCTCTGCTAGGGTCTTGTAAATGTGGGCCTTCTAATGTGGTGAATCCAGATGCCATAAATCTATAAGATAGATGCAAAAGAAAATTTTATGGGATGCTGATTTTTTCTTTTGTATTATTCTTACTAAAACATTGGTACAGAGACACATGCTTATCAGAATAGCTGGTTTCTTTCTTTTTTTAGAAATTTATTTTGTTTCTATTTGTGTACATGTGTGTTCATAGTACATCTGTATGCAGGTATCTGAGGAGGCCAGAAAAGAATGTCAGATCCCCTGGGGCTGAAGTTACAGCCTCCTGATGTGGGTGCTAGGAATTTAACTTAGGTCCCCTACAGGAACAGCAAGTGTTTTTAGCTGCTGAGCTATTTCTTCAGCCCAGTTTGTTTTTGCTCAATTAAAGTTAAACTGGAAAACTTTTATACTGCAAAGCAAAGGAATTTACTTAAAGAATTCCTGGGCAGTCTTCTTCCTCTTCTCCCTCTAGTTGCCTCTGTAGATTGAAGTTTTCTCAGGCTCTAAGGAACAAGAGACCTAGGAGACAAAGGCTAGGTTACTCAAATGAGTCTGAATTTTAGACTCTTCAAAAGTTGTATTATATATTTTATTACTTATTTTTGCCTATCACTGTTTTTAAATGTTTCATATTAGGATAATATAAATCATTGTGGGATTTTTATTTCATGATCTGTGTCTTGTTCCTGGACTCTCTCCAATTACTTTTAAAATGAAGATAAATATATAAAAGGTATGCATGTTTAACTCATCCAGTTTTGTGTGTGTGTGTGTGTGTGTGTGTGTGTATGTAACACAAAATTAGATGTCTTCCCTCTTGAGATTGAAGACCCTTAAAAAGTCATAGAATTTCCTTCCTTCCTTCCTTTCTTCCTTGCTTCCTTCCTCCCTGCCTCCCTTCCTTCCTTCCTTCCTTCCTTCCTATCCTTCACACACACTCTCTCTCCCTACTTGCAAAGAAGGTTATTTCTACTTTTCCTTTGGAAATTCCCTTTCTATATCATCAGCACTTTATCTCTCCGTTCTAAAGGGAAATGGTATTTGGTGATCACAGATTGAGCCATCCTAATCTGAAAACCTAAATTGGGACATTTTGAATTGTCAAATTTGCATTAGAGATGCTCAACTCTTAAAGCTGGTGTTAATATTCCCAAATCCACAAAACTCAGAAATCTGAAATCCTTCCCACTCAAACATTCAGGGAGGCTCTGCCGGTGTCTACACCAATGGCTTATCCACCCATCTGAAGACTGGTGCATAGAAATGTGTGTCCTCTGGCTATAACGTCCTCCTTGTTCCTTTTCTAAATTTGCAGCAACCTTTACACATTTATCTTCTCAGCTTCTCGCCCACCCTGCCCCCTACACTCTGCTTTTCACTGTTGGCGCAGAGACCCGGTGCTTGTTAAAGAGTTCAAAATAGAGAGAGCAAAGAACTTTAAAAGCAAAGTGCTTCTCTGCTACACATTTATTCAAGAGTTCATCCCAGGAGCCTTAAAGTCTGCTTATTAGTTTAAATTTAGTTAACTACAGAGTTCCAAGAGCCCTAATGGCCATAAGAATTTTAAAATGTGTATTTAAGTATGAAACCCCATGTCTCTACAGCTATCAGCTCCCAGCTACTCAAACAAATCAGTCTTCTCATAAATATTTGTGTCCACATAGAAATGGAGAAGTTTTCCATTGGGCTTTGAACTAATGGCCTGGAAAGAAAGAAAGAAAGAAAGAAAGAAAGAAAGAAAGAAAGAAAGAAAGAAAGAAAGAAAGAAAGAAAGAAAGAAAGAGAGGGGAGAGAAGGGAGTGAATGAGGGAGGGAGGGAGGAAGGAAGGAAGGAAAAGACTTATAAAAAGAGGTGGGATAGGACCGAGGTGACAGCTCTGTGCGTCTAGTGCTTGACTCAAGACTGGGTTCAATCCTCATCATCTGTGTAAACAGCCAAGCCAGGCTGAGACTCCCATTCCAACACTGGGGAGGAAGGGACAGGAGAATCTCTAGTTTTGGATGATGACCAGTCTAGGTGATTAAGAGCACTTGCTCTTCTTTCATAGGATCTGGGTTTGATTCCTAGTACCCACATGGTGACTAGCAATCATCTAGGAAACTCCAATTCCGGGGGATCAGGTGCCGTCTTCTCCATAGACTTCTTCTGTACACATGCAGTGCACATAAACTCATGCAGGCCAATACTCATGGAAATAAATATTTTTAAAATACAAGTATTTCAGCCGGGCATTGGTGGCACACGCCTTTAATCCCAGCACTCGGGAGGCAGAGGTAGGTGGATCTCTGTGAGTTTGAGGCCAACGTGGTCTACAGGCTGTCCAGGACAGCCTCCAAAACAATACAGAGAAACCCTGTCTCGAAAAAACAAAACAAAACAAAATGCAAGTATTTCTTTTAAAGGGCAGTGAGTTTTTTTCCAGCTGAAATTTTCCAGACCCATGAGGAAATTGTACTTGCTATTCCAAATCAGGATGACAAGAGAGAAACAAAAATGGGAGAAGAAAATAATACCTTTCTTCCCTGAGGTTACTTCAGGCCACCATGGCTTTAGTGGGTATGTGCCAGCCCTACTGCCAATATTTTTGGATGATTTACTGGTCATATTCTCATGCCATAGAGACACCCCAGGTACATGCCCTGTCTCTAGGTGGTGGCATGAAGATGAGGTCAGATCTGGGGGCCAACCATGAAATTGGTGGCTGCTGATTGTATGTATGTAGGGTAAAGGTGACAGGAAGGAATCATGTTTGCATTGTTGAATGACATCATTACTCTCTTTCTCTTTCAGGCGGCCTTGCTAATATTTCACCTGTACCCTCGCCCTCCTCCTCACCTCCACAAGGCTCGCCTGCCAGTAGTCCTGTTGGCAACATTACTTCAGCCCAGTTTCCAGAATCCCCTGAAATAACTGCCAAGAGAGGCCCCGGATACCACAGGGCCTTGACTTACACCCAAAGTGCCCCTGACCTGTCCCCTCAGATCCTGCCTCCACCTGTCATATGTAGCAGGTAAGAACTTTATGCTGTAATAGGAAAAGTATAGGATAGTGCGGTGGTATGTTTAAGGCTATAATAGGAACTTAAATTTTCCCATGGCTCTCTGTGAATAGAAACTTCATTTTCCATTAAGTCTGGTCTGGACAGATTTTTGGAGAGAGCTCAAAATAATTAGCTGTGTTATATACTAGTAGGTGATGGATAAAATATGTGCTTTGTGGGCTGGAGACACAGTTTGGAGGTTAAGAGTGCTTGCAACTCTTACAGATGTCCTTAGTTAGGTTCCTAGCATCCTCATCAGGTGGCTTACAACCACCTGTAGCCCTTCTTCTTGGGGGATCTGATGCCTTCTTTTGCCTTCCTGGGTCACCTGCATTCAGGTGAACATACCACACACAGACACATAATAAAAAATTAAAGTTTAAATAATTTAAATAAAATATCTTCAGCAAGTAATGTGATGTAATTGATTATTTTGCTGGGGTGCTTTTGTTATCCTATGACTATTTTATGTGGATTTTTAAGGCATTTTACCTGAAACTTATGTATTTCATTTTAACTCTTCCAAAATGAATGACTAACACATCGTGCATTATGGCTTGACTCAATTGCTTCCCTGAATGAAATTAAGCAAATGATTTCTTCTTGTATCATAATAAAACAGAATTATAAGCTTGTCATGGGGGGGCAGTACTTGAAACCTTAGCCCTCAGGAGGATGGCTGGGGGTTCAAAGGCAGCTTGAACTACACAATGAGTCTGAAGCCAGCCTGGGATATAGCGTAGGGAACCCTTTCTCAAAAAGGAAGAAAAGAGGGAGGGGGGAGGGAGGCAGGGAGAGGAGGAGGGAGGGATGAAGGAAGAAACAGAATTGCCCAGTATCATCAGAGGTTGATTAAAGAGGATCTTAATGTGCTGAAGTGATTATTATGTTGTTTTTTTATCAACATTGACCATAAAAAGAACACACCACCAATTACTGATGAACATTTTTGTTGTTCTCAAGTAATATCTTCATTTTGGATGCTTTATCTTAAAGGACTGAATGTTTTTTAAAGATTTACTTATGTTTATGGATATGGGTTTTTATCTGAATATAGGTGTATGAAGTGCTCTAGGAGGCTAGAGGACAGTGAGAAATTGGCTGGGCCTGGAGTACAGTGGTTGTGAGCTACCAAGTGGGTGCTGGAAATCAAGCCCAGGCCCTCTGAAGAACAATCAATGCTCTTGACCGCTGAGCCATCTCTCCCTTCCCTAGTATTGTTTTTGAGTAGAAAAGAGGCAAGTGTTTTCAGCACAATCCTGAGAATGCCCTAAACAAAATGTTATTGTGTGCAGTTAATGAAGATGACTTTGGAATGTGTTAGCAGCATGATGCATTCTTGTGTCTCATTTTATCGGGGCACTCTGTTTAATAACTAGCAACTGATACTAAGCTTCACACATTTCATTTGCTTGTAACTGGTCTGTAAACTCCCTATGTCAGTCATCACTATGGCAACATACCTGAGTCCAGGAAGGAATGGCCCACGTCTACTTACAGCTTTAGAGGATTCACTCAGTGGCTCCTTGACCTTGTTGTTTTTGGACCCGTGACAAAGCAGAATCCCAGGGCAGGAACTATCTAACTAAGTATGTTTTGTTGTTGGGGAAAGTGAAGACAAAGAGAAGAGAGTCTGCAGGTCCCAATATCCATTTGAACCCTACCCCCACGGCCTACATTCTTCCCCATAAGACCCAACTTTTAAGATTCCCTACCTCTAGACAACACCACAGACTGTTGAGCAGGACTTGAACACATCACATCTGGGGATCTCTCCTCATCCAAACTTTACTGCCTTAAGATAAATAAACATTGTTTATTTTATCATCTTTACTTTTACTTCCTTTCTCTATACAACTATTTTTAAGTGGAAAAAATAATAGCCAACCTTGGCTATTGGGCGAAGACCAGATTAGAATGTTATTCTAGTAACCAAACTCTTCCCAAGACAGCCTTCTAAGTAGAATCGAGTTCTATGGGCTTCCCATCCAGCACAGCCATCTTCAGAGTGTGTTGTGGCGTCAGAGCCTGAGACACGCTACATCACGCTCACTGTGCCAAAAACTCGGAGGAGTTCTTGGTCTGTTTCATGTCTCTCAGTTCACTGGGCCCCAGGGCCAATTCCCTTAGGTTGACACCCTGTAATTGTTCGTGCATCTGACATTGGACAGGCTTGCTGAGGAAAGCATTGTTCTTTGTTCTGCACCCTGAGCCAGGATAAAGCCCAGCAGAGTGATTTGGGTTAAGAACATCTGCTTCTGGCTTTTTCAAGGGGCTCTCCCTCCCTCAAGACTTGTGAGAAATAATCATCTGAAAGAAAAGCTAAGGGTGTTCAGGAAAGATCTGTAGCTTGCCCAGCTTTCCTCCAGCCAGATTCTCTTATCATATTATCGTGGTTGTTTTTAGAGGGAAGAATGTCACAGAGCTTTCCTAAAGAGAATGAAGAAAGAAAAAAAAAACAAAACAAAAAGAGGATTTCTCTGTCTCCTTTTTCAGTGATGGTTAGAAATCCAGTAGTGTGCATTTTATTTGTTTGGGCTTTATAAATCTATAATTCAAACCAGGTTTATAATTCCCTTCAAGGCAGCCACCCATGTAGTCACAAAATGCTCCAGAAACACACGACTAACTATTGTGGTTTCCCCTGCTGAACTCGAAGGGCTTGGCATTGAACCCTAGTCTCTTGGCTGTTGTAATGCCTTTGCAACAAGCTGGTTGGTTTTTTTTTTTTTTGGTGGGGGAGGGAGGTGCAGGAGCTGCTCTATTTGAACTAGTAACTTAAATAGTTCTTTTAGGTATTGTCAGGCACTGAAAACCCTTCACATCAATAAGTTTTCACACAATATTAGAAGTCATAAGTTAGCATGAACTTTCTTTTTATTTCTTTTATTCTTCTCTTTTGATTCCTATAGCAAAATTATGGATTTTCTTCATTAGAAATAAATCCTGTATAATTTTTTTCTGTATATATTTCAGGGTTGAAAACTATACTTACTTAGTATGATGGTACACTGTGTGTACAGTTGAGAAGCTGATGAGACATTTAGATATTAAACATTTGATATCAAACTAATTTATGCGGTGTCATCTTGTAGTTAAAAGTAACCATGAGACCAAAAAGTTCTCCTGAGACCTTTTATATTATGCAGAAGAAAAGAGCCCAACCACAAAATAGAAGATTAAAATCTAATCGTGCAGTAGTTAAACAAAATAATAAAGGAGGGGGCAGTTTGGATCTCAGTAGGGTTTGTGGGATTACCTTTTGACTAGTAAAGTAGTCAAGTTGTTGAAAAAACAGGGTTCTCTCCTTATGCCCAGCTCTCTGATGGGCCACCACTCACTTCCCTGGAACTTCCACTGTCTTGGTTGTCCACAGATCATGTTGACTCATTTTTTGGTTTGTTTGGTTTTCTTTTCAAGCAATAGTGAGTATAGTCATTTACTTTTCCCCCACAATGTCTCTATCCTTTGTTCCTTTAGGCCTTAAAGGATGGCTGGAAAAATTTGCAGCAAAGAAATACATTTGTTTTTGGGAAAAATAAAATGAATATACTATCATTCTGTTTTAAATTTTCTGTGTTTTAATAAAAATAATTGAGGATCCTAACTACAAACAATGAGTGGAACAATGAGGCTCTAAAGGTATCCCATTGGGAAAGACAGTCATAGCCAGACATGTGCCAGACCCTTCAGAACTACTTCACAGACAAATGGTGGTTATCCCAGGATCTTTACAAATAATATAACAACTTCATCAGCATTTTAGTGTAATTATGTGGGCTGAGGAGGAGGAGGAAGAGGAGAGTCAGATGAAGTTTAGAGCCCCTTTGCTGATAAGCCACTCACCAAAGAGGACCACCCATCAGCATCTGCATGTATTGCAAGGTGAACCGCCTCACTAGACTCACCAGTAGAAGACTGTGATATTTTATTATATATGTTGTTATGGGTTTCATATAAAACATGGAGACTCCAGGAAAATAGCTAGACATAAATGGCCTTAACTTAGTCAGTTGATGGTCTACTGATGTCCTTATAACTGGACACATTGTTGGGAGATGTTGGAAGCATGGGGAGCCTCATTGGAGGAAGTAGGTCCGTAGGGTTGTACTATGACTAATGTTCCTTGACCCTGATCTCTCCATAGCTCTCTCTTGCTTTCTGTGAGCCATGATGGAGGACACACTTTGTCACTGCCCTGATATGTTGTCTCAGTTCTGGTTCAAAGTGGTGGAGAACTCGACTATGAACTGATACCGCTAAACTATGAGCCAATGTAAATCTTACAGCAATGAAAGACTAAGGCAGGGGATGGCTGATGTTTATGAAGATACTGTGTACTTAAAAGTGTTTTAAATGTACAGAGGTACTTATGCTCTCCCAACACTTCTCAGCTGTGGCAGACCTTATTCAAAAGGGAATCCTCCTGATGGACCCTCAGAGAGAAGTGGCCCAGCCATTCAAAAACCAAACAGAACAGGTAATAAACTTTTTGGATTCTGTTGCTCAAAATTCAAGTTATTTTATTTTCTAATTTCCTCTTGACCAAAAAGGCAACTTGAATTCCTAGCTTTTTTCAAATTTGTAAATTTTAACTTTCTGAATTTTTAAAATCTTGTGTATATGTATGTGTCTGTCTGGGGGGTGCATGCACATGAGTGTAATGCCCATGTAGACCATAATTGGACATCAGATCCCTGTAGCTGGAGTTGAGTTATGGGTGATTGTGAGCCTCCTGATGTGGGTACTGGAAACTGAACTTCCTCTACAACACAAAATGCTCTTAAGCACTAAGCCATCTCTCCGACTCACTTAAATTAAATGTGAACTTAAAATGACCAGCAAGGAAACAAAAGTCATCCTCAATGCACTATCTAAATCTAACTCACAGCAAAGTTTGGACATGGACTCTCCTAGACATTTCTAGTACTTTTCACACAAATGTATATTATTTTAAACTCAAAGCCCTCCCTGTATAATGTATAGCACTGTATGTTACATGATGTGCTATACATCAATGGTGGCTCATGTTGATGCCTTTTCTATTAGAGGGTTACCTGTCCCGGCATATGCTTATGAGATCACCAACCCATATGCTAAGGAATGACCCTGATTGTACCACTGTTCACGATAACATGGTTTTTCCCTTGAGGCATTCTGCTCAAGGGCATGGCTAGCATAACCTGGATCACTCTTCCTGCTGTTCCCCAATTACATGTCCTCTAAATTTCTGAACCTTAATTCCTTCACTTGCAAATGGCAGAGTAACAATGGTGCCCTGCTACATAAGATCAATGTAAAGATTAAACAAACCATGTATGGGGGGATGAAGAAATGATTTGGAAGTTTTGAGCATAGGCTGCTCTTCCAGAGGACCTGGGTTTGATTCCCAGCATCCACATTTGGTATCTCAACAACCGTGTGTCACTCCAGCTCCAGGAATCTGATGCTTTCCTGTGGCCTCTTTAGACACCACACACACTGAGCACACAGACACACATACACACAAAAGCGAATCTTTAAAAAAAATTTAAATGTGAATCATTTATTTCCCTTTGGATTATGGGGGCACTGTGAGTAGCTACTGCTTGTGGGTGTTGCTGTAATGATTATTTTTATTGGCACGGCTCTATGGGTTTGTTTTTACTGTACTTAGAGTATACAATGTAGAAAACAAAGCATCAGTGAAATGTAGACTTTAAGGTCATGGCACCATGAGGGATAATTGTGCATCCCTGTCAGCGTTTGGTAGATACACTCAAAATTTGTTGACATATTTTTCCATGAGAATCTTCTGTTGCAATATGCAAAGGGCGAGGAGAAGTCAAAGGAAAACTATTGGCCTGGTTATTGTGTAGCTTTTTGAGGATTTAGGATGCTTCTCCAAGGCTCCCAGGGCTGACAGAATGAGAACATCTGGTCAGGTCACTTTCTGGGCTCTCACAGTGCCATCGTCCTCTAATGCACAGGCCACCTTCATGGACTCTTGCAGAGCATGGGGTCCTCTCTGGATCTACTCCCCTTTCTCCGCAGATCACGAGTTGCACATGATCAGATATGTTTTTATTCTACCCTTTGTTTCTAAGTTTATGCATCAAGCAATTTCATCAGAAAGATGTAAGAAAATTAGGATCCTCAGATAATGTTACAAATGTTTCATGCTTCCTGATGACGGCTTGGAAGTACGTTCTTTACACAGTTGTGTTTTCTGGTTGGATTTTCAGCTAATAATTGCTGACTGGAAGGTGAGATAGTGGGGGAGAAAATGAAAAGAGGAAGCCTAGATTCCCAAGGACCTGGGCCATACACATAAGATCTGTCCACTCACAACCATTAGTCATTGCATTTATTAGTTATGAAGTTCTGCAGACCACTCATCCCTGGGTGTGTCAACATAATTATTCCCATCACACAGGCCTTTTAATTAGTGTGTAGTCAACTTATTCCTGACTTAATACAGTGGAAGAACAGAGGAAACAGAAATTTAAATCTAGTGAGGGTATGGAGCTGTAGATTTCTTGATGACATAATGTAAAGAAGAAAGAAAGAAAGAGAGAGAGAGAAAGAAAGAAAGAGGAGAGAAAGAAAGAAAGAAAGAAAGAAAGAAAGAAAGGGAGAGAGAGAAAGGTGGAGGGAGGGAAAGGAGGAGGAAGGGAAGAAATAAGGGAGGAAGAAAATAAACTTACAGAATTAATACAAACAATTTATCTAAAAGTTATTATTATAAAGTTACCAAATGTCACATAAATCACACATCTTAATTCCCATCTATTTATTAGGATTAGAAATGTATTTGGGGGACCGAGAGGTTACACCGAAGGTAGGAATATGTATTGCTCTCCCAGAAAACCTGAGTTCTCTTCCCAGCACCCATGTTGGGTAGCTTACAGCCAGCTGCCTGTAGCTCCAGTTCCAAGGGATCTAATGCCTTCGTCTGCCCTACACAGGCATATAAATCACGTGTACACAGACATACTGCATATACATAGTCAAAACTAAAATCAGCTTGAAACTATATTTCCTTCCCTATTATTCTGCCTTTGATGCATGGATCCATGAATGCAGTCTCCCTAAATAAATACTTCACCACATGCTGGTGTGTCTCAGGGAGGCTCACTTCCTTGTGTTCCTGCCATGGCGATGTCTCTGATAGCAGGCTGTTCTCTTTCCATTGTAGATGACACTTCCCAAGTGACCTCTGACTATGAGACCAACAACAACAGTGACAGCAGTGATATTTTGCAGAATGAAGAGGAGGCCGAGTGCCGGAGAGAGCCACCGAGGAAAGCATCGGCTTGTGGCACCTATGCTTCCCAGGCCATGATCTTCCTGGTAGCCCCATGTCACTAAACTCATTCATTTCAGTGAGAACTCGCCTCTGTTGCAGAGACCTGCTTAGGCATAGGTTCTCTTGTCATTAGATCTATAGCTGCATCCATTTGGTCCATGTGCCTGTAGCCTTCAGGTTATATTGTTATAATTCTCTCTCTGAGCTTATTGGTTTTCTTCATGATTCTTTTATTTGGTAATGGAAAGTGTGCGTGAGTATGTGTGCGTGCATGTGTGTGTGTGTGCGTGTGTGTGCGTGTGTGTGTGTGTGTGTGTGTGTGTGTGTGTGTGATCAAGTGCACATACAGAAACCACACATGGGAAGTCCAGACAACAACCTTGGGTGTTTTTACTCAAGTTCCATCTGCTTTGTTTGGAGACAAAGACTCTCATTGGTTTGGAGCTCAGTTAAGTGGGCTTGGATGGCTGACTAGTGAGTCCTAGGAACCACATTTCTCTATGTCCCCAATTCTGACTTTACAAGAGACCACCATCAATTTTTTTAATAGGTTTTATGGATAAAACTCCTCTCCCATGTTTGCATGGAAAACATTTTACTGATTGATGGAGCCATCTCCACAGCCCCAAATATTCATCTTTGCATATGATTACAAACAATACAATAAAAAACTAAGACAAGTTTAATGAAAAAATTAATAAACTAATAATATTAAGTGGAAATATAATATAAAACTAATAGTTTAGAAAAAGAGGTTGATTGGCTGACTAATTTTTCTTAGGGCGTCTTCTGTTTTAACTTTGATACCCCCTTGATTAGAAACTGAATCAGTATTTGTTTTCCTTGTTGTATTAGATCAGGTTTGTACTGGTTCTAAAAGGTCCTTTGGTGGTGACTCATCTGGTGTAAAGACTCATTGGTGTACATTTGAGAGAGGTTAAGCGTGGCTGCCAATGACAGGGATGTAATCATCAGCTGCTGCCCTTAGCGTTTTTCTTTGTTTTTGCTACTCGTAGCTTCAAACTAGTTTTCCAAACAAAAATTTTTTAGTGTTTTAATCTCTTTATTTTCTTTACTTTGAAAAATAATTGTGGTAGTGGGAAATCTGAGTATCCTGATTTTAGGACACTTTGTACACTGACTGCCCTTGCTTCACTTAGAGCAACTTGTTTAGTGGAGGGAAGATCTTGGGTCTTGAGGATAAAAATTACATTCCTGAAAGATGTGGCAGCTGTCATTTTCCAGGAAGAATACTGACCTGAACAGTTCAAATATAAATGCAATTAAAGGGGGGTGAAGTCTTCGTCTGCCTCATGCATTTCTGGCAAGGGTTCAATGTAAGGCAGGCTCGCACATCTGTCACATTTGCTGTAGTATAGAAAAAAGGAAGTTTAGAAATAACGTCAGAGTTTTCTGAGGTTTTTCAGTCTTCATTAAAGAGTTTTGTAATTGACACAAAAGTAGTAAAGCTAACATCTGGGAGAAACGTCTGTCTGGGTTGTGTGTGAAAGTCTGGCAAGCAAGCACCAGACTCCATAAACGTCAGTGGAACTGCATCCAGTGCTGGCCTCTTCACTCTGGATACACGTTCTGTCTTTCTGTCATCTTTCTTTCCTTCCTTCCTTTCTTTTCCTTTTTGTTTGTTGACTGATCTTAAGATTAGTGCACTTTTAAGTCATTTATTTCTGAGAGCCACAGTTATTTATTGAATTGACCAAATTGATGATTTTTTTTAATAGAAAAATTATGTGTGGTTCAAGTATCGTCATCTCCATTACAGGACAAACCTATTCTTGCTCCTGAACCCCTAGTCATGGATAACCTGGACTCAATTATGGATCAGTTAAACACCTGGAATTTTCCAATTTTTGATTTAGTGGAAAATATAGGAAGAAAATGTGGCCGTATTCTGAGTCAGGTAAGATATGTATTCTAATGGATAAGTGGAAATATAGAAGGAAACTATATACTAATCTGTACATTCTCAACACCTGTGGGCAGGCTTGCAGAAAGAAGTGAATTTTTTTTATCATAGAACGTGTGTGTGTGATGGGTTTTATGGCTGTGTACTGATCAAAAATCAACTGGAATTTCAATTGAGTATTGTAGTCTACAATTAAGATATTATGTAATTGTTTTAAGGCAAAGGAGGCAGAGATGGTAATAAATCAGCAAGATGGACAAGTAACCGAAATTCATAGAACTGAGCCAAAGAGAAACTGGCCTGGCCCCAGAAAGGAAACTCCTGTTTTTGATGAATCCAGCTCTAATATCTTCTGACCATTGTTTTAACTTTTGAGTATCACAGTGCTTAGCCCTCATGGGAAAAATAAGATACTGTGAAGAAATACGTATCTCCTGAACTGGCATGTGAAACATCAGAATTCTATGTGTTTGAAAATCAAAACCACCTCTTTCACCAGAAATGCAGAGCGAGTGGCCGGATGCATAAAAGAGTGTTTGTTAGTCTTGTCTTTGTAAGAGAGACTCTCTCATGACTGCCCTCTTAAAGGACTGGTTGTCTGGTGGATGCATGGAAGGGAAACATACGGGAATTTGGTGCTTAAATATGCCTGTTTCAAGAATTTCAGCTAAGTGATGAATTGGTTGTGCTATAAAACAGTCATCGTAGTTTGCATGATTCAGGGCTGGGGAGATGATGCATGTGTGAATAGCAGTTACTGCTATTGCAGAGGCTCACCACCCCCTGGAACAGCACTTCCAGGGATCTGGCATCCTCTTACGGACTCTCTAGGCACGAGGCACACACATGGTGTACATGTATACACATAGGCAAGCACTTATACACATGAAATTCTAGTGAATAACTGAAAATTATTTTTATAATCCAAGGGATGATATGACAGCATATCAGTATATATTTAAAATGTGCACATGAGTAAATATCACAGCACCCCCAAAGACTGCTGACTTTCGTGAATCCCAGGTCACCCTTGGCTTTGTGAATCTATACCTCAAAAACTGCAAAGCAACACACCAAAAATGCTTTCAGTGGGACTGGGACCCAGCCCATGCTGATGAGGCCCACTAATACCCTGTTTGCCAAATACTAGAAGCCTGTGGAGCGCTGGTTCTTCTCCACCTCTGAGTCTGGCTGTCCTCAACTGCTCTACAAGAGCCTGAGTATGGAATGTCTCAAGGAAAATACAGTTCACACGGTTTGAATGGGAAGCTCATACTTCTACTTTCAGTGTTAAATACACAGGCCCAGGGAATTCATCTGGTCTTCAAGAAGTGGCCCTTTCCCTGCAGGAATTATTAATCAAGTTGGGAAAGAGACGTAGCGATGGATCAACTAGGTGATGAGCCATGAAGCAGAAGCTAATTACCTCTGCCAGACTTTATTCTGGCCATGAGCATGACACAGTGGCAGGCAGCCATGTTTGTTAGGATTTAAGAGCTCCATTCATCTCTTCCTGAGTCCTTAGTGCCAAACTGTCTGTAAAGCTCCCTGGTCTTAGCAAGTTCAAGGCAGCCACTGTATCCCATGTGCCTTGGTGTCAGAACTCCTTTCTCCCCCTAGGAGTGCTCAAATCCAATTGCCAAGTGTGACACCGAGAGCAAGGCTGTTTTGAAACCAGGCATATGATGTACCATGCTGTAAAATATAGCTATGGTCCAGGCAGGGTCATTCTTTTCTACTGGAGATTATGTGACCTGTATGTCTTCTCTCCCCCCCCCCTCTCTTTTCTCTCTCTTCTGCTTGAGACAGTGTTGCCCTGTAGCACAGTCTGGCCTGCCTGAAACTTCCTGTGCAGCTCAAGTTAGCCTAAACTCATAGCAGCCTTCTTGCCTCAGCCTCAGAGTTCTCAGGTTTTAGATTCTAAACACCACACATGCCTGTTTGTCTCCGATCTCCACAGTAACTTTGGTATAGGTTTTTTTTTTTTTTTTTTTGGTGCTGGCAGTAGTTGGTTGGCTGGTTTGTGTTTTGTTGTTTTGTGGGGGGAGGGAACAAAGGTCTTATATAACACAGGCTGGTGTCAAGCATGCTATGTCACCAAAGATCACATGGAACTCCTTATCCTCCTCTCTTTACCTCCTAAAGGCTGGAATTACAAGTCTACATCACCACACCAGCTTGGTATAGGAGATTTTATTGTTTTATTTTAATCTCTGTATTACAGAAGGAACTAAGGCTTGAAGAATATTTTTACTTTTCCTTTCTTTCTATGTTTTTTGGTAAATCATAGAGTAAATATTAGACTCCAGAACCCTGCATGAGATTAGACTTCTCAGACGTTCAGATTCTTTATATTCAGCCTCATCGTGGAAACCTATAAAACTCATTCATTCATAGCACCATCCAACCCTCCAAACAGAAAGTATGACCACATAGCAAAGTGACCTGTGATGGCTTAGTTTTTCAACACAGTGACAATATAGCAAACAATACTGCAAATTTCTGGTGTCCCTTGATGGTCTCAGAGGTAGGGGTATGAGTGACCATTTTTACTGTTGTGTTGCTAGGGGTTGAATTGAATCCAGTTTCCTAAGCATGGGCTTCTATCCATTAACAACACTCTCAGCTGTTCCGCCTATTTAAGAATCATGGTTACTAGTAGACATTAGGAATATTTAGGGTAATTAACAGTTCCCTAGCATACAAATGGACTTTGAGATCCCATTCCACATAGAGGGATGCTCTCTCAGCCAAATAATATGACAGACTTTGACTATCCCCCATGGAAGGTCTCCCCCTCCCTGGGGAGCAGAAAGGAGATGGGATGGGGGATTACAGGGAGACAGGGGAGGAGGAGAGGGAGAGGCGACTGGGGACTGACATGTAAAACAAGCTTGTTTCTAATGTAAATAAAAAGCAAAATATAAAAACAAACAAAATTTTATTTTGTAAATATATTTTGCGCATATGCTTTCTAATTATGTGTATAAGTTAAAAGTGAATACAATAACAAGCCCATGATAAATGTCTGAAAAAAAACAGTTAGATCTCAAAGCTCACCCACTTATCTTTTGTATGTCATTATACAAGTCATCCAGGAAGGCATACTCTTTGTATCCCTCTCTGTTACCGTTCACCTTGATCCATCATGGAGCATAGAACTTCTGAGGGAATGCAGTTTCAGTTGTCTTGATAAGTAGACCTTTCTGAGATTCTGCATTTAAGCTGATGAGTCCCAAAGTTCTGATTATTGAAAGGTCCCCCTGGCCCCTGACTTGACCTTCCACAACACTTTTAGTGAGATGTTAGGACAGCTGGAATTAATTAGCATGGGCAGACCAAGAATCACCTTTTGTCTGAGACTCCACAAGGCCAACTTTCACTTCAAACAGGCTTTTGAAGAATCATATTGCTGTGGCCACAGTGCCTGGCCTTGCTGAATTCTTTGCATCTGAATGTTGGCTTTTTAGTAAAAATCAATTTATTTCTCTTATCTTTGTATATTACTATTTTCCTCATGTATGTCAGTGCCCTACATGCATGCCTGGTACATGTGGAGGCCAGCAGAGGGTGTTAGATCTCTTGGAACTGGAGTATCAAATGGTTGTGAGATTCTATGGGTGCTAGCAATTGATCCTGGGTCCTTGCAAGAGCATTCAGTATTTTTAACCACTGAGCCTTCTCTCCAGCCCTCACATTTTGAAATTATACTTACTCTTTTCGGTGAACACAGTTTGCCCAGTTCATGATCCTTTCTTCATGAACTTGGGTTGATTTTGTGTGAAATACTAGCTGGTTGATTTTGATAGATCCTTGATTTCAATACCCTGATGTAAAGTCTGACTCTGAAGTAGCCTACTATAGTCTTAACTCTTAGTTCATCTTTGAAAGGTTTCACAAGAACTATGGCATGGTGTCATGTATTTTTAGTCCTGTCACTTGGGAGACAAAGGTAGGTGGATTTCTGTGAGTCTGAGGCCAGTCTGACATAATAGTGAGTTCCAGGATACCCAGAGCTACATTGTGAGACCCTACATTGGTTTTTTTTAATCATATGGAAACTCTGATGATTTGAAGTTCTAATCATTTTGATTTCCCAATTGTAGTTGTGAGGTTTGAATTGGCTAAGACTACAAACTCTAAAACCTACATGTATGGTTTGGATTCTGGCTCTGCTCTATACCCACTAGAAGATCTTCTGCAAGTTGCTCAGTCTCTCTCTTACCAGCATCCTCTGCTGTCAGAGATTGGGAACTCACAGTACCAGTCTCAAAAGGTACTCTGAGAACTACCTATAAACAATGAATATGTGCTGACTGATTAGGGTATGTGTCTGTCTCATTTGGTTCTGTGTGTATACATATCATTGCCATGGTTACTATAATTATTGTAGATCTGGCAGGTATCATTAATTCCCTTAGTGCTTGTATATGAGAACTCAAGTATTGGTAGTAATAATGAGAGTAATAGAAAGGACTCTATTTCTAGCAATGTAGTCAAAGCCATGGCAAACTTCTTTCCATATCCTCCCCATGCTAGGATGGCAGGTGGCAGATGCCAGGCCTGGCTTAGCATGTGTGTGTTATCTTAACGTGTTCAGCAATCAGCAATTTAAGACTCGGGGCATTGTTCTTAGTTATACTGGGGTTTTTCTTTGGATTTCTATGAGATGGTGTGCAGCAATTGCCTTCAATACAGATGGCATAGTCCCTGTGGTAAGGCCCTCCATGGGCTCAGTACACAGAAGTCTTTAGTGTGTTTACTATTCCCAATAGGAATATCTCTCCTAGGAGCACGTCAGTGTGGTTGGCGGATGTACACTCTTACCTTTACCATCTCCAGCACAATGGGTGATCTCTTACAGGGTCTTGTATTCCCCTTTTTCAGGTGTCATACAGACTGTTTGAAGACATGGGTCTCTTTGAAGCCTTTAAAATCCCGGTTAGGGAATTCATGAATTACTTTCATGCTTTGGAGATCGGATACAGGGACATTCCTTGTGAGTATAAGTAGGATAATCCAATGCTTGCTTGTCAGATCTTCAGTTCAGAGAGCGGTGGGAAGCCAAGTCATTGGCTAATCTGGGCGACCTCCCTATATCTATGGCTGCTGCAGCTGGAAGCCTCTCTCCTTCGCTGCGTGTTATGTGAGACCCTGGAGCCTCACCCACCTCCTCGAGCCTCATATCTTTATCTTGAAAATAGGGTCATGAGATCCGTTTCACATGAGTGTCAGGATCAAATGGGATGATGGTACTTCTTAAAAGGTTAGAATGGGCACCCTGTGTATATCTCATAGCTGTTTGAGATAAGATTAAACGTTAAATTTAAATGTATTCTCATTAAATAGTCACCTGCTTTTATCGAGTGAATCTAAGCTTTTATCATGGTATCTGATTAGTTCAACAACTAAAACAAGAACAACTGATGTTTCCTCAAGATGAGATAAATCTGGCTAGTGCTCAGAGGGTCTAGAAGATGGTGGTTTAGTTAACAGCATAGAAAAGAAGAAATATACATGGTAATGGGGAAGTTTTAAAAAGTCAGGTACTTGTGAAACCCCAAGATGAGAGCACAGTCAAGAATTTCAGTTTTGACGATCTAGAAAATTAATGAAGACAGAGTGCAAGGGAGAGGCTAAATGGTCATGTCAAATATGCTTAATCACTGTTACGTTATGTTATGATTTTTATACAGTACTATAGAATGTATGGAACTGAAGAAAATGTCCAAAACACACAACCGAAGGAGCCGTAGAAGTATATAGCATCCATATGGTCTTTCAAAGGAATAAATACATAGAAGAAAAACCAATTCTATCCAATCTATTAATTTGAATATATCTTGGGAATGTGGACTCTGACAGCATGTGCAATAACATTGGGCATGTCATTTAAAACATGTTTTCCCTTTTAAGTTTGCTTGTATACATTTTGAACTTCAAAAGCTTGTGTCTTTTTCAGTTATCAAGACTTGAAGGGCTGGGGTGTAGCCCTGTTGGTAAAGTACTTGCCTAGCAAGTAGAAAATCTGGTGGCACATGTCTGTACTTTCAGCACTCAGGATGCTGAGGCAATAGGATCAGAAATGCAAGGTTATCCTGGACCACATAATGAGTTCAAAACAATCTTGAACTCTAGGGAAAGACACCCTGCCTTAAGGCAAAAAAAAAAATAAAGTTAAATTTTAGAAATGCTTATACTATGACACAAATAATTGGCCAGCATCTCTGAACAAGCTGGACATGCTAGCCTAGTGAGCAGGATGCTGCTTTTAAGATATACACATGGTATACTCACGTGAAGATGCATAGCCCATAGTGTGCCACTGGGAGATTCTGAGGGATACAAGATCAAGCACAGGCAAAATTGGCGGTGTGGGGGGGAATGCTTAGTGGTACCGGGTCCTTTGGGAAAGTCTGGCTGCTCAGACCGTGGAAGTTGGAAGAGAGACATGAGAAGGGGGTTGGTGGGGGGGTGGGGGCGGGGGGGAATCTGGCTATAAGCCTGGCTTCCTTTAATGTGACTTTCCCAGGGCTCAGTCTGGTCAGATGCCAACAAGTGACATAAATGTTAGTGATTTCACAGGGATTAAGGAGTTACATAAATAAACATTTTCAGGAAGGCAGCCCAGGAAAACTAAAGTATAGTTATGCACCAGACAGGATTTGCAAGTCGCTGTTTTATACACAAATTTATTTTGTTTTTCCATCAGCAGGTTTCAGTGAATTCACTTAGATGCCACATTGCATAGGAAGACTGCGATGTGGCCATGCTGCTTTGCTGAAACCTAGAACACATTGCTCTTTGTAGCGTCATGTGAGACAGTGGGAAGGACAGGCCAGTACTCAAGTATAAAAGGAAGCTTCCAGAGTCTAAACTTATCGTTTTACGTTTTTTATTTCTATTTTTAGATGAGTAAATAATTTATTCTTGGAAACCATGGAGCTGTCCACTCCATGTGAAAATAATGTATGTAGTAAGGATACTTACAGGGCAAATAGGTTGGCTCAGTAGATAAGGATGCTTGCCATCAGAACTGACGGCCTAAGCTTCGTCCCTGAGCCCAATGGTAGAAGGCAAGAACTCATTTCCAAAGGTTTTCCTTTGGCCTCCAGGGTGTGCTTGTGTGTAGGTGTGTATACACTTACACACAAAAAAATTACAATAAAACTGCTTACACTTTCCAAGGTCTCTTGGCTCCTTGCATTTCCACAAAAGAGTTTGTTTCCATCTCCTAGGAAAGCTTTAGCTTGATTTGTGCTGCTTAGAAATATAATATTTCCTCTCTGTTGAACACTGACACTTAGGTTAATGTGAACACACTAATAAAAGCTTTCCTGGTCATAGTTTTAACTACAGACATTCACTGATCCAATTATTTTAGCATTGACACTCCTGAAGAATTATGTGTCTTATGGCTTTCTGTAAACGAATCCACAATTAATATTAAAAAACCATGGAAGGGACGTGAAAATGGAATCAGACGGACTGTGACTTGAGACTCTGTTCACATCTTAGAGATTAAGTCTTTAATCAGAGTCCACCCCTAACTCCATTCAGGGCACATGGGAGCATAAAAGTTAGCTGTCATGCAAGTTAGTCTGAGTTCATCCAGATGCAGTTATAAAAAGGCAGAGATTAAGGGAGAAACCATGAAACAGCAGTATAGTCCACATAGGCAACTTATTTGTACAAGTGTGATAAAAATCTATGATTGCTTGGTGAGGATTGACGTTGATGGACATTTGTTGGTTCCTAATGGTAAAAGAGGATGTGTGGAATTTTGATATTGTCACTTGTCCCTTCTGCTGGGCATCTTTGTTGTAAATAAGGAAGAAGATGCCATTAATCTGAGATGACTTTTTGGTCATTGAGACCATTGGTCTGAGTAGTTTAGGTCTTTCTTTCTGCATCTCTATGTAGTATTTCATGTACAGGAACAAAGAGAGAGAAATACAAACACAACACGTTGAGTTTCCTGCGTACATACACTTCTAGAAAAATCAGACATTGACTTTTCCACTTTGGATATCTGCATGCATGATAAATGCTGTGGGTATGATTTCTTGTTACTGTGGACATAATGGAATTGGTGGAAGAATTTTCCAGAAGTGCATGTCCAGGGCAGTCTGGCATGCCTCCCCTGGAGAGTTAATATGTGCAGACAGAAGTGTTTATCCAGTAGATGGCACTCTCCACCCTTGAACCCCAGAGTTCACCAGCTGATGTGCCTTCTTTGCATTGTTTCAGATCATAACCGAATCCACGCCACAGATGTTTTACATGCTGTTTGGTATCTCACAACGCAGCCAATCCCTGGCCTCCCAAGTGTCATTAGTGATCATGGATCAGCAAGCGACTCGGGTGTGTATGAATTATGCCTGCACTTCTTGTAAAAGCCAGGAACTGGGGGGGTCACGCACTTTGCTTTCAGAAGAAATCAGAAAGATGATTCCAGTTTTACAGTTTTTAAGATTTCCTGTCATTTTTCACTCCCTCTCCCCAGATTCTGACAGTGGATTTATCCACGGACACATGGGATATGTGTTTTCAAAAACGTATCATGTGTCAGATGACAAATATGGGTGTCTGTCTGGAAATATCCCCGCCTTAGAGTTGATGGCTTTGTATGTCGCTGCAGCCATGCATGACTACGATCACCCAGGGAGGACGAATGCTTTCCTGGTTGCCACCAGTGCTCCTCAGGTAAAGGTTACATTTTCACGAGGAGAAAATTATTTACGGTATGCATTTCTTGGAATAAAATTAATTTTACAAACGTGACGTCTAAGAGACCCTAGGTCTGTAGGAACCAACCTGTACTTAGTCCTCAGTTAAAATTCTTGGAGGTCTTGTTAATTCCAAAGATATCATGGTTTAGGCCAAGTTATTCGTGGCCGATGTTCAACCTCATCACAGAGAAAGACAGTTTCTCTGTTGCCATCTTAGGAGGGACTCAAATGACTAAGTGTGAGTATCCTCAACATAGCAAAGACAGCTTGCATACACATCCCTTTCTGAAAAGGTTGAAGAACGATGTTTTCCTTGGTCCTTTAAGACTATAGTACTTTGTATGTAAAACTTAGTCTTTGAAATATTTCCGTGGCAACATTGCTTCTTAGTGCATGTATTTACTGTCTCTTTATCTTATACACTGGGGATAATTCTTTTGATCTAAACAGTGTTTCCTCAAACAAAAATTTTCTTAAAGAAGATATTATATATAATTTATAATATATACATAATTATATATAATAATTTTCAGAAAAAAGTTTTAAGGGGAGAAACTTATATGTCAGAAAACAACATCGCCCAAGAAAAGGCATTATAGTCACAATAATGCAATGATTCTTAATAGCCAGCACCAAAATGAGAAATTTAAAGCCTTCCGTATCCTCACAGACTTTTGTGATTCCTTTTTAACTTAAGAAGTTGGACTCTCCCTTCTCCTGCCTTTCACCTTAGGCGGTACTGTACAATGACCGTTCAGTTCTGGAGAATCATCATGCAGCTGCAGCATGGAATCTCTTCATGTCCCGGCCAGAGTATAACTTCTTAGGTAACCTGGACCATGTGGAATTTAAGCATTTCCGATTCCTAGTCATTGAAGCAATTTTGGCTACCGACCTGAAGAAACACTTTGACTTTGTAGCCAAATTTAATGCCAAGGTAAGTAGATGTCTACCAGCGTTCATCTTGTGGACACATTAAGAGGTGTTTTGTGTCCAAAGTAGTAGACAAAACTCAGTTGCCATGAGCTTTATGTGAGAAGGAAGTGATTGAATTATTTTTTCCCAAGCTGGCGTAAAAAGTCACCTTGGCTGTGTGTTAGACTTTGTTTTATAGAATGAGAAACATTAGCTATCACTGCTGCTTTGTTTGATGTAGCATATAAGCATGTCTAGAGTACATGAGGTAAACTATCTGACAGGAATAGAAAGGACAGAAAACTTGAAGCAAAACTTCATGTGTCAAGCATAAAAGCCCAACTATTCATTCAAGAAAGTTTCTTATCTGTTCCTGAGAAGAAACCTCAGTCAGTAAAGTGTTTGCTTTGTCAGCAGGAAGACCTAAGTGTTGACCTTAAGGACCCACATTTAAAACAACAAACAAAAAACTGAGCATGGCAGTGGTCATGCATAATGCAATTGCCTCAGCAGTGGGGAGGCCAACACTGGAGCCTCCCATGTCTCAGTAGCCAGCTGGGTAGTCAGAGACAGACCCTGTCTGAAAGCACGGTGGTGGCTCATGAGGAAAGACACCTGAGGTCTGAGGCTAATCCCTGACCTACACACACACACACACACACACACACACACACACACACCACTCCTGCAAATACATTTATACATACACATACAAAAGAAACCTTATTGTAGTTTTGTTATTTAATAGAAATTGAAACTATGTGCTAACTTCAAACAGGATTTCTTGTGAGTTCAGGAATAGCAACTTTTTGCTGACTGCATTAATTTCGGGTGAGCTGCATCACTTTTTTTTTTAGTGCAAGCCAATGATATTAGTTCCAGTATCAAAAGTTCTGATGTTTGATGTTCTTACTCCCGCACAAAAAGAAGACAATAAGATTCTATTGTCGCCTCTCATGTTCTAGTTGAGCAATCATGGAGATAGAACATGTTAATTTTGTCCCTCAAACAGGTGAACGATGAAGTTGGGATAGATTGGACCAATGAAAACGATCGTCTCCTGGTGTGTCAGATGTGTATAAAGTTGGCTGACATTAACGGGCCTGCTAAATGTAAAGAACTCCACCTGAAGTGGACAGAGGGCATCGCCAGTGAGTTTTATGAGCAGGTAACTCACAGAGCTGCATCATCCACCATAAGCCATATGTTCTTGCTGGGTACAATGTCACCAAAGCTTCCCTCAAGCCATGACAGCATGATCACTCCATCTTACACACACACACACACACACACACACACACACACACACACACACGCAGGCATGTGCATCGCACATACATTTATATATATATGAGAGAGAGAGAACAGTTTTCGCAGGAATTTAAAAATGACACATGAAAATGAACTAAATTCTTGAATACCCAGGTAAAATTTTCACTAGGCATTTTAGAGAGACATGTCAGTATAGTAGAATAATCTAGTGAGTTGTTATGAACAATATTTCAGTGCCGAATTGCTACAGGTCTGTTTATCATAGTAAAAGTAGCTTTAGTATTAGAAAACATAAATTGACTGCTTTCTGGTAGAGCTAAATAACAGCAGTACATGAAAGGGTGTGTGTGTGTGTGTGTGTGTAGACTCTAGACTTGATACAAGAACAGTTCCCACAACAAAGGTGTTTACTCTGTGGGGGATGGGGGATAGAGATGACAGACTGGGGGGGGCATCGATGACAGATAGACTGTGGTCCAATGTTAAAAGCCACATGTAGAACTTCAAAAATAGGTTTATCAGAGCATTGCTGTGGAGTTTGAGCAGAGAAATCCTCTCAAGTGCTTATGACAGAGCTGATCCAAAAGAAATGCTAGATCCTTCTTGAGTGCCCTAGACCACAGGCCAAGCCAGCATGGTGACACAAGCTTGGAATGCCAACATGGAGAGGCTGAGGCGGGACCTCCTGGGGCTGCAGGGTGAGGTCAGATCATAGAAGAAAAGGGTGTGACTGTAACAAGTATGTCCATGTCACTGGGACAGACCACTCAGATCAATAGCAGAAAATAAAAGTTGTTAGCATTAAAGGTCCCCAACCAGGTATAATTAATGGTACTTAAATAGGGATTGTAATAAACTTTTAAGCTTTATGTAGTCAGCATTCATATGCAAAATAAAGTATCTATGCTTTCAAAAAATAGTGCATTGCCTTTACTAGTAATGGCATTATCAATCAATGGTAAAGTGTTAAAATACAGAAAAACATGAAAGAAAAGGAAAATCTACATACCCTGGCTTATAATTTGATTAAGTTTTTAAGTTTTCAAGGCAACCTCTTGTTTATGAGCTGTTATGTTTATTCTCATCAATATTCAAGGCAATGAAAGCAAAAGATACTGTAATAAGTAAGAGTATTAAAACATAATCACAGATTATAAATTAAACAAAATCTGGAGTAATATAGCAATTTGAATGGGGCAAGAAAATAGTTGATGCTTTCTAGTAGTCAAAGGCAGAGAGACAAACATAATAGGGTGGTGTGACTCATCTGGTGCTTGCTGCCTAGTGTGCAGGAAGCCTTCAGTTCGAACCCCAGCTCCACTGAAGTAGCGGTACATATCAGTAATCTCATTACATGCCCTTTTTAAAAAGTGAACCAAAAATGCAAGACTGCACAGTTACAAAATACCAGGAGCAAAGTCCTTCTGTGGACATATTAGTCATCGGCAATGACTCTGAGCAATGACTTCAAGGGATTTATATGACTCTGTTATGGAGTATCCACACATTAAATGCCAGTTGAATGTTGGCTTGTCTTATGTTTATTTATGCTCCTCTGTCATTTATCTTTGTGAATCCCCATTTCTAGGGTGATGAAGAAGCCAGCCTTGGTTTGCCCATCAGCCCCTTCATGGACCGCTCTGCCCCGCAGCTGGCCAACCTTCAAGAATCCTTTATCTCACACATTGTGGGTCCTCTATGCCACTCCTATGACTCTGCGGGTCTCATGCCAGGAAAATGGGTGGATGACAGCGATGATTCAGGGGACACTGATGACCCAGAAGAAGAGGAGGAAGATGCTGAAACACTGAATGAGGAAGAAACCTGTGAAAATAACACAGCTCCCAGTAAGTCATAAAATTCAGCCCTGGTGAGATTTTCCAGGGGTGGGTTCTGCCTTGGATTTAGAGGATTTTGTGCTTCTCATAAACTACATACCCAAGCTCAATTTGCTAGGTTGGGCACTAAATAGCTACCTGTATCATAACAGAGACAGTGGGAGAGTGAATGTATGGCAATCAGATATCACACAAAGATGTTTTCACTGTGAGATAGAGCTGATAAGTAGCTTCACTATTTCTGAATGATTTAGAATCTCAGTTACCAGATGCACCAATTGCAGGCATTTTGTTTCATGACTGAGTTGGGAAATGAGAAGAGATAAGAGGACTTTTGTCAGCCTGGCACATGGTGGTGGCACACGCCTTTAATCCTGGCACTCGGGAGGCAGAGGCAGGCGGATCTCTGTGAGTTCAAAGCCAGCCTGGTCTACAGAGCAAGTTCCAGGACAGCCTCCAAAACAATACAGAGAAACCCTGTCTTGAACAAAACAAAAGAAGAAGAACCCATTTAGCATTTAGGGGAAGAGCATTTATTTGGTTCACAATGCCAGGTCCCAGTCCATTGTTGAGGGCAAGTCATAGCAGCAGTCACTTGAAGTAGGTCATATGACACTCACTGCCAAGAGCACAAAGAAGCACATGGATCCCTGCTTCCTCTCTATACTGTTTACGCTCAGCTAGCTTCCCTCTCTCTCTCTCCTGCAGTTCAGGGCTAGCCCAGGAAACAGTGCCACACACATTCGGGGTGTGTCTTCCCACTTTGCTTAACAGTCAAAACCATCCCTCACAGACATGCCCACAGGCCAACCTGAGCTACAGTTCCTCAGCCAAACTTCCTTCTCGGGTGACTCTGAGTTACAACAAGTAAACAATGAAAATTCACCAGTGTGTTGCCACATCTGGTAATTGGATCTGGGTGCATTACACATGCAGCCAATAATCCAACTGACTCAAGTGACTATAAAAACAGGACTCTGTCACACCTTACACCTTTAGATACACTCCTCTGTACCTCTTATAACAAAACACAGTGTCTAATAATACAATTAGTAAAACCCACAACCTCTGAAATGAAATATACAAGTATGTCTTGTGACCATGTGAACACAGCATGTTTTCTATACACTTGAAAAGACAAAGAGAAACCTTAGTATTTTCAAAGTCCATGAATAAAAATAAAACATCACCACAGGCAGATGCCCTTGCCATTTTTTTTCTCTATTTTGGTCAGTCAGGAAAATGCAAGAGTTGGTTACTGTCTATCATAGAGTAAGGAGGTTTTCTACCATGCCGATTTGGTCCATTCTCTCTGTCTCTCTGTCTCTGTCTCTGTCTCTGTCTCTGTCTCTCTCTCTCTCTCTCTGTGTGTGTGTGTGTGTGTATGTCGATGTGGATATAGATGATATAGTTGATACAGATAGATAATATAGACAGGGAGATATAACCTGATTTTCAACACACGCTGGCAAAATTAAAGAACTCATTGTCAACTGGATTTACTTGAGAGAATCTTGGAACACTGGCTTTGGACCAGATTCTTGCGTGTCCTGTCTGACTTGTTAGCCTTTCTTGTTCATTGTCTCTTTTATTATCGTGTGTGTATCTGCAGGCATAAATGCGGAAGTCAGCTGAAAATGTTCCATGTTATTCCTTACCTTCCACTTTGTTTAACACAGCATCTCTTGCTCTTCATCGCTGCCTAAGCCAGGATAGCCTGTCTCTACATCATGTCTATATATAGGAGCATTGAGAATACACATTTTCTGGCACATCGTCAGCTGTAAGTAGATGATAGGATCCGAACTCAAGTCCTCACACTTGTACAGCAAGCACTTACCCACTGAGCTCCCTCCCCAGCTTCTAGCTTCTGAATTGAATTGAGGAAACTGAAAAGTTGATTTTTTTCTCTAATATTCTATTGTCAATATATTTCCTATGATGCGTGTAAAAAGAATATTGATTTTAGGATTCAGAGCTTTAACCTGAGACTTGAGATCCAAGACTTACTCATCTTTTAGGGTTTTTTTGTTTGTTTGTTTGTTTTGTTTTTTCTTTTGCTTTCTTTTCCTCTTCAAACAGTCAAACAGCCTGACACTCTGCTCATGGAGAGAAAGTTCTGTCAGTGAATATCTTGAAAGTCCTGTGTCAGCTGAGCCTCTGAAAATGCTTTGTCCCCAAGAGTCTGTAGGGGTTGCCATTTAAACTCACATACATTATTAAGGCACATACCCAGGCATGGGAATTGAAGGAGTCATGCCAGGACCATTATTTAGCAGGGTCAGCTTTCCTATCTAAGCTTGAATGGGGAATGGTCTTTCCAAATGCTGGGCTAGCATGCTGGCCTCCAGAGTGATATGATGTTGCCTTGGCCCTCCTATTTCAGCCAATTCTAGTGAAACATTCATGAGAAGTCTATGGGTTCAGTTACACATGGCTTTCAGTGATTAAGTAGCGCCCTTACACTGAAATTTAAAACATCTCTGCCGCAGTAATTATATGCTGTAGTTTTAGATGTGTGACCTGTTCATGCACAGATTTGTGTGTTTTGGAATGTATGTTTATGTGTGAGAAACGTGTGTAGGTGAAGGTCCGGGTACATGTAGAGATCCTGGGTTAATTTCACCTTATTATTTGAGACAGAATTTCTCTGTGAACTTGAAGTTCGTTTATTTGGTTAGGCTGGGGAGCCAGTGAGCTCCAGGGATCCACCTGCCCCAAATCTGTGATTACAGTGGGATTGCAGATGCTTCCCAACATTCTAGCTTTTTTGCATGGATGCTAGAGATCAAGCCAGGGTTCTCATGATGTATAGCAAACACTCCATCCACTGGTCCACCTCTCCAAATGCTTTTGAAGCGCCTTTGCAATCCCCAAAATGACTAAGGTGGAGTGATGCTAGCAGATTTAACCACCAGTCACAGTGTAGAGTTGTGATGTTTAGTTAGACACCTCCTCCTTTTAATAGAGGAGAAAACAAGCTTGACAGCCACCTGTAAGCAGAAGGCTGTAGAGCCATAGAAGGGACTCGGGTTTCTTTGTCTTCAACTCTGTTGCCCTTGAGTTCTTTGTAATTTTCATTTCAGAATTCAAATTGGCTGAGATGTTTGCTTTGATTTAGCCTGATCTCAGATCTTAGGGGAAAGATATTAAATAGCCACCAGTGAGTTCTGCAGTTTGTAAAACTTGGAGGTCTCCCAGGAAACAGAATAAAATGCTGCAGTGTGATGTTCTGAGCAGAGGGGGCTTTACCCCACCTCATAATTAAATCTGAAAGGTTCCTGGGGCGAGCTAAGAGGTTTCTAATGAAGTACTAAGCTGTGCTCAGAATCCAAGCAATGAAAGGCGCTTTGTTCTCTTTTCAAAAGGTTCCAGTGCTGAATAATTTGGCTCCCAACACAGGCATGCTTTAGGCCACCTGCAGATTCTAATCGACGCAAATTTATTTGGAACAACTTTTTCCTACGTCACTTGGTTCAGCATAATTTTATTGCTAACGTTCAACAGCCACCTAAGAGAACAGCTGCTCTCCTGGGGCCTGCCCCAAAAGGAAAAAGGGGGGAAGCGGAATTTTGTTATCTCCTTCCCTGCAAATATGCACACTGTGCACAGTAGGCAGTTTCCTCCTGTTTTGATTCAATCCATTTGGGGAAGCAGTAGACTCGGGGATGGGGGGTGGGTGGGAGGGGGAGGCTCCCGAGGAGATGGTTTAGTGATTAGTTCAATTTGCTGTTCTTACAAAGGACCTGGATTCAGCTCCCAACACCCACTTGGCGAGTCACCACATTTGTAACTCCAGTTGTTTCCAGAAATCCGGTGTCTTCATCTGTTTCTGCAGGCTTTTGCTTTCCTGCTACCTGGTGCCCATACACTTAAACAGGCTCACATGCATTCATATAAATAAAAATAAATTGATTACAAAAGCAAATTCATGCTTAATCACCATCACATCAAAGCTAGAGTAGAAGGCTTTGCGGGGAAAATAAATTTTAATTTACCTTTAAAAATAAAATGTGCTTTCATATTGCATGGCAAAGGTGTTAGGGTTTACGTGGCACAGTGTGTTGGTGGATCAGAGCAAGGCTTGCTGTGGAGATCACACCCCACAACAGATCTCATGTAAGAGACTTATGGGGAGGCATGAAAGGCCATCTCAGAGAGAGAGAGAGAGAGAGAGAGAGAGAGAGAGAGAGAGAGAGAGAGAGAGAGAGAGAGAGAGAGAGAGAGAGAATATGAGAGACCAAGAGAGTGGACTGGTGCCTTTTACAGGATACAGCAGCTGTGGATGACATGGGTGTTGACCCTAGTCTCTAAGGACAGCAGGCTGAGTGAGCAAATGGATTCTAACATTCCTCCTGTTTGCTTATTATAAAAGGTTGGGTGATGTTAAGGCAGGTGAGGAAACAGGAACGGATGATAGTGGGGCAGGCGAGGGAAGAGGAAGGTGTGGTGGTGAGGCAGGAAGGGTTACCGTGCTCTTTAGACTACTTCCTAATGCCTGGGGGGTGTTGATATCTTTGAGGACCCAAGGAAGCTGGGATGCTGGCCAAGTCCTGGAAAAGCAGGCCGTTTTACTTGCTTTCCAGGCTCTGCAGGACCATCGGTGGGACCACCTGAGGCTAGCCACTTTGAAGCTTCTAGGATGCAGATTTTGAGGGAATATCTAAACTTGGCAGAATGCTGGAACACACACACACACACACACACACACACACACAGTAGGAGCAGAAGATAAAGTTAAGGAGTTTAGAGAGAAATTTTCTTCGTTAGATATACACTTTAGGCCCATGGTCCTGGTAGTTAGGGGAGGGGAGTTCCAAGACCAGGGGAAGGAGGAGATCCTCTGGAATAAGCAGAATAGGCATTTGGGGGATAGGCTGTTGATAGACAGTGCTTATCTGGAGTTATATTGACCTGTGAGAGGTGGGTCCAAGTCAATTCCCCGAAGCTTATAAGAAATTTCTAATTTTACAAACAGAGCTGAGTTTTCCACATTGTAGGCAAGATAGTACTTTGAATAATAGTAGAAACTTTGGGAAATAAATGATTTGTGGTTAAAAGCATGAACACTCTTTCTTGTATCCAGAAGCCTGGATGTACATAGTTTAGACAGATGTGTTTAGAACAATGAGAAGCATTTTTAAATTTATACTTAGAAGACAACAGGAGAGTTAAAATTTTGAGCTTGTGACGATAATAGTATTAGTCAACACTTACCAAAGCTATATCAATAGCTTAACAGAACTCTGTTGATTATGAAAATTCTGAACTTTTGAAGTCTTACTGTAAGGATAGCATAGAGAGGGAAATAAATCTGAAATAGTTTTCATTTTTTATACCTTAAATCACTTTCTTATCACAACTCAGGATATCAAGTCTTTAGACTTCTATAACTTGAAAATTTTATACATCCTAAGTCACTTTCTTATCACAACTTTGTCTTTCATGTCCTCAGACATTTATAAATTGCATTTACACACTGTATAATGCCTTCTTACACCTGAAAAAATTTTCTCCAATTCTCACAACTTAAGCTTTGGTATCCTCAGACCTTATATAAACTTGTTTTCCTATCCATTCCTTCACTGAGACGCAGGTGGTTGGTTACTGAGGGCAGTCACTGTAAAGTGAGGTCCTTTAAATAAACAACTAGTAAAAAGTTGCATTGACATCCGTTTTTGTGAGTTTATCTCTTTTTAGAATCTGGTAAACTTGTGTCTAGACCTAGTAGCATAGTAGCTCTAGGAATGTGAGGCCTGTGGTCTATTTTACATATAAATATAATTGAGAATGCAGTCAATGCCTTGGTTGCTGCTGTTAACCTGGCAAAGCTATCATTAACCTAGTCATCAAAACCGTGAGAGATCTGAGAAGGATAATTTAACCTAAGTCATCAGGAAGTATAGATCCAGCAGCTTCCAAGTCTATTAAGAATGACAGACTTACCGGCGACTTGGACAATCACCATGGGTTCCTACATGGTTATTATAGGCAAAGGTCCCAGGGCAGCATCAGACTTTGGCTGCCAGGCCCAAAAGAACTAACAGACTTTCCCATGTAGGAGGAATTGGGATGTGGGGAAGGGGGGGCAGTTAGCCTTCTTTCTCTAGACAAAGTAGGGCAATCAGTTCCTCAGTGTCCTGCTTATGCATGGTTTGGGGACAGGTTCTGGCAGCAGGCAAGGTAAAGGATTTTTCTTGCCCCATGGCCAGCTTTGCCACATTTAAAGCAAGCTCCAGAAAGTGGTTGTTCTGTGCCCATCATCTTCTATGGAGAAGATTAGCGGTGCTACCATGAGCTGGTATGTGCCTCTATAAAGAAAAGCCTTTTTTTCCCCCCTGAAACAGGGTTTCTCTGTATTGTTTTGGAGGCTGTCCTGGAACTTGCTCTGTAGACTAGGCTGGTTTCGAACTCACAGAGATCCGCCTGCCTCTGCCTCCTGAGTGCTGGGATTAAAGGCATGTGCCACCAACGCCCAGCTTGAAAAGCCTATTTTTTAATTAAACATTTTTAATGCTATATCCAGCAGATTCTGCAGAGTTTGAGGGACATTTATCTGTTAATTATACCCAATTTAGTAACTTGCTTTAGGCTTAACTTTGAAAACATACAATTCCTGTAATTAATTGCATTAGTACTTAGCATAACTACAAGTTTAGTTCTGGACACATAGAAATGACTCAGCAGTTAAGAGCACTGGCTGCTCTTCCAGAGGTCCTGAGTTCAATTCCCATTAACCACATGGTGGCTCACAACCATCTGTAATAAGATCTGGTGCCCTCTTCTGGTATGATAAAAACAAAGCATCCGTATACATAAGGGGGCTGGAGAAATGGCTCAGGGGTTAAGAGTACTGACTGCTCTTCCAAAAAAATCTAATCATTTATAAGGTGACTATTAACTAGTATTGACGATGGAAATAATGCTATCTGAAAAAGGAGGTCTAATATATTTATTGAATATAGAGTTTACTTACAGGGAGATAGGAGCTCTAGGAACATGGCTGGCTTCCAAGGGAGAGGGTTTTTGCTTTCTCTTGACCTTATATCCTCACCTGTACCAGGTATGCCTGTCCACGTTTGGGGCGTGGACAGTACTGTAGGCTCACTCCTACATAGTATGTCTTAATTATCCTTAACACTTTACAAGTTAATGGCTTTTATAAGACTAGGAGTTTGAATTCCGTTCTTGTTAGGTTTAGCCTTTAAAAAATTTAGAATTGAAGTTCTTTACTATTAAAATAAAACTTGTAATTACAGATATAGGCCATAGCGAGAGTGTCAACCTTACTGACCCTTTTATAGTGCACCATTATAGAACACTGCAACTTTTTGTATGGCTTAGTATGTACAAAGAGCTAAAGCTTAAATTGAGCAGAGATGAAGAAGGAGCTTGACTGTGGACCTGAGTAGACCTTAGGAATTTACACATCTTATTGTTTATCAAGTATACTTTATCAAACATATGTTGTTACTTATCTAAATTTTCTAGGAGCTTGTTATTAAATAGTTAGCAAAGACAAAAGCAGTTAGACATCTTAAATCAGCTTTTGTTAATCTTTTTTTTTTTTTTTTTTGGTTTTTCGAGACAGGGTTTCTCTATTGTTTTGGAGGCTATCAGTCCAGCCTGCCTCTGCCTCCCGAGTGCTGGGATTAAAGGCGTGCGCCACCACTGCCTGGCTGCTTTTGTTAATCTTAATGGACCTTTATAACACTCAAATTTTATCATCATATACAGTATGTTCTAAACCAGAGGTTTTTTTTTTAAAGATTTATTTATTTTGAATACAACATCCTGCTTCCATGTCTGTCTGCAAACCAGAAGAGGACAGCAGATCTCATTACAGATGGCTATGAGCCACCACGTGGTTGCTGGGAATTGAACTCAGAACCTCTGGAAGAGCAGTCAGTGCTCTTAACCTCTGAGCCATCTCTCCAGCCCTCTAAACCAGAGTTTAGTCACATAATAGCATTTTGTAGCAAATATAACCTTAAATTTTTATCATCGTAAAAAAAAATCCATACCAGTCCAAAATATTTGGGAATTGTTGCTTCCTTAGTATAAAAGATACAATGATAAATAGAGAGCTTATTAAGACTAATAATTTTTACAATTTTTGCTTTATGGTATGTGGTTATCTCAAGATGGTGAAGCCACATGGTATGCACTGATTAACCTTAGTAAAGATGATTGCCAGCCATGTGGGTACTTACATTCTGATGAGGTCATCAGTCTAGAAGGAGGGGAGCTACATGGTTGCTAATTAAAACATCTGATTTCCTAGTAGATCTCTATTTTGTTTAATGATAGTCGAATACAAGTTACACACACACACACACACACACACACACATATATATACACACACACACACATATATACACACACACACACAAACATTCACCTATAAATTTTTGTCTATAAGCCTTTTGTTATGTCAGGCCCATGTTAAGTGCCAGTACAGCTGACTACTCCAGTTTATACCTGAGAAGGGAGTTCAGATTGAGGAAAGAAACAGACAAGAAACAGAAGATAAAGTCGGAAGAACATCCAGTGAATACTGGGATCGGCCCTAAGTTTAGTGCTCAAAGTACTTATATACCCCAACCAAAAGGGGGGGGCAAAAGGACCTCCTTACCAATGATACAAGGAACAAACAAACATAATTACTTCCTTAATTCTCAAAACATCTAGCAACCACACCTTGGATTAAACCTACTTCTTATCTGACCTTGAGGATTAAGACATTCAGTAACCACACTTAGATCAAGTATTCTGTTATCTAGGCAAGACATCTAGTGACCACACCTTAGGCCAAACATCCTTCAGCAGCCATACCTTAGACCTTTAGGTCCTAAGCCTTTAGCCTTGAAAGAGCAAGGATAGGCTTGAACTCTCTGACCTTAAGTCAATATGGAATGGAGCCACTTCTATGGACCCCATCATTGTTATAAGTTTAAAGACCAATTTTGTTGCACACTTTGTAGATTCTAAACAATACCCAATGAGCTTTCCAATCATGAAGTAGAGTTTGCAGCATAGTCTTAAGAGATCATTTTGAGAGCAGAACACAGAGAAATTGTAGCGACAACATGTGGAAAGTAGAGAAAGCATGGAGTAAAGCAAGCTAAAGATGGAAGATGTCTGTGGATCATTTGTCTGTGCAGTAGCCGTTTTCATGGTGTGTGGGAATTTGGAAATAAATTTAACCAGTTTCTTGGCCATGGATCTGAACTGAGACCAGGCTGTTGTAATAAAATCTAAGTCCCTGGAGGAAGAGATATTTGCAAAGCAGAAAGAACATTGTGTGGGTGCATCCCTACAAGCTCCAAGAGTTCTAAGAGCTAAAGCTGTCATTTCGCTCAGGGTAGGGTCCAGGCACTCCCCTAAGAGTCCAGGCTGAGAGAGCATCCCTCTTTGTGTTATGGACACACAAAGTCCATTTGTATGCCAGGGATAAACACTGATCTACTGCCCAGGGTGCCATAAGTTGCCCAGGGCTTCTCACTGACTCTCACACTCAGGGGGTCTGGATCAGTCCCATGCTGGCCTCCCAGCTGTTGGTCTGGGGTCTAAGAGCTCTCCCCTGTTCAGATCAGCTGTCTCTGCAGGTTTTGCAAGCCCATTCTTTGCCAATTTGATCATCGCTCCTCTCTCTCTGTTACTGGGTTCCATGGGTTCAGTTCAGTGTTTAACTGTGGGTGTTTGCCTCTGCTTCCATCAGTCACTGGATGAAGGTTCTAGGTTGGCATATAGTGTAGACATCAAGTTCATTATCAGGAATGGGCATTTAGGGTAGTCTCTCCACTATTGCTTAGCGTGCCAGTTGGTGTCATCCCTTTAGATCACTAGAGGTCTCACTGGTGCCAGATCTGTCTTCTAACCTATGACTCCCTCTGTTATGGTATTTCTCATCCTGTTCTACCCCTATTCTACTGCCCACTCAATCTTCCTGTCCCCCCACCTACTCTCTCTTCCTCTTCTTCCCCTCTCTTCTTCCCAGCTCCCATTCCCCTGCCCTCACCTCTCTCCGTGTTCCCAATCTATTCAGGAGATTTTGCCTCATTCCTCTCCTCTGGGGTACCATGCATATCTCTCTTAGGTTCTTTCCTGTTTCCCAGACTCTCTGTCAGTGGAAGTGCCGACTGGCACTATCCTGATCTATGTCTAAAATCCATATATGAGTGAGTACATACCATGTTTCTCTTTTTGTGACTGGGTTACCTCACTCAGGATGGTTTCTTCTAGTTCCATCCATTTACCTGCGAATTTCAAGATTCTATTGTTTTTTTCTGCTGAGTAGTACTCCATTGTGTAAATGTACGACATTTTCTCTATCCACTTTTCAGTTGAGGGTCATCTAGGTTGCTTCCAGGTTCTGGCTATTACAAATAATGCTGCTATGAAGGTAGTGGAACAGATGTCCTTGTTGTATGAATTTGCATCTTTTGGATATATGCCTAAGAGTGGAATTGCTGAGTATTGTGGTAGATTGATTCCCATTTTCCTGAGGAATCTCCATACTGATTTCCAAAGTAGGTGTACAAGTTGGCACTCCCACCAGCAGTGGAGGTGTGTTCCCCTCTCTCCACATCCTCTCCAGCATAAATTGTCTTTGGTGTTTTGATTTTAGCCATTCTGACAGGAGTAAGATGGTATTCAGAGTTGTTTTGATCTGCATTTCCCTGATGGCTAAGGATGTTGAGCACTTTCTCAAGTGTCTCACAGCCATTTTAGACTCCCCTATTGAGAATTCTCTATTTAGTTCTGTAGCCCACTTTTTAATTGGATCCTTTGGTGTTTTGGAGTCTTGCTTCTTGAGTTTTTTGTAAATTTTGGAAATCAGCCCTCTGTCAGATGTGGGGTTAGTGAATATCATTTCCCATTCTGTGGGCTGCCTTTTTGTCTTGATGATTGTTTCCTTTGCCTTACAGAAGTTTCTTAGTTTCAGGAGGTCCCATTTGTTAATTGTTGATCTCAGTGTCTGTGCTACTGGTGTTATATTCAAGAAGCGGTCTCCTGTACCAATTCATTGAAGAGTATCTCCCACTTCTCTTCTAAGAGTTTCAGTGTGGTTGGATTTATGTTGAGGTCTTTGATCCATTTGGACTTAAGTTTTGTACAAGGCGATAGACATGGATCTATCTGCAGTCTTCTGCATGCCAATATCCAGTTATGCCAGCACCATTTGTTGAAGATGCTTTCTTTTTTCCATTGTATAATTTTAGCTTCTTTGTCAAAAATCAAGTGTTCATAGGTGTGTGGGTTAAAATCAGGGTCTTCAGTTTGGTTCCTTTGGTCTACCTGTCTATTTTTGTGCCAGTACCAAGCTGTTTTCAGGACTATAGTTCTGTAATTGAGCTTGAAGTCCCGTATGCCTCTTGAAGTTCCTTTATTGTATAGGGTTGTTTTGGCTATCCTGGGTCTTTTGTTTTTCCATATAAAGTTGATTATTGTTCTTTCAAGGTCTGTGAAGAATTGTGCCAGAATTTTGATAGGGATTGCATTGAATCTGTAGACTGCTTTTGGCAAAATTGACATTTTTATTATGTTGATCCGACCAATCCAAGAGCATGGGAGATCTTTCCATTTTCTTGTATCCTCTTTGATTTCTTTCTTTAGAGACTCAAAGTCCTTGGTATCTGGATATCCCCTATGTGGAAGGAAGTGGGGATAGGGTGGCAGGTTGGGGGGATGGTGATGGGGAGGAGGGGAGGAAGAGGGAACTGGGATTGACATGTGAAGCAAGCTATTTAAAATTAAAGTAATAAAAAAAAGGTTTGTGTATAAAATAAAAAAGAGCTAAAGCTGTGGAAATACAGAGGACTGGAGTCCCAAGCGGCCTAGAGATGGCAGGGGAAATGGGAGCCAGTTCCTGTTCTTAGTAGAGAGAACCACAGGGGTGCAAAAGGCCAGAGCTGAGAAAGCTTTCCACATGGTGGGAGCCCCAAACAAGGAGAAGCTAGCCCCATGAGCCACAGAGACACTTTATGGCCTAGGACAAGGAGAGGAAGGGTTAAGGGACAAGGAGGAACAACTAGGAACTGAGAGGCACTGCACACAGCGCCCCGGGGAGGTGAGGAAATTCACAAAATGCAGGCCCAGAAAGGCACAAAGAGAGACAGAATGGGAAGAAGGAAGGAAGGAAAGAAAGAGTCCCAGTCTGCCTCAGGTGGGACTGCAGCTCCTAGGGGAAGGCAAGAGAGAGTTAGGGCCGAGAAGGAGAAAAGTGGGCTGTCCCCGTGGGTGGAGCAGGCTAGAGGCCCTTCAGGGTGCAGGAGTCAGAGAAGCACCTTCTCACATAGGTGCTTGTGTGGAGGGCCCAGGAGGTCCGGGAGAAGCAGAAGAACTGGACTGTAGAATTCAGAATCAACTTCACAAGCAAATGACTGGCGTGCATCTTTAGGAGCGCTAGGTATTTAAGAATGTAGGGGAGAGCAGCTGTGCATGCCAGCTGCTCCTATGCACCCTCCTCTCCTCACAGTTAGCTGCGGCTCCAGCTTTGCAACGAATTTGCAGGTCTGTCAGCCTTAGCGTAAAAGACCAGACATGTACAATGTCAGGAAAACCAGACAAAAACGAACAGGGCTTGGGAGTGGAGAAAAGGGAAATAAGGAGAGGTAGAGAATTTCCATTTCCCTAATTGCTGGCATTAGCTGTAGGGTTCCCTAATAACTCTGGGGTGGTGTTGTGCCTCTGGGCAGCCATTTTGATTTTTATTGATTGTCCAAGGGGTTTTGAGGTCTCAACTACAAAGGCAGATAAGCTCAGCAGCCCTCAAGTTGGAGTTTCTCCAGGTTGCATCCCAAAGAGAAGCCAGGAGGCGTGGATAACACAGTTCTCCCATGTGAGGTAGAGGGGATGTTCCAAGGCCTGAAGTCCAAGGCAACCCAAGGACTAAGGGAGACTGAATGAGGAGGACACATGCTGCTTGCTCATTGGATTGTCAACACTGGACGGAGTCAGAGCTAACAGACTGAGGAGACATGGTGCTTGGTATCGGAGCTTTAGAACAAAGCCAAAAGTAAAAAAAAAAGTTTCATTGGCATAGCCAGAACCTGGAAGCAACCTAGATGCCCCTCAACTGAAGAGTGGATAGGGAAAACGTGGTACATTTACACCATGGAGTACTACTCAGTGGAAGAAAACAATGGAATCCTGAAATTTGCAGGCAAATGGATGGAACTAGAAGAAACCATACTGAGTGAGGTAACCCAGTCACAAAATGAGAAACATGGTATGTGCTCACTCATATATGGATTTTAGGCATGGATCAGGGGAGTGCCAGCATACAATCCCACTGCCAGAGAGTCTAGGAAACAGAATCTTCACCCAGCGACTGATGAAAGCAGAGGCAGATACCCACAGCTAAACACTGAACTAAACTCCTGGAATTCAGTGTCAGAAAGAGAAAACTGATGGGCAAAGGAGTTAAGATTCGGCTGGTTTAACCCACAGAAACAGTTGATCTGAACAAGGGGGAGCTCTTGGACTCCAGATTGATGGCTGTGTGGAAAGCATGGGACTGACCCAGACCCCCTGAATATAGGTGTCAGTGAGGAGGCCTAGGTAATCTATGGGGCCATGGGTAGTACTTATCCCTGGCATACAAATAGACTTTAAGTGCTCATGCCACAATATGGGAAGCTTTCTCAGCCAGGACTCTTGGGGGAGGGCCTAGGCCCTGCCCTGGATGAAATGACAGTCACTGGAGATTCACCGTGGAGGGCCTTACCCTCCCTGGGGATTGGAGTGGAGATTGGGTGGGGGACAGGGGAAGGTAGGGGAGAAGGAAAGGGAGAGGGAGTTGGGATTGACATGTGAAACAAGATTATTCCTAACCTAAATAAAACAATTATTATTATTAAAAAAAGAGTTGACCTTTGGGAAATGGTACTAAACATCTTTTTAACAAAAAAAGAAAAAAGAAAGAAAAAGAAAATGCTCAGAAATGAAGGCTTACCCAACAGAATTGGTCAGAGGTTGGGTCGTCAAAGAGAGCCAATCATAGCCTTAAAGCCTGTGGTTGGGGGTACCTCCACATCCAAGAATACCAGATGGAGAATGGATACTCAGTGGTCTCTCCCTTGGATTCAGGCAAGCATTTATGCTGATCAGAGGGAAAATTTAACAGTGGCTGCTGTTGGAAGGGACGCCAGTGATCAGTGGGCCAGAGGTGAATTTGTTGCAGATGCACTGGAGATAAGGGATAGGATCCCCGTGTGGCTTAGACTGCCAGTGGATAGGGGTGGGAGGGGAGTGCACAGGCATTGAGGTTATCCTGCTGAGTCACAGGCGGAAATGTCAGGGTTTATGTGGCAGAGTACCTTGGTGAATCAGAGCCAAGGAATTCTATGGAGATCACTCCATGCAAGAGACTCCATGCAAGAGACTTCATGCAAGAGATTTTTTTTGGGGGGAGGGGGAGCTGTAAAAGGCTATCTTGGAGTAGGGACAAGAGAGAGCAGAGGCAGATTCAGAGAGACAGAGAGAGACCGAGGGCAAGAGAGAACTGGGGAGACCAAGAGAGGTGGCGAGGACCTTTTAAAGGGTATAGTGTTTGGTGATGACATCACTGAATCACCAAATGCAGGATGGAGAACAGCTTGGCTTCTGACAGAAGAGCTCAAAGAGGTGTGCCCCATGGCATCTGCAACAGGAGGTAGAGTCCAGTGAATGCCAGTGCTCTGCTGACTTCCTTCTTTTCATTCAGCCTGGGACCCCAGCCCACAGAATGATACCCCCTCACATATTTAGAAGGCTCTTCCCATGTCAACCTGCTCTGGGAATTCCCACACTGAGGTGCCCAGAGGTTTCCCTTTTGCTGGTGATTCCAGGTCCTGCCCAGTTTGCAATGTTAGCAGTCAAATATCAGTGATACATATATTGAAGTGTCTTGTTGGAGTTATTGGGGGCAGAGCCCCTGCTTTGGCAGCCATAAGAAGCCAAGGTCAGCTATTGATCTTAAAAGAGTCAATTAAAAAGCTAAATTAGGGATGGGATGGTCTAGCAAATAAAAGCAGAGGCACAAGGCTGATCCCAAGACCCACACAGAGAGAGAAAAACAAAAGGAAGTCAGATGTGGTGGTGGTGGTTCGACCTAGCATTTGCAGTCCCGGCACTCCTGCTGTGAGATGGGTGATTGAGGACAGACAGGCCTGTGGACCTAGGATGGGCAGCACCCTCCTCCTCCTCCTCCTCCTCCTCCTCCTCCTCCTCCTCCTCCTCCCCCCTCCTTTGTTCTTGCTTGTCTGTCCCTTGTTTTCTGAGTCTCTCATCTGCTGTCCTTTCCTGCTGTTTTCTCCCCCTCCCCTCCCCCTCCCCTTCCCTGTCTCTTCACCTCCCCCTCCCCTTCCCTGCCTCTTCACCTCCCCCTCCCCTCCCTGCCTCTTCACCTCCCCCTCCCCTCCCTGTCTCTTCACCTCCCCCTCCCCTTCCCTGTCTCTTCACCCCCCCCTTTCTTCTTCTTTGTGTTTAAAGTCTGCCTTGGTAAGGTCATTTAACATTAGGATTACAGAGCTCACTGCGTTTCCAGTCACACTGCTATGTTAGTACCATCTTCTTCCTCTGTGATCACCTTGCAAAAGGGTGGTCCCAGGTTGGAAGGCGTTGCAAAGGATTAGAGAATGTATTTCCAATCAGAAGATTTCTAAGAGGAAGGAGATCATGGTTTTTCAGGTGTGAGTAGGGGGTGAGTCCTCTAACATGCAAAGCTAAGACCAACAGTGTCTTGGTTACTTTCTCATTGCTGTCATAAAATACTCTGGAAAAAAACCCCTCAGGGAGAATTGGTGTATTTTGTCTTACAATGCCAGGTTATAGTTCTTCATTATGAGAAAGTCACCTTGCCAAGATCTGTTGAGTCCACAGCATCCGTACTCAGGAATCAGAGAGCAATGAGTCAGGGCACCCACACGAGTGCTCACTTCACTTTCTCTTCTCATATCCATCCCAAGATTCCTACACAGGGAATGGCCCCACTCACAGTGGGTGGGGCTTGCAACCACCACCCCACCCCTGCAGATATGTCCAAACGTCCATCTTCCAGGTGTTTCAAATTTCTGTGAAGCTAATTGTTAACACTAATTATCATAAATAGCATAGCTGTCTCTGTCACAAGTGTATCTCTGTCCCAAACAGCACATTTAGTCAGTTTCTCTCTCCTGAGTGTACTTGCACAGAGTACAAGTGCTTTGAAAGCAAACTCTGAGCCCAATCAATCTTTGTTTAAAATACACAGAAAGCAAAGTGTGCTTACCAATTGATTAATATCAGTTTGATTGATCAATTCATCTCATCAACAAATGATGACTAGAGTAAAAAATAATGTAGATTATTTTTTATAACTCTGTACCTGTGTTACTATCTCCTGGCATTTATTTAAATACTTTTATGTTTGTATGCGGTTCAAAAATAATTCAAAATAATTTAACTGAATTCTTTTTTCTGCACATTTTACAATTAGATCTTACTGGTCTATAGAGCAAAAAATATCCACTTACTTTTATAATAACGCCTTACTATCCTTTGCACAAAGATGTCTATAGATGGATCTCAAGAGAGCTAGCATGGCTGGGACATACCATGGTGACTGACAAGCTCCAGGCTCAGTGAGAGATGCTGTCTCAAAGACTAAGGTAGAGAGTGATAGAGAAAGGCTTGTCTTGGGGTTCTATGACAGTGGTTATCACTTTGTCCTCTGAAAGTTGATGTCACCATCAACCCCTGACCTCCACATCCATGGACACAGGCACACCTACACTACACATACACACATATGCCCCAAATATTTTTAACAAAATAATACAAGCAGAGCCTGATGTGAGCATTACTAAATATGAAATATTGTTCAAATACTGTTCACATTTATCTCAGGAATAGTTTCTTGTCATGTTCCTTCTCTTTCCCGTTCTAGAGAACTGCATTGTTAGCATGGGTAAAGCGAGGTAGGTGGATTGATAAACAGAAAGATAGACTGATAATTGTATCTTTGATACTTAACTCTTGATTATAATATGAAAAGGAATAACCTTCATTTAGGTAGCTCACAAATAGTTCACTTTGATTGTTTATGTTTTGCAGGGAAGAAAACTTTCAAAAGGAGGAAAATCTACTGCCAAATAACACAACACCTCCTGCAGAACCACACCATGTGGAAGAAAGTGATTGAAGAGGAACAGTGCTTAGCAGACATAGAGAACCAGTCCCTGGACCAGGCTCCTGTGCCCCACTCCTCAGAGCAGATCCAGGCCATCAAAGAGGAAGAGGAAGACAAGGGGAAGCCAAGAGTAGAGGAGACCCTGGCTCCACAGCCAGACCTGTGACCATGGGGAGAGTGAGCTGTGTTTGCAGACAGAATGACTTGTCCCAGACACTTTCCAAGCCAGCACAACACTTAGACACAACACTGTAGAACACCAGAAGATGGGCAAATGGCTAAAGCATTTGGGGAAATTCTTCACATTTTGTGTGTTTACTTTTACAGTAAGGGACAGCGCTGAAGACTCCGGCTCAAAGAAGCTTTCTTTCACTTTGTGGCACCAGCGTCTACGGATCGTTTATAAGGAAGAAGTATATGTGTGTGTACAAATTCCCACATAGGCTCATGTAAGACTTATAGTCACGTGTAACACATGCACACTGATAGCCAGGATGCCTGACTCCACAAGGTAGTAACAATCATATTAAGATATATAGAGGTCACTGTGACATAAAATCACAAAGGACAAGAAGTCACTAGGAAATGTGCAGCTTAGCAAGGAAACAAATGTAGGCTTGAGAGTGACCAGCTTTTGTTTTCCCTGCTGAGGGATGAACGTTATCGAGCATTGTTGGAATTCCAATGCATCCTGCCAATGTGTGTGTGTGTGTGTGTGTGTGTGTGTGTGTGTGTGTGTGTGTGTGTGTATGTGTGTGTGTGTGCGTGTGCATGAGAGAGAAGAGAGATATGTTTGTATACATGTGTGTGTAGGGAAAATGTTTGTGATTTTAGTTGTTCATAGAATAACTAGCTGTAGCAGGTGACAAAGGACATGTGAGCACACAGAAGGAAGTTCTTTCTGGAGTGTCTTTGAATGGCAGCCCTCCTCCATTTAGCTTCCAGAAAGGTTCCTTTCCAGAGGGTGGGCTTTGTGTGGGCCACACGATTGGTACCACTGCTACTTGCCACTTGGAGGCGCTCCACCACCAGCCTCACACTCACAAGACTGAGGCTTTCTGGTCTACCTGCCTAGTGAATGTATAAGGGGTGTATGTGAGTACACATGTCACTCACCTATGATCAAATAGCCATGGGAGGGGATGCTGTTCTTTAGTGGTAGATGCCCAAGGGCAGCTGGCATCAGCTCTTCGTCAGGTGAGAGTTCTAAAAGGGTGCTGGGAAAGGCCCAGGAGATTACCTTTAGTGATGATGCCCTGTGTCTTCTCAATTTGCTGCAAGATGTGTTATAGTATAAAAGAAAGTCAAGAAACTCACCATGGGTTTTATAACAAGAGATGAAGGTAAAATGTCAGTTTATGGTTTGGAAGTTGGCCTGGGGAAAGCTGACCCTTGGCACCTGTTGAAGATGGTTTGCTCTGACGTTACCAGTTGTGGTCTTCCATACACTGTGTGATGGCACAGCATGACTTTGCAGCCTGGTCTGTGGTCATGCTCCTTTTTGAAGTGAAGGTTATAGGGGGGTTGAGTATTGTTTGTGGCTAAGCCATTGAAAGCCGTTTGAGTTGCTTTGTTTTGTTTTCTACACTTGTTTATGCTGTGAGCCAAACCTCTATTTAAAAAGTTGATACTCACTTTCAATATTTTATTGGATATTATTACGTATGTCATGACTAGTTATCGTGATGTAAATATAAAGAATTTTTTTGTTTCTGTATGTAGATAGTAAACTTTTTTTTAAGAAAAAAAGGGGGAAAAGGGAAACATTTTATAGTTATATTTTAATCGCCATTTTATACATTGTAGCTATGTCCAAGCCCACGAGAGCGGGTGAGGGTTCATTGTGGAGTCTGAGGGCCTCCTGCCATCAACCTACTCTAGTTTGAGTCATGATCTGATACAGTTGTTTTGCTGTTAAATTAAGGCATTGCAGAGACAGCAGCTTTGGATAACTGACTTGATTGGAGGTCTTCCCTTTCCTGATGAAAGCCTTTCCCAACCCAATTTTGACATTTCTCGCTGGACTCTGTTGCTTGTAGCTCCCAGTTACGTTCTGCATTCACAGATTTCTGGTTATCTTAGCCTCCAAGACCCGTGTGTTGATTTCTGCCCTTTCACATCCTTGATTGTTTACGATAAAAACCCCTTTGTCTCCCATACGTGGGTAGTATACCCTTCCCTTCAAAAGCATGATTTAATAGTAATTCACAGCATTTTTTCTCCAAAACAGACAAAGATGAAATCAAATATTTCAAGCAGATTTTTCTATTGAATAGGACTTAAGGCTTCATCCAAACAATTAGAATATGTCCCAGTGTATTTCTGAGTTAACACCAGGTCTTCAGCATTTAGCAGGTCTCGAATCATTTCTTCTTTCTTCATGGTGTCTGTGTGTCTCTGTAAATCTACTTAGAAGCAAGAACCCCTCTTTGGTGAAGGTACCCTTCCCCTACAATAAAAAAAAGATAGATAAAGCACTTATACTCATAGCTTTCACATCTACTCAGTTCTCATCCCCATCTCCAAATGATATATGCCTATTAAATGCATATAAATAGTAAAACAAGCTAGGTCTGAGTGAGTGGATTGGTAAATTCATTGTGAATATGTATGCAGTTTGAATAAAGCCATAGAATCTGAGTAGGAGCCAGGGTGGTTACATAATGGAGGGGTGGGGGTCCTCAGAAAACTGCCTAGTTTTCCTTGTTTTAAGGTACATGAAGTAACGGGTTAATGACCAAAGCAATCTGAACCTATTTGTTCCAGAATTATACTCATTCATCCAGGCAGATTAATTTTTTTTTCTCTTAGCAAACAAGTTGTCATTCTACTCAAACCGAAAGGCAACAAACTGAACAGGGTGGCAACCGCCAAGCGTGTGACCTAAAGAATCCCTGAGAAATCTCAAAGGCTATCAAACAACATCTAGAGTGTTTACAATGAACGATGTTGTCCAACTTCTTGGTGACAGCAATATACTGTGTCCACCTCCAACTTCAGAATTAACTTCCTGTGGTGCCAATGTGTTCCATGAGATTTACTACAGATTTATATGAACCTATACAGGTGCCATTTGATAAACTCAGGTCTCCCAGTGGAGGGATTTCTACCCACTTAGGGAAAGGATAGTTTCATAGACAGCCATAACACATCAATGGTAGGAGAGATTGGAACCAGCTGCTCTCTGTGGAGTAAAAGCTGAAGCGTCTTCTGCATGTTATCCATGCCATTCCCAGCATACTAATTGAATATCTTCATCGTGATCAATGCCAGTTGGCCTTTTGAATACTATTTCCTTAGTCGAAATGCCACTTTTACTGTTTTACTTATCTGTAAGAAAAAAAATGTTCTTATTTATGTAAGACCTGGTTTTGTTATCAGTAGCAGATGAACTCAGTAGTTATGCATTTTCTCTAGTTGTCCTCATCTGGCATTGAGAGAATGGTCTCCTGTGTGAGAAAGTATCTGCTTCTTACCCTCACCATACCCTTTTCTGTCCTGTTTGGGTTTAATCCAGAACAAACATTAGCCATTGCGGTCCTAGTAGTTCTAAGAAGAACTGAATACCCTGCCGACTGTTTAGTAGATGTATATATTTGCAGTTTCCCTGTGTCCTATGCCTGTCTTTCCCAGAGAACTTTCTTGAAGGTAAAAAGCTGTGCAAAAGGCATGAGACTCAGGCCTATTCTTTGTTTAAATGATGGAAAAGTATAAATTATTTTCTAAATAATAAAAATATGAAAATTATCATTGTAAATAAAGTCTAAAGCTTGAAATAACTTCTTTATAAAAGTGAAGTATCTGTGTGGTGAACAACTCCTGGACAACGGGAAATTAATAATGCAGAAGTCCTGTCTATTCTGCTTGGGGCATGCTCTTGGTGCAGGGACCTCCACTGTCCTCCCCTAGGGTAACTCTAAGAAGCATAGTGGTAACCATGAGGTGGGGCTTGTTAGCCTTCCCTCCTTCCTAATCCTGATTCCTATTAGTTTCCTGTTTTGATTTTTGTGCAATTAACAATTAAAATGCCTTTTCAATTATCCAAAGGCTACAGTAAGAGAGTTCTGTGATGTTCCACAAACTAAATCAAGACTTTTCCTGACTCATGATGTCCTAATATGTGTCGGGAGATAAAAATAACAAAGATTTGCATGTCAGTAGTTTAGCCCCAGATAACTAAATGCCACAGTAACCATGTGCTTTGAAACTGAAGTCATTTTCTTGCCACCTGAGCAATGAAATACTACATGATCCTTGTTCTAAGTCATTCATTTCTTTCACAAATTTGTAAATCGAAACTATGAATTTGCTGATATTGCTGCATTTTAAAGTTTATCCAAGCAAATTCAAAATGAGGCTAGAGGAAAACAATTCACCATTTAAACAGGAGAGATGTCAGAATTTACATTATTCTCAGAATGTCTAATCAAGATGAAATCCATCAGTTTGTGGTCCTATATCCATATTATGTCAATTGGTCCTCCAGCAAATGCCCAAGTACTGAAAATTAAATTAGAAGTGAATTAAGTTATTATCACTGAGTAAACTCAACCATACACTTTGGTCTGGGCAGTTTGAACTGAGCTTTTCATGAGTATTTGTATGTGTCACACGAAGGAACCATGATTAGAGAATAAGGACACACTAGTATATACTATGCAGCATGGATACCAGTAATCTGTGTCACCACCTTATATACATTGCACGTATTGAAATGATGTTAATTTTTGCATTACTTAATACTGTTTTTTTTTCCTTACCTAAGAATTTGTCTTTATATTCACGCTGGTAGATTATGCTAAAACCTGGTTAGATGTCATGACTAAGATATCTGACCTTCTATGCATGAATATTTTAAATATGTCTACAGACCAGATGAAAAGATGAAGTTGGTGGAACCCAGCCTGCTTCCTTAGAGGATAACATTGACCCTCAAGCTTTTTAATGTAGAAAAGACCATCAGTATGCAGACGGTGTACTCTTGAGACGGGTTGACGTCTCCACATTGATAGCATCATGTGTTGGCATCTTAGGTGTATGCCTGCCAAGTGACATGGCCCACAGGAGAAGGACAGCCTTCTCTTAGAGGTCAGTGTTCAGTGTGGCCGTGTTCAGCCTAGACTCCTTGCTCTGCATTAAGAAGTGGGTCTCTCTAATCATGAAAACTGGCAAAAAAAAATAATGTTAAACCTTTGTGTGTGCTGATACTGACAGAAATACTTAAAACGATTTGCTTTCTTGAATCACCACTCTTGTATGTCTTTTTTTTAATTAGATTAAAAGGAAGCCCATAAACCACTGCTTCTTGTTACCAAAATTCTCAGTTAGACATAACCAAGACTAAGAAAACTTGCAGGGTTGGATGCTTTCCTAATGCTCTCGAGGGGAAATGCTTTACAGAGGGATCAATAAATGTTTAAACACAGTCCTTAACCCCAGTTACAGGTGATCTGCCACCCTCTGCTGGCCTCCTTGGGCACTGCCTATACATGGTGCACAGACATGCAGGCAAAAACACCCACCTACATAAGATACACTTGTACAAAAACTACCAAAGAATCTAAGTGCCCAAGTTACAATCAAACTTCCTCCCAGTTACCCCAGTGCACATGAAGACATCACCCAGTAATTTATCACTGTACGTTAAAGAATGATAAATGGCCTGCTGCTGTAGATCATTCTTATCCAAATTCTAATAAAGTTAAAAGTCAAATTATTCAACACTAAGGAAATCAAACGTTATTCATTTTAGCTTTCACAGATGAAGGGCTGACCTTGTGTTAACAACCCTGCAGTATTCACCTGTCATTTTAAACCAAGTGGCAGGTTAATAGATGGATTCCTTTATAGAAAAGTAACAGGAACCTACTTTATAAAGCTCTCACGCTTTAATGTTACAGTTTTACCAGGGCTACTTCTTTCAGTTGAGACAAACTATTGCAGGAAGTTCTCCCCTCTTAACAACAGGAAAAAAAAGTCTGGATCAAAGGAGAAAATGAGCAGTTTCTCACCAATTTTACTTTTCTGAGTCAATATTAGCAAGGAAAGTATAATCAGAAATGCTCTTCAGTTGGGACAGAGGAAGGAATGTTTTCAGTGCCAGGGTCCAAGTCACCCTTCACCCCATTTCTGTAATAAAACCCATGGTACAAAGAAGCAGATGACATAAGAATTTAAAACCCTCAATACACAGCCTTCTCCCAAGTCAAGTTAGTTCTTTGCTCTGGAGTGAAATGCCCTTGAAAGGCCATGGTACCTCCCTGACTTTATTTACCAGGACAAGCACTTCTGCCCATTGCTGAGTGTGAATCATTGGTGATCAGACCCTCTGCTGCTGCAGAGAAGGGACTTTGTCCCTGGTAATTGCATTCCCTTTATATAGCAAAATATTCAGATGTTAATGTGAAATCAACAATAACACTGTCTTGTTTGTATATATAACTTGCTGGTGAATAAGGGTCCTATTATCTTCCTTTTAAAAATTTCGACGGGTTTTTTTTTCTAGTTCAGCAAAACCTCCATTATATCAGATATTTCACTCTAGCTGTTGTTGTCATTTAAAAATAGCCCTCACATATCTACATATTACTTGTTAATGGAGGGGGTTCAATAACTTTTAATATATGTTTATTCATTAATCACTAATTTTGAGTACTGTGTAAAATATTTGCATGAGATTTCGGCATACTTTATTGGCTTGGTGTTTGCGTTTTTGAGTGTCTGGTGACTGCATGTATGATCACAGCAGGGCACACAGCATATTTTTTATACACCAGTGATGTCCATCTGTTTAGCCAGCAAGCACTGGAAATATCTCTGAATACACACAGCCCCTTAGACTCCTTCCTGGAGATTTTCATCCAGCTAATCCCAATATGCCGATTGGTGCTTTTACACATATTATGAGCTCTGTTTGCAAAATCATGGTAGAAAAGATTCTCTTTAACCGTCTGTAATGATGTTAGAAACTTTAATCTGAATCCAGTGGGTTTGGTTTGAGTAGACATTTCTTCTTGTAGAAAGTGCATTCTGACCCCTGATTGAGTGGTTGATTTGATCTGTCGTTGTTGCTCTGTGAAAAGAAAAAGAAAAAAAAAGCATTGAGTAGTTCTCTATAGCAGATTCAAAGTACTCGACCCTGAGTAATAATATTTTCAACCCAGAGAGGTTTAAGTGTGGTTTAATTTGTTGTTCCTAAAAATGCCCATTATTTTCAAATGACTAAATGATAGTAATGGGGACATCATTTGTAAACGACAGTTTTTTTTTAACAGTTCTTTCCTTACCACACTCAGCCTGGCTACATTTTTTAATTAGTATCTTTGCCAAGTGTATCCGTTTTTAGGAACACAAAAAACTTGGAACTTAAGTGATTGTTTTACATTTGAAATCAATTCGATCTTGCCACCTGTATCTTGCACTCAATGTATGTAGCAATATTTAGTATCATTCTACCACAAGTGTTTGTTAAGTGACATAGTTAATGGCTGACAAAAGTTTTGTAAAAAGTAGGATCTGTACAGAAAGAAAATTAGATAAATTATATTTATTTTTTAATGTTTTTTAGCTTAGATACTATATTGATACTCTCTTTTGCCAGAATTACTGGAAGTGCCTCTTGGTTTTATATATTTACATAATATTCAAAATTACTAAAATTGTGTCATAGATAATCCATATATGCTACAATGTGAACATGATGCGTTATATAAAAGTGATTCTGTGGTATCATTCTTTCTGTAGTCATTTGTGCAACCTGAGACTATGTTAGAAGTTCCACAGAACCTTGGTGGGTGTTGAATTCCATGGCAAAGTCTCCATCACTGTTGCTAACGAATTCTTAGTCATTGTCATCACCTAACTTTTTAACACTGAACTGTATTCTTTCCTAAATCAAACAGTGTCAACCCAAAATACCTAGCTTCAAGCATTCAGATTCAGAATAATATGCAATCAAATGCTTTTGATTATACTACAAATAATGCCACAGTTCTATGAATACCAGATACACAAAGTGGAACATTATAATTATACCTACACAAAATTTAGGATTTTCCCCAAAATTCTTTCTTAGTCTACTTGAGAGGCTTTCCATTGAATTTTGTAGTTGTACTGTTGAGATCCAAATTAAGACTTCATATTGGCTTTACCTGGCATGGTATTAGACATGCAGCACTTGCATTAGAGCTAGTCTAAAACAGACCAGAATTTCACATCGACACACGACTGGTAAAAGGAATCCACATGCCCACATTACATTGAAAAAACAAACAATGGCTAAAACAGAGTGCCTCCCATTAAACACAATAATTCTATAGAAATGTTCTCTAGTAAGACTTGCCTAAATAAGCCTCAGGACATAGAATTTAAAAGAACAATCATAACTTTTATCAAAGAAGTCAATGAGTTTAAACAGACACCCCAGAACCCCACCTTATTGAATTTCATTAATAAATGCCTGAATGATGTCCAAAAACTGAAAATATGCAGAAAAAGTCTGAATAAAATGACAATTAGAAATTTGAGATCTTGCTGGAGAGATGACTCAGAGGTTAAGAGCACTGCCTACTCTTTCAGAAATTTGAGATCTGAACTTAGTTAAAGAGATAGAAATATTAAAGAGAACTCAAAGTGAAATAAAGATAGATTTGAAAACCTCAACAATCCAGCTAGAAAACTCAATGGGAAGCCTTATAAGTAGACTAAGGTAGATTTTTTGGGGGGGCTCAAAAATAAAAATAGAGGAATTTGATTACACAAACAAATAATACATGAATAATTCTAAAACACAGGACAGGAACTGTATGATACCATGAAAAGTTCAAATCTTCAAATATAGGCATTGATGATAGAAAAGAATCCCAGGTCAATGACATAGACCAAGTCTTGAAGACCATAGAAGGTAACATCTTCAAACCAAGGAAAAACACATCCGTACAAATAGATACAAGAAGTACACAGGACACCAAATTGACAAGACCAGAAAAGAAACTCCATGGCCTATTGTAGCTAAAACAATACATATACAGAACAAAGAGTATTGAAAGCTGCAAGAGAAGAACACAAGTCAAAGACACGCCCATCAGAATAATTGACTACTCAATAGAAACGCTGAAAGTCAGAAAAGCCTGCGCAATATACTTCAAATTCTGAAAGACCATACCCGCCAACCTAGACTACTGTACCCAGCAAAACTATCTGCTATAGTTAAAGAGAAAGAAAAATTTTCTGTAACACAACCAGCCTTTAAAAATTCATATCTAAAAGACCACCCCTAAACAGAATATGGGAAGTAATATCTTAGATTGAACAGAGGATTAAGTAGTCAAGTGGCTAGAAAGGAATTAAATGAAGTTATAAGTAGTGAAATATAACGTATGGCTAATAGTACAAAAACAAAAAAGTCTAAAACCAATATAAATCATCTAACTATTTTAAATATTAGTGGTCTTGATTCTCCAAAAGATACAGCATGACTGATTGAATTAATAAACAAAATCATGTTTTTTGTTTTTGTTTTTGTTTTTTTTGGTTTTTCGAGACAGGGTTTCTCTGTGGCTTTGGAGGCTGTCCTGGAACTAGCTCTTGTAGACCAGGCTGGCCTCGAACTCACAGAGATCCGCCTGCCTCTGCCTCCCAAGTGCTGGGATTAAAGGCGTGTGCCACCAATGCCCGGCTTCAAAATCATGTTTTTATTGTCTACAAGAAACTCAACTTAAAGATAGGAACTACTTTAAAATAAGATGATGGGGAAAAATGCTCTAATCAAATGAGAAGAGAAAACAAGCAGTTATTGCTATCCCAATCTCAGACTAAATAGACTTCAAGCTAAAATTCGTCAGACGGGATAAGAAAGGCACTTCACTTTGATTGAGAGAGTAGTTAACCAAGACATCACAATCTTAAACATATATGCACCAAACTCTGGTGCTCCTAAATTCATAAAAAGTGCACTGCTGGGATTGAAGATGAAGATAAACACCAATCCAATAACGGTAGGTGATTTCAGTACCACACTTTGGCCAGTAGACAGGTCATCTGAACAAAAGATAAGCATAATAGGCAAACATTAGAATTAAATGACAGGGCTGGAGAGATGGCTCAAAGGTTAAGAGCACTGGATGCTCTTCCAAAGGTCCCGAGTTCAATTCCCAGCACCCACATGATGGCTCACAATCATCTATAATGAGGTCTGGTGCCCTCCTCTCGTGTTGAGACATACATGCAGGCAGCATACTGTATACATAAAAAATAAGTAAATTAAAAAAGAATAAAATAACATTATACTCCAATGGAGTAAACAGATAGTTACCAACTAATCTGCTCAGACACCAAAGCATACACAGTCTACTTAACAGCCCACAGAAACATCTCTAACATAGACCACATACTAGGACAAAACCTCCAAATCTGGAACAAATTCAGAAAAATTTAAAGAACTCTGTGTATCCTATTTAAACCACACTGCAGCAACACTTAAAACCAACAGGCAGCACATCCTTCACAATTACACAAATTCAGGCATACTCAGAGCTATTGAACAACTCACTAATGAATGATGAATACATCAAAGGCAAAATGACGTAAAAAATTATTCTTGGAACAAAGTGAAACTGACAAGAATACAGCAAAAAGCAAAACCTTCGGAACACATTAAAAGCTGCCTTATGAGAGAAATATATAATTCTAAGTATCTATATATAAATTAGAAGAGGACAAATAAATAACTTAATAATTCTACTCTAGAATTTGGAAAAGTAATAATAAATTGAACTCAAATGATCTAAGTAGAAAGAAATAAAAATGATCAGAAATTAATGACATAGAAACATAAAATTAATACAAAGAATCATTGAATCTGCTATCATTCTTTGAGGATATAATATTATCAAAAGACCCTTGTCTCAACTAGCCAAAAGAAGAAAAGGAGGACCCAAATTATCAAAATCAAAAATGAACATAGGAAGACTACAACAGACACCAAAGAAATTCTAAGTGTTAGTGAATAATTTAAACATCCCATTAAGGAAAGTTTAAAAGAAAGTGATGGATTTCTAGACCCATCCAAACCACAAAAGTTAAAGCAATAATAGATCAAAAACCTAGTAGAACCATAAAAAAGGAGGAGTTTGAAATGGTAATGAAAGGCTTTCCACTGAGAGAGACAGAAAGAGACAGAGAGACAGAGAATATCTCAGACCCAGATAGAATCACAGATGAATACTGCCAGACTTTCAAAGAAGATCTACAGCCACTACTGTTAAATTATTCAAAAGAATAAAAACAGAGGAGTATGTCTAAACTCCTTCTATGAAGCCAGTATTTATTCTAGTACCCAAAACAGGTAATGACACAATAAAAAGAGAAAACTTCATGCCAATACCCTTGATGAACATAGATTCAAAAATCCTCAATAAAATGCTTGTAGTTCACACAGAGGCATATATCAAAAAGATTATGCACCATGATGAAGTTGACTATCTGGAGATGCAGGGATGTTTCAACACATGCAAGTCAATAAATGTAATAAATCACATCAATGGATCTAAAACAAAAATCACATGATACTTCAATAGAAACAGAGAAAAGCCTTTGACTAGGTCCAATATGGCATCCTGATAAAAGAACTAGAGAGAGTAGAACCAGAGGGAACATATATATGAGAAACCTGCATACGATGTCATTTGAAATGGAGAAAATGTTGAAGAAATCATAATAAAAAAGAACAATGCTTAAAAAATTACCATTCAAGATTTCAAGATCTACTACAGAACCATAACAATTAAAACGGTATAGTACTGGCACAAAAAGCAGACATGTGGTTCAATAGAACAGAACAGAAGACTCAAACAAAAATACACAAACTACAGCCATCTGATTTGACAAAGATACCAAAAACATAAACTAGGTGAAAGACAATATCTTTAAGAAATGGTGCTGTGCTGGGTGATGGTGGCGCACGCCTTTAATCCCAGCACTAGAGAGGCAGAGACAGGCAGATCTCTGTGAGTTCAAGACCAGCCTGGTCTACAAGAGCTAGTTCCAGGACAGCCTCCAAAGCCACAGAGAAACCCTGTCTTGAAACAAACAAACAAACAAAAACAAACAAAACAACAGAAATGGTTCTGGGAAAGCTACATATCCACATACAGTAGAATGAATTTGACCCACACCTATCACCTAAAACTAACTCCAAGTGGATCGAACACATCAGTGTTTAGCAGTAGTGGTAGTAATTTTATGAGACAAGGTCTCATATACTTCAGGCTAGCCTCAAACTTGCCATATAGCTGAGGATGACCCAGAGCCTCCCATCAGTTCCAATTCCAAGCTTCTGGATTAGAGACATGTACCACCACAGTCTGTTTATGAGATCTAGGGATCAAATCCAGGGCTTTACATGCAAGACAAACATTCAGTAACTAAATTTCATCTCTTGCTCCTGCTTTTAAAGACTCATATGAATTAAATAAACTAACATGATTTCTTTATTTTAAGATCTTTAATATTAAAGACATATTAAGAGTCACTGCAGGAATGATAGGAAGAATTTACAGTTCCCATGAATTAGGGCACGGGTATTTGGGAAATTATCATTCTGTGTTCAACTAATATAAGTAAGAAAAAGAATAAATGAAGAACACCTGTTGTTTCATCATACCCACAAGGAAATTGGTGGTTCAATAACAAAAGATAGAAAAGGCAACAGAGAATCCAAAATGACTGACTTTCAGTAAGTTACTGAGTGATTTCAAGGTTGAGTTCAAACACCTGCAATCACAAGTGCTCATCCATAGTCTGTCGTGATCAGATCACATGTTCTTAATCTCTGCCAGGCTGTGGCCTATGTCGCTATTTGTTCTATGCCAGATGCTGCAACAATTGTTTCCCAGGGGGATACATAAGCAACATATACCACTTTCCCTAGGATTGTAATGACGAATGGAAACACCGTTCCACCAGAGCTCACTCTAGGGAACCATGAGTTTATTGAGTGCCTCTTTTGGTCAAGCACAGCACCAGAATACAGAGGTGTTAGACTTTTAGGTTAAAATAGGAATTGTACCCCTCACTATTATAGCTATTGTCCCATTTATTTTAGTCCTGTCTTTGAAACTTGATTATGCCTGTTTATTTTTTTATAAATTTTAATTGATATACAAAGAAATGGGTCTCATGATATTTTCATAGTTCGATATTATTATAACCTGTCATATTTGACCTTTGACATTCTCCCACCCCGCACCCCCGCACCTTCCTCCTCATGTGGATGTCCTTGCTCTCCACAAACAGATCTTCAAGATGTAATCATGGAATGATCTTGCCAAAATGCACGATGGTTTCCCTCACCTTGAAGCTGAAATCACTAGGCAATTTCTCTTCTCTCATGTTACTAAACCACCCAAAGAAGACAGGATGGAACCCAGTCTCGTAAGCTGAAATGTGGTTTTAGATACAAACTCTTGGCAAGAAAGATCATTTTTTAGAACTTAGAGAATCCCCTGTGGATGTTTCTGCATTGAATAGTGAATGCAATGAGAAATTAGAGACACCCAGTGAAAACAAGGGCCCTACAAAACTTGGCCCTGAAGGAATCAGGTTTTTGGATCATGTTATAACTAAGAGCTCTCAACCAAGGGAAGTACAGACAGAGGACAAAGAAACATGAGGAGCAGAATTTTGGTTTTATGATTTATTTGTATTATTTATATTTATGCACATTGTCTGTGTGAGTAAATGCCATGTTTGTGGGTGCCCACAGAAGCCAGAAATCAGCACTGGATCCCTTGGAGTCATAGGCAATTTTAAGTCACCTGATGTGGATGCTGGGAATAGAACTTGGGTCCTCTGAAAGAGCTGGGATTTCTATAGACTGATGAACTATCTTTCAAATCTCAGTATTGTATGTATGGAAAACTACATAGATAGATAGCCATTATGTGTCACTTCGGGCTTTGTAGCTGATAGAGATTAATGCAAATTTCATCTTCAAACACTTTATCTGCTTATCCTATCATTTATTCACATGTAATTCTAGAAATCGTTAAATATGTCCAAACTAGATATACAGAGTACAATGAACACTGAGTACAGATGGCTTGGATCACACAGATTTGCCACCTTTAGCATGTACCCCACAAGGTGCTTTCAAGACAATGGAACATATCTTTACAATGGTAAATACTTTTTAAAATAGAGACTTGTGTTTGTCTCTAAAATATTTGTGCTCAGACAACAGAATCCATCAGTTCTCACAAAAATAAGTAAAGAATAGTGATATAAATTTCTCAAAACAGAAAACTTATAGAATATTCTGGATACATAGAGTATTTCCTGTTAGATAGGGATACAAACATTTGTTGCCATTGGCTGATTCATTCCTTATATTTTAATATGTAATTTACTACCCTTGAACTTTTTTTTTTTGGTTTTTCAAGACAGGGTTTCTCTGTATTGTTTTGGAGGCTATCGGTCCAGCCCGGCCTCGAACTCACAGAGATCCACCTGCCTCTGCCTCCCGAGTGCTGGGATTAAAGGCGTGCGCCACCACCGCCCGCCCTTGAACTTTTTGATTGGAGATAGCCTAGAGTTATTATCCTAATAAGATTCTGCACTTTGTCCTTTGATGGTTCTATATGTGTTGTGCTGTTTAGACTCTGGATTTCCCATGGACTGGTTATCATAATATATTCTTTATGAGACACATATTCATACCAAGGCTTGAGAAGACTAGCTTTGCTCTGAAGAGGACTAAGGTAACAGTCACAGTTCAAGCAGCAAAGTAACATAAAGATGGTCACGGTGGCTGTTCCTTTTTTGGGTGTGATATTACTGGTCGCTGATGATTCTCCTTCCATTTAAAAATCTTTCATAACATTAAATCAAGATAGAATTACATCACTTTCCCTCTTCCCTTTCCTCCCTTCAGTGCCTCCCAGGTCATCCCCCTCCAACCACTCTCATGACTCCCACCTCAAATTGATTGTCTATTTTTCTTTCACTGTGACTGTTACATACATATATGTTTATGGGTCTGTATGCAGAAATACTAATTCTCCCTCCAGCAGTCAGCTGCTTTTACTTCTTTGTCGAGGCATGGAACTGTGGCAAATGTTTTCCCTTCCATGTTAGCAAGTCTATTGATACTGCCATTGGTCACATCCTATTTATGTAGCCCCTTTTCTGGTAGAGACTGTTTAACAAGAGACTTGCCTCCTTCCAGTTGACTTTCTCTGCTTTGTTTTCTGTTGGAGATTATGATCTCTCAGCTTTCTTCAGATACATACTGCTGCCTGGCTTTGCCAATCATTATGGACTCATTATGGACACCCCTCCCTTTGGAATAGTAAGCTAATTAACTCTTTTTTCCATTAGTTGCTTTTGGTCCTAGTGTTTATCTTAACAGCAGAAAAATAACTAATATAGGGAGCAAGTGGAAACAGAGCAAAGAAGATAATTCAAGAACTGAATTATAGGGTATTCTATGCTAAATATTAGAAGTACAGGGCCACTGAGGTAGGAGAGATATACCTATATTGTTTTGGAAGTCACTACTGGTAAGAAGGTTTCTCTTTCCTGGTACTGGGGTTTTTGTTAGATAGACTATGGCTCTTATGGAGAGCATTACTAGCTGAAAAGATCAAGGGAAAAGGGAACTCTGAAACCAAAGTGAAGAAGAAGAATCTAAGAAAACCACATGACCAATGGTAACTAAACAACTGTATTACTAAATCATTAAATTCATATATAAAATTCTGTTATCACATTTATTAGTTCAAATGTCTTTGATGTTATTTATAGAAATAGTTGTGGTGGGAAAAAAGAACAGTGATTGGTTTGGTAGGAAAAAAAGGAGGAAAAGAAATTGAGGAATATATACCTAAGCTACAGATTAGAAGCATGGATAGTTCTTCCACAAGATCAAGAAAGGGGAAGACAGACACTACTAAAAGAGAATGGACACAGTGGTGGCAGGCTGTGATATTTATCCTGCCTCTTTCCCTCTATTTCATTAGTGAATTCCCTCAATTAGGCCACTAGCTAAAGTTTGGGGCTGGGGGGAAGAATATTAGAGAAGTTATTTAAGAAAGAAGGAAAGCGATTGGATCATGAAAGTGTATTCTGCCCAACAATTAATCTGCTGTCCAGTTAGGTTAGTAATAATGAATACAAAATCAACCCCAAGGGCACATTAATGAGTGGTTCTCCATTTTCAAGAGTGTGGGTATGAAAGAGGAATTAAACAGAAAGTTGGATTTAAGTCAGCGAGATTGGCCAACAAAGAACAACAAACAGAAAGAGGAACGGGGGACTTAGGAGCACACAGAAGTAATGACCACAGGAAGCCACTGAGGTCAGTATGGGAGTGAGAAAATGAGTGCTAACTGTCTCTTGCATCCTGTGCTGTGACTCTAACACCCTGTGTCTCTGAGTGCACCCTGCCTTGGGAAAAGGGACTTTGCAGGTGAGATCCAGTTGAAAATCCCAAAGGTTTCAGTAGTGTTTGAAGAACAGAAGACAAACACAGGAGACAGGGTGGTAGACCTTGGCTCAACTTGGCACTTTAGAGTAAAAGGACCCAAAAGTGTGGCCAGTTTCTTTCTTGTCTAAATGCTGGAAATGCCCTTGTGTATGTCTGAAGCCTTGTTCATCCCAGAAGTAAAAAAAACGCTACATGCATCTAAGTCAAAAATATGTCTGGTTCTGCTGGGGCCAGAGAGTGGAGATGCCAGGAAGAGGTGAGGTGTTTCCTTATCTCTTTTCTCCTAAAGTATGGTTCCTGGAATCTATTCTGAGCATTGGACTGAAACTGGGACCTACCGGAACACCAAAGAATAGGAACTGGGCTAATAAGACCAGTTTATCCCCATCTCTCCTTCCTCCATCCACTAAAGCTTTATTAACTCCAAGGCAAGGTTGCCTGTTCTAGGAACTCCTCCAGCTATTTAAGTGCTCTTTATTATTTATCTCTCCTAAGCTCCCTACAATAAAATGTTTCTCTAAAACTCATCTTCTATGGTCTGTGAATTTAATTTTTCAGATTCACAAGACAGGCACTCAAAAAACACTGTAGCTTTGGTAGCCATTGAGTTTCTGGGACCTTAACTTCCCAAGCAAAATACAAGAGTCAAGAAAGGTTTCTCTGCTTTCAGTCAGATATTCCCACATCAGTAACAGAGGCAGAGAAGACCTCCATCACGCTATTCACAGAAAGCCAGAGGTCCTGACTGGACCCAGGAAGTAGAAAAGGAGAGGATAGATCCTCCTATGTGGTCCTCTGATAAGCCTTGACCTGCCCATTCCTGGATGCCCCATGCTGGCTAGTTTTATGTCACCTTGACAGCCTACAGTCATCTCAGAGGAGGAAATCTCAACTGAGAAATGACTCCATAAAATCCAGCTGTAGGGCATTTTTTTATACTAGTGATTGATGGGGGAGGGCCCATCCCTTTGTGGGTGGGGCCATGCCTGGGCAGGTGGCCCAGGGTTCTATAAGAAAGCAGGCTGAGCAAACCATGGAGAGCAAGCCTGTAGGCAGCATGCCTCCATGCCCTGCTTTCTGCTTCAGCTTTGGATGAGGACCTTCCTTTGCAGCGGAGCAGAGTGGAGTTGTTACACTCGCTCTCCACTCTCCCGGGAGCAGAGCTGAGCTGTAGCAACTTTGCCTGGGAAACCTCCTGTCTGAGCAAAACTGCTACACTGGGCAAACATCCTCGTCTGGAAGACCCTCTCCTGCCGGAGCAGAGCGGATACACTGGGAAAGCCTTTCCCTGAGGCCAGGCTATAAGCTGCTAAGCTTACTGAGGCCTGTGGTAGTCCTTGGCTCCTGAGCTCCAGGATACCTTTCCACCTGAGCTGTGTAACACTCAGTATTCTGTGACTCCCGAGCTCCAGGATACTTTCCCACCTGAGCTGTGTAACACTCAGTATTCTGTGACTCCCAAGCTCCAGGATACCTTTCCATCTGAGCTGTAACACTCAGTATTCTGTGACTCCCGAGCTCCAGATTACCTGACCCACTAGAGCCAGCCTGAAATGCTTACACTATCCTAATTGCAAACCAAAATTAGTTTAAGGAATTTTAAAAATGAAATTCAAGTCAGCAGTTCAAACATACTTTTTAAAAAAGTCAAACATTTTATCATAAAACAATACAAATATATGATCATTTGATGCAGACTGAAGAAAGACATCAGGAAAGCATGAAAACTCTTTGTTTTCTGTAATTAAACCACTTTGCTTCTATTAAGAAAAGTGCCGTTAAAACCCTGCCAATCCTTAACACGACATTGCCTGGATTCTGAGCCTGTGCTTCAGGCTGTGTTGGCGGGCACTGTGGACCACAGGGGCATGCTCAAGGCCAAGTGGGCATGCCATGTGTGTAGAACCAAGGTTGCACTGGTGTGTTGGGTCTCAAGTTGGACTCCACCAGAGCACCTCAGATTTGGCAACCATTTCATCATTTTGAATTAGTGCTGGCCTTTAAACACTCAGAAACTTTGCACTGTTGGTACATTTTTTGTCACCCCCTCCTATGGAGGTAGGCAATGCCATTTGGGGGGTCACATGCACAGTTAAACGAGTGGGGCTCTAGAATTTGAAGGTGAGAATGAGAGTGTGGAATAGGATATGATCCAGACTGTGTTTACGAAGCCCCAAGAAATGTTGAAATGTTAGCTATGTTCTCTGTAGTCATGTTAGTAAATTTTTACAATTTACAAGTGGAAAAAGGGAGTCCTGTTAGAGAGGGATTTGAGAAACACTGAAATAGTCCAAATTACACTCAAAGGGGAGAATTACTTCCTTTTTTCTCTTTTGCTAGAGATAAATAAATCCCATATCCTTTTGCATGGTATACATCATTCCCCCATTGATAGCCAATGGCCACTTGTAGACATATTGAAAGATATTTGATCTCCCCCTACTTCTGATGGCAAAGGCCAGTTTGAGCGCTAAAGTATTTAGTCTTAAAAAAGTCCAAACATCATTGATTCCTGTTTATTGTTTGTCTGTTCTCTTTTCTTTCTGTTGATATGGCATCTTACTCTATGTCCCATTTTAAAAGGTGGTGGTCGTGACATAATTTAATCCTTGGACTGTCCGTAGAAATCTCATTTTAAAGACCAAATATTTAGTTCCATAGCAGAACATGCTGAGATTAAGTGGCTTGCTCAGAGTCACAGCCCTGGAAGAACAAGTTGAACCTTCCCTTACAGGTGCAAACAAAATGTAAACTCATACTGTTGAAACTCCTTTAACATCTTTCTCTTAGGGAAAAATTTGATTTGAATTGTGTAAGGCATTCTCTTTACCTAGGATTAAGCAGCATATGCAACTGAATGCCAGAAATGAAACAAGCTATTTTGCCAAATTTCCAGAATCACAGGGTGGGTGAAAGCTATTGTTTTGTGTTTTTTCGAAACTCCACCTGAAAGGAGCCTGCAGAGCTTTGATCCTGACCTGAAAGTATTCCTGCAGATTCTAGAATCCCCACGCCAGGAATTAGCCCAAGAATATTTCTTTTAAAATGATAACAAACAAACAAATGCAACACAACAAGGCTGGCCCATTGATATCCCCAATGGCTGGCTGGAAAACTGCTTGGAAGAAGGCAGGGGATCTTTGTTACAAACTTCCTTCCCCTGCCCTGGCTCGATTTCCTTACCCCTCCCACCCCCTGTGGAGTTGTGTTTTCTGGGATCAGCAAATAAAAAAAAATCACAAGTGGTCTTTTCTTTTTTCTTCTCTCTCCCATAAACAAAGCTTTATCACGTGTGGCCTTAAACTTGCTGCAAATTGGAAAGAAATGACTCAAAGGCTCCAGCTCTTTCAGTACCCTGGGAGCTGAGACCAGGGCAGTACCCTTGCCAGGGTGCCCAATTCTCTCCAGACTGCCAGGAAAAAAGGAGGCCAACTGGAAAGGCGAAAGAAAGATTGCCCCCGGGGTGAGACCAGACCCTTGGTCTTGTCTTTTCTTTCCCTAATCTGTTCTGCTGTGCCCACCACTCCTTTGACTTGGCAGAAACACTCAGAACTCCTGTTGCCTCAGTTTCCTTTTTTTCAGGCGGTGCCCAGGGCTATCCAGCCTTCTGCTTCACTTTTTGAGAAGAACTGCCCGGCTTTGATCTCCAGGTAAGAATGGGTTCTTCTTATTTCCATGTATTTATTCACTTATTTTTGTTTTTGATTGTGTGAGCATTGCACCTTGCTCTCCCTAGGAGAGAAGTTGATAATTTGACATTGACTTCTGCCAGACAATGTTTTATAAAACCATAGCACTTCATTAAACGGTGATGGGTTCCCTGTGTTAGCTTGGTGAAATAGGAGAGGAGTGTGTTAGAGAAGCCAGGTAAACTCAGGTCTGCTTTCCAATTTGGGTTTTGATGTTTATTAGTTGGGCAGCCTCTGACATTTTATAAGTAGATACCATGACTTTGAAGTTTGGGGGTTGTTTTAAAGATTACAGTATATGTATATAAATGTATGTATCACCCTGAATAGAAGTAACACTTATGAAATGTGAATTTGACAGTAAGGTCATTCATTGTTAGGGGTGGAAGGTTGGTATTCTACGTAAGGCACACTGCTTCTCAGCAAAGATCACAGGTCAGTTTTTGAGACCTCTTGAGGCGAAGGGTTTCAGAGTCAGAGCACCTATCTGGTGCAGAACTGTCTAAGAAGGAAGAGCTGGGTGTGGCTGCTTCTCTGACCTTCTCTGTGACAGCCCTTGGCTGGGGTGTATGGGTGTGACTCATTTTACCTATCTTATTTATCCATACTCATAAAGCCTAGGCTCTCAAACCAACCCATGTAAACAGAGAATTCAGCTTTATATAAACCACCAGCTCGACTTGTTTGCTTTAGAATCTGGAATATGTTATGCCCTAACCTAGGGTATTGAATGAAACTATGCCGTCTGCTCTTTTACTTTTTTATTTTAGTTTTTGGGTGAATGTAATCAAGTGGATGAAGGATATATCAGCTGTGTATCGTCCTGCTGTACAAAGGCAGAGTAAGAGATGTGGACTTAGATTGTAGAAGTCTTCCCATTCATGTCATGGCACTTTTCTCCCTATCCTTTCAAAGCCCTGAGAAGCTCACAATGCTCTCAGCCTGAAACCTGCTTAGAACATATTGCAGTCAATTCTGATTCGCATATTAGCCACTAAGATGCGATTTTGCTTCAGGGAAACTGTGTAGTGTTAATTTTCAGAGAGTGTTACTTTGTCCTGTCACAATATTGACCTAGATCAGGACATTTGCTCTTTGGTCTCACCACCAGGTCACAGTAGAATGATTGTGTCAACACTCCAAAATACAAGAAGATATCATGCTAAAACATCTCAAAATTTTAAAACATTATTTCCAGTGTGTTTTACTGTTTGGTGTCTACAGCTTATAGTCAAGCCATTTGCTCTTTTAAAGAAAGATTTTAGTTCAAGCATATTCTAGTTAACAGTGTTAGCATCATGTGTAATGGGAAGCAGTATGTCAATAACCCCTTAAAAAGGCCAACGTTAATTATATAATTTTTGGAAAGAATCACATGTTGAGTTGTAAATCTACTGTTACTCCTTTTGTGCTTTAAAATCTTTCTGACTGTATGTTTTTATGCAGTGATATTTTTAGGCTTCTAATGTCATAATGTATTTTTTGTAAAATGCATGCTTATTGTAGAAAAACTGGAATATATGCATAAACTTAACTAACATTAAAAACTTCTCTGCAATGTCATTCACTAGCAATAATGCCTTTTTTATTGAAGTCACTGCAACTTTGTTTCTCTGCCTGTAAGTTCATTTCTTATCATTCTTTTTGTCACACTGTTTTAAAAATAAATCCTTCTTTGTCCAATCTCTATATTTGTTTCTTTGCCTTACCTTTCAATGTCTTCTAAGACTTCATTGTGAGACATCACCATAATTTGTTGGCCATTTAGATCATTTGGCTGTTTGAATGTTTTTCATCCTAAGCAATGAACCTTTTTAGATGTTCTCCATCAGGTACTGGGTAGACTTCTTATTGAAAAGAATACTACTCAGCATTGCAAAAGCCTGTTTTTCCTAGTGTTTAATGGCTCTTGCAAAGCATTATTTTGGATAACCAGTCTTAGTAATTTAGTAGGTGTATAAAGTTGCTATCAGAGACTGCTAACAGCGTTTCTGCTTTTGTTTCTGTTTCTTATGTTTTATTGTAGTTGTTTTTCATTCGGAATGGAGGTTGAATGCCATCAACCACTATTACTAATCAATTGCTACATTTTTAGAATAATCCCAATTAAAGTATTGAGCAATTGATTTGGTTTTGGTAACATTTTGGGGAGTTTATAAGTCTATATGTTTGTTCTGAAGTTTCTCTTTTTATGCTGACCTCATGAGCCTTCCTAATAAAGGTCAGTTCAGTTGTATCAAAGAAATAGCATCAGTGAATCCGTTTCATTCTCTGCTTGCTTTCCTTAAAGGTGATCCATTGATAAAGAATCCTGTCATTTACTCTATGCCTTATAGTATTTTTTTAAAAAGTCCCTGCCCCTGTCTTTTAAACCCTGTCCATTTTCCATAAGATAAAGAGTAAAAACATCTACTCTATTCCTAAATTGTTTGGTCCATCTGCTCTTACTTTGATTTCAAAATGAGTTGTGCCATCATTCCTTGATTTTTTTTTTTTTTGGTTTTTACGAGACAGGGTTTCTCTGTATTGTTTCGGAGGCTATCGGTCCAGCCCGGCCTCAAACTCACAGAGATCTGCCTGCCTCTGCCTTCTGAGTGCTGGGATTAAAGGCGTGCGCCACCACCGCCTGGCTGATATTTTTTTCTAATATGAAATGTTGCCTGTGAAGCCAAATGATGAAACTCTAATAAACCAAAGAATAGGCTAACAAGGTTAAGATCATGTGTGCATAAGCAGAACAATCCTAAATTTTACAACATGCATGAAGTTTTACTCCAAATATTATTTCTGCTGTCAGTGTAATAAGGGTTAGAAGACCTCGATTTGTCTACAAGTGAGCCCCTTGTAGCCAAAAGGGACAACCACACTGTTTTAATTTTTGAATCCTGTGGCATGCATTAGATTATCAGACAAACTATGACTCATGTTAAAAGGCTAACCACGTGTAGCACAGGATGTGTAAATATTAATATGAACAAGGAGAAATAGGGTCAGACTGTGCAAAACTGTTATGAGTTTGGTCAGGAAGAAGAGAAAGGAGGAGGAGCGTGGGGAGGGTTTCCCTTCCTCTAAGGCAAACTAAAGCCTGTACTTTCATCTGAATTCAACCTAGGCTCTAGACGTTCATCGTTTGCATTCCTTCTTCATTAGCCAACTGGTACACAAATTGGACCTCTTCCTTTTTGCTTCTTTTTAATCCTTACTCGGGTGCCACGGGAATGCTAAGGTGCTTCAGGGGTCTGGGATGGTGTCAGCTTCTGCTATTCAGTGAGTCTTGGAAGCCTTAATTCTAATGAATCAATATTCAAGAGGTTGGATTTCTCTTCCCCTTCCTGCTCGCGCCCAGTTTAATCTGGCGAGACCACAAAGTCAGAAAAATTCTGCCTCGTTATTTATTCCAAAGGCAACATGGAAATTTATTCTTTGCCATAATGAGGCTCAAAGTGAAGAGATTGAAAAAGAATGCTGGCTGCAGGCTCTCAATGGCAGGATTTGTTAATTGAAAAGGGTTGCCAACTTTCTGTGCTAAGAGGAGATAACGACACTCTAAATTATACCTATAGAACTGTAGTCTACTGTGAAATGGAAATGGTTTTAAATTATGTGGGTCGGAATTAAATTGTTGTTTCCTTTTAAAATCAACTTTGACAGGCTGGGAAAAGGAACATTTTCATAATGGACACCTCATCCAAGAAAAACGCCCATTTGTTCCACAAAACTCCGGCACGACCCATCAGAAGGCAATCCCTTAAAGTGGGGTGTCCATCCCCGGAGGAAGCACGACCGTGCTGTGGCAAACTCAAGGTAGAGGGCTTGGGGGTAGTTTATATGCTGATTTCCTTCCAGATAAAATTCAGCTAGAAGAGGAAATTGCTTTCTTTTTGAAAATAGGCTCTTGACTGCAAATTATGAAGGCCAGGCAACAAGTGGTGGAATCATTTTTGCCTGCCATGCAGGCTAGAAGAATTTCTTGGGTTCCTTTGAAGGCTCTTCCTAGACAAACAGGGGAACAGTAGAAGCAGACATTTGCTAAAGAGCTACCCTGCGACGTTATCGTACTAAGTACATGCACGCTATTATTTTCCTTCTGAGGAAGAAAACTTTGGCCTTGTTACACAGAAAGTGGCAGTGTCTGTGTGTTGCAGGCCCTCCCTTCTTTCCAGCAAGTAATATTATTGGAGCAAAACAATGTTGTGTTTTAATAAATATGAACCTCAATTCACATGTATCCTGCTATACGCATAATTAAGACATGTCTATTAAAATATAAACAGCTATGGAAGAACCACTGGGAATTTAAGAATAAAGTTAACAAGTGCATACCTAAAGGACTTGGTCTCAAGAAAGCCAAACAAACAGAGAAGTAGACTGAATACTTCAGTGAGTGATGTTCCCTGCTGGGGCAAGACTGTGATTTCAAAATATATAATAGGCAAGGTTGGACCTGGGAGAAGATGACACGTGTATGGGTTACAATTTTCACCCATCAATGACTCTTTCCATGTCACTCACTGATATTCTCAAAGCTAGACTTCTCTGTAACGTCTTTTGCAGAGGGGCAGTGGAGAGATGCATTTTTCAACTGCCAAGTAGTTTAGAGGGGTTGTTTTCGGGTGAGGGGAGGGACTCTGCGTGGCCTTGAGACTAATTAGGGTTGCAACAGTGCTTGAATCAGACCATCAAGGCTAACACATTTGCTGTTCTGCAGTGCTGCTCCTCTGATTTGTTTCCTCGGTGACTTCTGAGCTATGCCAAAGCAGTCAGACCACGTGTGCCCCTTCCGTGTCTTCCAGGTGTTCGTGGGCGCATTGTCTTTTGTTTACTTTGCCAAAGCGTTGACAGAAGGCTATTTGAAGAGCACCATCACTCAGATAGAGAGAAGGTTCGATATCCCTTCCTCTCTGGTGGGAATAATTGATGGTAGTTTTGAAATCGGTAGGTATGACAGAAGCCAGAACCTTCCATGAACCCCATGGTCTTTCTCTGAAACCTGCTCAATGCTATCATCCTTCTATGTCTGCTGAGATCCAACATGTAAAATCCTGTTTGGATAAATCTGCCAGGACTTTATGCTATGTGGAGGAATCCCATTCTCTCATAGAGCAGGCAACTGATAACAGTTTCCCTGCACCCCGTTGTTCCTGACTGGATGCCCTAAATGAGTCAGTTAAACATCCCAGGGGAGACTTTCCTTACAGGAAGAGGGGGTGCTGATTGGTGTTGGGTTTAACATATGTGGGAAGCACCACTCAGAGGAGTGAGAATGTGGGAACATGAACACGGAGAGGGGCTCTGCAAAAATGTAGCCAAATATTTAAGAAGGAGAAACCGTATTTTTCTACACATCATCTGTGAAGGAGAGAAGGGGATTCTGTTAGCAGGAACTCAAGAGTAGAACAGACTGTAAAAAACTCTACATTCAGGTGTTCTTGGTTTGGCAATTGTTTAGACTCTTCAAAGAGTGACTTCAATCACTGATTTTAAAGTGTTGGTAAGAGTGTGGTTCCTGTTAGTCGGCTTCCTGGATTAATAGAACTGTGAGGCATTTAATGATTTTCCAAAGTAAATAAAATAATCCCCTCGGTGGTCACTGGTGCCATTTGGGAATGGCAGGGAAGTCTCCTAACCACTTTAGTGTCAACTACACCTGGAGTGAGAGGAGTCTTTAAATCTTCAAGTTTGTTTGCTTTTTAATTGCTATTTTGGTTTCATTTGTGACTTTGGAGGTCACAGAAAAAGTGAGACCAATAAACATATACATTTTCTGGCTTTTGTAAAAACCACAACCCTCACTTCAAAAGGGATAAGAGAGAGTTTACTTTTGAGACAAATAATACATGGCCATTGTGATGATATCCTGTTTTTGCTCTAACAATAAAAGCTTGCCTGAAGATCAGAGGGTGGAGCTAGCCACTAGTTAACCATAGAGGACTGGAGGTCTGTACAGACAGACAGGAAGTGATATGGCTGAATTGAGAGAGGAAGTGATAAGACAGGAGGAGACAGGCGCTCGCTCTCTTTTCATCTGGGAAGTAAGCAAGGTAAGGTGAGGCTGTGACTTGCTCCTTAGTCTCCCTGGTCTTCAGGCATGGTTTAGTGTTAAAGTAAAAACAAGATATCGCCACAGGCCATAGCCCAAGACACAGACTTAGGCTGCCTTAAATGCAGTGTCCTAATGTGGTATCTGTTTCATGAAAGTTTTGTTTAAGAACAAAGACAGCCATAAATCAAGATGCTTTCCAACATGTTGGTGGAAACATCAGGTAAGTGGTTACAGCAAAGCAGGGGAAACCTTTGCTGTGGGGCTCAGGGGCCACCTGACAACAGCATTAGCTTTTGGACAGGTGGAAGTTAGAGATCTGTTCATACAGTCAAAGGGATTTACCAAATGGTCAGGAAGATGTCAGGGCCAACACAGAGGTCGGTGACAAATGCAATGAAGAGGATAGGAAGACCCAAGATAATTTGCCTCTGAGCCCATACGATTCCAGCCACTGGAGCTCTAAACTGGCCGTCATCAGCCTTCGTTGGTGGAGCATTACTGTTGATCTGTTCCCAAAGTTCCCAAATCAATGCCAGTCATACCTGAATGGCCCTCCTAGCATCTGGGAAGTGTTAAAGGGCAGGCACTGATTGTACAGGGATGGGAACCAAGCTAACAGTAGTTTTTGTTTTAGATTACATTGAGTTAGCCAGTCAGTTATTTACTCACTAATTTAGCCTGTGTGTTTGCATGTGCATACACGAGTGTTCTGTGGTGCGCATGGGAGCTCAGGTCATCAACTGAGTGGCAAGTGCCTTTGCCTTCTGAGATACCTTACAGCAAGTCTGCCTTTATTTTTGTCCGAGGTTACCAATGCTTGTTGGTCAGTGACCTCACATGCATCAAGGTGTGTATCACCAGGCTAGACTCAGTTTTTCCTATGCTTCAGTGATTGGTTACCCTGAGGGCTTTACTAGATGTCTTCTAGTCTGCAAAAAAAGGTTCTTCCACCTGTTATATAGTGGTTTAATGAGTACATTTCTTCTTAACTCCTGTTCTCACTCCTGTAATGAGCTGTACTAGGCAGGCTCAACGGACTGTTTCCTTTGTTAATAGGATACCTACCCTCCCAATATGCAGATGGACTTGGGCTCCAAATTGCTGACTCCCACACTGTCCCTGTTCAGTTTTTGTTTCTGGTACATAAGATAACTTCAGTTGTTTGCCCTCTTTTATAAGATTTGAAATTTTGAATGGGTGTGCATGAAAAGAAGAAAAAAAATCACGGGGTATGTTCAAGTTTAGTAAAACACTTACTAGACTCCCTGGACATCTTATCTGTTATCAGTTCATCCCATGAGTTATGAGGAATTCTTATGTCCAATTCAGCAGGCGTGTGTGTGTGTGTGTGTGTGTGTGTGTGTGTGTGTGTGTGTGGTATCGGCGCAAACATGTACGTGGCGTATGAGAACACAGATGCTCTGTCTGTGCATGTTTATATGGAGCCAGAGGTAGACATCGTGTCTTCCTTTATCACTGCCCACTTTGTCTTTTGAGACAGGCTTTCTCACTGAGCCTGGTGCTCACCATTGTAGTTAGGCTGGTTGGCCAGAAAGCCTTTGGAATCTGCCAGTCTCCACACCTCCCCTCCGACCCCGGTGCTGAGAATACTGGCGCCTGCCTCATCCCAACTTTTATGTTGGTGTTGAGATCGGAACACATTCAGCAATTTACCCTCTAGCCCTCTTCCCAGATGCTCCCATCATTTTTATTTTGGGCTTTAAAACACCATATATTTCCCATGTATCTCTCCCAAGAACTCAGAAAAGTTTGCTATCATAGCAAATTAAGGAAACCTAAACTCCTGGAGATAGAACGGGTGGCAAAATGGTATTGCTCACTAATGTAGCAAAGAAGCACCCTTTGAACCCCAGTCCGTTGCTGAGAGAGTTTGGTTGTGATGTACATGGAGCGATAATAAAATGATCGCTACAAAATGTAAGTCAGCTTCACAAGCAGAAAGACATGACCAGTATAGTGTCTTACACTATTTAAGTATCAAATGGGTATTCTCATGCTTAGCTTTTTAATATGCAAATTTTAAAGACCTGAATTCTTCCAGGAGTCAAGCACATGGACCTCATTTTCGAGCTATTTTTCCCACGTCCTTATTGTTATCCTTCGGGCTGTAAAATTCACCACTCATTATCCAATTGGCTAACTCTGGCAGTATGTCTGAACAGTAGTAAACCAGATGATTGCTTGCAGATGGGAAACACACTTTTGCTGTAACATGAAAACACCGAGGACAGCATAAACTCAGGCCATCCTCGCCCATCAGCCCCCAATTGTGAAGGGTTTTCTTCTTTATCTAGATGGGAGTTCCTGCAAATGATTACAGTTAAGACATGAAGGCTGCTTAAAATGTGCAGCCCTAACCTGGGTTTCTCATGGCGTGTTGCTGTGATTCACACCACACCACTGCAGTTGAGCTTGCTTTGCAAATGAAGGCTCCTTAACTGGACTCCATTCCATAGCAGCAGAAACAGGATGTGCCAAGACGTCTGCATTTTTAACACTTTGCATCACCCTTTGGATCACCTCCTAGGAACCCTTTTATATAACAGAGCCTGAGAAATCTTCCCGTAAGACACGTTGAGTCATAAAACTCAGGAGATAGCCCCTTCAGTAAAGTGTCACGGAAATATGAAGACATGAGTTTGATGTCTGAACCCGTGTTAAACAACCACAGTAAAAATCCAGGCATGGTATTGGACCTTTTCTTGATCCTGCAGAATGAATGGGTGGAGACAGCTTGCTGAACCGCCAGCCCAGCGGCCCAGAAAGTCATGGGCCTTTGAAAGGAGACTTAATCTTATGAAACATGGCAGACAGCACCTGAGGGCTCACACCCAAGGTTGACCTACAATGTCTATATGCACACCTACACACACACACACACACACACACACACACACACACACACACAGACAAGTACACAAAAATGCATACACAGAAGTGACTCATGATGTTTCATTAGAGCTGTTTTAGAATTGTGTAATTCTTACTTTAAGATTAGCATTATTCATTCATTTTTTAAAAAAATGCTTGTCTTGTGAAATAAAATATAGTTTGTATAAATGTAAGCCTAATATTTTATTTCATTTAAAGTGTGGTGTAGTCATGTTTTTGTGAAACTTTTCTTTAGGGAATATTGGCTGTAGGGGTAATATGAAATATATGTTTCAAAAACAATTGAAAAACGAATAGAAGCTTTATTCCAAACCATAAGGAAATGAAGAGAATTAATAACAATTCACTGCAAAATCACTAAGAAAAATTAAAAATGTCAACTAAAGGAAGCCTTGTATAATTTAGATTTATTTTTAATTTTTAATTGTGTGTGCGTGTGAATGCAAGTGTCCTTGGAGTTCTGATGAGGGCATCTAATCCCCTGCAGCTGGAGTCACGCGCAGCAGTGAGCCTCCCCGTGTGGGTGCTGAGAACCTTGGCCTCTGTAAGAGCAGCACACTCTTCTCCACCTAGGAGCCAGCCTTCCAGCCCCATGCCTAAAATTTAATTTACTAAAAAGTGCTTTTAAAAGAACAAATGACCAGGTTGGGCAAAACAAAGCAGCAGAGAGGGGTGGGACTCTGACTGGAATATTTTGACAGAAGATGAGTTTATGAAGACCATGAATCTGCAGATAACTTCAGCAGCCATGTTATCTCACAGGGACAAAGTGACAGGATGGGAAGGCTGGGGCTGTGGTCACCTTAGAGCGAAGTTTGGTTAAGTGTGTGTCCATCATTTGCTCACTTCTGCTGCTGGCTGCTTCCTAGACCATGAATGCCTCTTCTTGCCCCCCAAAGGGAATCTCCTGGTCATCACATTTGTTAGCTACTTTGGCGCCAGACTTCACAGGCCAAAAATCATCGGAGCAGGCTGCCTGGTCATGGGAGTTGGAACAATGCTCATCGCCATGCCGCAGTTCTTCATGGAGAAGTAAGTGCAAAGTCTCCATCTCTCCTCATCTGCAGTGGCAGGACCCCTCCTCCATTTTTACAGTCATAATTTTGTCCTGTCTTCATAAGGCACGTGTCTTACTAAGTGGCCCAGGCCAGTCAGGGATTGGATTCACTAGACAGCCCAAGACGACTTGAACTCACAGCCTTCCTGCCTCAGCCCCCAGAGTTCTGGGGCCGTGGGCATTTGTTTAAAAATACATGTGTGGGTGTTCTGCCTGCCGGTATGTCTTTGCGTGCAGTGCCAGGGAGGTCAGAAGAGGACTTTGGATCTCTGTTAACTGTACTTAACAGTTGGTTGTGAACTGCCGCGTGGGTGCTGGGAATCGAACCCGGATCCTCTTCAAGGGCAGCTAGTGTTCTCCACCATGAACCATGTCTCCAGTGCCATCAGTGGACAGTCTACAGCTTTTCACAACACTGTTCACTGACGATGGGCTCTTTGTAAATACCTGTTGCTTGGTAAAAACAATTTTTTTTGCTCCGCATTCTTCAAGTCGGTAATCTTGGTGTTGTAATTTCTTTTCAGTCATAGTGGTTGATTATGAAGGGTCACTCTGGCTGGCTGAGTTTAGCATTGTTTCTCTTACCTCCACTAACACATCTATACTAGCGTTGTGCTGGCCATTGTTTCAGACACTGGGGATGAGGGAATGAAAAGAACCATTGATCTCATGGATCTTAGGAGAAAACAATACACAGGGTACTGCACTGTGTCAAACAGGGACATTAGCTTTAGAGAACGTGGCTGGAGAAGTTGGCCAAGGCTTTAAAAGCGATGGCTGTCCAAGCTGCATGTTGCATAAATACCAGTAATTCCAGCTCAGTGGCACCCAATACCCCCTTCTGGCCTCCCTGTGAGCACAGGTGTGCACACCAGCATACATACACTCACACACTCACAGACACACACACACACACACACGCACACGCACACACACACACACACACGTGTGAACGATAGAGAACAACAGCCAAGTGAAGACTCCTGAGGGAAGAGCTGTGGAAAGATAAGCAGACCCTTGCAGACTGGCTGACCCATGAGCTCTGGTGATGTCCTGCCTCCCCAGTGCCAGGGTTCCATATGCCTGTCCTGCACCAGGCATTTAACTGGGAATTGGGGATCTGAGCTCAGCACCTCATGCTTACACAGCAGGCCTTTTGCTGACACAGGTGTCTCCCTGGACCCAGAGGTGGAGTTTTGAATGGTTTACTGTGACCGTGACCTCTGCTCCAAAAGCGGACACTGATATACAAGCTTGGGACTAGACCTCGGGAAGCGAATACTGAATTGGTATATGCTAAGTGAAGACTGCATCAGACAGAATTCGAAATGTGTTCAGAACTAAATCCCTTAACTTAAGAGCACCCATGGCCAGGGTTGGGGGATTCAGTACAACTCTGTCCTGTACAGAGGGGAAGTGGCTTCAGCCTCCAGCATGGAAAAAGAAAAAAAAAAAAGAAAAGAAAAACGTTTTCTACCATTATTCGGGCCTTATGACACAGGCATGTGATATCCACTATTCCTGAGGCTGAAGCAGGAGGATCACATAAGTTCAAGGCTAGTCTGTGTAGACCACTGTGAAGTCATGGCAGGTTCAGGGCAACATAGCAAGTGCATGTATGAATTTAAAGAAACTCAGAAAGTGGTTTGGGTTGGGGGTGGATGTTGGAGGGATTGGGACTGGATAAATTTGTCAAATTAATTATCTGGAGGGAAGAAAAGCAGAATTCCTTCTGGGCTAATGACTCTAGAGCCATGATTCATTTTCTACATTTTCTAGAACTGGCCTGTGAGTGTTCTGCTGTCTGTGATTCTGATGTGCTAATGCCTCAAGCTGTTAACAGTGCTGACTGTTCTCTGACTTGGAGACAGCCTTGCTTGGTCTTCAGCAGATGTAGGTGGCTACCTCTGGTTCTAAGGGAATAGGTGATGGGCAGTCACTGGCTTCTCTTAAAATAAGTCTTAAAATGATTCTTGCTTATTACTCTCTGTCGCTGGATCGTGGATGGCTCAAGAATGGCACAAAGGCAGGCGGAGTCTTCTGGCTAGCCACGGAACCAGCTGCTGCTCAGTGCCAGATTGGTTTGGCGAGTCTGATTTGAAGGAGACTGCAAACCCAAACTGACAGCCTCACCAGTGGTGAAGCAAGCCTCTGGACGTCAGTCTGTCAGAGTAAACATTTTCTTTATATGCAGGTACAGATACGAGAAATACGAGAAGTATTCTCCCTCCTCCAACATCACTCCCAACATCTCTCCATGCCACTTGGAGTCCAGCAGTCCATCGCCAAGCTCAGTCATGGGGAAATCACAAAACAAAATAAATGATGGTAAGGTCATTTTTAAAAGTTGACTTGTGTAAGCGAATAGTTTCTTAGCTTTTATATATGCTTCAGTTCATTACTTCTTTTTTCTCTGAAAAGTGTTAGTATTTGAAATATTAAGGTGTAAAAAAATCCCTGCTATTCTGCTGGGGGGAATGGCTCAATGGGAAAGGGTGGTTGTTTTGCAAGCATGAGGACCTGAGTTCAAATCCTCAGCACCCACTTAAAAATCTAGGCATGTCTGCACATGCCTATAGACCCAACACTGGAGGACAAAGGTAAATGGGTTCCTAAAATTCACTAGCCAGCCAGTGCAGCTGAAACAGTGAGCTTTAGGTTTAGTGAGAGATTCTGTCTTGAGACAATAAGGCAAGAATGATGGAGAAAGTTACCAATATGCTCTGGCCTTTGCTTGCTCACAGGGACAGGCACACATACCTGCTGCTCACATGTCTGCACTGCAAGCACACTCACACATATAAACAGATCCTATAGTATGATATGATCACAGCAAAACATTTCAGTGATCCCATATTATGGGAAAAAAACACAAATGACTTGCTGATGTCTAGGAATATCTTCCAGTAGTTACAGTAAGATAGGTCTTGAAATGAAAATAAAATGAATTTCACAACTAGAAACTTCATTCTGAAGTGTCAGGTAAGAAATGTAATTTTTCCCATGGTTACAATTAATTTTCTCTTAATTCCCTTCACACGTAGGTAAAAATAGCTTCCACCTCCCAGTGTTGATGAGAAGACTTCAGTTATAAATACCTGAGAATCACTTAGCCCAGAGTGTGCTTGGGAGGGGGCTTTTTAGATGTGGTGATTACTAGAGGCAGTTAGCATCCTCTCCTTAGTACAATGCCAAATCTCTGTGAAGCAGTCTTTCATTTATGTAATTGACATAACTGCCCTGCCTCGTGTAGTCAGATCATGGAATGACATTTATTAATGTACCCTTAAATAGTCAGCTTTATATTCAACTCTGAAAATATTGTCAAAAAAACATATTCAGTTTGTTGGAAGATGTGGACTGCTAAAGAGTATAAGACGTATAACCTTTGTGGGGACTTGTTTCCAGAGTTAATCATTACCAGGTATAACTGCAGGCAACACAGCCCAGTGTTGCAATTACTGACATCAACATTTCAGTTACAGGTAGAACTTGGTCAGCAATGAAAAATACTTGTGGCTGAAAAATACACAACTTTTGTTAAGGTGGATGTGGGTATGCCTTTGTTCATGACCTGTTTTGCCTCAGATAACATGTTGAAAGATGTCAGTGTGTAGAAAGACAAATATATTTGTGTAGGTACCAAATAAAAAGAAGAGAAAAAAATAAAGGGTTGTGAAAAACATGAGAATCTCTTAGTGAGGCCTCTCAGTGTATCTGTGAAAGAGATGCAAAAATCACACACACACACACACACATACACACACAGAGAGAGAGAGAGAGAGAGAGAGAGAGAGAGAGAGAGAGAGAGAGAGAGAGAGAGAGAGAGAGAGAGATTCAGCCTCATCCAAATTCTTATGAGATTAGCTTAGCACTGTGGCAGATTTTGATTTTGGTCTCTAATTCAATTTGAAAACCGAGTGTAGAAGTGTAGACTAAAAATCTAACAGCAATAGTGACCTTGATCTACATCTTCTCTTTGCCTTTTTGCCAGGATGTGAAGGGGATGCCAGCTCCTCCATGTGGGTTTATGTCTTCCTGGGAAATCTTCTGCGAGGATTAGGGGAAACTCCCATCCAACCCCTTGGCATCACCTATCTGGATGACTTTGCCAGTGAAGACAACGCCGCCTTCTACATTGGTAATACCCTGTGTAGGAAGTGGGGGGCCTGTCTGCCCCCTTCCCACGTATTCCAGATTTAACGTGTAAGGTTTCAGCATGCCTTCATTCAGTTATCACGTGTCTGAAGTACATGGAGATCACTTCATTAATTAATGTCTGTTGCACTATGGGAAGAACACCGGACTAGAAGAAAACAGCTGTGACCTCAGCTGTAATGGCATGGGACTTTATGAAGACATCTAGGGACTTTTGGAGTTCAGAGATTGTTTTTAATGTTGTGTGTGCATGTGCATAGAGTATGTGTGTAGTGTGTGTACCGTGTGTGTGTGCCTTGTGTGTGAGGGTGTGTACATGTGTATGTGCATGTGCGTGTTTTGTTTCTGCAATTCTAGAAGCTTCCTTGAATTATATAAGCCCTGATTAATTAAAGCATCTTTTTTCCCTATTTGAGATATGAAGGGATTCTTGAACCTTGAGAGTGGGTATAAATGATGAAAAGAAATAGAAAGAACATAGAAACAAGGCTCCAGGCTGCCTCATCTGTGGATCAGGTTCCAGAGGACAGCAGCACTCACCAGTGTCTACGACAATGCACTGGTGAATCTTCCACACAAAATTGTATAGTAGAAGTCAACTCTGAGGGTCAGATGCATCCACGCACTGTTTAGTGGGTGTCTCTTACACCCTGGAATTCAGCTAGAAGTTAGATCTGCAAGGGTGATTGCTGTGTCTTCTGTGTTTTACGCATCGTTTTGACTTCTTGGAATTCTGAGCTTTTGAATGCATAGCCTTTAAGGACACATGACAAGGTTAAAGGAGAGGCTCTGCCAAGAATCACTGTATTTCTGGGCGCACAACATAGAAATCCCATATCCTGCATATACCAATACAGACTTAAATTAAGATCAGGCTCTCACTCTATTGGAAAGCTGGATCATAACTTGGGGGCTCAAGGACAGTCTGGGGTTCACTGAGCAATGTTCGCAGGGACTGGCTAGCATTTACTGTTCTCTAGAGGTGCTTAGAGGCTACCCATGGTCTTACACTTTCTTCTAGCCTGGAAGAGGCCTGGGAATGGCTCTTCATACCTCCAGTTCATGTAATCTCCCAGGAGCATGCATGCTTGACTTCTGCAGGGAAATGAATGGCATGTGGGAGACACACACTAAGCAGGGCAGCCTTTCTGCTTACTAGTGACACTGCCCTCTGGGTAACCTGTTCCCATTGTCCTTCAGGCTGCCCCCGACATGTGTTGAGTTTTCTAGAATATCTTAACTTGCTCTAAAATCTGCCTCCTTTGCTTCCGGAGACAACACTCCCTCCACAGTGCTTCCTCACAAGCTCCTCATGAATAAGTGAGCACTCTTTATCACCAAGGTTGGAAAACCTGCTTTAATGTCAAAAGAGAACATATGCTTAACTGACTATAAAATTTTTTTTGCAAGTTTAACAAATTAGTACAGTTCTGCTTTCTTTGTTTTTGTGGCATATAGTCCCTAGGTCCTTCCTCCACCTGTCAAGGACTGGGATTCCTAAACTGGGGACAGCTACAGCTATCAGAACTAAAGCTTGCTTCGTGTTTGGAATTTAAATTTGTCAAAGTGTTGGTGTTATTTCCATGAGCCGGTTCATGTGTTAGAAGAAATGGCTTTCTCCCCAAATAGGGAATGACTTGTTTCCTGAGTTGGTGCATTGAAACGTTAGCCAGTGACACACCCACAGATGGAGTGCTGAAGTATTTACTTTGCAGCTATCAGCTGCATCTCATTTACATTTCCCGCTTAGCATCTTTTTAATTTAGCAAGGCAAAACCAAATGACAGCTATTCTTGTGTTTTCTCTTTTTTACCCCTCCCTTTCTAATGTGTTTTGGTTTGGTTTGGTTTGCTTTTCTTGTACAGGATGTGTGCAGACAGTGGCAATTATAGGGCCCATTTTTGGCTTCCTTTTGGGTTCGTTGTGTGCCAAACTGTATGTTGATATTGGCTTCGTGAATCTAGGTAAGTAGTTTTATTAATGAATATATAAATTAGTTAGTTAATTTTCTTATGTCTCTGTGTGTGTAAATGTCATGATGTGCTTGTGAAGATCAGTGGACAACTTGTGCAAATCAGTTATCACTTTTCCCAGCATGGAACGCAGGTCCCCAGGCTTAGTACAAGTGCCCTCACACACTAAGCTGTCAGGCCAGCCTGAGTATATTTTTTATTTATTCATTAATTTTAACTACTATAATTTTTAATGGGACTGAGAAAAATACCAAATTTTATTTTTGTGTTTTTAATTTTTAAAAAGCAGTATGTGTATAAATATTTACATACATGCATATATGTACTCTAAGTGAGTGCCTATTGCTGGAGGGGGACAGAAGAGGGTGTCAGATCCCCTGAAACCAGAATTACAGACATGTGGGTGCTGGTAATACAACCCCAGTCCACTGAAGGATCACCAAGTGTTCTTAACCACTGAGCAATCTTTCCAGCCCCCAAACTTTGCTTTTGATACAATGTCCAGGTGGCATTCTTTCATAAAGTAAAAGCATTCCATGGGATACACATTGATGCTGAAGATTCAGGCGTTAATGGGTGCAGAAGGATAGTGGTTAGAGCGGGGAGACCTGTGGTCTGTTATCAAGGCAGATTCTCTTCTGCAGCTTCCAGTTCAGGCTGAAAATTGTGGCTACTGCTGGCTCTCGCTGGTCTTGGATGTGTCAGCCGATAAAGCAAACACATGGGAGTCTCTGATGACCACACTTCCCTCTCCCCTGGTCTTAGCCGGTCTCCCCCGTCCTATTTGCCCAAGTGGGCAATAATTTGGGGACTGGTGGCCATTACTCTTTGAGGACAATCTTAGACATTGAATGAGTAATTCAGACGCAAGTGTTTATATATATATATACATATACATACATACATACATACATATACATATATATATATATATATATATATATATATATATGGGAAATCTGAACTTGAGCATCTGGCTGTAAGGTGTTTCACACTATACTCTCCCTTGTGCTCAAGGCACAGCTTCAGAGCACAGAATATAGCCACAAGGCTCTTACAGCCTTTAGACTCTGACTTTAAAAGAAAAAATATATGTTTATTATGTATACAGTGTTCTATCTGCATGTATCCCTGCAGGACAGAAGAGGGTACCAGATCTCATTACAGATGGTTGTGAGCCACCATGTGGTTTCTGGGAATTGAACTCAGAACCTCTGGAAGGCCACCTAATGTTCTTAACCACTGAGCCATCTCTCCAGCCCATAGATGCTGACTTTTTAATCCATGATTCAAACAGAAACTAAAAACTTACAGAAACAACTTTGCTGGATGAGCTATTACATGTTTTCTATTTTCATGTGTGTGTGCATGTTCCCTTGTGTCTGGGCATACATGTGTGTGAACATGAGCCTTAGATGATACTGGGAATCATCTTGAGTTTGTCTTCTACCGTTATTCATTGAGGTAGGGTCTAGGGTCTTTCAATCAGGTCCAGAGGTCACCAATATAGCTAATTGACTGTCCAGCCTGCTCTGTGACTCTCCTGTCTCTACACTTGGAGACTGGAATAAAGGTGAGCATCCAGGTCCACCTGGCATGTACACACACACACACACACACACACACACACGTGTGTACACACACATATATGTACATATATGTATATGCATGTATCATGCATGCATTCATGTATATATGTGTATATGTATGTATGTATGCATGCATGCATGCATGTATATTCTGGGGAAATCTGAACTTGGCTCTTCATCCTCTGAGACATCTCCCTGACTATCTAGGGTAGGTTTTTATGATTTTATGAGCGGTAGAAGTGTTGCTAGAACTTGCTTTCTGTGGTAACTCATTTCAATACCCTAACATTGAAAAACCTGTCTTCCAGACCACATCACCATCACCCCAAAGGATCCCCAGTGGGTGGGGGCCTGGTGGCTTGGTTACCTAATAGCAGGGCTCCTGAGTCTCCTTGCAGCTGTGCCTTTCTGGTGCTTACCCAAGACCCTACCAAGGTCCCAAGGCAGAGAGGACCCTGGATCCTCATCTGAGAAGTCCAAGTTCATTATAGATGACCCTGTCAGTTACCAAATGGCCCCTGGAGAAGAAATGAAAATCATGGAAATGGCAAGAAGTAAGTCAGATTCTCTTTGGTCATGGGCGACTAGTGGGGCTTGAAGTGTATGAATAATAGCACTTGAATCACAGAATGAAGAGAGTAGGAGAAAGGTCCTTTTATCATCAAGGTGCACTCACTAAAGACACAGTTGTGACTTACGTTGGGAGTAAGAGACTCACTGGAAGTTCTTGATGTCCAGTCTGGGGGTCCTAGAGGGAGGATGAGGGAAATGCCCCTTTGCCCATGACACATCGGCTGGTGGGATCTGTCCCTGTCTGAATTATGGGTCCTGTATAGTCTTCCTGTAGGAGACTGTGTGCCTGGATTCAAACCTGGGCAGATTGCAGCCCTGAAGGTTGCAATGTCTGCCACCTGAGACGCTGTCTCAGGACTCCATATTGCTTTTGTCTTACAGATTTTCTTCCATCACTGAAGACTCTTCTTAGAAATCCAGTATTCATCTTATACCTGTGTGCAAGCACTGTTCAGTTCAATTCTCTGTTTGGCATGGTGACATATAAACCAAAGTACATTGAGCAGCAGTATGGGCAGTCATCCTCCAAGGCCAACTTTTTCATTGGTATGTACACCTGTCTGTCATGTGTTTTCCACATCTTTGATGAATCTTGTACATTCTTACTGATATTATATTGCTCCATTTTTTAACCTAAAGTGATTACAGTGTTTTAGATGAAGTAAAATAGCAAGTTTAAAAAAAACCCTCTAGTAGTGTAAATATGTATGTACATAGTGGGTGTGTATTCTAATTTTGCAACAAGGAATTGTTTGTAACTGTAACTGGTTGGCTTTGAGAGAATTCCCCACAGTTCTTTAAGAATTACAAAGAAATAAATATAGCATGAATTTTTTTAGATTATTACTAGAAGTGAGTATCTGTTTTTTTAGGCTTTTTGGATACCTTTCAACATTGGAAATATTGCACGCGTGGTGTCTGAGATGGAATACAGCAGGCATTTAGATGGTATAACTGTGTCGTTCGTTGCAAAGCTCATGTTTAACTCAGAGTCAGGGAATGTGTTTGACTTCTGAAGAATATGTTGTTTAAAGGGATTGTATTTATAGCATGTTAATGTATCCAATAAAAAGAACACCACTCAAGGACCAAAACAAGAATAAGGAAATAAAACAGAGAAAATAATATTTAAAACACAGGGCTATCACCTTTTATAATATTAGAGACTTAAGTCATGAATTAACTCCCTCTCTCCAAGCATACCATTTTAAAACCACCATTTTGAGGATTTGAGACTCAAAAATAATTTCCTTCTCCCTAGAAATTGTTAAAGGATTTATCTTATTAGTATTTTCTATGGTATGGATGTGTTATGGGGATGTGTGGGTATGGATGATGAGTATGTGGTAGGTGGGTGTATTCATTTATGCACATTAATGCATGTGTCCATGTAGGCCAGAACAGGCTATAAAATCTCCTGGAGGTGAAGCTACAGGTAGTTGTGAACCATCCACTGTATGTTGTGGGAACCAAACTTGGGCTTCTGAGCCATCTCTACAGCTCCACTTCATGGAATATTTAAAAAATCACTCCATATATTTATCTCTAAAAAGAGAATTAAAAAGTTGAGTGCATCTTGGAAGATGCATTTTTCTTATAACAAATTCTGAATAATTGGCACCTAGAAGATGTTACTGATTTGTTTGGTCTATTCTCCAACATTAGAAAATTAGATCACTGAACTTTTCCATTTCCAATATTAATTGATTCAAAAGAATTTGCATTACTGGTTGAGCACAATGCATATTTTAGAAATTTCCATCCAGAACTTCATTAATATCTGTCAGTGTTGTATACTGAGCTTAAGGAGAATGAATAAATAAGCAATGGACTTTTGAGATAGTCTTTTCCATTTTATATGTAGTTTTATGTATCCAGATATAATTTATAATTAACAGTTAAGTTTGCAGATGTTTCTCGTATAGCTTAACTGAATAAATTATGTATATGTGTGTGTTCATGTGTACATGTGTGAAGTAGCCACCATCTAGAGCACCCTATTAGCTAAGAAGATTATTACCAGCACATACTTTCCCTAATGTCTACAATTGTTGTAGGCTCAATCTTCGTAAGCCAGTGTTACCTGTTCTTGAATCTTATAGAAGTTGAACAATTGATGTTCAAATCCATTCTCTGTTCTGAATACCTATGGTTGTTGTTTTTTCCTTACTGTAGTATAGTCTGTGATATCAATGTACCATAAATTATTTCTATGAGTCATGTTAGTGCTGATGGCCTTTTAGGTTTTATTCTTTTGGTTACTGTAGATCACACATTATCATACTATGGGTGTATTCATTTTCTTTGACTAGCTCTTGGAGTGCAAATACTAACTAGACCATAGGCAGTCTGTGATAGATACGGTAGATGTTGCTGAGAAACACCATGGCTGAACACATTTAAACACACACTAGATGTGTGAACATATATGCTAATCTCTCCACACTGTTATCAGGCCTTGATGTTGTCAGCCTTTTTCATTGTAATGTCATTTACCTGCTGACTGTTTATGTTGAATATGTCTGCATAGGTTTATTAGTCACCTCAGCATTCCCCTCTACTAACTGTTTCAGTCCTTTGCCAATGCTATTTCTTTATTTTTCTTGCCAGTCTTTCACTTGGTAACCTCTGGCTATTGTACCGTTTTCTTGTTACAGATTTTTCATTGAATGTGTGCACTGCAAGTATTTCTCATATATTTTAGTTTACCTTTTAATTGTTTTCCCTTTTATTAAACATAGATTCTTTTCTCATATAGTATAATCTGAATACAGTTTCTCCTCTCTCTATTCTTCCAAGTACCTCCCTACCCGATTAGATGTAAGATATTTTAATGTTGATAATGTCATGATCATCATTTTAATTAAAGCCCAATTTTTAGTCTTTTTCTTTCTTGCTATTTTGGTTCTGCTTTTAAAACTGTACATTAAACCCCCGGGATAACCGAAATATTCCTAATACTTCTAATGTTAGTACTTAATTGTCTCAGTTTTCACATATTGGAACAATTCATTTCTAATCAAGTTTTTATGTAATATGAAAGACAAGGTTCAATCAGGATGAAGAGGAAAAACAAACAAAACAAGACCAAATCCTCTTCCCAGGAGCTTGCATAAAAAGCATGTCTGTGAAGAAGTGCCTATTCACATTATTCAGCATCATGCAATATTGTATCCTGGAAAATAGACTTTTTTCTTAAATTAGGGGAAACTGTTAACATGAATGAATTTGGATTACAAGTAGCCATATCTGTTACCTTCTTCCCAGCCTCTGTTCTTTGTTTTTTTTAAATGGCAATCATGTGTCTTTTAGCTGATTGTTGCCCATTCAAAGTCTCAGGACACTTCCATCTCCTTCACTGGCCACACCCCACAAATCTCAGTTTAGTTGGAGAGCAAAAGTAGTGTCTCATTTATTCCATGTTCACAGTCCAGCCCTTGTGGAGATGAGCTGATTTCTGTTTGAGAATCTACCCTGGAACTATGTCCTTAGCTAGGCTGGCCTGGTTTCTCATACACCAATTTTAATATTAAGAATTACAACCAATAGTCAAATAAAAAAGATGGATTTAAAAAAAGATGGATTAAATGTCCTTTCATCTGTTGACACATGGTAGATACATTTTAAAAAATAAGGTAATATAAGAGTAACCTGAAAGAGGCTATTTCTTTTAATTCCGTGAAGATTACTAAAAAGATTCAGTGTATAAATTACAAAATAAAAGTAAGTATAGAGAAGGAATGATAATTTTATTTATTTGTAGTTGTTTTTTGTGATGTGTAGGGTTTGGATACAGCACTTGCACATGGTAGCCAAGCATTCTGCCAGTGAGCAACAGCCCAAATCCCTGTCTTAATTTCATTTATGGCATCTAACTAAAGTGCTGAGATTGGCGTTGAACTCTGTCTCACTAGCCTGCTCAGGCTTCATAACCTCCCTGTATTTGTCTCCTGCATAGATGGGAATCACATACTCCTATCCTAGACCTGGTCTACTTTAATGTGGAGGATTCACTCCCTATTCCCATACATGATTTTTATCTGTGCCCATCTAGTAGAAATGAATACTTCTGTGTTAGACATTGTGCTAAGAGCCACTCACAAATAGCATCATATCATCACCTCAACACTATTTCACTTTCAACATTCCAAACCAGAAATAAAAATGCCAAAATGATTCCACAGGTGAAGAAGGCAACTCCTGACCTTGAGTGATTGAGCTCCTTCAGAATAAAAACACACTAAAAATATCCAGACTGTGTTACAGTGTTATGTATATGATACAGAAAATTAAATTTTTGTTGCATTATGGATCTCATCTCCAGGACATCTTATTATATGTGTATACTCTAAGATTATCCAAAATTCAAAAACACATTGGTTCCAAACATTTAGGTAAAGAATACTCAGGCTCTAATGAACAGTTGACAGTGGGCAACTTTGGAGACGTTCAGAGAATTGCCTGCAGTTGTATAGCTGTTAAGTGGCTGAACTCAGAGCGCCTCAACCCAGGCACTCTCTATCACCTGGTGGGACCAATCCCTATGCAGGTTTTTCATCATGTTTACTTGACGACTTGTGAGGTTGCATAAGTCTAAATCTAGTATTCTACTTGAAGAAGATGGGACTAAAGATGGAAGAAAGAAGACTTGGCTTTAGCCTTCCTGTGTTTCAGTTGAGTCTTAATCATTACTAACCATAATCATGAAGAAATTTCTAAGTAGAGAAAATTAATATGCCTACTCTTAAGATTGCAGTGAAGACTAGAGATGATGGATAGTGTGTCATATGCCTAATTGGGTACCTGGCACATGACCACATGATGACATATGCCACTTTAACTGAAGCTGTAAGGACAGCTTCAAAGAAAGAAACCAAGGAACTGGATCAATCAAGATTTGGTTTGAGCCAAAAACTAGAAAACAAAACATAAACAACAATAAGCTTCCCTTCATTCTCTATGCCTGTTATATTATGGATATTGTTAAAGAACATGGATGTCTACCCAACTGCCTCCTGATAGAGAATGTTAGCTCTGGGCACCCACCATAAAAGACATCACATCATCAATTTATTCTGTATTAATGGAGTTATACATTCTGTCATCTGGAATGTAAGACTCTGAGACTAGACTTGAGCTATTGTTAATCCATGACATTCATTCTAATCACAAACTCTTGGTATATGCTTGCCAATTATAATACCAATATTTTTGTTAGTTAAAAGGACAGCACAGTTTAATACATCAAAACCATCAGAGGTTTTTTGCATTCACATGTCTGATGTTCAGAGATCTCTTGTAGGCAGTCACTGAATGGCCTGTTTTTCTTATTCCTCAGGGCTCATCAACATTCCTGCAGTGGCCCTTGGAATATTCTCTGGGGGAATAGTTATGAAGAAATTCAGGCTGGGTGTGTTTGAAGCTACAAAACTCTACTTGGGATCATCTGTCGTTGGCTACCTCCTCTTCCTCTCTCTGTTTGCCCTGGGATGTGAAAATCCTGGTGTGGCCGGCTTGACTGTGTCCTACCAAGGGTATGTTCCCTCATGATATCATTTGAGGAGATGGGTTAGAGTAATTCAATTTGTCAATAGAGTTTTCCAATAAGATTAATGTTTTAAGTCTCATAACTTTCATAGAAAGGAAATTTTAATGGAATAACTGATACCACATAAAGCTTAGAATCTGTTATTGTCACCCAAACTTGTGGTTCCTTTCAAATTTGAATGAAAATGTCTTATGTAATATGAAATTGCTAAATCTACATCTTACATTAGAAAATCAACCTGACAAATGAAACAATATAATCAAGGGAACAGAGCTTGAATTCTTAGTAAAGTGATAATTTATGGGTTGAGCCAATTAGGCTATAATTTCTTCTTTTGAAAATAGAATAATAACTGTTTTTTAAAATTGTGGATGTGATGTCATACACATGATAATGATTAGTATTTCCCTGCCATAAAATATCTGGAAGATGTTGGATTTTCTCCCCTCTGGACCCCTAGTTAACTGGATTGGTCTCTTGGCTATCCTTCCGAGTCTCCTCTTCTTAAAACCACAGCAAGATTCAGGAGAAAAAGTTATCTCACAGCAGCTGTCTTTAGCTGTCTGTCTTGCACTGAGTCTTGTAAGACCTATTTCACTTTCCCATTCACAAGTCCTTCTTATCACTCTACCAGAAGGAGTGTGTGTACCCTTTCATCTAGTCTGCCTATACTATTAATCTACAGATGTTACTGAACATCTACCATGTACCAGAGAGGATCTAGATTCAATCAACTGGACCACTTGAAGCCCTGTAGAGGCAAGAAAGGCAGATTCTCCAGATCTTGTATTCTTTTGTTTCTTGTTTTCAATGCCTGTGACCAAATACCTAACAAGAAGCAACTTAAGAAACGTGGAATGTATTTGGGCTTGCAGTTTGAAGGAATATACACATCCCGTCTTGGAGGGGAAGGCATAGCAACAGAGGACCCCATGGCTTTGTGAGTGCATAGGAACTTCTTGTTCACATCTCATCAGACTAGGAGACAGAGATGGAACCTCTGGCTTTCTGATCCAGTGACCTAGAGACCTCAACTCCCGAAGCTTTTACAGCCTCCCAAAACACCACCACCTCATTCAAGCACATACGCTTATAGAAGACATTTCTAATTCTCTGAATGCAAAGTTAAATAGAAATGTATCCCATCAGGTTGGGAGGCTGAAGAGTCTGCTGTGGTCAGCATTAAGAGTGTTAATGGTAACTATGCGTTTCAGAGAATAGAAGCCTTGCACCATCTTTGACTGCACCTTTCATATTCATTGTAGACAAGCATGGTGGAATCATTTGTAGCTTTCAATTTAAAAAACAGCATAACTCTCATTTTTCTAATGCGTATCCTCTATACTCTTATACAAGTTAGTTTTGCTAACCTTCCTTGAAGGGACGTGAGTTTTAAAAAGTCAGTTTGCTTCCCAAACTTGACTATAAAGGTAGATCTTGACTTTGCACACAGGCGTGAATCAGATCCACATTATGCTTTTTCTAAGGTAAAAGCAAACGCAGTTCAATAGCTGCGAACTTTTGAGGTCACATTGTGAATACTTCCATGATAAAAGATGAAATATTTTGAAGATAATCTAACCATTGGGTACTAGCCTCTCACCTTGAGAGACTGTAGCTGAATTGGCATCATGCTGCCATTGTTTAGAGCATTCTGAAACTCCTCTTTCAAAATTGCTTTCCGTACTTTTAAAAACATCCCCCGCAGTGGCACAGGTTTAACCTCTGATAATAGCTGTGCCATTGAAAGCAGTCGAAGAAGGGCAACACCACTAGGAAATCACCTTGCCTCTCAGAGCAACTGTCTGAAAGACAAGTCTCATTGAGGAATAAACACTCTAATATGTTTGTTGGAACTCTTCTTATAATTAAACATTTAAGCCACAGGCCTACTGTCAAACACATCCTTCATAAGATGTGTTTGCAATTAAAGTCTGTCCTAGATGGCAAACTAAAAATATCCCCAGTAGTGTAAAATAATTAACTTTAATGCAAGATGCTTCCCCTGGGATTGTCCTGTGTTGCTTTGTTTGAAAAGGTTATTTTGATTTTAGACACCCAAGAGGTCCTCTGCTGATGAGCTTGAAATATGACAACTGAGGGAATATCTCTTCTGCAGGAAGGAGGATAATGCTGATATGAGAACAAGAATATAGATGCAAGAGGCCTGGGAGGGTCCACTCCTAGGTTGTCACTAACAAACGGTGTGAGTTTGAGCAAGTACCCTGCCTAACCTGACCTTCCTGATATGAATGTGAATGATGGCTTCCCTCACACCAAGGTTCATTGGAGGTACAATCATCTGTGGCTTTGACCTCAGAGGACCTCTAGGAGACTGATACTGGGCTTTCAAAAACTTTATTGTTATTAAGCTTCCTATGAAACCACTCATGTCAGCCAGCAGTTAACACTTCATGGAAGAGAATATTAAATGTTCCCAGAGCACTTCTCAGAGACCTAGTTAAATTCTGTTCAGGGTGACCTTTGAGATGGCCCAATCCACAGAGGCCCAACTTGATGGGCTGTTACCTCAGTTAAGAAATCACTGCTCTAATCATGTAGGAAATACACTTAAGAGCAAGGGCACAAAGCACTATTCTTTCTCTAAACATCACCTTTTGATGAATGTGATTTCAATACTAACACTAAGGAGGCTGACCCAGGGGTCTGAGTGTTCAAGCCCCACCAGGCTGTATAGCAAGATCCAGACTCAATAAAAAGACTTTTTTCTTTGATGATTCAGTTCCTATAAACCACATTTCTTACTCTACTATGTGTTAAGAATTATACTTGACACTAGCATCACAGGAATAAACAAACTGATCTGGCCTCTACTAAGTGTACATTTCAAAGTATTGTTTGTTCATTTAAGTCTCTAAAATACCTGCATAAAAATCCACCAAGATAAGAGATCAACACAAAAGAAGATACGATGAGGGAGGAAACTGAATTTTGAAAGGTCTATAGGCATTTCACATAACATGAAGCCAAAATGACACACCAATGGGTAAGTGCCCTGTGGAGGGACTAGAGAAAAAGAAGAAAGGTAAATGTTCAAGAAAGTCAACCCTTGGAAGATAAAGATTACTCATAACTATTTATAAACATCTTCCATCCTCCCAAAGCTGGCACTTCAGAGTGTTCCAATCAGTTTTGTGGCTAAATGGGTTGGTAATTCATTGACTAATTTTGGACTATGTAAGCAAAGATGGTGAGGTATGCAGAAGATCTCTGTACATGGAAGAGTAGAGAGACAAAGTATTCACCGTGCATGATTGGAAAGATACATGCAACTAGGTATGCACTCACAATGGATGCAAGAAGGGTGTTCACTGTTAGCTGCTTTTATTCCTAACTAAAAGCAATACCCATCATACTGATGTCCATACAATTACAAAAGATAACATGCATAGGGTCATAAATAGACCCTGAATTTGCTTTTCTGTCTTGTAATCACAGAAATTCCTTACAGGATCATGGAAGCAGAGGACTTTAGTAAGAACTTTAAGCTAAGTAGTGGATGTGGCTAGAATGGGTAAGCCTGTTAAGACAAGGCTTAAGGGAAAGTCAGTTAACAGTTGGCTCATATTTAACACTTAGATGCTGATATCTTTAACACAACAATTGTATTTTCAAAAGACAAACCAATCGCCAATACCACAGCATTTATATGACTCAAGAGCATTGACATTTTAAAATTAGAATCTTGCCTGCTAAGAGGTAATATTTAATACTGTTACATTTCTTTTCAGAACCAAACCTGTCTCTTATCATGAACGAGCTCTCTTTTCAGATTGCAACTCAAGATGTAAATGTTCAGAGTCAAAATGGGAGCCCATGTGTGGTGACAATGGGATCACCTATGTGTCTGCTTGTCTTGCTGGTTGTCAGTCGTCCAGTCAGAGTGGAAAGAACATTGTAAGAAATCTCTCCTAATGTGTCTGCCTGTTAGCTGACTGTCATGTAAACATGTGTTGCTCTGCTGGGGTCTTAGTAGGTCACCAAGACAGAAGCCTGGTTCTGATCCAACCCTTGGGTTTGTATATAAATATAGGGAATTTAAAATATCCTTATGGAACTAAAGTTGAAAGAATGAAGGAAAGAATTAGTCAGGAAACAGGTATAACAACGTTCATAATTGTTTAGTCTACATCTCTCCTTGTATTGTGAAAAAGTTTAGCCTAGACTAAGAAACTCCCAAACATCATATCATACCAGTTTTAAGGTCTACTTTAGGATCTGTGTCCCTTCAGCTCAAGGCCAGTACATACAGGAAGTTTTAGGAACAGCATAAATTGGGAGGTTATGAGATGTGAATCTAAAGGTATGGACCCAGGAGCCCAGAACTGACTCTGGGTAAGTTGGTGGTTCTGAAGCAGCTCATCAAGAGGAGCAGATGGTGTCTGGGCTGCAGGGCTGCTCCAGAGTCATTTGTATAAGGAAAACAAAGGGCAATCGGGGAGATTGTTGACCAATGAGATCAGGGTGGGATCTGGGGGCTACTTGATAGAGAATGAAAAACTCACTACCATGATTTGAGATTCTTACAATTAGTGATGGACACTAATTTCAGGGTTGAGGGCAGTGAGAGGATTTGAATGTTCATTTGGTTGCCATGTGGAAAACAGATTGTGGGTGGTGAAAGAGGAAGTAGGTTGAGCAAAAAGATGACCATTACAGTAATCAAAGGATGAAACAGTAGTCAGGTGTAGACTACAGGTCATGGTTTAAACAATGAAATACTCTATTAGATGTCACCTTAATACATGTAAATATAGCAAAAAGTATTTCCCCATTAATTATGTAATGCATATATATTATAGTAATAGTATTTTTTAAAAAGTGACTTCTGATTTCATTAAATATATCTCAGTAATTGAATTTTTCGCTACTGTGTTACAGATATTTTCTAACTGCACTTGTGTGGGACTTGCAGCCCCTACATCAGGAAACTGGTCAGGCATAATGGGCAGGTGTCAGAAAGATAATGGATGTCCCCAAATGTTTCTGTATTTCCTTGTGATTTCAGTCATCACGTCATATACATTATCTCTAGGTGGCATACCTGGGTATATATTGCTCCTGAGGTGAGTGCTGAATCTCCTCTTCCAAACATCATGGTCTAATGCAGTGTATACTCTTCTCTATGATCATGGTTCTTGATAGCTCTTTGAAACCAGCCCCTGATCCCAATGTCAGGTGAACCCATCTTATGTTTTTATATAAAAACATAGCCATATGGAGTTTTCTTAGTTTAGTGTGTTAAATCTAGAGCAACGTTAAAACCTACATCATTGAAGTTTTGCGGTAAATACCATGTGGGACTTCCGACGTTGGAGACAGTATTACTAACACAGATAAAAATCTACCTTCCAGCAAATATGCTTCCATCAAATTTATACAATAAACAATTGTGAGATACTTGAAGGTATGTCTAATAACAGAGTGCTTTGAACTGATCATTTTTATCTATAGGTTAGTATTTTCTACATGTTTCTGCTAATACTGGAATTTTCCATGATGGGTATTTTTTAAAAATCAATTGAGGATTCTGATCTATGAACATTATGTGAATGACTTAAAGCAATTTTATATAAAGGACCCTAAATGTGTACTCCTTCTCATATTATAATTAGAATATATGTTTTAAAGAATGATTTAGATAGGAAGTAAGCATTGATTTCTGGTATAAATCATGTATTTGAAAATGGGAGGATTTTAAATTTTATATCCCTCTTTTAAGCAAAATTGCTGAGATTAAAGAATACTTGGATAATCGCGACTAGAGTAAGGGTTGCATGAAAGGCATGTGCGTGCGTGTGTGTGTGTAGTGTGTATATGCGTACATACTTGCATGTGTATAGTGCACACAGGTGTGTACTCATGAGCAGGCCCTCAAATGTTCTTCCACCTTGGTCACTGAGGCAGCGTCTCCCAGTCAGAGCTTAGGTCATTCTTACTAGCCGTTGTGCAGTGATGCTTTTCCGTCTCTGCTTTCTAAGGCTGGAATAACAGCCTACTCATTATTTGTGTGGGGCCTGAGTGTCTGAACTTCGGGCTCCATGCTTGCGTGGTAAGTGCTTTAACCACTGAGAAATCTCTCAGGCCACATTTTCTAAATGGTGCTTTGCCTATTTCAGGTGCATTCAACCACAGCTTAAGTCTTTTGCTCTGGGTATATACACCTTAGCAGTAAGAGTTCTCGGTAAGTGTAATCAAAATGGACCATGATTTTCTTCTCTTTCTGAAACACTGTGTGTGTGTGTATGTGTGTGTTTACATTGGTTTATTGTCCGGGCGCCCCCGGAAGTGTCATGGACAGCAGGGAAATAATCCACGGAAGGTGAAGAATGAAACTCGGGTCAGCACTGCTTTAGCGGCATCTGGTCAAAACCTCTGGAATCTTGGGTTATGGTTTATTTTTCCTACACATTTAAGCACAGCAAAACTTGGAGTGGGGGTGGGAAATCTCCACAATTCTCACCATAAAGCTTCAGGGATGGCTATGTTGAAACTCCCTTGCAGATTAGTAAAGCCCCTGTAACCTTTACAGTAAGAATGTGTTCTGTTGGGTGATAAACGGTGCTCAACGTAAGGCCTAGGGGGGAAAGATTTGTAATAAGCATGAGGATAGGAGTATGCAAAGGGCATGCAGCCTCTTTCGTAAGGAAGGGTTCCAGTTAGTGTGAGACAAAGCTCAAGGTATGCCCAGACCTTGCCCAAACAATGCCCAGAAATTGAGGGGATTCGGGAAGACTGGCTCCATAGACTGGCAAAAAGATTAGCAGGTTGTTAGACAACATCCACGCCAGCCTTAAAGGTGAAAAGGCATCAGCCGTTTTCCTTCCCTTGACGGAAATAGTTCCAGTGCTTAAGAAGTCTGGTTCCTCCGATGCCCTCTCTAAGCTGAGCCTCCTGCACTCTGTAAGGACCATAGCTTGTGCTGCGCTACAAGTAGCAATGCCATCATTTTGTGTGACCACAATCCATTGCCATGGTCAAGACATTTGGTACCAATGTGCTACTCTATCTTCTATAAATTACATGATGAAGTTACATTGTAGCCATGCTCTCTACACCCTTACCCACTCTGGTTCCAGAGTGAGTATAGGGCCACACACTGCATTTAGCTACCCCTTTTCAACCTCTGACAAACCTTCCTTTTTGTAGGTAGGCAGATCTGTCATCTAATGGCTAGTCCTTCATTTGCGTTTACCTGATTGATGTTTGTAAACTGCCAAAAATGTTTTCAGGTGAGAACAGTTGACCTTGTATGCAGTTTTGCCCATTCTGCTGTGAAGACCTGTCTTTAGTGTAGACCATCGCTGGATAATGCTCTCTTGGTGATGAGGCCATACCCATTTCCACAGTAAAGATCATTTGTCAATAATGAGTGGTCTGTGAGGAGATGAGGTCATTATTCCATTCCTGGCATATGTTTTGCCTGAAGCTGAAATGACTATTACTGCTCTAAATTAACTCAATTGTAGCATGACTATTTTATAAAACTCCCAACAGAATTTCAAGAAGGCAGCATTTTAAAAATAATTCCTGTTTGTTATCAAAGGCCCATCTAAAGTGTTAGGATGGCTTTAGTCAGAGCACACTATTTTGTATAACAATATGCTGTGGTTTGAGTATGAGTTGTGTCCCATAGGTTTCATTTGTTGAGTGTCAGATACCCAGATGGTGTCACCATTTGGAAGGTTGGGGTACCTTTAGAAGGTGAGACCTGGCTGAAGGAGGATATCTCTGATGCGGGGGGTCGGGGTTTGAGGTCTATAACTTGACAACTGCCAGCTGGAGTTTTCTATGCTTCCCGCTGTAGTCACTTACCAAGTATGCCCCTGCTGTATGGGTCAAGTCCTTTGACATGCTTTCCCCACCATGGCTGACGCACATGACTTGAACTGTGAGCCAACATAAAACCCTTCCTTAGTCAGATGTACAAATGTTGGCGACTCCTAAGCAATGACAATGGCGTAAAACAGATGCTCATGGACCATATGCTTGCAATACATAAAACAGAAATGAGGCTGTGAACATATCTCAATCCTCCCAGAACACTGTTGCTGAAGCTTCGTTGTGAGGATTTATCTTTTCTCCACAGGAAGGACTGTGTCCTTGGTAATCAGTTACTGAGAAATGATGAGCACTATAGCGTGAGTAAGAGAGGAGCTTCCTGTGTCTGCTTGGGTCCTAGCAGAAAACACAATTAACACAAGTTGTTCCGAGAGCATTAAGGCTTTGTGAAAGGGAACAAGCACTATGGGCTGGTGAGCAGAATTAATGCATTTTAGGCCATTGAAATGGCCTTTTCTGAAGGGAACCATTTAAACTGAGACACAAAGGGTACGTGTGCGTTAAGAAGAGGGAGGCAGGGCAGGGGTGGTGCAAGTCTTTAATCCCAGCAGTTGAAGGGCAGAAGCAGGATGCTATCTGTATGTTGGAGGCCAGTCTGGGTGAGTTCTTGGACAGGATCCAAAGCTACACAGAGAAACCATGTCTCAAAAACAAAACAAAAAAATCCACAAAAAATCAAAACCAAAATAAATAAATAAATAAATAAATAAATAGAAGAAGAATAGAAAAAAAAAGAGGGAGGCAGGAAAAGTAAGTTTGTTTCCTAGAAAGAAAGCTACTCAAGGTATTAGGCAAGAGGACGGAACATTTTAAGAATGGAAAGATTTTCAGTGAAGCTGGGATCCCAAATATAAAGCTCATTGAGGGCAGAAATGCAGTTTGGTCTTGAAAGAAATAAATACCTTAGGCAATTATCTGTGCATTTATTTGCATAGTAAATAGGTTAGAGAGTGCTAAGGAAATCGGCAAAAACAATCCTTAGCTATTGCTTTTATTGAGGATGGAGTTTCTGAGAATTGAGCCCCAGTCCTTGAAGTCTGCGAGGCAAATTCTCAGCAGTGAGCTGTACACGTACCCTTGCTTAGGCCTTACAGTGGCGCAGAAGTAGAGAGAGGAGACTGTATACCTAACGTATAGATGTTTCATGACTTGGGATGTATTAAAAGTGAGGGGAGGAGGGGGGCTCAAATACGACCTCCAAGCTCATAATCCCGTTCACTTGGTAATTACCGTCAGCCAAGGGAGAGCTTGTGCTCACATTGAGTGCGATGCACCAGGGGACGTGGACCCGGAGGTAAACTAGTGAGAGTCATGGCTTGAGCCCAGAGCTTGTGACCAAACTCTGAGCCACAGAAAGAGGTCTCAGTAACTGCGGCTTTTCATCTCCCAAACAGTGATTAAGGCACTCAAGGTAAGTGGTTCCGGTGCGTGACCGAAAACTTAGGCGTGATCGTTTGTGTTTCTTATAGCAGGAATCCCAGCTCCGGTGTATTTTGGTGTTTTGATTGACACTTCATGCCTCAAATGGGGATTTAAAAAGTGTGGAAGCAGAGGCTCCTGCAGGCTGTATGACTCGCATGCTTTCAGGTACCAGGTCAAACATATTCCCAGATCTCCATGCTGCTACATTGCAGTTTGTGCAGCATCCCTGAAACCTACAATTCAGTGTGCAATTTCTATGTTTGGAAGACAAATCAACTAAAAGCTGGGAGCTGCTTCATACACCCATTCTATTATTTGATATTATCTTAAAATACATATTTGCCACTGTTAATACCGAATTTCATTTCAAATATCATCATTATTTTATTCTTACTTTTTAAGTTATCCTGCATGTAATAAGTGTCATGAATGTATTAATTATGATATGATACTTTCACACATATGTATCATTATACTTTGTTCTAATTTATCCCTCCCCCCCCAAGTAGTCATTTCTTTAAGTATGATGAAAATGAGTCAGGTAAAATCCCTCACGTCGGAAGTTGCAGAATTGAGGGGGCTGACAGAAGAGAACTAATGCTCACTTGAGGTCAGTCTGGGCTATGTAATATGTTCTAGGCTGGCCTGAAGTTACACAGTTAGCAATCCTGCCTCATAATACACCCCCCCACACACACACAACTTGCATGTATGTACTCACATGAGCACACACACATGACAAATGACGAAAATTCCCTGAATACAGTAAAGTTTGTGCACACAAATGGCAAGACATTCCCTGAAACTCAGATGCATTTAAATTTAGGTCACATTCTGGGTTTAATTCTTTTCTTTTTTAAATTGAGCCAAACTGTACCATTTACGTCAGCACTAATCCCCTGGGCAAGATCTGGATTTGGCTCTCAATCCGTCCGGCTCTTATTGCCAGGTTGATGCTCAATTATTCCAGTACTTGAGATGCATACAAGTAAAAAGCTTTCTCTGTGTGTGTGTGTGTGAGTGTGTCTCGTGTGGAGAGCGAGATTTTCTCACTACAGTGTCGTTCAGTCCTGTCCATCACATCTTTGTTCTCTTACTGCCAAAAGCCTCACGCCAGTGGTTTAAGAGCAGGGACTTCCTTTTCTTCAGACTTACAAGCTCAGCACTTTGTTTCGGGGAAGTGAAACTGAGTCTCCAGCATCAAAGTTGAATATGAATTAGTCAGGCCATCTCAAATGAGATAGCTGTAATAGGCTTTGATGTTATGTGTGAAGGGCTTTTAGTCCATGGCCAAGGCCAATTCAGGGAGTATGATTTGGCATCTGCTCTGATTTGCTCAGGCTGTGTGTTCAATGCAGCGTGGCAACTGTGATGCAGAGACTGGGGGGGGTGCCTACCAAGTGTCCAGGACAAAGCTTGAAGCCTGTTCTTCCTGGACTAAAGGCTTCTCGGGAGAGTAAACTGAGCACCGAGTTCATTTTCAGGCAGTTCTGCTACGCTAAGAATTCTGACCCCTCCTTCAAATTGCTTGCTGCAGCTTTTCCTTGGAATGTGTGGGAGAAATATTTGAGGCAAGGTCACCACGTGACTCAGTCAAACCTTGACCCTTTGGGAAGTTAAAGAGACACTTTAAAAATTATACTCCAAGACAGCAAAAAGCCTGCCTAGGACTGCCCAGGGCAAGCAGGAAAATTGCTAGCCGACTTCAGGGACTCCTTGCAGAGGAAATGGAGCCTATCATATCATTTGCAGTAAGTAGGAGTTACAATACTACTAAGAAATACAGCAGCAAACTTCCAACAGTGGCTCACCAGTGTTCACTTCCGCCAGCCCACTCTAACTCTGTGAGCTTCAAGAGGTCACCATCATTCTGTTAGAACTTGTATTTATGTTTTATTTCAAGTTGAGTAGCTGCAATCCTTATAACTGAGATTCTCTCCTCTTTTAGACACATATACCTGGGATTAACTACGCTCCTGGGAACAGTGTCCATTTTCCTAAGCATGGCTGTGCTTTTTGTTTTAAAGAGAAAGTATGTTTCAAAACACAGCAGCTTCATAACCACAAGAGACGGAGCAGTGGCGTCTTCAAGCTTCAGGAAGGAAACATGTGTCTCAAGGGTTCATGCGCCACAGCCCAAGTACTGGCCAGGCAAGGAGACGCGACTTTAGAGAAATCTGGAAAACAAACAAACGTGGAGGTCATTTTACCCAGTACGTGAAAAGTCTGTAAACAAATAAAGTTATAATCAAAAGGATGACTTCAACATGCAATTTCTCTCTTCTTTCAGAAGTATGTCTTGTGTTTTTCACTCTAAGCCTTAGATGATAGACCTGTAATAAATATCACTAAACATAGGAGATATAGATGAAAATTATTTTAAAATGTCTTATTTATACATTTCTTTTAGTTATTCTCTTGTTTGTGCTTCATTCTGCATTGTGTCCACTGATATGTAAGATGTACTCCTGTTGGGGGGGATGCCTCTCATACCTGATTATGACATGTCACCTCTAAGTTGAACCACCTGTCTAGAATACACTTTGGGTAGTTCCTAAGGAGTGCCTTCAATTTTAGATCTTCCTTGGAATGCAGTAATTGATACAGAGAAGATTCATGAATGAGTGGTCTTGGAAGAGTATTTTTTTTTTTGGTTTTTACGAGACAGGGTTTCTCTGTATTGTCTTGGAGGCTATCGGTCCAGCCCAGCCTCGAGCTCACAGAGATCCTCCTGCCTCTGCCTCCCGAGTGCTGGGATTAAAGGCGTGCGCCACCACCGCCCGGCGGAAGAGTATTTTAATTTATTAGTTTCCCCACTAATCATTTACATATGTTCATTGTGACATTAGAAGCATGCATGGTAATATTGTCATTAATGTCACCGTGCTTTATTGTCTATGAAATCAGTGAATTAAAGTATTTTAAAACAAATGCTGCCCTATGTCCATGTCTGTAGGCGACTTTCTGCTTAGACACAAGGTATATTTGTCAAATATATTTTTTTGGGGGGGTGGACCTGAGAGGACAGGGAAGTGAGCGTGATCAGGCTGCATTATGTGAAATTCCCTAATAATCAATAAAAATATGTAGGAAAAATATAATATCACAGGTACCACAGATTGAGTATACATTTGTGGTACTATGTGGTGTATCTGCGGTATATAATGTTCATGTGTACTATACATTTGATGTATGGTTTATTTGTACTTTATATATAAAACAGTCAGAAATCTCGACCCTCCAATGGCTCATCTTCACCCTGTTGAGGTTGTAGGCTCTAAATGCCATTTGCTTGTCCTGGTTACTCTTTTGTCAACTTGATACAAGCTAGCGTCATTTGGGAAGGGATACTATCCATTGAGGAAATTCCTCCATATTACCGGATTGTAGGCAAGTCTGTCAAACGTTTTCTTGATTAACTACTGATGTGGAGATGTCGATTCCACCTGGGCTGGTGGTCCTGAGTTCTACAAAAAAAGCAGGCTGAGCAAGCCACGGAGAGCTAGCCAGTAAGTGGCGAGTCCCCATGGCCTCTACTTCAGTTCTTGCCTCCAGGTTTCTACTCTGAATGCCCACCCTAAATTCCTTCTGTGATGGAATGTGAACCGAGGGTTGTAAGGTAAAATAAACTCCTCTACAAAAGGTTAAGTTTCTGGAAATCAATAATAGACGGTTTATACACCTAGAAAGTGAATGGTTTAAGCAGTATTATTGCTGGGTGTGGTGTCTTTGGTTTCTACCTGCCACTTACCAGACAAGTGAGAAAGATTCCACCAGGTAACCCTCTGGTGCTCTCCTTTGCAAACCTTCAGTTCAGACCCTTTCCTCTCCCCTGGTATTTCGGCTTCTCTGGCTGCAGTTAGTGAATTTGACAGTCCATGCTCTAATCTCCAAATGCTCATCACTGTTTTTCTTCCGCTGAGCACAGTCCTCGTCTCTCTAAAGAATGCAAAGGCAAATCAGAGAACCTGTAAAGAGGCACCATACTCTGGAAGCTGACAGCCTGAGCCCATCTGCCTTCTGTAAATCTTGGAAGCCAGGACAGTCCAAAGACCAGGTAGTAGGGCTAAGAAAGTAAGACTGGGGTATCTCAGTGTGAGTGAGACACTGGAGTGCCTTGGATTCAGGAGGGCAACACACTTTACATACCAAAGGAATTCTCAAAGCCACATGAGGAATCCATCATTGTGACATGTCAGTCTTACTAAAAACTGACTCATCTTCACAGCACTAGTGATACCAAAACCTGCATTTGATAAAGGGTGTGGCAATGCCGAGAGAGGTTACAAAAACTGTTCAGCAATGGAGAAACACAGCCAAAATGAAATTCCGTGCTACATGACATTGGCTTCCCACCATATCAGCCAGACATGATACTGTGTTCTGGGACATATGCTCCTGTCATTTGTAATGTCTCGTAATTACTTTATTTCATTTGTTCTCATTGCTTCAGGCATAATTTCTGTCCATATATTCCAATATCCTACCAATAGCCAGCAAACATTATAAGTCACAGAATGAATTTACTTAGCATGATTTTGTTCTTGTTTTCCCAAGTGGTGTGTCTTGTGTTCAGGATAATAAACTTTCAATGGATAAAGCCAAAACATGCCACTTAAACCTAAGTCAGGTAATCAAGGACAGGGCTTTAGAGACCTGGACTTCAAATACAACTCTTTATAAGATAATTCTTACACTTGTTTTATTTGTTTGGTGGGTGTATGCTATGGGATACTTGTGGAGGTGAGAGGGCAGTTTGAGGAGGTGGCTCTCTTCACAACGTGTGGGTCCCAGAATGGAACTCGGGTCACCAGGCTTGGCAGCAAGCATCTTTTCCATTGACCCATCCTGCTGGCCGTTGACATACAACTTGAAGTAACCTTTAGAACTTACAGGAAACTTAAACAGGACATTCCCCAAGAAGACTGTGTTTGAAATTGTGCACAGAGTAGAAGTTCAGCAGAAAGGCACCGGTCAAAAGCATGGCTCCTCGTCTTACACAGCAGAAGAATCACGTGGTTCAAGTATGGTGTCGGGTGCCTTTCGCTGTCTCTTTACACATTAGTTTTTGCAAATGTGAATGGGAAAAGATAGGAAGACTGAGAATGAGGAAGAGAGATGTCCTTTAAAACACAGGAAGCAATGTTGGGTCAGGAGAGGCGGTTCAGCAGCTACAAAACTTGATGCCCTTCAAGTGGACAAAGTTTGGTTTCCAGTCCTCGTATCAGGAGGCTCAAGCCCCTCATGTCTATAGCTGTAGGGTAATCTGTTGTCCTCTTTTGACCTCAGCAGGCACCCATATCCATGTGTGCATATACACGCATACACACACACACACACACACACACAACCTAGTCTTTGCCATTTTATTGAAATTTTAGTAACTATTGAATGTTTTATATTTTCATGATTTTGAAAATGTAAATGGACCTTTATTCTGGTAAACAGGTCTGTGTCCACTAAGCTACTGCCCTGACAGCTCCTGAGCAGGAATCCATTTCACCACTGTATCCATCTGACCTGTGACAAAGAGTGAATGGTAGGAGTCCGTGCCTTCTCCAGCTTGTCTTAATATATCGAAGTAAAATTCAAAATTCTCACCCTAGCTCTCACATCCTCCTCATTTTCCAAAGCTTTTTGTAGCAATATCCTAACAGGTAACTTCTTTGCAGATAACTATCTCGACAGAATCTTAATTAATTTACTCTTGAACGATTTGGAAAATCAAACCATATTTTGTTAGAAAGAACTACAGACAACTGAGGAATGCTGAGAGCAGGAGAAATAGCCTATATAGGGAAGAGCTCAACTGGCCACATTAATAGCAAGTACTCACCCTTGACATTATGTCACACAAGTAACATTATACAGACTGATCAGGCTGCATTTATAAATTTGGAATATATTCCAATGTGTTCCAAATGTACCAACAGTTAAGCAAATGAAACCAATGAATTTGAGAGAGAACAAGGGCTCCATTGGAAGATTTGGAGAAAGAAAAGGGAAGGAGAAAATAAAGTGATTATATTTTAATTTCAAAAAACAAATTATTTTATTAAAATTATCTCTTTCATAAAAAGACCAAATGCCAACTAAAAAGAAGAAAGATTTTATGCATAATCATCAATTCAATAGACAGCAGAATTTCATCTATGGAACTCAGCTCTGTGCATAGGAAGGTATCATTGAGTGAGGGGGTACTGAATTTATTAGAAAAAAATACAGATACTTTTATATAAATAAACTCATACCTAACAGAGGTAAGCAGACATTCTGTGTTACACAAAGTACACTTATTTTTAAACCAAACTCAGTTGTGGAATATTACTTGAAGATGTGTTATATTTGTTTATGCTGTAGAACATTTGTTTAATGATGCAAAGATGTGTTGCATTCTTCTATGTTGTATTTGTTCAACTCTCTGAAACTATGTTACTTTGCCTGTCTAAAACAGCTGATTGGTCCAATACAGATCTGAACAGCCAATAGATAGGCAGGAGAAAGGATAGGTGGTGCTGGCAGGCAAAGAGAGATTAAATAGGTGGAGAAATCTGGGAAGAGAGTTTGGAGAGTGAGGAAAAGGAGAAGGAGAGACGACACCAGGGGCCAGCCACCCAGCTACACAGCAAGCCATGGAATAAGAAGCAAAGAAAAGTATATGACTGAGAAAGATGAAAGCCCAGAGACAAAAGGTAGGTGGGACAATTTAAATTAAGGAAAGCTGGCTAGAAACAAACTAATCTAAGGTCAGACATTCATAAGAAAGCATAAGTCTCCATGTGATTATTTGTGAGCTAGGTGTCATGTCCCCCAAAAGCAGAAGACTTAAAAAAAATCAACATTTTAGTGTTCCAGTGTGGGTTCATATATCCACAGGACTGGAGAAACCTTAAAATTAAACAAACAAAACCAGACATGACTCCTTTAGGAAGTTCAGCTGCATAGCAGAGCACTTAAACAGCCTTTTTCACACTAAATAGAAGAAGAAAAAAGCTAAGTAAAAAATGCCTGCCACAGATCAGGGCACTGGCATTTCAGAGTTGGGGGTTAAATACAGTTTCTGGTTAAACAAACTTCCAACTGGGCCTGGAGCTTTAGGCTTGGCTCTCAGGAACCTAGAAGCAGGCAGAGCCAGCATATAGAGCCATGCAGAGGACCCAGCTGTAGCTCAGCTGTTTAAAGTTTAAAGTTTACTTATGGTAAAAAACAATGCTAGAGATATCCAGTAAAAAAGGTCCAGGTAGAAAAAAAAACCCTAAACAGGTTCCTGTGTGTGTAACAATGGTGCATGCTTACGAAAGAAAAGAAAATGGGTATAAACAGTCATAGAAAGAAAGAAGAGTTTATAGATAATAAAGTCTTAGAGAGTAAAAGTAATTAAAAACATATAACATGGGAAATACACAGGGAGTCTGGATCCTTTGTGTTTTGTGTTGACGTTGAACTTTTTGATTGCTCATAAGCAAATGACAGCTCTTAAGGGACCTGGCTGGGACTGGAAGAGGGAGTGTTGAATTAAATCAGCCTGAATGTCTTAGGAAAGTCCTCACACTAATATGTCTTTGTATAATGCTATTTAAAATATGCATTGCTTTATGAGAAGAGGCCTTGCTTTTGTTCTCACTGGGCATGAGAGGCTGCAGATTTCCTTTAGACTTGATTTGGATCAGGTTTGATCAGGGAAGACTAAGAATGAACTAATGCTTACTTATACTTGAGAGTTACTATCATGTTTACAAAGTGGATAATAACTGTGGGTATAATTATTACTTTAAGTACTCTGTGTGCTAAGGGCTTTAGACATTCTCACCTTGAAGGGTCAAAATAATAAATGCTTCTGTTCTTCATTGTTGCCGATATTTTCAGTTGGTAGCATGCCTGCCTAGCTGGTTGGATCTGGTTGGATCGCCAGAACTGCATAAGGTAGTCATGGTGGCTTACATGTGTAATCCCAACACTCAAGGTCATCCTCTGCTACCTGTTGAGTTCTGGCACAGCCTGAGCTACAAGAGACTCTGACTCAAAAGTAGAGGCGGGGAGAGAGTTTTGTTGATTTGATCCAAATCAACAGGTTTTATCAATTGATGGAGTCAAGATTTAAGCTAAGGCTTACAGGCATTGGTGATGTTGCTTCTGTGTTAACCCATAACCTAAGCCACTAGCGTCCTATAACTCCCCAAAGCATCAAATTTGTGTAACCAAACTAGAAAAGTTTAAGCAAGCTGAAGCCTGTACAAGGTTAGTAAGGGTGGGATGAGATTATTTGAAATAAGAAGTAACAGTCTTATTTCTTCCCCTTGGAGGCAAAAACATCTAACAAGGCTACTGTGTTTTTCTGATGGCCACATTCCAATCCTTTAAATTTCTTTTATGTGTCTGGATGTTGTGAGTCCATGTATGTCTGCTCACTGTGTGTGCAGTGCCCAGGCAAGACCAGAAGAGAGTGGCAGATTTCCTACCACTGAAATAACAGATGGTGGTGAGCCAACATTGGGGCTTTGGGAGTTGAACTCAGGTCCTCTGGAAGAGCAACCATTGCTCTTAACCACTAAGAGATCTCTCTAGTCCCTACTTTCAATTCTTGAATAGCATGCCATGCTACTTAGGGTGACATCTACTGACAGATGAAGACTAAAGTCATTTGCACATCCCGTGTTCTGTAGTCTGTAGCAATGTTAGTGTTGCACATGTCTCAAATACCACAGTTGTGCTTTTTTCTTCCGTAACATTAGTCCTAAAATTTGGAGGTGACTTGGAGGATCCCCCAAAGTTGGGATGCTAAAAGCATGCTCTTTCTTTGGTAATGCTAAGAAGTGGTGAAACATAGAAGAGCTGGAGCTCAATGAAAAATGATTGAGAAAGTGGGGACAGGGGTAGCATGCTGTCATGACTGACCAGGTCCCCTGGTGTCCTGTTCATGGTCTGTTCACCAAGAACTGCCACAATGAATTCACTAGAGTTGAAGATCATCAAGGCATTTGAAGTTTAAGCTTCACTAAGTTAAGATGAATACTGATTCTGAGGGACTTAGTTGACTTTGTAACTATACAGGCACAACATGAAAGATTTGCTATTACTATGTTTCATGTAACCTTAAATTTCATGTCACACTGAGCCAATCTGCATCTTCAAACTTAGGTTACCCGTACCTACTGTCCTCCAGTGAAGCCCTTTCTCTTTTCCTGTGACATACAAGCATCCCCTGTGACATATCTTTGGGTGATCTCTGTGTCCCCTGTAACTTGATCACTTTTGGATGCTTTCCTTAACAACATTGGCCTAGAACATGGTGTCCCTCTCTGTCCTATTAGCCTGATCTCATCTTAGTAGCAATGGTCACTGTTCGGTATCTTATTTCTTGTGAATTTATTCTCTGAAAGTTCCACAACATGCCAAGGGATGGCTATTCCCACTGTGAAAAATGCCAGAAATACAGTGGGAACCAATGGCTGACTGAATGAAACACCTAGGGTGAAAGAAGCTGGCCAGTGAGGAAAACTCTGGAACCTGGGAGGTTTCTTTGTTACAGAAGCATCTACCTTCCCTGAATAAAACTCACAGATGGAGGCTAGCCAGCTAACCCCAAAGTTTTACAGAACTTGCTATTCACAAAAAGACTTTCTTTGTGTTTCATTTACAATTAATTGCTGAGGTAACCTGGGGTACCTACTCATTGGATGCTTTAGTAAGTGTCATTTTCCAACATCCCATCTCTGATCAGCATCTCTCCAGCTTCAGTTATTCAGTGTCCCAGGCCAGGTCTGATTTGGAGTAAATGCATCTTTGAAAATCCACACATAGATTTATTTCCTGCCGAAAGCTAATGCCACTGTCTCCTAAGTACAAAGCAAAGAACCAAGCCCTCTAACTTTAGGACAAACAGGGACTCAGGAGCCTGACAAGCACACAATTGTCTTTATTCAGGAACACATTTAAAATTGTGTCAGAACCCTGGCCATTTGAAGGCAGGCGTTGTCCGTGAGTCTGCCTGTTGGAGTGGTTATTACTGCATGCTTTTTATTTTGCATTTTCATATGCAGCTGTTGGTGTTCTAAGTCTAGAACTTGTTTTCCTGTCATCTGGCAAAAGGTTGGGTCTGGACTTGGCACCAGCTTCCCTCACTATGAACAAGAACTCCACTCAGGACACTGCTTCTTAATTTGTTGCTTTAATTAGAACGTTCTGGAGTCTCTAGGAGTTGCCAAGCTGCCCAAAGGCACTGGGAACTATAACTGTAAATCCACCATACCTCTGAGGATCTTTCTACCTCGTGGTATTTTCATATCTCCTTTCCCAGCTTGCAGGTTTGAGATACTTCCAGCCACTGGTGCTTTCTGCAGAGTAAGCATTAGCTTTAAGAAAAAATATGTCCTGGATCTGCAATAAAATTCTCTAGTTTTCCGTTCTCCTGATATCTCATACCCATTAACAGTGAATTCCCATCGCATGCTAACCTACATGAAAGCAGACAGAAATTAAACACACACACACACACACACACACACACACACACACACACACACACACATACGAAAGAAAAATGACTCTTTTGGTCTTAGAGTGCCACCTAGTGTATTTTATCTTTCTGGTTTTATCATAACAGGATTCCGAAAACATTTTCATAGAAATGTGTTTGAAACACTGTAGCCTCTGTGCTGTTATCATGTTTGATGATTCTTATATATAGGCATGAATACAATCTCTGTACATGTTACTCACCAGGTTGCTGAGGCTTGAAGAGGCTATATAATTCCATGAAATTGCAGACATGGAATTCAGCTTACCGTTTGTTGTATGACTTTTGCCGGTAAGACATGAACAAATGTCTGTTGACCCCAGGTAGGTTACCAACAACAGACTGAAGAAATGATTGCACCCAAATTTAGCTTGGAAAAACTGAGTTTGTCAAGGTTACTCACCCACCCGGAGTGAGGACTCAAGAAAGCTGCACTCTTGGAGCTCCCTGCATGGCCAGCAGGTGGCTCCACCAGACTCTCCCTTCCAGCAACTGGTTACTGTTTCCCTAACCCTGTGGAGGGGCCCAGTGTATCTTCCAAGTTTCTAAGTTCCAAAGGTAGTTGGGTGGTGGTGGCGTAGTCCCAACACTCAGGAGGCAGAGGCAGGCGGATCTCTGTGAGTTCAAGGCCGGGCTGGACCGACAGCCTCCAAAACAATACAGAGAAACCCTGTCTCATAAAACCAAACCAAACCAAACCAAACCAAATCAAACAAAACAAAACAAAAAAACTAAGTTCCGAAGGTTACTCAGCTGGGTCAGTCTTAGATACCTCCTTCCTCCCTCCAATAGAAAGTGTTTCAATTTATAGAAACCAGATACACAACCAGCAGCTCCTTGTTTTGGGACCATTGACCTATGCTGTTCTAAGCACAACACACACTCTGTACAGTATGGATGGTCCTGAAGTTATCTGCCTTCTAGATAATAAAGTATCAAATTTGGTGCATGAAACATAGTCTTCATTTCTAACACTCCATATTTTTTCACTAAAAAAAGGTAGAAAGAAAGAAAGAAAGAGAAAAAAAGAAAGCCTCTCTATGAACTTGTGTCTTGGCATTCATGAAGACATTCTCGTCAGCATTTTCTACTACACTCCTTGTCTTTGCAGGCTTTTCCTCTTCACCAACTCTTCTGTCTCCCATGGGTCTTCAATCATGCCCGCAAACTTCTTTAAGGGATTTCTTCTTTTATGGAATGGTTAATATACCATTTGCCCTTTGATGGTCCCATGTGACACATTTAATTCAGGACGCTCGTCTGAGCCCTAGACCTTGAGTTGCCAGTAGGATGTGTCCCTATGAAATCTCAGCTGAGTCCAACTGGATTCCACTGTAAGGAGATTGTCCCCTGCACTGCTGATTCACACCTGGCCTTCACAATTATCAGAAGACACTTCAACTCTGAAATAAAACACAGGGTAAGTCACAATAACATTAGCCTAAGATAAAGGAAGCTTTGTGGGGGATAGTGGGGGAAACATATGTATCCACCTACAGTGTGAATGAAGACCTCAGGTTAGACATGGTCTAAGGCAATGGAAAGCCCACAAGCTCTTTGTGTCTCTATCTGTCCCAGTCAGGGAGATGGCTGTGGTCTGAAGGCCCCACTCTCCAATATTTGGTGTACTTCGTTGTGTGTTGAACTTGACTGTATGATAGCTATTGCTACCAGCTGGTGGTTTTAAATACCACCTTACAGGAGTCTCTCTTGCTATTGAATAGACTATGTTATCTTTGTTCTCATATATACTGCTTGTAGCTTTACCACCAGAGAATGTTAACTCCAATACAGCCATGAAGTGAGGTCTTCCTCAGTTACCTTATGTTCATCTCCTTGTCTATGAGGTGGTCTGGGGTGTATTCTAGGAGAAGATGGGTAGAAGCCATGTTTACTTACAAGAAAGTCTGCTTCAATGATCTGTGCTAGAGACAAGACATATGAGAGGACATATGTCCTTTACATATGGAGTTCCTTTGGGGTAGGTGTGGGGGTTAACCTGCTCTCAGAGGCCCAAAGCCCTGTCCATCATCTTATCTATCTAATTTATCATGTGCCCAACTTAATTCAACTTCCTCAGTGGTCCAGACCTTGCTATGCTAACTATTAATCTTCCTTTTAATCCCAGGCTGTGTTCTCATGCAACGTATGTGGGCAATTTAAGATTTTCACCATGGGTTCTTTCCCTTACTACTTATGGAGAGCTAGCTTCTGCATCAACAGAAAGTCAGGGAGTGGGGCAAACAGAAGTTAGTCATTGAATTATGAACCAGGGATTGGGGGTGGTGAGGTAACTGTCTTCAATGTTTTGAGAATGAGTGTTTTAAGTTAAAACATATCACTCTGGAAGTCATTCAAAAACATTTTCAAATACAGGACCAGTGGTTTAGAAAAATAAATGTCCTAATACTTAAATCCTAGACAAAGAAACAGAAGGAGGCATCATAGACAAATGCCATGAAATTGATCAAAGAGCCACTCATGACCTCAAGATATCATAATACTGACTTTCTACTCATGCCATCCCATCAAGGGGCTGAATATAAGAAAGGCAAGCATGCGTGAGACATTCAGAGAGCAAGAAACAGTAGTTCACTTGAATGTAGACAGACATGTTAATATGCATATATTCTCAAGTAGTCACATGCACATTAATGATCATTTCCTGGGATTCTCAGGAAGTATACACTTAAAGTGGAGAATATACACCCTAACATTGTTTTCTTGCTCATCCAATGAGATCCATCAAACTTGATCCCTATGTTGGACTACCAAAAGGAATGGCAAGCAGCTGTACTGTTTTGGAGGTCCTTGGGGGCATCTCATACTGGTTTTGAGATATCTCATAACAGGAATGAAGGCTATAGGTTCATAATTCTTGGCTTTTAGAAGCAGCATTATATGGACATTAAGGATATCTTTTCTATCTCCCCCCTCTTATATTTTAAATTGAATTATGACATAGGAAGTTTCCAAGTGCTTTTTCGTAATCCTTAGCTTTGGCTAACCCCCTGACACTTCGTTGTTGTTTGGATGAGAAACGTCCTCCATGGGCTCAGGTATTTGAACACGTGGGACTCAGTTGATGGTTACATTGGGGATATTACAGAACTTATATGTGTATATGTACGCATACATACAAGCAAACATATATATGTACATATACACACATATACTTGCTAAAGGAAGTACATCATTGTGGGGGCTTTGTGCGTTTATGGTCTCACCCCGCTTCTCTCTCTGTTCATGTGTGTGCGTGGAAATGTGATCATACAGACACACCTTTCCTGCAATGTTGCAGTCTATCCTTTTGGAACTATAGGCCAAAACAAACCCTTTGTTCTTGAAGTTGCTTTTCATCAGAGTGTTTTATCATAGCCACAGAAAAGTGGCTGATAGACCCTTTGTGTTCTATCTACCCAGCTTCATCTCTGCTTGAACTATCCTTCCCCTACACTCCTCTCTGTTCTCATATCCTACCTGATGGCTTTTTTCACAATTCTTCCACAATCACTACGGGTTAAGAACACAAAACAAATATGAGTATTTAAATAAGTTTCAAGGCTGATGGACCTATGGATTCACAGACATGGCATAACCACATACAGGACCTGTACCAACTTAATCCAAACAGAATCCCAAGGAAGGTTCTAACACCTGACCGTGAAGCTGCTTGCACTAGTTTGTGTCTATGATAGGAAAAATCAGTTTTCTCCAATGCAGTGAAACTGGGAATGCCAAACACTCTCTAGTGCAGACTTCATGCTCAGGCATAGTTGTCCAACACAAAACAGACTACACGCTTTTGTGTAATTTTAGTTTGTTCATTAATTTGGGGTTGAATTTTGTTGTTTGTTTTATGTAATTGTGGTGATATATTATTTATGATTTATTAAAGCTTACCTGAAGATTGAGAAAGCAAAGTCAGCCACAAGACATAGAAGCCAGGCACATACCTTTAATCCCAGTACCCAGAAGCTAGGAGGTGATGGTATACACCTTTAAGACTAGGAATCATGATTAAGAGGTAGATGGATCTCTTTGAGTCCAAGGCCACCCAGATCTACACAAGATACACCCAGTCCTAAACAGAAACAGCTCATGCCTTTGACCCCAGCATCTGGGATCACACATCTTTAATCCCAGAATTAGTGATGTATATAAGACATAAGCAAGGTCAGTTTCAAGCATTCATTCTCCAGCCACATTAAAGATAGGAAGACAATAAAGTCTCTGGATTCTCCAGCCAAGCTGAGAAGAGGTAGCAGTCTGAGTTTTAGTGGAGTCAAGATAGTATTTCAGTCTGAGGTGGAGGTAAGAAGCCAGTGGCCAGCTGCTTGGTTTTTTCATCTTCAGCTTGAAGCTTGAGCCCCAGTATCTGTCTCTGGTCTTTTATTTACTGTGTTACACTTAATGTTTACTTTTGTGAGTTCTTTGTGTATTCTAGATATGAATCCTCTATCAGATGTACAGCTAGCAAAGATTTTCCCCATTCTGTGGGCTTGTTCTTCTCTTAGCTAGTAAGTATGCTTTGCCACATAGAGCTTTTTAGGTCCATGAAATTCCATATGTGAGTCACTGGTCTTGTTTCCAGCAGCATAAAAGTCCTATTCTGAAAGTCTTTCTTGTAAATACACAGAGAAATTTATTTCCCATGATTATATTAAGACTTTTCAACATACCAAGTCTTATGTTGACATTCTCGATCCATTGAGAGTTGCAGTTACTGCAGAGAAGAGCCTAGGTTAATTCTCCTACATGTCAGCATTCAAATTTCCCAGCGCCATTTCTGAAGATGCTGTCTACTGTGCATCCTTGTCAAAAATCTTCCTCAAAACCAGGCAGCTCTAGTTGTGTGAACTTAGATGTGACCCTCTGTTCTATTCCATTTATCCATGCATCTTTTCTCAGTGCTGGGACCATGCTGATTTTATTACTATTACTCTATAGTACCAGTGAACTCTTGGCTTATTGATACTTTCTGCAGTTTTCTGGACTGTTTTGAATATCCTTGGTCTTCTATATAAATTTTGACATTGTTCTTTTCTACATCTGTAAAGAATGATTGCATTGAAATTATAGATTGATTTTAGTAGGATGTCTGTTTCCATAATATTAATTTTTCTGACCCGTGACTATATGGTGTCTTTCTATCTTCTAGAATCTCTCTTGAAGTCTTTATTGGGTTGCTGAGTTTTCATTGTACCATTTTTTTTCTTTTTTTTTTGCTTGGGTTCATTCCCAAGTATTTTATTTGTTTGTATGTGGCTATCATGAATGGGATTGTTTCCCTGATTTGTTTACTAGCACGTTTGTCATTAGTATTTGTAATGCTCTCTCTCTCTCTCTCTCTCTCTCTCTCTCTCTCTCTCTCTCTCTCTCTCTCTCTCTGTGTGTGGGGGGTTACCTGCATATATGTCTGTACACCAGGTGTGTTTCCTGCCCTTGGAGGATAGGAGATGATAATAGATTCTCTGAAACTGGAGTTACATATAGTTGTAATCCACCATGTGTATTCCTAGAATTAAACCTGGGTGCTCTGGAAGAATAGGTGGTTCTCTTATCTTCTGAGCCATCCCTACAGTTCCTCAATAAGAGTTTTTACACCTAGGTTCATCAGGGAGAATTGTCTATGATTTTCTTTTCTTGTTGTTATATATTTGTCTGTTTTGTCTATCAGGGATGTTAGAAACAGGAATGTAAGAAGACAAAGTGTGAGAACTAGATGCCCTGGAGGACTAATTGAAAGCTGGAGTATGTGATCTAGGACATGAACCCAGTAACACCCTCTTATCAAAGGGATAGCAGTGAGTCAAAGCATGGGGGAGTTGTCCCCTCCACCTGTGAGACAAGGGGGGCATGTGGAATCTTGCTGATGATGAGAAAGATGGAGCAGATAATCTCTATTACAACATACCTTTCTTTAAGGCAGTGCTACAAGCCTGGAGACCACAGGTTCAGGAACATTTGACAATGATCTAGGGATGGCCAGAGTATGTCTAGTATGGGCAGACACTGGCAAACTGAAGAAATTAAGAATAAACAAGCCACTGACATGGATTTAATAAAAACATTCTGAGACGGAAATATTGTGCCTGGCTCCTCAAATCTAATAATTTCTCCCTGTGGTAGTTTGAATGTAACTGCCCCCATAAGCTCATAAGGAGTGCCACTATTAGGAGGCATGATCTTGTTGGAGTAGGTTTGTCCTTGTTGGTGGGTGTGTGTCACCCTGGAGGCAGGCTTTGAGGTCTCCTATGTTCAAGCTACTCCCAGTGTGGCAGACAGACGACTTCCTGTCACCTGTGGGTCAAGATGTAGGACTCTCAGCTCCTTCTTCAGCACCCTGTCTGCCTGCAAGCTGCTGTGTTCTAGCATGACGATAACTAACTTAACAGTAAGCCAGCCAATGAAATATTTTCCTTCATAACAGTTGCTGTGGTCATGCTATCTCCTCACAGCAATGAAAACTCCAAGTAAGACACCCCACTGTAGATTTAGGGGGTTTTGCCCTTGTTGATGCTACAACTGTAGTCCTTGGGAGTCTGGAGAATACATGGATGGCTATGGTGACCTCATGATCAACGTCAAACCAGAAATTGTTGCCTTGAGACCCATCACCCACCACTGTCCAATATAGGGATATTTCTCTTGCAAGAATTATATTCCAGGGCTGGGCATTCTATGAGGGCTGGTAAACCTCCACATAACCACCAGGGAATTTAAGCTACAAGTGAGGACAGTGAAGCCAATGCTACCCTCACTAATTCAGGATATCAAGCCCAAAATGATGGTCTGCCTCCATCAACCAGTCCTGGTTGCCTGGGGTGATGGCAGGGTGACATGTCAATGTACTGTAATAGTCCTACAATGCCCCCATGTGGCCAATGTAAAAAACTGATGGTATTTGAGAAATAACTTTGAGGGGTCAACAAAGCCTGACCCATTATGTTGAGACAGGACTAAGCTTCCCGCTCCCCTGCATGAAGGCTGAGTATGGCACCCCACCCTAGGGAATGGACTCCAACAAGCTAGCCCATTCACCAGGGATAGATACTAGTCCTGCAGAACCAAGAACAGCTTTTCTCACATGCTATCCCAGGGAAATTTGTTTAGCCTTACTCACTTATCATGGCTTGGTGATTCCAGACTTGGCATCCTGGCAGTGGTCCAAGGCAACCGTTTTGTATTATGCTGATGGCATCGTGTCAACCTCTGGTTCTCTTACAGACTTAGAATCTATGGCTGTGAGTCTTATAGCTGCTCTAAAATCTTGGAGACAGATGACAAACAGCTCCATAGTATACGAGCCAGGTTTGCCTATCAAGGGGGGAATAGGGGCTTTATGTAGTGATTTCCTAACAACTCAGTTCCAGAAGGCTTCAGGATGAATAAAGTATATATACTAGTTCACAACATAGGCTCCTAAAAGGCAAAATGCCTGGCTTGTTGACACTTTCACTAGAGGGTGTCTAAGTTTGGGTTTCTATCACTGTGAAGAGACACCATGACCATGGCAACACTTACAAAGAAAACATTTACAGTTTCAGAGGTTAAGCCCATTATCACCAAGGCTGGGTGCATGGCAGCATGCTGGCAGACCTGGTGCTGGAGTAATACCTGAGAGTCTTTTATCTTGCAGGACGGAGACATTGGATGATAACCCTGAGCACAAGAAACCTCAAAGCTTGACCTCAATGACACACTACCTCCAACAAGGCCACACCCACTCCAAGAAAGCTACACTTCCCAATAGTGCTGGTCCTTATGAGATTATGGGGTCCAGTTACAGTCACACTACCACAGAGGGCCATATAAAAGTCAGTGACAGTACAAATGCCCACCAATACTATTTAGAAAAATCCCAGGTTGGATAAAGCAGCCACTGAGATGAGTTAAGGCCTATGTAACTCTGGGTCATAAATAAGCCCTCCCCATTCCATGTATGCATTGGATTGAGGAGTGGGCTTCATGTGGGAGATCCCAAAAAACCTACAAAGGCTAAGAGCCTCAAACACCTTGACACTGCTAGTAGGCTTGGAAGCATATAGAGCATGAGAACCTGGGGCTCTTGGAGTCTGAAAACCTACGTAACTGAGAGAGTTGGTCATGGGCCTAAGAACTTATAAGGTCAAGAACTCTAGATGACATACAAAACTTAAAAATCTATTGGAATATTTTGTGTGGTATTGTTCTCTATGCCTTTATTGTGGATTATGAGCCAAGATGACACCTCTATAAAGTCCCAATTGTCTAAAAGGGATGGTGTCTTAGTTACTTGTCTATTTCCATCAAAACCACCATAGCTAAGGCAACTAATAAAAGAAAACATTTAATTTTGGGCTTACAGTTCCAAAGGGTTAGAGTCCAGGAACATTACAGCAGGGCAGCTGGCAGGCAGGAAGAGCTCTGGAGCAGTAGCTGAGAGCTAACACCCTATCCATAAGTACCAAGGAAAGAGATAAACTGAAAGGCATGAGTTCAGAAAAATGACTGAAGCCTGATGTCCAGGAAACCTATAAGCAAATGATACATCTGTTACATGGTTATCTTAGACAGAATGCCATGTTTCTGTGAGTCTGTGTAAACTCAACCTTGGGGGCAGAGGCTGGAGTCTTTGACTATGCCTTCATCTTTGCTAGCCTTTCTGTGAGTGTCTGTCTGTAGATCTCTCTGCCTTATTCAGTGTTGTGTGCTTACCCACAGGTGTGTTTATGTCCGCATGTGTGTTGTCAATATGTGCCAGAATGCATATTGGTGCCTGCACAGTTGGTGGATGCTTGCCCAGTATTTTTTGCTCAGACTAAATTACTGTGGTGGTTTGAAAGAAAATGACCCCCAAAGGGAGTGGCAAATTAAGAGGTGTGTCCTTGTTGGAGGAAGCGTGTCACTGTGGGGGTGGGCTTTTAGGACTCTTTTTCTCAAGCTTCCCTCGGTATGCCAGTCAGTTGACTTCCTCCTGTCTTCCGGCCAAGACGTCGTACTCTTCCTGCACTCTACTTGCTCCCTGTCAAGATGATAATGGACTGAACCTCTGAAAGCATAAATGAGCCACCTCAATGAAATGTTTTCTTTGTAAGAGTGGCTGGGATCATGGTGTCTCTTCACAGCAATAAAATCCAAATCAAGACTCCTACCTACGTCTTTTTTTTATCAAGGTCTGACTATTTATTTGTTGCTCTTAAAGACTTTACCTTGACTGCACTCAGATTTAGAAGTAGAAATTCTCAGTGAGGACAGCCTTGGTAGTTCATTCCTGCCATTTTTCCTTGGCTTCCTTCATTCTCTTTGCCAAAAGCCTCCTCCTCCTCATTTCTCTTAGTGTGTTACTTGTTTGGAGAAATATGCTGGCATTTGTGTTGCAAGACATTGTGAGTAACAAGATGTTGAATCTCGGGGGCTTTGTACCTGGTCTTCTTTCTTTGTTAAGGGCTTTCTGACAACATATAGACAGAAATCCTTGTCTTTAGAGATATTGAAAAGCTTGGAATTTTTCCAGCATTCTGGGCCCCCATACTAAGTCACAGAATTATCCATCAGAACAGGAATATCTGTAAGGAAGGACCACAGATCATGTCCAACCAGGAGGGGGACTGGTCCAAGCTGATGACCAGTGCCATTACAAGATGGTGCTGGGAGGAATCTACTGAGGCAAGGTTTCACGCATTTACTAAGAAAAACAATTGGCTGCCCAGACTCACACAGTAGATGAGGTCATCACACTAGCAGACCATGCCCGAGAGGGGATAGTACACTAGATACATAATAGGAATACCTTTAAATTATTGGGTAATACTTTTCCCGCCCTGAGGTGTTTTACTTAAGAGGGCTCTGCTGTTAAACAACAAAGGAGATCTTGCTTGACTTGACTCCCTGGTTCGTCTGATTATCTCTGGGTTCTAGGGATGCTGTGGGGCAGGCAAACAGAGCACTCTACTCTCTCTGACCTCAACCTGGGGGGCCATAGAGACCCCGGCACACCCCATCCCTCAGTTGCTAGAGCACACACCCAGGCACCAAATTCTCAGCACAAATGAGACTTGTTACCCTAGAGAGGCAAGGTGGGCACTGCCTCTGGATCCAGCAGAGGTAGGCAGCATGGAGCAATAGCAAGCAGCAAGCAGATAACAGATTTTTTTTTCAAGATTGGGTTTTTAAGGAGAAAAGGGGAGGAGGGAATCTGTGTCAGGGTGAGTTGGAAAATCGTGATTGGACATGCTAGGCAAATAATAAATTTCGATTGTTGGACCCTGTTGTTTGTCTCAGGAATGAGCCAGTGGCCAAATAAAGGGAATGGACCTTGAACCTTGGGAGGCCAGCTTTAGAGATGTCATCTAATGCTTTTTTTTTCTCAAGGGAGAGGAAAAGGGGGGGGAAAGGCAAACCCCGTCAGTACCACGTTAGCCGTGCTCGGTCCTATTAGAGAGTCCTTCATTCACACCTTTCTGTTTTATTATTAGATTTTTGGGTGTTGTGTAAACGGGCATCATTCTCTTTGGCTACTTCCTGCTGACAGTGAGGCATCATTGTTAAGGACAAAAACCTTTTGGTCAAGATCAGGAAGAGCAGGCTGTTTCTTTCAATGTCCAGGCTGTGCAAGACCACTTGGAGCTAGGGAATCGCAGGCAGCGGCAGGGCAGTTTGTGAGGTTGGACTATTTGAGACCAGTTGCTTAGGAGCTGTCTAGGATGCAGATTCCAAGGGAACACCTGAGGACAGCAAGTAGCCGGGGCAGTTTGTAGTTGGTTTGAAATCTTCTGGGACAGATAGACTAGGGACAGAAGGTAAATTGAGGAGCTAAGGGGAAAAAGGTAATCTTGGCTACACATTTGACATTTCTAGGTTTATGATCCTGGTAAATGGGGGAAGGTTATCCCAAGACCAGCAAAAATGGGGAAAGAACCCACCCTCATGAATAGACAGGTAGGGGACATTTAGACTGTTGGTTGATAGGAGTAATTATCTGGAGTCCATTTCTCCTTCAATAGGTGGATGCAAGCCTATTTTTTGGAGCTTATAAGAATTTTTCAATTTTATACCAACAAAAGTTGTAGATTTGTTAACTAAAATCTACATTATAAAAAGGGCAGAAGGTCTTCGAGTCATAGGAAAAGTTTTGAGTCCAAAAAAAATGATTCTGAGCTAAAATCATTAGCATTTTTATAGGATTGTATGTGTAGACTGGATAGAGATATTTGTAGCCTGATAAAAATACTTTTGTCTATTTTTAAAAGTCAACCAAAGGAAATTTATAATCTGAAGTTTGTGACTGTAATAACAGTAGCAATGTTTTATTAGGGTTATATTAATAGCTTATTGGAATTCTATTGATTAATCTTAAAATTATAAACTTTTAGAGTTTTAGTATAACAACAGTATAGAGGGAGGGAAAGAAATCTGAAATAATCTTTTGTATACCTTAAATCGCTTTCTCAGATCCTCAAAACTTAAGCTTTTATAACCTAAAACCTTTAACCATTTTCTTATAATTCGCATTTACAAACTTACACAATTAGTCATCGACATCCTGAAACCTTTACAAGTTATATTTATAGTCCTTAACACATTTCCTTAGCCTATCATACCTTCAGACCTATGTAACTGGTGAGTGGGAAAGGTAGGGCTTGTATAGCAGGGATGGGGTTAATTTGCTGATATACATTGTAGGTTTGGGTTTAGTTCTGTGAAACAGTTTTATCTGCTGGGATGAGAGTCAGGTACAATTGGAGAAAGGACAAAAGGGATTCAGCATTAGAGTGAAATATCGGTTGTAAATAGCGAATAAAGTTTTGTGTTGCAGCCGGGTTAGGTATGCTGTTGTGTGGGTTAGGTATGCTGTTATGTGGGTTAGGTATGTTGTTGTGTGGGTTAGGTATGTAGTTGTGTGGGTTACATAAGTAGGGTAGCCTGGGGGGGAAGTAGAATGAGTCATAAGGGATGAAAAGCAGGTGGATGTCCTGTCATGTTGGTGTGACTATTGTCTTTGCCAGGCAAGACATTTAAATGATGAGTTTTTTGATGAAAGAAGTTCGGAGGGATGGAAGCGAGACAGTGGAAGGGGTTGGAGTCCTCCGTAAGGTAGGAGTTGAGAGAAACTGGTTAGCGCACTCCCCCCCCCCCCCAAAGAAAGCAGTTTGGATTTTTCTGAACAGAGATAATGAGTGGGGATAGGCAAGGAGGTCTAAAGTGAAGTGCTTATGGGTTGGGGTAAGAGAGAACCCAAGACAGGAGGTGATTCTTGGGAGAGGAGAGTTGAACCTTGAAAGGTGAGATCTGGTAATTTCTGAAATCGAGGGTGAGGCAGTGTCACATTGGCTATTGGAGTCCAGAGGACCGTAAAGGAGGAGGTCACGTCCATACTAAAGCAGGTGGGAGGGAAAAGGGGGAAGGCAGGCCGGGTCTGCGGGGCCGGGAGGCAACCATAAAGGAGGGGTTCATAAGGTGCAGGGGGACAGGAGCAGTGTTTATTGAGCAAAGTTCTTGGACTAGGCAGAAAGTTCTGTTTGTATCGTCAGTCTGGGCTACTGGGACTGTCCCCCTCACGAGAGGCCCAGAGCTTGCAGCTCTCCTAGGCCCATGCCTTTGGGGCCAGCTCTCCCACACCCACGGAGTCTTCTGGTCTTCTCTCCCCCTCCCTCAAGAGGTGTCCAAGCAGGGTAACTAGCAACAGGGTTCCCCTTTTTTGATGTAGGCATTTCACACTACAACTTTCCTCTTAGGAACGCCTTCCTTATAGCCAATAAGTTTTTTGTTGTTGTTGTTGTTGTTTTTGTTTTTGGTTTTACGAGACAGGGTTTCTCTGTATTGTTTTGGAGGCTGTCGGTCCAGCCCGGCTGCCTCGAACTCACAGAGATCCGCCTGCCTCTGCCTCCCGAGTGCTGGGATTAAAGGAGTGCGCCACCACGGCCTGGCTATGTTGTTTCAATCTTATTCAATTCTGGAATTTTTGTCCTTACAAAGTTTAGTTCAATGATCTATTCATTATTCAATGGTGTGTTGTTTGATCTCTTATGACTGTATCTTTTGTGGTTTCTATGGCTGTTGCTATCTAGCCTTATCCCTTTGTGGTCGTATATAAAATAAGGAGTGACTTCATTTTCTGTCTTTGTGGAGACTCACTGTGTTCCAGCGCATGGTCTATTTTGGAAAATCCTCCCTGAGCTTTCTGAAAGGGAATGCTCATTTTTATAATTTGTGTTTGAGTAGAAACTTCTGTATATCTCTCATAGGTCCATTTGATTGATGACAACGATTAACTCCAGTGTTTCTCTGTTCAGTTTTACTAAGTGACCTGTATGTTGGTACTGAAGCTCCCTTCTCTTAGTGAGTTAGGGCTAACTCATGACTATCTCCGGCAGTGTTTGTTTTGTGAAATCAGGCATATCCAAGCTCAGAGTTTAGAAACCGTACTGTCCTCTTTTCAGGCCATTCCCTTTATTAGAATGAAGTGTCTTTTTTTAAAAAAATCTCCTCTGATCAGCTTTGAATCTATTTTCCCAGGTATCAATAGCAACACCAGCTTGCTTCCTGGTTCCACTTGTTGGGAAAATTTTTGTTTATCTGTTCATATCTGTATCTGCATTTGGTAATGCGGTGAGTTTCTTGAAGGCAGCAAAACAATGGATCCTGTTTTCTAACTTCTAACTCAGTCTGCGAACCTCTGTCTTTAAAAAAAAATAATTATGTGCATGCTTATACGTGTGTGTGTGTGTGTGTGTGTGTTGGCTCCTGTGGAGGCCAGAGGTGTTGTATTTTATAAAGTTGGAGTTACAGGCATTTATGATATTTCTGACATGAGTTCTTAGAATGGACTCAGATCTTCTGAATAAGTGGTCAGTTCTCTCAGTTGTCATCTCTCCAGTTCCCAGTCTGTCTCTTTTGACAAAGGAATTGGGGCCATTATTATAATTGAAAATATGTGTTGATTCCTGTCATGTTGTTGATTTTGTGGTGTTTATTTTCATTGTCATCCATTGATATTCAAATCCTTCTTTTCAGTCCAAAGTGCTTTTTTCCAGTAAATTCTTTAAGATAGCTTGGCACTCACAAATTCTTTTTGTCTACTTTTATTACAGGAAGAAGTTTTTCTTTTTCCTTCATTTATTACATTTAGTTTTGCTGGCTATAATATGCTGAACTTGAATTACACATGTCCAAGTCCTTCTGCCTTTATGGTCCCCATTGACAGATCAGCTGCTATTCTGATAAGCATGCCTTTCTGTGGCCTTTTTCCTTATCCCTTTCAATTACCTTCATTTGTTCTGTATATGTGGTACTTTAAGTAAGGTAAGAGAGCACCCCTAAAATACAGCTGGTAGGGTTTGGTGAGGCTGGTAAGGCTGTCCCCCTACTCTGAAAATAGAGACACGAGGAGTGGTGGTTTCCCAAAATTTCATTAGGACCAAAACACTGACCCCAGTGTCCAGAAGGAAGAAGATGGAGTGCTTTAATTCTGTGATGACTACCCAAGACTCCCTGTCAGATATGGCGGGGAGGGGCAAAGGAACCAAAGCCCTATCAGTCACATCCATGGTCAGACCAGGAGTCCACTGGACAGTGACTTGGGCTTGATGTCCTCATACCACAAAGAACATGAGGATAGTCATCATCCCAATGCCCTCTTGATGGCACTGTGGTCATCGTCAGAATGGTTTACCAGGGTTTGGACAGATGAAGGTCCAGTGACTCTCCTGACCACATCTGAAATAGGCACCTAGAGGTTGTCAGGCTTTGGGAGCTTGGGAAGCTGCATGGATCAGCTGAAAGGCCCTAGTCAGCATCAGGTATTTTGGTTTTGAGGCCTTTTCATCTTTCCCATGGTCCATCTTGAAGGCCACAGCTAAGGCTTCTGCCTGTGGAGACAGGGGTCCTTTCTCTAGACATTTAAGTTTGGCCTTAATACCAGGGAGACTCTCAGAGAGGTAGATCACAAGGAGTTTCTTTTTCCATTTGGACTCTCATGATCCAAATTGTTATATTGTGAGAGGGTCCTTTGCAAGGTGGTCTATGTTTTCCTGTTTGTTCTGGATGACCTCTTGGATTTTTCTTTATTTACTGCTTTAAGGAAGGCCTTAGAGTAACTGGACAGAAGGGAAGCTATAAATTGACCACTAGCAAGAAAGCCTCCTGGGGTAATTTCATTCAAAGTCCCAGTCAGAGATTACCTCAGCACAGACTGGATGGGAGGTACTAGCTTGGTGGATTTTTGTCTGCATGTACCCTGGCCCAGCCCCAGACATTCATACACTCCTTCAGGAGAAGATTGTTGGTGAGAATCATATTAATATCATGGATGTTGAGGTTTTAAGATTGGGTAATATACTAGAATTCTTCAATGAAGTAGAAAGAATTAGCAGTATAGGACCCCAGTATGGGGGCCTCTTTTCTGTTTGAGAGAGTTGACTTAATGAGAAAGGGACATGTACCCTGACCAACCAAGGTGTTCACAATGTAGCTTGCTGTAGCTGTAGCTGTAGCCTTAGAGTACCAGGAGTACTCAGACTACCAGAGGTATGCTGGACACTCAGTGGTGACATCCTTGGACACAGGGAAGCATTTACACTGACTAAAGGGAAAACTTACTTGATTGCCACTGCTGGATGGGGTATTGAGTGATTTATAGTCAAAACTTAGTTAGACTTTCTAGATATACAGAGATATATTTCAAATGGATAGGTATTCTTCAAAATCTTTCAAAGGCCTACAGAATATGGCATTTAAAGTGATTTATTAGGGTTTTTCATGACAATGAGACATGTTTGCTCCTGGCAGCACAAATCAACTATAGAGAAGATGATCAGCATTGAAGAAACCCCACATAGAGTTTACTTTCTTTGTAGCAAAAGTAGCCACTGGACAAGAAAGCGACCTTGCCTTGACTGATGACAGTATGCTGTCCAAACTGGACAAACAGAACACCAAAGAGAGTGACTGCAAAACATTGCCAAGACAAGGTGGGACAGTCCTTCAGAAAATTCTGCTTCACAGAAAAGTCTGTCAGACTTGTTAGGTCTATAGGCCGAAGATGGATGCCCCAACATTGCAGAGGAACTTTGGGTGACAGTCCAGGCAGTCAGATGTCTCTGTCAATTCTAGGCTGCATCTGAGAGAGTGTTGTCATAGGACTTTTAAAGTCATCGCCCATAATATCCTATGGCATTGCCTGGAAGGCTAGACAAGAAAACCATTGGCTAGAAGTTCTGTGCATTGCTGAGCGATGGGGAAAAAGATGTTCTCTCTCAGCCTGTTTCAATCAGCTTATCCATAGTCTCCTATCAGTATTAGTCAAAGTCTGGAATTGCTCCAGAAAGTAACTTTGGATTTGCACTTTAGTTTATCTCATTCCCCCAGTCCTAGTAAACTACTCTTACTAACTCATTGCGTCTAAAACACTCTTAACTTTTATTTTAAGTGTGTGAGTGTTTTACCTGCATGTTTGAATGCATGCTGTATGTGTGTAATGACCACAGGGCCCTGAAGATGGCATCACCAGGTTACCACCTAGAAGTGGAGTTACAGGTGGATATCCGTGTTCTGGGGACTGAAAGTGGGTCCTCTGCAAAAGCAGACAGTGCTCTGAACCAGTGATCCATCTCTCCAGCCCTTGGATCTTCATTTCTTTTATTTAGGCCCTGGTGCTAAATGAAAGCATAATAAAGTGTGAATCAGTCTCTTGGGGAGTAAAAATTCTCTATCACCTGGGAGAAACCCGCTTATATTCATGATTTGCTAATGCTCAGTTTTGTTTTTGCTGTTTTGTATTTTGTTGAGACAGGGTCCCACCCTACAGCTCAGCATAGCCTCAAACACGCAGTTCTTTCTCAGCCTGGTGGGATTGTGGTGTTTACCTTGCTGTCTCCTGGTGATTTTTTTATTATTTTTTATAGTTGTTGTTTTTTTTAATTTATTTTTCAGTTTAAATTTAGATAAGAAACAAGGTTGCTTCACAAGTCAGTTCCAGGTCCCTCTCCCTTTCCCTCCCCTCCTCCTGTGCCCCCCCAACACCCCCCCATTATTCCCTCATTTCCTCAGGGAGGGTGAGGCCCTCCATGGGGGGTCCATAGTCTGTCATTTCATACAGGACAGGGCTTAGACCCTCCCCCAAGAGTTCAGGGTGAGAGTGCATCTCTCATTGTAGGATGGGAGTCCAAAGTCCATTTGTGTATACTCGGGATGAATACTGATCTACTGCCCAAGGCTCAATAGATTACCTAGGCCTCCTCACTGACACCCACATTCTTGATGCCTGGGATTCAAGAGTTAACCTTTGTCAGGTCAGCTGTTTCTGGGGGGTTAAACCAGCCCAGTCTTAATCCCTTTGGTCATCAGTCCTCCCTCTCTGTCACTGACTTTCTTGAGTTCAGCTCAGTACTTAGCCCAGGGAGTCTGCCTCTTCTATCAGCCACTGAATGAAGTTTCTGTTTCCCAGACTCTCTGGCCATGGGAATGTAGGCTGGCACTCCCAGATCTATGTCTAAAATCCATATATGAGAGAGTGCATGCCATGTTTCTCTTTTTGTGACTGGGTTACCTCACTCAGGATGGTTTCTTCTAGTGTCATCCATTTGCCTGCAAATCTCCTGGTGTTTTTACTATAAGTGAATGGTGTTTTTACTATAAGTGAATGAGTTTTATGGACTTCCTCTTTGAGATGAACTAAGGTGGAGGATGAGCCACTTACAGAGGCTCAGTTGTTAAATCAGTCAGGATAAGTGTCTGTGATGCTGGAGAGCCACTTAGAAGAATGACTGAAATGAGGAAAATATTCCAAGGAGAAGGAACAAAGATTTCAAAAGCCCAAGACAGGGATGTGATTGGGCTGCTTATGCCATATGAGGGAGACCTGTGCTGCTGGGAAGCAGTGACTGACTGTAAATGTGTTGTGAAATAATATGTGTAGAACAACCAGGAAACAAGCTTTGGGGACCTTTGCACGATATGGGGAAGACATCCATATTTTTTGAACAAGCTATGAAACTATTGGAAGACTTTGAGTATCATTTACATAGAGAATCTAGCATGGTGCACTGTAAGTATCATGTTTACCTCTAGTAAAACTGAGTTGCTGACAATTTTCAGCTTCCATCTCCCAGAGATGCTTGGCTATCAACTTCACTTACAGTATAATAAACTTTTCAGCACCTTACAGGAATTTTCAATGTTACCTATGCTATATTTATCACTTCCCTACTATGAAATTTCTTGAAATGAAAATACCATTCATTAATTTGCTCAACAAATATTTTTTAAATATCTACTAGGTACCACAGGTATTGTACTTACCAATGAAAAGCAGCAAGCAAAATACAGAAAAATCTATCTGTATTCTTCTGGAGTTTATACTGTATTAAGAGTGTGGCAGGATTAACCAAAAGTAAGCTATACCCTACCAGATGGGAGTTAATTATTCAAGCACACAGGCTTCTGGCGCACATTTTTATAGTCAAACTACAATAAGAATCTTATGAAAACCCAAGGCTATTCATGAGAGTCTATGATGAGCTATTTGGGAAGTCATTAGGCAAAGTTAGCAGAATTGTTAAAGTGGGGGACCATGGAGTTGGTTTGGCCTGGCTGCCTTGAGAGACATGTGTTTTTCATGTTAGAGTCCTTGACTCCTGGTACACTCTATGCCTCTCAATTCCTGAGACACTGACACACTCCTCAGGCAGTGAAGCATTCAGGCCACTTTGTGCTTCTCTGCCTGACCCTTGGAAGTCAAGGAATCATGGAAGCTTGACAGACAATTGGCCTTAGACATCAATCTTGCGTTCCCTGTAAAGCTTGCAAAGGTCATTGCATTCTGGCAACTACAACTGTGCCATTATATTCTGTTTCTGATAAAGGTTTTAAAAACTCTGATTTCTCTCCATAAAAAATTGTTACAACCTCAGTCTTGCTGGGTCCCCTCCAGCCAGCCTGGTTTAATTTCTCACGGTCATATCATTGACCTTGGTCTAGTAAATAATCACCTGAAATATGGGAATTTAAGAAAAAAAAGGAAAAAGATGGTTAAAGGTGAGGAACTTCTGGGAACCAAGTCCACACAAGGATAATAAGGAATAAGGCAGGAGTGTAACACAAATAAATCAAAGGACCCAGAGACTGATATTGGGGTTCAAGCTTCAAGCTGAAGACCAGAAAAGCAAAGCAACTGGTCACTAGCTCTTTCTCTGCCTCAGAATGAAAGGGTTGATCCTGTCTCCATGAGCTCTCACCTAGTCTCAGACTGTAACCTCTCCTCAGTGTGGCTGGAGAAAGAATCCCTCTCTGAGACCTTGCTTCTGTCTTATATATTTCCCTAATGTTGGGATTCAAGGTGTGAGCTATAATTCTCATTTAGACTGATTCACACTTGTATAGATCTGGACGGCTTTGGACTCAGAGATCTTTCTATCTCTTAATCCTGAGCCCTAGGATTATAGGTGTGTACCACTACCCCTAGCTACTGGCTGCTGGAATTAAAGGTTGTGTATATGGCTTCTATAGCTTGTGGCTGACTTTACTTTCTCAATCCTTAGGCAAGCTTTAATAGATCATAAATAATATACCACTAGACAGGAGCATTCACTGGAGGTGTGAATATGGGATAGGCAGGGTTGAAAGAAGGACATTTGTTAGAAGAAGTTCTGCAAACTTTGTAGCTGGAGGGATGAGTTAAAGCAGTCTACCATCAGTTGATGAAATTCCTGGGGTTAATTAGTGACCTTCAACCTTCATTCCCCAAAGAGGGATCTCAGGATCCAAGCACTTGGACCTGGTTAGGAAGAGTAACTCAAAGAGAATTAGGTGCAAGCAGACCAGAAAAAATCCTAACGATACTTTTCAGCTTTGGAAAGACACATTTAAATTAAAAAATGACAATGATCAGGAAAAAACATAAATAACGCTGGGAATAGGAGAAAAATTAGATCTTGAAAATATATTATCTAGTGCTTCTCTCTGTGATGAGACTGAGGGTTTTCCTCCTCCTTGTGCTGATTTTGCCCCCCCCCCATCCAGCTCCAATTTCCTCTGCCCTTAAAACCTGTTCATCAAGTGCAGCTCCTGAAAGCATGGAAACTTCTTTTTATGCTCCTCTTAATCTCTAACTGAGTTTTCTCATCCCCTGATAAGAAAATTAATTCCTTCTAAGTCAGGGTACAATTCTCTGATACTAAAGGCTCTGAATTGTTTCCAGGAGTTGGGAGAAGAAATGGGGGATTTTGTTTTTTCTTTTCCTTTTGATCCTGATAACCCAGGGCAAAGTGGTAGAAATTATACACCTGTTTCATTTAAGACCATTAAGGATATTAAGCAGGCCTATGCTCAGTATGGACCAACCACTCCTTTTACATTGTCCTTCCCCATTCTGTTTCTGGGGTTGCTTTTCCTCCCTCTGACTGGTGGATCTCGGCAAAGCTTGTCCTCCCGGGGTCAGTATTGATTGTGGGACACTGATTATCCAGAAAGATGCCAGGACTAAGCTATTAGAAACCAACCAAGTAACGCGCCCACAACTCTTGGAATGGTACAGGAGAATGCATGTGTGGTGATGCTCAACGGCACAAGCTCCTGAGGCTTGTGGAGAAATCCAGGATTTGGCTTTACGAGTTTGGTACAAGATAGCAGATCCTGGAGAAAAATCACAGAGTTGCTCTGGCCTAGGTCTCATGAGAGAGATGTATCATAGGTTTTTCCAGGTAGAGTCCTTGACTCCTGGGGCACTCTACGCCTCTCAGTTCCTGAGACACTGACACACTCCTCAGGCAGTGAAGCATTCAGGCCACTTTGTGCTTCTCTGCCTGACCCTTGGAAGTCAAGGAAGCATGGAAGCTTGACAGACAACTGGCCTTTAGACATCAATCTTGCGTTCCCTGTAAAGCTTGCAAAGGTCATTGCATTCTGGCAACTGCAACTGTGTTGATCCTGGCAATCGCCATTATATTCTGTTTCTGATAAAGGTTTTAAAAGTTTTGATTGCCTCAGTCCTGTGACCCTTCCAAGCAGCCTGGTGTGATTCCTCATGGCCATATCAGTTGAATGATTACAAGTAGCATGTCCTGCTTCACAGAATTATGACTATGGCTATTCTGTAGAATTGTACATGAGGACCTCAGGATAGGGGAAATGAGTGGTAAGTGGTAAGGAAACCACCCGGAACGTGCAATTGAGAGTTCTACAGCAATTAGAAACCAGTGTGGTAGATGTGGAACTAGTGAGAAATAGACTCTTAATTTTGAATATACATGTGAATAAACGAGACATTAAGGCCGATTCCAATGTGTTGCCTGTTTGTGTAAATGTCAGGACAGAAGCACAGTTTGATTCAGTGAAAACCAGTGTAAGAGGAGAGATTTGGGGTAGAATATATGGAGACCAGTATAGAAAAGGCTAAGTGTGAGATGCATACTAATTAAGCACCAGAGAGGTAAACCTTATAAAATGACAGTGAAATGTGGTATTTAGAAGTAAATCTAAACCAGTGATTAAAGTCTTAAATTAATGTACATGGCATTATCAGACATGAACATTATTGCAGTCACCAAAATCTTGTGACTTAATTTCAATTAAGATCCCGAAGATATAGAAAAGACCATGTAAAAGAGATAGGCAGTGAAACAGAAGGAAATTTATGAGGCATGTATCCTAGAAAATATTCTCACTAGGATGATAATCAACTCTGAAGATCACACAGTAATTACACAGCTATCGTATCATGAGATAACTCAGATGTATTAAGGATTCTTTTGATGGATAAACCAATACAAAAGCTGTACTTGGTGTTATAATCTTGTGATTGAACTGGCTGTTTCTTGCTATAGATTCTTCCTGTAGCTTATTTCTTTCTGTAACAAACTTGGAATTTGCTTCCCACAGTTCAGCACTACTTCATCATTTACTGAGAACAATTTCTCCCATGCATTTTGAGTTTACTGATTATACCCCCTAGTAGTGTATAAAAACCCGTTTTCCACTAGCAGGTCCTAGTTTACTGATTACGTTCTTTAGATATGTGTGAGACCTGTTTTCCCCTATCAGATCCTGTTCCCTCCCATTGCAATTGCAGAGATCTGCCTTCCTGTAGTTGCCTTTACTGACAGACATTAGATTGGTGTTTAGGGCCCAGGCAAAGTCATCCCATCTAAGACATTCCCGATTCCCAGATATACATGGGCATAGAATTACTGCGTGCACAAAGTTGTTGATTCATAGCTGCCTAGATTGATAGAAAAAAATAAGCATGCCCTGGCTTTGCTTCACTGGCAGATATAAAAAGCAATAACCTACACTAACCGTGCACTAAAAGATTCTTAAACTTCTTGTTTTATTAACTCAAGATTTTAGCTCAGAGATTTACTGTTCCCTCCTGTTTCCCCTGGGAAGATAATGACAAAGGTAATCAACCCATTTGCTCATCCTCAGGGAAAAGTAAACTTTCCTCAGCAGCCTGTGTAGCTGCTGAGGCTGGGATGCTGGAAAAACCCCAGGTTTTGTTTCTTGTGCAAATTAAATTTAGACCCCCCTCTTTGACCTGCAGCCCTGTGCGATTGATGCTAAAAGCCTCTCTGAGATTGATGCTAACAGCCTCTCTGAGATTGATGCTAACAGCCTCTCCTAGCAGCTTTAGTTGATTGCTCTGTATGTAGATCTGATCTGCCTTGATGATTCTGAGAAACTCAAGGTTCACATTGTATGGTGAAAAAGAATTACTGCTGCAAGTGTGTATATATACCTGTACCCCACCCCCCAAGAACTGGCAGAAAAAAACAGACAAACAAGGGAGAACAATAGAGAAAGAGAGCAAAAGAGGAATAAAGAGCATGCAGAGGAGCAATTGTGTGTGGGTCACTTCCGTTTTCTCCCCAGATTTTAGTTCTTTCACTTATTTCTAGTTCCTTTTTTGAACCCTGAGTGAAAATTCAGACCTCAGCTGGCACAGCGTATCAAGTTTCAATAAGACTAAGCTCCTCCCCTTGTATTAAGGCTCCTCAAGGCAACTCAGTATAAGGAATGAGTTCCCAATAGCCAACCAAAGTCTTATTCCCATTGTTAGGAGACCTACAAGTAGACCAAACTAAAAAGCTGTCATATATATGCGATTCCTAGTTGTTGGTTCAGACTCTGCGAATTCCTATGAACCAGTCTACCTGTTTCTACGGGTTTCATTGTAATGTCCTTGACCCACCGTGGCTCCTAAAATCCATCCTCCCTCTCTTCAACAGAATTCTTTTGATATGAGATTCAAGCCTGGATTCCCAGGGATGTAAAGGGAAAATGGAAGTGAAGTAACTTAGTGAAATAAGTTTGAAAGTCAGGTCTAGTCTTGAGCATTGCATGGAAGAATAGTAATAACACATCTGCCCCCAATGGTCACAGTGTGAAAAAGCTGCCATTTTCAGGGAAGGGTCAACTGCAAGTACCAACAAGAAGAGGACACGGAAAAATTCTGAGAAGAGGCTGAAGGCAAATGGCTTTTACTTATAATTATCCATGATGATGGGAGACAAAACAGGACTATGTAGCCCATAGGGAGATTAGAAGTGAAAAGCCAGTGACCAGGGGTTCCTTGCTATGGTGATGACTACAAGAGATAATTTCTAGCAGTTACCTTAGCCTCAGTGATACAAGAATGTTGAGCATCAGTGGCAGATAGAGGTACAGGGTACATGCGGAAGGAGGTAGTTTTCTGGGGGCTCCTTGCAAGGGAGGTATGTTGAGTTAGGTATTGGCAAGTTTGCTCTGTACCTGGGAGATAACTTTTGTGATGTGTTAAGTTAGCTGCCCAAGACACTGAATTCAAATACTACTTAAAAGAAACACACTGGGAACTTTTTTATATAGTCATTTTGTAGAATCACATAGATGAATGTGACAAAATGAATGTGACAAAGTGTCCATTGTAGAATATGTCAGGTGAGTCAGTGTCTTACTCCAGATATTGACTTGTTACTTGAAAGACATGGAAATGCTCAGCACAACACAAGTTATCTGGTACAAACTGTAAGCAGCTGCTACCAGTTCCAGTCAGTCTATCAGACTTCAGAGTCTGGTATTTCGTCACTGCTGCTGGACTACTCCAGAATAAATATTGATAGACTTAAAGAAAAGTTTTAGCAATTATTTGATCCTCGACTATTTGCATGATATTGATCTCAAAGGGACTTGTGCAATGGTTCTCCTCTCACCAGTACGGTTTTCTCAGGAGCAATCTTGTGACTTAAAGACTTGAGGAGACAGAAGTAGAGGAAAATGCTCTTTGGCCTCAGCAAACATTATGGTATTTCATCAGGACAGCTTTTTTTTCTGGAGTTGGAAAGATTCTTGGTTAATCGGCCTGATTTGATCTTAGTTCTTTTCACATATTTTGTTCAAAGCATGCTTGTGTTCCCTAAATGAATGCCATAATGAACTTTTTCAGGCCATCTCCCCATGCTGAATGAAATTCATCCACTGAAATTATGAAGCAGGTTCTGTAACTTAGCACCAATGCTCTCAGAAGCCAACATTATGCAGAAACAGCTATATGTCTATTTAGAATGTATATCTTTTTCAATGTGGTGGTGCATGCTTTGTAATCCAAACATTTGGAAGGCTGATGTAGGAGGATTGCATATTTAGGAGCTACCTGGAATACATAGGAGAACCTTGTCTAGAACAAACAAAGTCTGACCCATGGCTTGTTCGGTCTGAGTCTCCTGTGTGGGCCATATTTTAGTAAAGACCACACAGAAGTTCAGACAGGTGTATTTGGGGCCAGTTTTACAGCCTTCCTAGATTCTCCACATACTTCCCAGTCCCTATTCTTCACTCTTTGCCTCTTCCTAATGTTCCTATGTTTCTAAAAATTAACAAGGAATACTAAAAATATATCAAATGACTGAGAAATAGACTACATATGTGTTATTACAGTTTTATTAAGTGTCATGATAGAATGATCCAAGGTACATGTACACGTACACACACACACACACACACACACACACACACACACACACACACCAGAGAGACGTGGGGGGAGAGGCAGTGAACGGGAGAAGATCTTACTATTATCAGTGAGTTTAAGACAGAAATCCAGACGAGGTATTTGTGAAAGAGAACCATGTTTATTTTAATCAAACCACCAACTTCATCCTTCCTCAAAAACAAAAGAAACCCTTACAAGTGAGTGACCATTACTTTCCTGGTTTTGATATAAGAATTCAATTGAGTAAACTAGTGTTGATTCTTATCTTGAAGAAGATGCCTGTAATCAGGGGGAACTTAAAAATTCCACATGGGAGAGAACAGTAGGAGACCAGGCCTCTAGTTCTAGACCACGGGATAGTTTGCACAACCAGGCTCCCAGCTAAGGGTGGACCAGAAAGTACTTTAAGAGCAATAAAGCCTCTGGCTTTACTGAGACCAGAGTCACAGCAAGCAATATACGCTACATCCCCCGTGTCTCCAAAGATCAGCACAGGGCTCCAGTAAACTCCGAGTCTCCCGAGAGACTGAAACTTTGATTCAACCAATCTCAAATGTCAGTGTGAGATGAGGGCTTTGACTTCTGAGGCCCTAGTGGTCACTGCAGGGCAGAGTCCATACTTGTGTATAGAGTCTCCCACCATCTATGTGTTTGTCCCAGAGGCCAAAGGTTGGGCCTGTGGCTGCCAGCACAGCTCTAGCCAATACACAAACTTCAGTTGGGGTCTGGCATTTGACCTCTTGACCCCAGTGGTTTCACACAATTCAAAGAATGAGCAGGTTCTTCTTCTTTCTTTTTTTAACTCCATCATGTGGACTTAGCGTTGATCATATAGACCTAACCTTAGTCCTGTTGCCACATAACCAAGACCAGATCACTTCAGCAACTCCATCTGATTATTTACACCAAATTTTGCTGGTTCTAATAGCTTAACTTCAACGCATACATTCCTCTAGGAAGATTCACAGAAAACAAAAAATCCAAGTAGAGTGAGAAGAAGGGCAAGTCAAAGATGAAAGATGACCTTGTTCTAGCAGATGTGCTAAACATGACAAAAAAAAAACCAGAGAAAATATAGCATAGCATAAAATCAATCATGACAAATATTGTGGTAAGAAATATGAAGCCAGAATTATTAAAAATACAAAGTACCACAGAGAACGCAAACATTAATACCAAAATTCAACAACATGATGAGATTAATCAATAGTACATTTTGATAATGACGTAAAATATTAACTAAAATATCAATTCTCCAACCAAAAGACACAGTCTGAATGAATGGACCAAGAAACAAAATGCATTATTCTGTTGCCTATAAGAAACAGAGCTTTGAAGTCAGGAACTGTCTTATATTAAAACGATGAGCAAAAGAACACCAATTAAATGGGGACCAGGTAGCTATCAGGATTAGCTGTCCAAACAACTGACAAAATGACGACAAATTAATAAGAAGTGATAAAGAATACTTCATTCTAATCCAAGGAGCAATTAACCAGGAAGTTACTGCTATTCTAAACATATATGTACCAAACTCTAGGGGTGCCGATTTTCATTAAACATTTACTACTGGATTTAAAGACATAGGTTAACATAAATCATTAATAGTAGGTAATTTCAGTATCCCACTTTCTCCAATACACTGGTCACCCAGACAAAAAAGAAAAGCATCAGAACTAATTGACATTATACGTCAAATGGACTTAAGGGACACCGACAGAATGTTTCACCCAAACAGCGATGAATACAATTCTAGTCAGCATCACATGGAATTGTTTTAAAAAATAATCCATATCCAGACACACAAAATAAACCTTTACAAATTCAAAAAGATCAAAATAACTCCATATAGTACTTCTAACCACAAGGCACAAATACTTAAAATTTACAGCAAACAAATCTAGTAAATACACAAGCTCATGTAGATTAAACAACTCAAGACTAAATGATGGGTGGGTCAATGGAAAAATTGAGAAAGAAATAAACAAATTTTTGGAACTAAGTGCAAATGAAAACACAGCACAGCATATCTTCTGGGACACACAGGAAGCCGTCCTACTAGGTAAATTTATAGCTCTAAGTGGCTATGTTAAAAATTAATCAGACAGAGCACAAAAATGACCCAATGATACAACTCACAAAATTGAAGTAACAAAAACAAACCAAATCCACACCAAGTTAATGGTAAGAGATAATAGGAAAATCAGAGCTGAGATTAACGAAATAGAAACAAGGAAAATGATACAAGAAGGTAAACAAGACTGACACACCTTCAGCCCAACTATCAAAAAGGAAGGGAGGGGCTCAAGTTAACATAATAAAAAAATAAATGGGAAAACATTGCAACAGACACCAAAGAAATTCCTAATATTATAAGGGAGATTTTAGAAACCTGTTTTTCACTAATCTGGAAGATCCTAAAAGAAATGGATACAATGATGGATTCACCCAGTCCACCAAAATTAAGTCAAGTCTACGTCAACTTAAACAGACTCATAACAAATGAGGAGACTGAAAAAAACCTTCCCCACACAAAAAAAGTGCAGAGTCAGATAGCAGAATTCTACCAAATTCTAAAAGCTTTATATCCAGTCTTTCTGAAACTATTGAAAAGAATAGAAATAGAAGGATCACTCTCAAATTCCTCCCATGAAACTAATATCACTTTAATGCCAAAGCAGGTAGATACACAATCAAAAATAAAACTAATGTCTCTGATGAACATAGACTCAAAAATGTTCAATAAAACATTTATAAACGGGATGCAGACACACATTTAGAAAAGGTTATACACCAAGACCAACTTGGCTTTATCCCTGAAATGCATTGGTGGTTCAACATTCCCAAGTCAATAAATGTACCAAACTACATAAATGGACATAAAGATAAAAATCACATAATCGTCTCAAGAGAAACAGAAATAAAACCCTTTGATAAAATCCAATGTGCCTTCATGATAAATGTTCTGCAGAATGTAGGACTAGAAGAAACACAGGTCAACATAATAAAAGTCATGTACAAAATGCACTCAGCCAGCATAATCCTAAGTAGACAAAAGTTTGAAGCAATTCCTCTGAAGACAGGAATGAGACAGGGATGTCCACTGTCCCCACTTCATTTCAATATCTTTTTGAATCACTAACTGGAGCAACAAAACCAAAGAAGAAAATTAAAGGACTACAAATAGGGAAAAGAGAAATTAAACTGCCTCTATTGCAGATGACATGCACAGTATTTTAGAAATCACTATCTCATTCTTCACAGAAATAGAAAAAAATCCTAAAATTCATACAGAGTCACAAAAGACCCCAGATAGCCAAAATAATTCGGAGCAAAAAGAATAATACTTGAGGGATTGCCTTCCCACATTTTAAGATATATTACAGAGTCATAGTAGTAAAGACAGTATAGTATTGGCATATAAACAGACATATAGAATAATGGAACAAAATTGAGCCCCAAGCACGAGTACATGTAACTTCAGATATTTTTTTTAAATTTCATTTTACCTTCCAACCACAGTTCTCCCTTCCTCCCCTCCTCTCACCTCCTCGGCTCCTCCCACCCTCCCTTACCTCTCCACTAGCCCATACCCAGTCCACTCTTCTTCACTGGTAAGGGCTCCCATGAAGAGTCAACATAGTCTGGCACAATAGGTTGGGGCAGGGCCAGGCCCCTTTCCCATGCATTAAGACTGAGCATGGTATCCCACCATAGGGAATGGGCTCCAACAAGCTAGCTCATGTACCAGGTTTGTATCATTTTCCTAATGCCAAGGGCCCCTCTGATAGCCCAAGCTTCACAACTCTCTACTACATATGGAGGTTCTAGTTCAGTCCCCTGGAGTCATCACAGTTGTAGGTCTAGAGTTCAAGAGTTTCCAGGAGCATGGTTCAGCTGTCTCTGTGAGTTTCTCCTCTATGATATTGACCCTCCTTGTCCGTATGTTCTCTCCTCCCTCTCTTTGCCTGGATTCCTGGAGCTTGACCTAGTTCTTGGTTAGTTTAATAGTTGACAAAGAAAGCAGGAACATTAACTTGAGAAATGTATCTTCAATAAATTTTTTCTGGGAAAACTAGATTTCCACATATAAAAGAATGAAATTAGATTAATATCTATCATCTTGCACAAAAACTAATTCCAAATAGATCAAAGGTCTAAACATGAAACCTTAAATACTGAAATTGATAGAAGAAAACATAGGCAGTACCATGCATGATATAGGCATTAAAGAAAAACTTCCTGAATAGTACTCCATTTGCCCAAAATTAAGGCCAACAGTAGACAAGTGGGACTTCATAAAACTAAAAAGATTCTGCACAATCAACCTGGTGACAAAGAAGCCCACATAAATAGAGAGAAAATTTGCCATCTATACATCTGACAGATGTATATATGATTAATATTCAGAATATATTACACTGACAAATTTATCCTGTGAAGTCAGTGGTTTGTTTTTTTTTTTTTTTTTTTTGGTTTTACGAGACAGGGTTTCTCTGTATTGTTTTGGAGGCTGTCAGTCCAGCCTGGCCTCGATCTCACAGAGATCTGCCTGCCTCTGCCTCCCAAGTGCTGGAATTAAAGGCATGCGCCACCACCACCCGGCTTCTGATATGAAAACCAAGAAATGGTAACATGCAAAAGAAAACTAAAAACCAAATTTAATGAACAGAGATGCAAAAGTTCTTTACGAAATACTTACAAATTGAACTCAGACACATATTAAGATTGTGCATTATGACCAAGTGGTTTTACTCCAGAAAGGTAAGGTTGGTTCAACGTATGTAAACTAATTAGTGTAATACATAACATAAATAACTAATGACAGAAAACACAGTAATTTCAACTGCTGAATGGACATTTGGCAGTGTTCAAAGTGTCCTCATGATGGAGCCATTAGGAATAGACAAACCATGCCTCAGAACAATAAAGGTTATATACAACAAACTTAGAGTCAACATTAAATTAAATGGAGACAAACTGGGAATATATCCTCTAAAATCAGGAACAAGAGAAAGAGGCATGTATTAAGGCAGGTGGTTTTTATATTGATTTTATATTCTGACTCTCTAATTTAGGTATTTATTAGATCTAAGTGTTGGCTAGTAGACTTAATAGGATCTTAAGGTGTAGAAATCACAACATTTGCAAATAGAAATAACTTCCTCTCCTATTTTCTTCACATTAATGACTTCTGCTTGTCTAATTACCATAGCCTCAGTTTTGAGTTCATTATGATAAAATGATCTTATAATTACATAAAAATATTTTAGGAACTCTATCCAGGAACCAAACAATGCTGTAAATTTTCTTTTAAAACTAAAACAACCTGGCTTCATTTTTCAGAATTACATTGTGTCCCCCCCCCACACACACACTGGGAAGAATTTATACACCTCAGATAATATGTTGTATTTATATTCTCAAGGAAATTAGTGTGAAATGAATTCAGTTGAATATAAACTGCAAGGCACTTCTAAAATCAAAGCTTATTGTTTTAGCATCAGCATAAGATGTATAATCTCTGAGAAGCTTTTAGTACAATCTTGAAACACAGGAGTCAACAGTGAACTTGTAGCTAGATCTTTGTCTGTGTTTTGCAATTGATGGAGGATGGTGACCTGAAAAGATAGTTAATCATCATTGGACCCAGAGAAGAAAAGAAACAAAGTAGCTTCAAAGAGGATCAGTGGCTTCTAAGATCAGTGTTGGACATGCCACAGGAGCTGTAGACGGCTAAGTTCAGGTAAGGCATTTTGGGAATGCTTTTGACATTTCTTTAGTGTTCAGTATTTCTACACAATACAAAGGGGGTGTTCATGCTACATGATTTAAGTTGTATGGCTTGTGTCTTTAGCGCAGCTCTCAAAACCTGTCACCAGTCCCTTCAGGAGGTAGATGTGACTCAGGTTTCCACGGTCTCAATTTATAGCAAGTAGAAGATAATTTAAAGATAGAATTTGTAAATCATTTACCAATTCTGTCTAGACAAATTGAGTTTAAAGTCTGATGCAGAGAACCTCGGATTTCTTCCTTAATATGCACTGTGGACAACTATTTCACCACCCATATGTAATGATGGGTTGATCCCCCTTTTTATTTTTCTTTTTAACTTCCTCTGACCTGGAAAAGTAAGGTTGCAGAGCTAGATGTTAAACAGGAATAGGCATTTCCTCTGAGCTCTTTGGTGTCTGCTTCCTGCCAGATGACATCTGCTCTGCCATTCAGAAGGAAGGACTGTGAAGAGATTTTCCTGGTGGCTTTATTTCCATCTCAAAGGCTTCCAAATTCTGATTAGCATAGCTCCTAGCACAAAGGAGAGGAATACCACTTTCCCTCCTCAGTTTGCAAAGATGATGAGAAAATTATTACTGTCAAAGTAAGATGGGTCATGGGAATTTCCAGGTCCCCAGGAAACGTGAAGGAGAGTTCTGTTTCCTTCTCTTTCCCAGTTCCTTGAGCAGACGGGCCCTTGTCTGTGTTATATTCCTGTGACCCATGAATAGTTAATGCAGACATACAACAGCAGAGGCTGTGAGTTTCTGACCCTGCTTCCCCTCAATCTACCTAGGAAGACTTTGTACCCAGGAAAGATTGGCATGGTATATTAGGTGTCTATAGTCATAGGTAAACACTGTTTGTTTGAAATACTCTAATTAGTCATTAGAAACACATTCAGATAAAATACATTCCACACCTCCAAATGAGACTTCAGATTCCAAGATAGAGAAAACTGATGCCGTATGATTCAAGCCAGACTGACCCTCTCACTTCCAGGTTACTTATAAATCAGTTTACTTATACTGATTTACTTATACTGATTACTTACAATCAGCTTAGTGTTTATGAGAAACTAGGAGCAAAGGTTTATCTTTCCACCATTTTGCTGTGTATTCCTCCCCCCCCCCAAAGTCTAGAAGTATGTAGAGTTAGTTTGTCTCATCAAAGGAGTGTGAATACAGAACGGGATGCTTGCATGCTGTACTCATCAGACTGGCAGTGTTTGTTTCAGTGGAGACAATAAAACTATTGAAGAGAGATGACTGGGGAAGATACACAATCTGTAAATGAAGATTTCAGGTTAGGAAGAAACTTCAAAAAGGCAGAGAGCAATCTTCTTGAAATGTTGGCTCCATGTGTGGAGGGTTTTCTGAGTGGATTGAAAATAAAACTTTAAACAAGAGCTGAACTTAGGCTGTGATGTCACCAAATGGGAAATACAAATTGTATTTTGCATGGTATTTGGATCTCTGAAATATTCTTAGGCCAGATGGAGTATGCGTAGGAAGACAGGCAAGGATGGAAGATAAGAACCTACATAAAAACAATCTGGATGTGGTGGTATGTGCAGACAATCCCAGTACTTCATGGCGGAGACAGGCAGAACCCAGGTGCTCAATGGCCAGCTAGCCTACTTTATTTAGTGAGTTCTAAGCTGGTAAGAATCCCTCTCAAAAAATGAAAAGAACAACAGAAAAAATAACAGCTGAGGTTGTCCTCTGATCTCCATATGCACACCCCACAACATAAACCTGTACACGCACGTGCATCTGCACGTACTTGGACACGCACACACACAACATGTATACCCAAATGCATACACATGCACTTGTGCAGAGATGACCACGCACATACTCATACACAGGAAAAGGAAAAAAGAAGAATTAATGGGTAATATACACAGTTGACCCTCCTTATTTATAGATCATATTTCAGCAAATTTCCTACTTATGTCATAAAAAATCAATAGTGCAGGTACTCCATGGCCAGTGGCCAGCATGAGCCAAATGATGAAAACCAGGTTATCAGTGGAGGGCACAGGTGAGTTCTTGGTGCAAGTCATAGGAGGTGAGACCACACTTTGCCATCTGAGTGTCAATATATGACCTGTTCACAGTGTGCTTTGTAAGCACTTTGCAATTTTCGTGCCCTGTTTCGTACTTAAAATAGGGTACAGTTCAGTCAAGGTTTCTTTCATGCAAAAGTGTCTGACAGAGAGAAAAACTATAATTTGAATGAGGAGTGTGCACACGCGTGAGCGTGTGTGTGTGTGTGTGTGTGTGTGAAATAACCTTCAAGCTGGCTTGACCAAGCATTTTATGCACTACTTGAATGTTAATGATGTGAGCATATACTCAAGAAAGTACTTTTCAACAGAAATATACATGAACGGTTACTTATTAGTTAATTGGTTAAACTGTTGTGACACAAGGTACTGATATATCTGTCCTAATGTGTTCTCAAGAATCAGTGTTTAGATGTTTACTAATTCCATGTTCTACTGAATTTTACAGACTGCGACTAACATAAACAATGACAATCAACTGTACACTCACCATATAGTAAGCATAATATATAATGGACACATCCCCCAAATCATGTTTATATTTTCTTCACCTATAGATATTTTAGATACAAAAATATACTTTTCTGCAATACATGCATAAACAAGTGCATGTTTTCTAAACCTTAGTGAAAACACGTTAACATAAATGAACTCAAGGAAGAAATTTGTTTATTTTCCTATTCTTTTTTATATTTTATTTTTTATTTTTAAATTTAAATTAGAAACAAGATTGCTTCACATGTCAATACCAGGTCCCTCTTCCTTCCCCTCCCCTCCTCCCGTGCCCTCCCACCAACCCCCCAGTATCCCCTCATTTCCCCAGGGAGGGTGAGGCCTTCCATGGCGGTGTCCATAGTCTGTCATTTCATCCAGGGCAGGGCCTAGACCCTCCCCCAAGAGTTCAGGGTGAGAGTGCATCTCACATTGTTGGATGGGAGTCCAAAGTCCATTTGTATGCCTGAGATTTATACTGATCTACTACCCAAGGCTCAATAGATTACCTAGGCCTCCTCACTGACACCCACATTCAGGGGGTCTTGATCAGTCCCATGCTGGATTCTGAGGCATCAGTCTGGGATTCAAGAGCTAACCCTTGTCAGGTTAGCTGTTTCTGGGGGTTAAACCAGCCCAGTCTTAACCCCTTTGGTCAACAGTCCTCCCTGTCTGTCACTGGAATTCTTGAGTTCAGCTCAGTACTTAGCCATGGGAGTCTACCTCTGCTTCCATCAGCCACTGAATGAAGGTTCTGTTTCCCAGATTCTCTGGCCATGGGATTGTAGGCTGGCACTCCCCAGATCTATGACTAAAATCCATATATGAGAGAGTACATGCCATGTTTCTCTTTTTGTGACTGGGTTACCTCATTCAGGATGGTTTCTTCTAGTGCCATCCATTTGCCTACAAATTTCAGGATTCCATTGTTTTTTTCTGCTTTATAGTACTGCATTGTGTAAATGTACCACATTTTCTCTATCCACTCTTCGGGTGAGGGACATGTAGGTTGCTTCCAAGTTCTGGCTATTACAAATAATGCTGCTATGAACATAGTGGAACGGACATCCTTGTTGTATGAATGGGCATCTTTTGGATATATGCTTAAGAGTGGAGTTGCTGCATCTTGTGGTAGGTTTATTCCCATTTTTCTGAGGAATCTCCATACTGATTTCCAAAGTGGCTGTATAAGTTGGCACTCCCACCAGCAGTGGAGGAGTGTTCCCCTTTCTCCACATCCTCTCCAGCACAAACTGTCATTGGTGTTTTTGAGTTTCGCCATTCTGACAGGAGTAAGATGATATCTCAGAGTTGTTTTGATTTGCATTTCCCTGATGGCTAGGGATGTTGAGCACTTTCTCAAGTGCCTCTCAGCCATTTTATACTCCTCTATTGAGGATTCTCTATTTAGTTCTGTAGTCCACTTTTTAATTGGATCCTTTGGTGTTTTGGAGACTTGCTTCTTGAGTACTTTGTAAATTTTGGAGATCAACCCTCTGTCAGATGTGGGGTTAGTGAATATTTTTTCCCATTCTGTGGACTGCCTTTTGATATTGCTGTCGGTGTCTTTTGCCTTACAGAAGCTTCTCAGTTTCAGGAGGTCCCATTTATTAATTGTTGATCTCACTGTCTGTGCTACTGGTGTTATGTTCAGGAAGCTGTCTCCTTTACCAATTCGTTCAAGGGTATCACCCACTTTCTCTTCTAAGAGGTTCAGTGTGGCTGGATTTATGTTGAGGTCTTTGATCCGTTTGGACTTAAGTTTTGTGCATGGCAATGGACATGGATCTATCCACATTCTTCTACATGCCAGCCTCCAGTTATGCCAGCACCATTTGTTAAAGATGCTTTCTTTTTCCATCGTATATTTTTAGCTTCTTTGTTGAAGATCAGATGTTCCCACATTTTGGGTTAATATTAGGCTGTTCACTTCGATTCCTTTGGTCTACCTGTCTATTTTTGTGCCAATACCAAACTGTTTTCAGGACTAGAGCTCTATAATAGAGCTTGAGGTCGGGGATGGTGATGCCTCCAGATGTTGCTTTGTTGAGTAAGGTTGTTTTGCCTATCCTGGGTCTTTTGTTTTTCCATACAAAATTGATTATTGTTCTTTCAAGGTCTGTGAAGAATTGTACTAGTATTTTAATGGGGATTGCATTGAATCTGTAGATTGCTTTTGGCAGGATTGCCAGTTTTACTACATTGATCCTACCTATCCAAGCGCATGGGAGATCTTTCCATTTTCTGAGGGCTTCTGTAATTTCTTACTTTAAAGACTCAAAGTACATATTTTCCTCTTCTTAAGAATAGGTACTCAAGATGATTGGTGGTGGTGCATACCTTTAATCTCTGGAAAGACAGTCAGTCTGGTCTCTGTGGATTTAAGTCCAGCCTGGTCTACAGAGCTAGTTCCAGCACAACCAGGGCTGCATAGAGATACCATGTCTTTAACAAATGGAAAAAAGAATAGAGACTAGAAAATACTTAAAATACAGTTCTTTGTATACTTGACACCAAACACTTGCAGCAATGTACTCTACAGGTGTGGCAATTCATAAATTTTGTTTCTAATATGAAGTAGTTAAGTATATCCCAGTTGCTAATACACATGTAACTAAATATATAAAGCATGGATAACATATCCCCTATCCTTGTATAAAAAGACAAGAAGCCCCTTCACACAGATGGTTATTAATGTATGCAGCAGGAAAAGGAGTATAAGATTGTGTTGATCATATGACATCATCCATGTAATAAAGGAAAATCACTATATATTTAATCAAGGCCTCTGAGTACCATGATAAAGCATAAGGAAGTTTTATGACTGTTTTTAACCTCTTGTATTTTCAATCATCTTTTCTCTTTGGGAATAAATAAATCTCAACGTAAGTTAAACATGGCCAGTATCTCTGAGGTACATGGAACATATACCTTACATACGTGGTTCACCAAACATGAACTCTATCAGCTTTTGTCATGCACCTACCCCTCTGTAAAGCATCTTACATCATTCTTGTTACAAGCCATAACATGATTTTTTCTGCTTATTGAGTATCTGTTGTATGCAAGGCACTGTTTGGCACATTATAAAAACTTAAGAACAAATTTTAATGTATGCTTTTTCCTTTCTTAGGCCATACAACCTAGACATGCAGAATGATATCAAAATCCTAACATTTATAATTTAATGTTTTCATTCATTTCAAATATAAAGGAATCATGTTGAACTCACTGGTTTTAAATTTTTCTTCATAGATTTACCAGCTTAAATTTAAAAGTCTCCCTGAGGTTAGAACTTTGTGTTTTTCTTTCTCAATTTTGTGTTCAGGGTTTACCTAGTTCAGTGGTTGAGAGCCAATAATCTCCGTAGACATCAGTTGATTTTCATATGGTTATTCTCATTTCTAAATCATATATTGGTAAAGCCAAATAATTGACACCTTTTCTCCCTCTGTAGGTGATCACTTCAACTGAAGCATTTATCAACAGTGATTGCAGATACTCCAATCACATCCACTATTCAAGCATGGACCAAACTCAGCATTCAAGCAAAACAGCAGAGGTCCAACCTTCCAGACCAAGGCGTTGTGATGGCTTCAAGGTAGCATGAGTGCCATAGCACCAAACAAAGATAGATCCAGAGGGAATTTTTACTTATAGACAAGGAAACAAGTAATTCAAAAGAATATTATATTTCAAGTTAGAATTTTCACTGAAGTATAAAACATTAACAACATGATCTATATATTGATTAAGTGTTTTACATTTGAGTAAGTTTCCTTTGGTGATTTTTTATGTTAAATGTTTTTGATTAATTTATTTTTTATATTCCGATCCCAGTTCCCCCTCCCTCCTCTCTTCCCACTCTCCCTGCTCTTCTCACCTCTCATCTGCTCCTTGAAGAGGGTAAGGCCTCCCCTAGGAAGTCTACTAAGTCTGCCCCATCATCTCGCTGAGGCAGGACCAAGGCACCCCCCCACCCCCACACCCCTGTTTCTGACTAAGCAAGGTATCTCTCCATACAGAATGGGCTCCACTAAGTCAGTCTGTGCATTAGTTAGATCTTGAACCCACTGCCAGTGGCCTCACATATTGTCCCAGTAGCACTTTGCTGATGTTTTTGATGTTTGCATATTCATTAATATTGTAAGTTAGAAATATTTGGATATACCCTCTGGTTCTTGATGGCCCAAGAGATAACTATAAATGTAGTTAAAAGCTCTGTGTGTGTACGTAATATATAAAATAGTCTTATAATGAACAGGGGGATTAGTATCTATAAGTCATTTTATAATCTCAAAATACTATTCTTTCCTTATTATTTTCTCAGTGTTTTTTTTTAATTCTGGTAACCAATGAGAGAGAATTTGCTATTAGTAAAATGGACTTTGTACAAAGACCTAGTTGAAGACTTAACAGTCTTTTAATTTTTCTCACCTGAAAACACAGTGATTCTGACCTTGATCATTGGCACAAAACTATAGGTAATTGATGACATAGGCAACTTCAAACACAGGAAAGAGAATTTTCTTAGCAGTGTGGCATGAGGGATCCCAATCAGCAAAGGGGACATGTCTGACCTAAATCACCCACCTTATAAACTAAAACAACCCGTGGACCCAAGGCAAAGACATCAGCCATGGGCGCCCTTCTCCAACATGTTAAGATCTTGACCTACGTAAGGTTGATGCCTTAAGTAGCTGAATCCAGATAACAGAGCTAATAATTAATGGCAAGAATGTTGTTAAAAAAAACAGTTCCTTTAACTTTGTCCAGAGAACATGAAGTCTATTTGTTTTTAGTAACTTCTGGAAAGGTCTGTTCTGATGAAATGTCTGAAAAAGGTTTAAGCTGAAGGAAAGTCTGGGGAAGGCACCGTTTAACATTCCACAGTGACAATGCATTTTCTGGATGTTATGCTGTGTTATGGTGGGTGAGAATGCTAGTTTTGTGAGACATATTTTAGCCATCTTCTAAAGTAGCTGGACTGATCATTGTGGTGTGACACTATTCTCAATAAGACAGGAGCAAATGCCCACTTACTCCAGATAGGGAACCAACATATCAAAATGCATATACCCACAAAGTCCAACATGGTGAACCATGAATATTATTGGGGTTTATCTACATCATGATGGAGAAACATGACAGTAAACCACAGGCATGGTAGCAGGAACAGAAATATCAGAAGCCTGGGACCAGTTCTGGTGGTGGTCAGGTCCCAGAAAGGAGGTGTGGAGTTGTCAAGGGAAGGATGAGCCAGGTGGAATAGTCAGGATAATCTTGCAGCCTGACTGACTAGTATCCAGAGCATTTCTTTATTTATACAGAATTCAATAAGCAGGGATAGATGCATGCTGTTCTAAAATGCATGTAGGTCATAGCATTCTTGCTTTTGGACATAAGTTTCACCCTCTCTTGCACATCTCATCATCACTGATAAACTGTGACAGAACAGAGTTATCTTTTACAATCATCCACCCCCCCGCCCGAGTGCAATCATCATTGATAAACAGTTATCTTTCATAACCATAACACAACGTTTAAGAATATAAAGGCATATAACAGCCTATTCTCAGTCTAGTAGCTTTTGTGGCTATATGGACGCCATATCAAAACAAAATCTCCAAGTTAGCCCAGGAAGATTGCCATGTCACAAGCAATATATTATTAACTCTTAACTGTTACACAGACCAAGAAAAAAAAATTCAGTCCAAAGTTGCTGCAGTTATTATTCCAATTCTGACATAATGCAATGCTTATGCTTTACATCTTTGTATAATGTGTTTGTCTAGTTGTGGCATTCTTTTGTTCTTTTGTCATAGGACATCACTGTGGCTCCAAGGAAGGGAGGTCCTGATATCTCTTTCTTTTATCATCTTTCTATATCACTCTTTATCAATATGTCTCTGCATGGGGCAGAATTAACATCAGCTGACCTAATTTTGCTGCTGTTTGTGGAACAGAATTGCCTGAGTATTTAGCAGGAAGAATTTTGTAATCTGATCTACGGCTAACTCCTCTAGCCCACAGAATCCTGTTGACCTTTGTAAGTTTACTTTGTTTGGTTATCTTGTTTCTAAGCGCAGGGCCAGATGTTTTGAGAATATCTCATAAAGAGACCTCTGGCTTCTATATGTGTGTCATAACCTCAAAAGAGTAAGGAAGACCTTCAAACGGATACACAGGAGGAGTAGGATATTTAGGACTTTTCTGGGGAACCTTGAAGTGGTATTCCTGGGAGAAGACCTAATTCATTCATAAAAATTTTTCATCAGTCAAGTATGCCCAAATTGTACTAATACTAATAGTTCCCCAACTATGCCACTGGCAGAGATAAAAACAGAAAGGGCATGGCTGCCATCCCGTGGCTCAGCATTGCTGGATCTCTGTCAAGCAGCTGTGGCGGCCTCGTGACTTTTGTCATTCCCATCAGATATGGCTGTGCTACTGAGAGTTCACATCTTCAAACACAAGCATGAAGCAGAGAGGCAAGCTGGAATTGGGGCTGCACCGTAAGCTCCCAAAGCCCATCCTCAGTGGTTTCCTTCTGTCACCAGAACTGCTCCTCCTAAGCCTTCCCGAATATCACCATCGACTGTTGACCAAGTATTCAAATAAGTAAAACCATTTTAAGAGGTCATTTTTTTTGTTTAGTTTTAACTTGCTTTTTTGTTTGTTTTAAGCAGTTATAACTTTGACAAGTTCATTCTCCCTGCCTGATGATTCTCATTCTCCTGACAGTGCCATTTATATAGCAGAAGTTCTTGATCAGAATGGAATTTATAAATTGCATCTTAAAAGACACCGCCAAATCTCGGCGAGAATAGGCTTTCTTCAGAGTCATCTCTGTGGGCAACATCATTTGTACTTTTCACTTAAGTCTGTGGTCCATTCTGAGTCAAGTGTTGTGAAAGGTATAGAGTTCAAGTGTCAATTCATTATTTCGAAATGATCTTTTCCCAAGTTCTTTTCCTTTGTTTACTGTCTTGGCATAAGAACAAACTGTCAATTTCTGTGGATCTGTTTCTGAGCTCTCTATTTGGTTCCTTTGACCCATTTCTCCATTCTTCCACTAGTATGAACTGTTCTGGTTGTTGCAGATTTATAGTTAGTCCTAAAGTCAGATACTGACAGTCCTCAAAATTTGTTCTCATTTAATACTGAATTCCTCATTCTGGGTCTTTTGTCTCTCACATAAATTTTAAAATTACTTTATTAATACCTACTAAAATTATTTGCTGGGTTCAATTGGCAGTTCATTAACTGTATGTGAAGCTGAGAAGAACTGACATGTTGACATTAACATAGAATAGCTATGTAAATTTGTAAATTTCCTTCCATTTGAAATTTATACCTTTCATCAAACTTCATTAAATTTATATCAAAGAATTTAATTTTCAGAGATGCTAATAAAAATAGTATGCTTTTTAAATTTCAACTGTCACTGTTCAGTGCTTGAACTGGAAATTAATGCCATGTACAAACTCTTCCTATGATTATTTCCTAGTTCCATTTATTTCCTTCGTAGTCCTGTGAGATGCTTTGTAAGGATTATCACGCCATCTGAAAAGACAGATTCCTCCTTGTTTCTTAATCTTGTAATGATTATTTCTGTTCTTATTTCATTAGTCAAGACTTCCAGTAAAATGTTGATAAGCAGTGGTAAGAGTGAACTCCTGCTTTGTTACTGACCTAGTGGGGAAGCTCCTACTCGTTATCAGTGGGTGTAAGTTTTAGTGCATAATCTTCATCAAGTTAAATAACTTCTTGTCACATATTGTCACACTTCTTGTACATTCTTTTTGAGCCTGGTGGTAGGATGGGTTCATAGACTCATCTTGCATATCTGAGATAAATAATTCTTTGGTCATCATGTTTAATTATTTTTGGATACCATTATATTGAATTTTCTAATTATCACTCATATATATATATTCCTTGACTCTTCAGGTGGCTTCACCAGTGAAATTGTCTGTACCTGGTTCTTTCTATTTGGGAAATTTATTAGCTAGTAAATCAACTTTTAAAAAAGACACAGGCCTGTCAATATTCCTGCTTTGCCTCATAATCTGTACGGAGCATGTTTATCAAAGAATAGCTGGATGCCACCTACATCGCTGAAATTGTGGTCAGAGTTTTCGTACTTGCTCACAGTATCTCTCTTAGTTCTTTAAGTGCCCATGCTACCTGTAGTGATTGCTCTTCTATTCCCATGCTATCTATAGTGATAGATACCCTATGCCCATGCTGTCTGTAGTGATGGATCTTCCATGCCTGTGATGTCCGTAGTGACAGCTCTTCTATACGTGCGTTGTCTGCAGTAATGGCTGTTTCTATGCCCATGTTGTCTGTAGTGACGGCTCTTCTTTCCAATATTAGGTTTTATCCTTACTCTTTCCTTCATACGCAATCCACTTAGAACCTTACAAATTGGAATTTCAAAAGAACTGGCTCTTGCTTTTGTTGGTCTCTTCTATTGACATCCTGTTTTCCATTTAATTGATTTCTATCTCAATTTTTTGTTCTCCTCTTCTTACTTTGAACTTAATTTGTTCTTTTCCTCATTTCCTACTATCAAACCTTAAATATTAATATTTGTTTTATATTTGTTATCTTTTGTATTATACATATACAACACTATATAGTTCTAATTTGATATTGCTTTAGCTACAATCCACCGATTTGGATAGGAGATATTCTGCTTTTGTTTAAAGTATTTTAATTTTTTTCCTGAAATTTCTTCTTTGACATGTTCTTTAGGAGCCTGTGGCTTAACCTTCATATACTATAGCATATTCATTTATTTATGTTGCCAATTTTTCATTTAATTCCACAGAAGTAAAGAAAAATTTTTTGTCATTTGCTTGTTTGTTTTTGTTAGTTTTGCCTTCTATTATTTTAAACTGGTTAGGGTATATTTCATGGCTATACATGTGGTCTATAACTGGTGAGTTCTTACTGGGAAGTTAAGAATAATGTGTATTCATTTCACTGTTGTTGGTTGCAATGACCAGTATCTATTGATCCAACTTATTAATGATGCATTGAGGCCAATTGTGTTTTTTTTCTGCTTGTGTCTCTTTCTGATAGTGGAGTCATCTATTTCTTTTTCAACAATCTGCCAGGTTTTGCTTCATTTAATTTACTATCCTACAGTCAAATACATTAAAGATTACTATATGTTCATTGACAAATGACCCATAAGTCCCTTTAAGAAATATTGATAACTCTCCTTGTTTTAAAATCTGATCCGTCTGGGCATAGTATAACTGTGTCTGCTCTGCTTTAATAATGCAGAGAATACTTTCCATTTACTTATGATTTATATATATATGTGAATATATGTATATATTGTGCTTAAAGTGAGTTTATTAGAGAGAATAGAGTGGAGTCATGTTTTATGAATTACAGTCTGTTATGGCATTTCTGTTCTGGCTAGTCCCACAGGCCCTGAGCCCCAAATAAACACATAGACACTATATTCGTTATAAACTGTTGGCTAGTGACCAGGGCTTCTTATTGACTAGCTTTCTCTCAATTATTAACTCATTACACTAATCTATGTATTTCCGTGTGGTCTTGGATATAGGAGAATTCTGGACCTGCGACTCCTTTGCCTGCTACATGATGACTGCCTCTGCCTACATTTCCCAGAATTCACCTTATCACCTAGTTTCACCTATCCCCCTGCCTCTGTTGGCCACAGTGTTTTATTCATCAACCAATAAGAGAAACATACACACAGTAGGACATCCTCGCCATCAACAGTCCTCAGAGTTTTCAAGGGAACACTTATTTAAAGAGACTACTAATATGAGAGTTTTGAAAACTTACTGGATTCACCCATGTTTTCCATCTGCTTCTGCTTTTTCTCTCCTCTACGTTCCTGTCTTAACAGTCCTAAGTAAACCTTTTATACAATTTTAATATTTTTATTCTTTTACTTTAATAATTTTTCCCATAGTATATGAAATGTACATTTAAAACTAACTCTAATGTGTGTCTACTTTTAAGTAATACTATGCCACTTATAAAAAACAGAACACTGTTACTTGTCTCATCTAACACTTATTTTATTGATGTCAATCATTTCACTCATGTTTGCTTACAAATAAATATTTGTATAAAGTATGTACCAAAGCATGTGTGATGCATTGTGGCTATTCCTGTTGCAAAAAAATTTTAAACTTGGAGCTGGAAAAATAGTTCCGTGCTTAAAAACATTTTCTGGTCTTACAGAGGTTACAGATCTGATTCCCAGTACCCAAACGGCAGTTTACAACCACCTCTGTCTCCAATTCTAGGAGATCCAATGACCTCTTCCAGCTTCTATGGCACTGCACATAAGTAATACATACTCATACATATAGGTAAAACATTCATATATAAAATAAGCTAGATGAACCATTTTTAAAAGAAAAAATTAGTCAGTTGGTTTAGATTATGAAATCAATAGCCTTTATGTTACTTTCATTTCTTTCTCAGTTCCTTTTCATCTAGATCTGGGTTTCAAATATATATATATATATATATATATACATACATATATATATATATCCATTCTTTTCCAAAATAACTTCTTTTGTCATCTTGCAAAGTATGTTTACTGGCAACTCAACTGTCTGAAAAAACTATTTCTTGATGGTGAAAATGAGATGATAAGCTGTGTATGATAAGGTTTCAGTGAGCTTTGATTCCAGATTAGGACATTTGTCAGGGTTTTGTTGTTGTTGTTTGTTTTTTTTTAACTGCCCCAATATATAGGTGGTACATGGCAATAACTGGGAGGTGGAATTGGGGGCTTAGAGATTTGGGTATGGCTTAGCATTCATTCTTTTTTTTTAAATCTCATCATGAAGCTTTGCTCTCAGAGAGTTTCTCCTCAAAGCAAGCCTTATTAAGAACAAAAGGATACATTTAGTGGTAACACATAAACATTCCCAGTATTCAGGAGTCTGTGAGACAGGATTGTAAGTTAAAGGCCAGCCTGGGCTATTGAGAAAAAACCATCTCAAAAGTCTACAAACAAAAACAAACAAAACAGTAATGGGTACTGTTTATTTCAAAATGACCCTTTCTTTCCCAATGCAAGGATTTTCCTTAAGGTTTGCTGTGCAAACTGTTCAAATTCCCAGATGAGTCTTTGACTGCACTTTCTCTTAGACACAGCAAGAAGGTAGAAAGGACAGGGTATGGAGGACAATGCAAAGAATGTCTAATCATGGCCTTGTTCATGTGTCCCTTCAGCAATTCAGTCACAGTTGAAGATTGTCTGCCCAGACAATAGGTCCTATTTATGTAGGACAAACTGTAACTCTCCATGTTTATGGCCTTTCCCTCCAATCCCAGAGAAAGAAAATTGTTTGCCATGTGTCTGTATGTCTTGGGAACCTGAGAAAAGTTAGTTTTTAATTTCATTTCCTTATTGTCAGGATAGGATGATAATGTATCCATCCAGAAACAGAAGTCACACACTTCAACATTTTGCAGTTATGTTTACTGTCAATGTCTTATTCTAGACTTATTCTTAAATTTTTATTATGATTTCATTAGCACACAAATAAGCCTATTATTTATACATATAAATATTTTCTTGGTCACTTTTTGTTAAATTTAATCATGACTTATTGCAATAGATGGTGTAGTGTCCTCCTTTTGAAAATTCCTAAAGTTTCCTGATCTATTTCTATATTACCAATCATCTATTTGAAAAAAAATGCACATGTTCTACAGTGTTGGATACAAAATTATATGTCCAACAGATCGATCTTGCTTCTAGTGTTTCTCAGACCTGCCATGTCTTAGCAACATTCCCACAGCAGGAGTTGACAGAGATGTATTAATCTCCCTTTCATTAGAGTAAATCTGTTAGTTTTCTATATATTTTGAAGCTACTGGGTGAATTATGACTATTTTTACATTCTAGGCTGGTATATATGTATGTATGTGTCAATAAGTAGACGTCTCTTCTTTTCTGCACCTAGTAATACTTTGTAAGTCTATCTATCCTGCACAGCTACCAGAGCTTTTAAGAATGTTTACCCTACTTACTTTTATGGGTATGGATATTTTGTCTGTATCATTGTCTGTGTACCACTTGCATGCAGTGCCTCAGGAAGCCAGAAGAGGGCGTTGCGTCTTCCAGAACTGTAGTTGTGAGCCACCATGCAGGCACTGAACGCTGAACTGAGGCTTGTGCTCTTAACCACTGAGCCATCTCTCAAGTGCCCTGCTAGAGCTTTTTTTTTTTTTTTTTTTTTTTGGTATCTGGATTTTCTTACTCTGATTATCTCTTGTGAAAACCTGTCTTTCAGCTCTGTTATCAAAAGCATGATATTCTACTTTTACTTATTATTTTATAGGCTAGTAGAGTTAGTTCAGTGTTTGTATAAATTTACTAGGGACTTTTTTCAGGGTGAAGACCAGGATTTCCTGGAAGGCGAGGAGCCTGGGAGTGAAGAACTCTAGTCACCAGTCAGTTATCCTTCTGGTCTTTCCACACTTTGCCAAAACATGTTTTAGTTAGAGTTTCCTTCCCTCAGGAGAAAGCAACTTCTCTTGGAGCATAGGCGTGTTGAGGGTGTTGCTTCTAGAAGGGAAATCCAAAACCTCATAAACCTGCTCTTCTGGGCAGGACCCTAAGATGTTGGCGTTTTACCTTTCAAGGCTCTGGCACTGAAATCTGAGTAGCCCAGTAGTTGCCACTAACCTCACACTGAGTAGCCCAGACAGACTGTATGAATACAACTCAAAACATTATGGAGCCATGCGTCTTAATGGAGCAAGTAGGAAGACATTTGAAGAGAAAGCCAAGACTAAACCCACAGACTTGTAGTCTAGGAGGGATGAAGGGAAATGTGAAGATAGGTTTATGCATATTTAACTGATCAGATCTCTGGGCACTAAGAGTTTCCATATTTCTTAAAGCTTGTGAATGAGTCAGAAAAATAGTAGACCAATCCCAGGGCAAGCACGGTGGTACCCACCTGAAATCTTAACAACTGGCAGACAGAGGTGGGACAATTCTAGACACATGGTCAACCCAGTCTGTACAGTAAGACCTTATCATTATCTGTGTGTGTTTTTCAAATTCTCTGCAATTGAGTGTAGTTTTAACGTTATATTAAAATGATTGTATTACGGAAACAATTTATCACCAAAATTCATATTGTAAGAAAAGCTCTTAACTGTAGGAGGGCAGGGAAACAGCCCATCAAGAAAGGCTCTGTTGAGTGAAGATGTTCCAACCATGTCTGAAGACCTGAATTCAATTACAGGAGTTACATATATGTAGGAGAAGGAGAGAATGGACTCCAGCAAGTTGTCCTCTGACTTCTACATGAACGGTGGCAAATAGGCACCAATATAAACACAACAAATAAATTATAACAAAATCAAAATGCATAATGAAAGAAGAGACAGCTGATGGCGTGGGTATTGATTAGAATTTCACCAAAGTACAAGAATTGTAAGAACACATCAGATGTTGGTGAAACTCACCAAACAAAACGCCCAGAAAGTAAAAGCTACAAATATTGTGGGAAATGCTCCAAGGGCGAAAGATCTTTATTTGCTACTCACAAAACCACCCCTATCGAAACTGCCTGCAGAGTCAGCCCTGCCTGCAAGAGTTCTGCAGGCACCCTCTCTTTCCCAACTCCTTATACTAACGCTCCACAAATAGCACTGCAGAACAGAAACTACAGAGATCCCCCTGGAATTTCAGGCGTCTGTAGCCTTCTTTCTTACAGCCTGTTCCTAATTACTCATTCTGTTTAACTAGAGCTCAGCTTGGTAAAGATTTCTTTGTCCGTCTTCGCTATAGCCGTCAGAATTGACCCGCTGCATTTCGTCTCCTAGGAAATAGCTTTTGAAAAGTTTAGATTTCAGTTTTCCTGTGTGCACATATGTGAGGTGTGTGTGTGAGTATCTGTGTGTGTGTGTATGCATGTGCACAAGCATGTGTGCGTGCAAGAGTGCTCAGGGATGCATGTTATGGTACATGTGGAAATGAAAGGAAAACAAGGAGGAGTTGGTTCTTGCCTTCCATCTTGTGGATCCTGGGGATTGAACTCAGATCGTCATATTTGCTTGGAAGCTCCTTCACCTGCTGAATGTTACGTTTACCATGTGAACTGGCCTCCCTGTGCTGTGCTCTCTTTGTACCTTCCCAGATCCATTCTGTCTGTCTGTCTGTCTGTCTGTCTGTCTGTCTGTCTCTCTCACCTTCTCTCCCTCTCTCTCTGTCCTCCCTCCCTCCCCCTTTCTCTCCACCCCCTTCTCTCTGCTTTTCAAATGTCCCATGCGCTTCAGTGGGCCAGAAGCTTTCACCTGCTTTCTGTTTCACTCTAAGTGCCATTTCTTCTTTAATGGGCAAATTTCTTTGAGCCCTAAAGCCATAACTCAGATATTAATGGCTATATCTACAAAAAACCTCTCCTTTGAGGACCTCAGTCACTTTTTGCTTAGTATTTCATAACACGGATTTACGACAGTGATGGGGCTCAGTCCACATTACACTGTTTGCTCTGGCTCTTTGTCCTTATGTGGCTTTAGTTTTCCTAGGGGTTTCATGGCTCATTTTTACTGTCCGTGACCCTTTACACCATTCTCGACACTGAGGTTGAGAAAAGCAGGTGCCTTATTGTAATTGCAGTTAATGTTTGTTGAGCGAGTCAGTTGCGATACAAACAAGGCACCCGAGTGCATTTGGGACCCAGTACCGCATGGAGCAGGCATCGGACTTCAAGCCTAGATCTCTGGCCAAAATAAATAAATAAACCCTTGCCAGGACTGCAGGTAAATACAGACTTTACCATCTCGTGGCCCTGTCAGTTCCAGTTTAAGATACACTGAGCTGGAAATATAGCTAGGTGGTTAAAAACACTGGCGGCTCTCCGAGAGGACCCAGGCTCAGTTCTCAGGATGCACAGGTCCGTTTATAACCGTCTGTAACTCTAGTTCCAAGGGATCAGAAGCCCTCAAGGCATGCACTTGGCACACTGGCATATGTTCAGGCAAAGGAAGCACTGATGCACAGAGAGCGAAATGATTGCTAAACAAATTAAAATATGCTGGGCAGCAGAGCACTTTTGCCTGTTTGAAACCTCACACACAGAAGTGTGCCCCCGTGCCAGTCTCTCAGTATGTTCTTATTAGAGACTTCAACTCTCTTCTTTGACACTTTGTGAACTTCCATCATTCTCTCTCTAAACCTAAGCTCCACGTTAAGAACAGGACTAGAGTAGCCATGTCAGAATAATATAGTAAGCACAAGAGTATGCCTATCATCAATCTAAAGAAATTTGCTATCTGCGTGAAATATCCTGTACACTCACAATATCCCAGGACACTGGGGACCCCTGTGCCTGGAAGGTTTATGTCTGTTACCTGTTTCTTCTTATAGAACTAATTCAGGGTTTTGTTGTGAAATTCAGGGTGTTGAATGTTTCTTTTAAGATTGAAATCAAGAGCAACATAAAACCTTTCCTTGAGATTTGTACCAAGATTTGTCCTTGGTTGCACTTCTGTCTGTATTACTAAGATATCCCCGGATTCCTGGAAGTATTTCTGCTGTTTTCATCAAATCAGAAGCTCTCATAGTTAGGGTTTAGATGAGAATGTTCTGTGTTTCTTTCATAAGCAATAAATTATTCTATTAATACACTAATCACTTATCAGTGTAGATGCCTTTTGAAGTATCTTGCATAGAAATGGGTTTGGATAAATTAATAGAACAATTGTGCTTTTATGCCAATGAACTAATAGCAGAGATTTCAACTATAGAGAAAAAAATAAAAGATGAGGGTAGGGAAAGATCAAACCTTTAAAATCGATATGATTATTACTTCTTGGAGAGATGTGGGAGAAACATGCAAGTCATTAAAACTCATTAAAATACATGTTTTTGTTTAGTTCTGAGAATATTATGTATTATCCTTCCCCTGAACTTAAGTCCTGTATTTTCTGGAGAGACGAGCACAATACACATTTAAATTAGTTTTATTTATTATTTATGTTATGTGCATGTGTATGCTTACGTGTATGTGTGTGCCTCGTGTGCCTGCAGGTGCCCAGGAGGGCCAGAAGAGGGTAAGATCCCCTGGAAGTGGAGTTCCTGAAGATTGTAAGCAGATGCATAGGTGTTGGGAGCCAAATGGCCGTCATTAGGAAGAACATCATCCAGCGTTCTTTTGAGTAACCTCCTCACCCAGTGTTAATTATTTTGGGAAAGTCTGTTGTTTACAGTGGGGATCCAAGCTGCGATGCTGTTAATCTGTACTAGAGAGGATGAATAAGCAGCGTGAACACAAACCTGTATGAGTAGATGCTAATAAAGATTATGAAATATTGAGAGTAATTTGGAGGAACCCTTATCACCTTAACTCAGGGAAAGTTAATATGGGAGGGAAAAAAAAAACGGAGATGGTAGAGAGAAAGAAGAAAAGGAAACCGGAGGCTATACTTTAAAGAGATGCACAAACAAGTGTATGCATCAGTGGGGGGACCATAATTGTAAAGCCACACATGAATTCAGAAATTGATTCAAAGCATGTCTTATTAAGAGAACAGCTTGTTTCCACTGATAAATCTAGTAGGTCATTCTTTATTCAAAACAGTGAAGAATACTGAAAACTAAGGCATGCATGCTATTATTTTAAAGTAGGAAA